>NC_136059.1:138240449-139440449 GCF_964261635.1 Lissotriton helveticus | reverse complement strand
AAAGGCCCGTGTTCCATCACCTTCCAAGATTGGATGGCCGAGCATGGGACCTGGAGAGATGGGAGCAAGGGAGGCCACCCATTAATTCTCCTGAGCCCAAACGCAGAGCTCGAAGTTGGGATGGGAGGGAGACCAGTGAGCCCCCTTCAAAAGACATATTGCGAGCTGAGATAAAAGCCAAGAGACTTGATGTCTCCAGCTTAAGGTCAGATCTGGATGACATGGTAGATGGTACCCTGCCTTTAGAAAGAATGGAAATGTATGAACAGGATGAAATACTGTATATGGCAAAGGACATCACACGAAAGGCGAGAGCAGTCCATGAGAAGTTAGTCGAACTAGCAGGCAAATATATGGTGGACTTGTCAAGAACCAAAGCATTACAGGGTAACCACAGGCTACATTACTCAGATCGAGATCTAGATGAGAGGAGAACGATTGGGCTGAAAACACACATAAGGGAATTGATTACTGGAATAAGGACATGGAGGGCACTAGATAAATGGGAAGAGAGGTGGTCCAAGAAAGGGACCGGCAGAAGAAGCATGATTGGTATAACACCAGGACAGCAGGGAATAGAAGCTTACCCTTTGCGTGAAGTTGCCAATGGGAGCTATGTACATGTCCCTTGGAGTAGGGGAGATTTAGCTGCTTTTACCACATCTTTCCCCAAGTTACGAGAGAGCCCCGTGGAGTGGTACAAGCAGGTCGAGAGGTTTGTAAAGATCTCAAAAGTCCTATGGATAGATCTGAACACGCTGTTTGACATTGTAGTACCAGGAGATCTGTGGACAGCATGCAAGGTTAGCGCTGAGTGGCCCACAACGGAGCCAGAGAGAGATGCTAGGACTAATGGGCCGTCCGAGATCGTGATGGCAAAATTCGAGAGAGTGATGACTTGGCTGAAAGAAAAAGTGCCAATGCAAGACATAGATTGGGTCAGAATAGACAGAACGAGACAGGAACCCAAAGAGACAGTCCATGAATATTACGAGAGATTGCTGAAGGCGTTTAAACAGTATAGCGGCTTGGATGTAATGGATCCAAAGGACATAGGGCAATTCGTGTCCAAGTTCGTCCTGGGACTGAGACCGGATATTAGTTTAATGATTCAGCAACACTCGATTTGTTGGCAAAGTAGACCCCTAGATGAAATACTGAGATATGCCAGGTACTGCTGTGATGAGGTAGACTCCAAGGCTAAGAAACTAAAAGAGAAGCTGATGGTGGTACAATTGCAGGCAGCAGGAAAGGGGGGACCGCAACAACAGCAGCAAGGGACAGGTACAGGAGGTAAGAAGCAGTACAGTCAGAACAAGGGTAATGAGGAGAGTACTACCTTCAGACCCAGAGTAGACATAGCTACCTTGAAGAAAACGACTAGGTGTCACCAGTGCAACGAGTTGGGGCATTGGAAACGCGAGTGCCCTTACAATGTAGAGATAGGAGAGCAAGAGATAGAGGAGGAAGAGGTCCAGAGCGCACCTATGAGAGGGGCGACGCCATACCAAGGAAAGGTGCTCAAAGGGGGGGGGGCTCCTCCCCGAGCCCAGTTCCCGCAACCTCCTCGAGTAGGGAGTATGGGTAAGACCTATAGACAAATGCCCCTGTTTGTGGAAGGAGAAGAATGCTATTATGTGGACCCATTAACCGGACAGAGAGTGGAAAGAGAAGACTGCACCCTTGGGGCAGCCTTAGAGGTAGATCAGAGGGGACCCTATGTTGAAGCAGAAGTAGCAGGGTGCCCTACGACATTTCTGGTGGACACAGGAGCCACTAGATCCACGATCAGATCAGCTGCAGTTCCAGACCTGCCCATGTCTGGAGAGACCATACAGGTGGTAGGGGTCGCAAACAGGAGAATAACCAGCCAATTGACAGAACCGGTACAGGTGAAAATAGGGAAGTACAGCGATGAGCACCAATTTGTGGTTTGCGATTCAAGCCCTGTGTGTCTGCTAGGAAGAGACCTGTTGTGCAAATTGAATTGTACTATATATTGTACACCCCAGGGAGTGGAGGTATTGACTAATGATGATGATGCAGATTTCAAAGTTGCAAACTCAAGAATATGTGTGGAGCTGTACCCTACTTTGACAGTAGACGAGCTTCCCTGGGATTTGAGAGAGACAGTGGCATCAGAGGTATGGGATTTCACTGGGGAAGAGATTGGATTAGTCAAAGGGGTGGACCCAGTGAAAATTGTAGTGAAACCGCATGCTGAGTTCCCAAGAACACCCCAGTATAAATTGACTCCAGAAACGATTGCAGGCATAAAACCCGTGATCGAGTCCATGATTAAACAGGGAATACTGAAAGAAATCGTGGGTAGTCCATGTAACTCCCCGATTATGGGTCTGCAGAAACCAAATGGGAAATTTCGGATAGTGCAGGACCTTCGAAAGATTAATAACATAGTCGTTTCATGTTGTCCAGTGGTACCGAATCCATCAGTGATACTGTTTCAGATTCCATTCCAAGCTGAGTGGTTCACTGTGATAGATCTTTGTCAGGCTTTCTTTTCGATCCCTTTGGACGAAGATAGCCATTTTCTTTTCGCATTTAAGCTGGAAAATCGCGTCCTAACATGGTGTCGTATCCCTCAGGGGTATACAGAGAGTCCATCGATCTTTAACCAGCTTCTGAAGAAAAATCTTGAAAGTCTAGTGCTGCCCCAGAAGTCAGTTCTGGTCCAGTACATAGACGACCTCCTTGTGGCGTCAGAAACAGAAGAAGCTTGCAGGGAAGATTCCATTGCTTTGTTAAATCACCTAGCTGCCAATGGGCACAAGGTGTCCCCGGGAAAATTGCAGTACTGCCTGACAGAAGTACAGTACTTAGGACACAGAATTGAGAAAGGCAAACGAAAAGTGTCACCAGACAGGATAGAGGCGATCATGAAAATGAACGCGCCTCAGACACAGAGAGAGGTCAGGATGTTCCTAGGGATGGTGGGTTATTGCCGACAGTGGATCGTGAACTTTTCACTGAAAGCAAAGCCCTTGCAAAAACTGACGCACAAAGAGGTGAGTGATCCGGTACCATGGGACAAAGACTGTTTGATGGCATTCTTACAGCTGAGAGAGGACCTGTGTCGTGCTCCGGCATTGGGAATGCCTGATTACAATAAACAATTCTTTCTTTACTGTTGTGAGAGAGAAGGTTGTGCGTTGTCTGTGTTGGTCCAAATCCATGGGAATGCCCGTAGACCAGTTGCTTATTTTTCAGCTACTTTAGACCCAGTAGCCGCAGCGTTGCCCGGATGTCTCAAATCCGTTGCTGCAACGGGTGTCAGCATTGAGAGATGTGAAAATATTGTTATGGGGCACCCGTTAGAGGTGTGCGTGCCACATTCTGTTGAACTGTTGATGACCAGGACCAAAACACAGCATCTGACCAATAGCAGGCTCACGCGCTATGAGCAAGTTATTCTTGCTGCAGAGAACGTGACCCTCAAGAGATGCTCTGTTTTGAACCCTGCTACCTTAATGCCACTTCCAAATGATATTGATGATGATGATGAATATACAGACCATGACTGTCTCGATGTGACTGAACTATGCACCAAACCCAGACCCGACATCGTGGATGAGCCACTGACGGACCCAGATGAAGTTTTCTTTGTCGATGGCTCATGTGTAAGAGACGAAGTTGGGCAGTTGAGAGCAGCTTATGCTGTTTGTACAATTGAAGGAGTTGTGGAAGCTGGGTGCCTGGAAGGAGTACACTCCGCTCAGGTAGCCGAGATTATTGCCCTAACACGTGCTTGCTTAGCAGGCAATCAAATTCGAGTCACCATCTACACCGACAGCCAATACGGGTTTGGGGTAGTTCATGATTACGGGCAGTTATGGTCTCAAAGAGGGTTCATGACTTCTTCAGGCTCTCCCATTCGCAATGGAGAGTTTGTGCGCTTGTTGTTAGAAGCATTGCAATGTCCAGCAAGTATCGCAGTTGTAAAGTGCATCGCACATACCAAAAATGAGGACTTTGTTTCGAAAGGCAATAGATATGCTGATGAAGTTGCGCGGTATTGCGCAGAACAAGGTTACTCTTTCACAGAGGTGGATGTGGGTGGAATAAATGTGAGAACTGAATTAGCCATGATACTGGAAACTGTTGATACTTGGGATGAATTGTCAACCATGCAAGAAAATGCTCCTGATTCAGAAAAGGAAACATGGGTAAAGGCAGGATGTGTAGTGGGTGAGACTCATTTTTGGGTCTCAGCAGACGGCAGAGCAGTGTTGCCCAATGAGATGGTGAGTCCAATGGCTAGACTCATACATGGTCCCGTACACTTAGGGAGAGATGCTATGCTGAGAGTGTTTAGACAGACTTGGTACAATCCTAAGTTTAGAATAGCAGCAGAAGCAGTGTGCCAGCGTTGTGTGACCTGCCAGCAGCTGAATGTAGGGAAAAGAACACCAGTTGCACTAAGTCACATAGGAAGGTCTGGAGGTCCATTCAACAGAATGCAGATAGATTTCATTGAAATGCCAAGATGCAACCGCCTCCGCTATGTCTTGGTGGTTGTTTGTGTGTTCTCCAGATGGGTTGAGGCATACCCTACACGTAGGTGCGACACCCTCACAGTGGCTAAGTTACTGCTTAGAGAACTTATCCCTCGGTTCGGGGTGCCGGCCTTTTTGGAATCAGATAGGGGAACACATTTTAACAGCGAGCTTGTGAAGATGATTTGTGTTGCACTGAATATCGACCAAAAGCTCCATTGCAGTTACCGACCAGAAGCCTCAGGAATTGTGGAACAAATTAATGGCACGATCAAGTCCAGAATAGCGAAAGTTTGCTCCTCAACGACCCTGAGTTGGCCTGACGCCCTGCCATTGGTACTCATGAGCCTTCGTAGTACCCCAGACAGAAGAACAGGGTTGTCACCACATGAGGTGTTAATGGGGAGAGCAATGAGACTGCCATCTATTCCAGCTACTGCACTGTTAAATATCACAGATGATATGATCCTGGACTATTGTAAGGGGCTGTCTGACGCCATGCGTTCTGTGTCCCTTCAGGTGCAGGCTGCAGAGGTTCCAGCGTGCCATGGCCCTTGCCATGACCTGTATCCGGGGGACTGGGTCCTGGTGAAGAAACATGTGAGAAGAAGCTGCTTGGATATTCGTTGGCGTGGGCCCTACCAGGTCATCCTGATCACAAGTACAGCTGTAAAGGTGGGAGGCCTGCCCAACTGGATACACGCGTCGCATACGAAAAGGGTTCCAGCACCTCTGGAAACAGCTCCTCTCTCGGATGGACGTCCAGCTGAGGACCAAGAAGCCATAGAGGGGGCTAGCCAAGCTGTAGAGGTGCCAGTGGAAGCAGGGAACGAGTCTGACCAAGCTGAGGACGGTCAGTACAACAGCGAAACAGAAGACGCTACAGAAGGAGAAGACAGCTGGGAGTACGAGTCTGACCCTGACAGGTCTGAAAGAGAGCGAGAACAGACCAGAAGGAGAAGGAGTAGAAGGGCACGTGGAGAAGCAAATTGGCCGCAAAGAAGAAGTTCTAGCCTGAGGTCAACTCCAGAAGCAACCCTTCCTCCGATATCAGAAGACTCAGACCCAGAAGAAGGTGCTCAGGGCGCTGAAGCACCAGACCGAAGAAGGTCAAGAAGAGTGCGTGTGCCTAACAGAAGATACTCCACACCTGAGTGGACATATCTGGCGACAAATGTCTGTGAAACCGGAGACAGGGAGGATCCGAGCGGTGGTGGTGTCCAGTTCTGAGCCCATTATCACCGTGGAAATACAACTGTTGGTACCCGGTGTCGAACAAGAAGGGTCACTAACATTCGTGCTCCCCAGACCTCCCCGCCTCAGCAAGTTAAAACACATGTTTCTTACAGAATTGAAATTCCCCGACTTTGGTACCACGATAACAGCACATGAAGAGCATACTCTTCGCATGGAAATATTGAACTATGCTATTGAAGCTGCAACCACAAATCTAATAGTCGATTGTTAAAGGACTTTGTAAATAAAGCAAGTAGAAGAAAAGAAGATTACCTAGCGCCCAGGAAGCAGAGAATTTTAGGGAACCCCTTGAGTGGATGGAGAAGGGCTAGGGTTGTCTTTTTGAACTGTGAAAGGACTTTTTGCGAAAAAGGCTGTCAGCCTCCAGCTGTGTGGATTCTAAAGACAAAAAAGGGATTGAAAGAGACTGTAAAGGAACGAGAGGAAAAGAACTTTTTTTGCAAAGAGAAAGGGAAAAGCTAGATTGTCTGACGAAATGGAGGCCGGCACCCCGAACCGCAGAGCTAAATGTATAATAGGTACACTAATAGTAGGAGTGATAATATTAATAGCTTTAGTGGTAACAATTTCTTATGTAAAGGGACATGAGGAAGAGATAAAGGTAACTGATGCGAATTCTGTAGTAACACTTACACCCACTGTTGCAGGTGAGAAAAGGGAAAACACTCAAGAGAAAGCGTTATTGGCTGCAGAAGCCCGCAGGTTACATGTAGACGAGTCCCAAGGAGACTTTAGGTCAAATGCTTATGCTAAACTTTTGTATGAATACGTGGATGCCATGGAGGTTAAGGATTGCTACGTCTGCATGCAGTTGCCTGCGTCTGTAGATGAAGGAATTCGATATCATCACCTCCCTCTGACATATGGCATTACATGTAGCTTATTGCTTAGTATATTTTATGAGAGAGATAGTTTTGAATACTATTTCTCCAATTATGATTCTGTGTTGCCAGAAGTCCCGAATTATAAGCAGATGAATAAATGGGATTACTGGAAGAGTGAAGACAGATTGGCCAAGTTCTTCATTCCTTGGATTACCTTAGATACTTCACATGCCCGTAGAAATAATCTGACATGCAAGGTGTCAGAAGTCGAGAAAAAGTTCATAGGGCAGGTGGATGATCGTTACAGGAGACAAAAGATTTTGAAAAAATCAGGACAAGGGAAATTAGATTGGACCGAGGAAGAGAAGTCACATAAGAGAAAGGGTAGTAGTGGTCCAATAGCTTTAGATAAAGCGCAGAAAGGAAAGTTATGTCTTCACCGAGCCAAAACGTATTATGAAAATGTATACGTGGGTGAAGTTGACTGTGAACATGCTTTTAATTTAGAGTACTACACTAAGGATTTCCTGAAGGGAATGCAAGTAATTCCAAATGTGTATTTTGTATGTGGAAGAAATGCTTACGTGAGACTACCTGACAACTGGTATGGATCATGTTACTTGGCAATTGTCTTCCCCAAAATATATCATGCACAAGACTTATTGATCATTGAGGGCCAGACATCATCGAGGGGAAGGAGAGATTTAGGCGATGCAGAAATGGTTGGAGATGTCTTTGGAGCTATGTTCCCTCTTTTGGGAATAATCCTTAATGATGTTAAAATTAGACGACTGGCAACAGTTGTCGACAGGTTGTCTGCCAGCACTGCTCAGTCCTTAATGCTGGTAGAAGGAGAGATGCAATCGATAAGGGCTATGGTTCTTCAAAATCGGCTTGCATTAGATGTCTTATTAGCAAAAGAGGGCGGAGTCTGTAAGGCTTTGAAGGTTCAGGAATGTTGCACTTACATTCCAGACCTTTCAAAACCCCTTGAGAAAGTTATTAAGAACATAACTAATATACACAAAGAGATCGAAGATTTGAGTAGAGAAAATGTCTGGGAAAAGGTGGGCCACGGAATGAGTACAGTTGGAGGGTGGTTTTCCACCTTAGGCAAAAGCTTTATTTGGTATATCCTAAAGCCTATCATCATAATATTGATCTGTGGGATAATATTGTGGGGATTGGTGAGGGTATTCAAATGGTACAGAGCAAGAAGGTCAGAAAGGGCCCAAAGAGAACAGTTGCAGAGATTGGCTGCCATACAAGATAATCAGTACAGGAGCCTGAGAGCTCTGGAAGCGCAGAGAATGCCAGCAATAACTGCAGTTTAAATGTTAGTGATGACCCCGAGAGGTCATCAAAGGGGGGAACTGAGAGAGCGCAAACTGATATAAATGTATGAGTACATCACACTTACCTATAGTAAGCACAAGTCATGATGAGAAATGCCATGAGTGCTAATAGTATCTGAAATTATATTCTAAATGTATAGCTAATATAGAGATTTAAGTAGAAGTGGAACTAATACAGAAATGTGTGACATTATATGATTTTATTAGACGTGATTATTTTGAATCTATGTCGTGTAGCTGTTAACATATAAGATGGTCTGTGGTAAAACGCAGAACGTGGTAGGCCTCAGGGCCAGAGCTGGAGCTAAAAGGGAAGGTGTTTCTTTTCACGACACAGATTGTTTAACGTTTTTGGTCATTGCATTAATGGGCCATGATTTAGAGTAATGTTTTCTAAATAATAGAATAAGAGTTTTAACATGCTTTAATTAAATGAAGAAATTGAATGCTATAATCATAATGTGAAATATTGTAGGCCTGAAATGTTTTAGCATTGATTTACACGTACATGTCTGGGCTGAGAAATGTTGCAAGCCTTTTTAGAAGTCTATGAGAGTTGGGTTCTTGGCGGCAGATATCTGTCTGCAACAGGAAAGGGGGGATCCAATTATAAGTGAATGAATAGAGGTCTGTTCAGTGGACGGCCCAGACATGGAGGAGGGTTCTGGAATGTTTAAGGGGTATCAGCGGGCCGGAGAAGAGACTGAGAAGCAAGGTCAACTCTAACGTCTGAGGCCCAATACAAAGCATCATGGAAAAAGCCTGAAGTTGCACCACGTGAGAGGCGTTTCGCAAGGGGCGTCTCAAATGTTGTTGACTGTTTTGTATTAGGGACAGCACCCCTGGGTGGAGTTAGAGCAGAGACCTGAGGACCCTTTAGAGAGCGGATGGGTAGGCAGTGAGGGGTCATGACTGGAGAACTTTAGGTTTTCACCAAGAGACTTAGAGTGGGTGACTTCCCTTGGGGGTCATTCATTGCTGACACCTTTGTTAGGTTGGGATTTGGTTAAGTAGGGATACCATCTAGAACAGGGTAGGGACGCCTAACCTGTGTTTGTTTTCCTCCAACCTAAATGAAGGAGAGATATGCGTCTATGCTGATAGCTTTGCTATTTTTAGAACTTGTGTTAGTGATTTCTGTTGCTCGTCTGAGGGCTTTTCGAGAGCACATGTATGTAATTGGACCTGTGTATCTCGTGAATCTCATTCTGAGATGCTTGTATTTGCAGCTCATTATATCTTTACAATAAACTTTTGAAACCTAGAAGTTGTCCGTGATCTTTGAGAGTAGAGTCCTTTCTTGGGTGAACTAATTTGCAGATAGGTGTACTGTTTCCTTCCAAGACAGGCAATAAAGGTTCAGTCGACCAGATCGAGGTTTGGATCAATAGATATAAGGTATCGATCAAAATCTCGCCCTTTCACTTTCCTCGAAAAACAGGGGCCAACCGTTTCCCATAGTGTTTATGCTGTTTCGACTGTTCTCAGTGTCAGGTAGGAACGTTTTTTTAAAAAAAAGAATGCAGTACTGTTTGTTACAGCTCTTGTGGTGCAGGGGCCTGTGCCTTGCAATATAGGTTAGGTTTCCCTCTCCTGAATGTGTTTTCAGTTGGCTTTTACTTTACGCCAATGCAGTGCTGAGGCCCGTGTTTTCTGTATATTTATAAGCAGGTAAAGCCACGGCTGGGACCCGGAGCTGAGCGCTATTATTTCCCCTCAGACCTTCATCATCCTAATGTTGCTAAAAGGTTTAGTTTGGGTAGAAATCTATTATTTGAAGTAAAACCAACCATAGTGGCATTCTCCTCACACCCTACATTTCACACCTGCTCCACTACACTTGCTTACAGTACCACAGACAAATCACATTGCTGTCTCCAGTTAAAAAATTACCAGACCATTTTTGGCTACATACACTTTACTACAATATACATTAACTCCTGAGTCCTTCTGAAACCATTTAAATATCACACACAATGAATCTAAAAACTTGGCAGCTATGATTGGTGTTATTTCTGATATTTATCTGTTTTCCTCTTCTTCATTACTTGATATTGCTCGCTAGAAAGTGTCACTCATAGTTGTTGAATGTCACTCATAATTAGACTGAAATTATGGAAATGCCCACATAAGCAATCTGAAACCTTGGCAGCTATGAAAAAGTCAGTAAACCTAGTAAGTAACCAACTCTGCTTTCACAGTGGAATCTGCTTATTTGTAAATGTTTTCTGACCACAGCTTCTTCGGGGCCACGTGAAAGATGGCATCTGTTTATTTTGAAATGTTCATGTCCCTTAAAGTCAATGAAGGGGTTGATCAGTTTATTCTGGAAGCTTTGGTGTGCGGCTGTCGCTGGGTGAAGCAGCTTCGTTTTGCGACAAAGGATTTAGTTGGTGTAATGCTGGAACGAGGTATTGAATTTATGTGCAAAATTATGATCTCGGGCACTCAGGCTACGAGCCCGATAAAGAAAGATAGAAACAGAGCGATAGGAAGTGTAGGGTGAGGATGGGTCCTTGCACTTCCCTGGTGCAAGCTCCTTGTGGTTCCCTCTGGCGCCAGCTTGTCACACTGCGCACCTGTGATAACTTGTCGCACTGCTTATCAATGCTACACAAGGGAGTATCCAGAAAATAAAAATATCTCCCTCTTTGACCATCCCTGCAAGGCGCGCCAGTGAGCGAAACAGGACACCATCCCTAAAGGTTTAGAGGGGAGTTGGTGCTCAAGAAACCTTTTTTAATAGCTAATGATAAAATAGGGTTTTAAAGTGATTCCACAAACAAAAAATGGCTTCTGAATGTGTGCCAAAGGAATAATACAAAACTTATATCCAGTTCGCTGAGGCTGACATAAATGGGGTTTCCTTCCCTTAGACACCCTTTCTCCACTTTTCCTTTCAATTATGTTTTTTTCCTTTTCTCACCTCCATAATTTGTGTTTCCGTTTTGAAAATCCCAACCTTTTTGACAGCAAAACTCCTTTAAAAATTAGCCTTATGTGGGTAAATGTAAAGTCTTGAGTATTAATAAAAACCAATGCTGATGGTGTAACTCCCGATGTAACGCCAGGAAAGATTCCCAGGCCTCAAATCAAATATTCAATTGATTCAAACACTATGTATTGAACTTAAAGTGGAATATATATTTTATGCCATTCGAACTTTGATACAGAGTAAATAACACATGTCTTGTGTTGGGCTGCAAATAATGACCATGGAGGGAGCCAGTAAGTGCATATTTTGTTACATTTGTCATCATTGACCTCTATTTAACAAGCTCCTTTATGCCTTTCAAAAACATAAATGTCACATACACTATGATTAGCATTCAGCACATCTTAAGTTAGCTACCTTTTAGGTTTGCCTTGATCACACGTGCACCATTGATACCAGATTTTTCCATATGATACACATGAACAGACTACGACACAAGTTTGTAGAATTGCTTGCATTTCTTAGAAAGAAAGATATGTGATTATTCCATACAGTTGTTACAGATATGTCAGCACAGAGGAGCTTGAGGACACACAGAATGTTGTTACAATTAACTTTCTCAACTAGGATGACACTGAAGCCTTACTGGACAATCTATACTACCATAAATCACTGCTCTCTGTTAGGTTGGCCCCATCCAAAACTAGAAATACTAAATTTGGCATTAAACCCACAAAAAATGGTCCAATGTGGTGACAGTAGAACTGAAACAAACCAGCCTCGACCTCTAATGCAAGCTGCACAAGACTATTTTGACTGAAGATAGCCCCTCTCTAAGAGATACCTGTAAGGCCTCCAAAGTGCCATAAAGAGAACCAAAAAGTCTTAATTTACAAAATTAATCTAACAGGTCTGACTGAATAAGAGAAACCTTCAGCATCTTTTAAGAACTGTCTAATCCAGATGCCCAGAAGAACAACCCCTGCGCATCAAAACCATATTGTGACAAACTCCTGGATTTTTTTTGTTCAAAATTAGCACCATCCCTGACTCCCAACTTCTCATGCCCTGTACCATCTGCCTGACACTCTCTTTCCTTTCTTCACATCCTGAGTCCTTTCTCTGCCTCTGTCCACATGGCTATTGCTTCACTGCCAGCACTCAACCCCCCCTAGTAGCTCTGCCATGGCATTTTGATGCCATTAAATTTATGAGCGTAGGCATAAACAATAGGAAGACGGGAGCCAAAAAGTTAGTAATTATAGGTGTCCCCTTTCAGTGCATTAGTCATTTCAGCCAATTTATTCTTAAATTGTGTTTTAAATGCACTTTTTGAATTCAATTTTTTCAAAATTTTCTCGAGTGGGGGAACCTCCTATCAAGAACCTTTATTTGAGGAAGACTCCCTTGCTGAAATTCAGACCCGGTATTACATCTGGCTTTCAACAGTGCCAATTGAGAATTATGGGTGGAGACGAATAAGTGGGTGGAGCCAGTGGAGGAAGTAGGTGGAGCCAGGTAAAGTGGGTGTGGTCTCCCCCCAAAAAAATTGAGCACCTGCACTTCATATTTTACAAATTAAGCTACTGCTTGAGACCCTTGTGGGTGAGTAGTGCGCTATATGAGTATCAATTTACATTTACACCCGTGCATTCTGACACACTCCCTGATTTACCAGCATGTGTGGGGGGAGTACAATTCTGACGCATTCCCAGGTCTACCCGAGGCGCAACTTGGAGAAATGTCTTTATTTATCCTCATTGTTTCCTCATTATAAGTGTGCTACTTCGTGCAGCACACTTAGAAAGAAGAAAATTCCACAGACAGTTCTGTTTTGTCCAGGAATCTGCCCCTTCTTGCACTGGTGCTAGCAAGCAGTCTGTGCCTCAGCAAGGAGGGGAGATACCTACAATTAAATACTTCCCCTTTAAATCAGACGAGGATCATATTGTCTGACACAATATAAGTTCTTAAAAGGCCTTCACTAGGTAGTAATTTCAGACTGATAATAGTGCTATGTGAGCTCTGAATTACCAAACGCAAACTCTTCAGGGGTTCACCCTGCTGGAATGGGAATTTGTTATTTCATTGCTACACCCCGTCCCATTACTAACTGGTCCTGCAGACAGTGGGAGTTGGGGCACAGCCTCTTGTGGTATAGAGAGGCATGCAAAAAGGGTAATTTCACTGTGTAAGAGACAATGCTTATATTGCAAGATACAGTCCGGTGGTTTCAAGCCATGCAGTGTGAGTTTTTCTCACAGAGATGAATTTCCCTACCTACCATACCAGAACAGTTGTGCATGATGGCACCGTGGTGGGGGGAATGCTGCAGTGATCATTCCCTGAGTTCAGTCTGGAGGACCATGGAGGCCCCTTTAGCAGCAGCACAATTATTATTTGATGTAGACGTTGTTCCTTTATCCTGTGGGATGGTTGGTGTTGTGGGTGTTCGTTGGTGTTGTGGGTGCTCATTGTCGCAAACTGGTGACCAGACCCTCTTCATTTTCTGACAGGGGGAAGTGTGAATCCATAGAGGATCAGCAATGTTCTTCGTTGGGAGCAAACGCGCCCAACTTGTATCAATATATACAGTAAAGTAGGATGATTTCTGGTCACTTACATTACCATATGACCTGATAATTAAGACAAATCGCATCTCCCAAAAAATGGAAGAATATATCTCTTGCAAGCTGAGGAAAATTTAATATCTACCCCAAACAGGAAGAGGACCATAATGTGAACCAGAACAAAGGAAATATTACACCCACACATTAATGTGGATAGGTCATGGGGCAGGAGTGGATAGAGGTGAAGATGCATGGTGCACCTTTCTAATTTTAGACAGGTTACTTCAGCCCGAAAGGTACCACCTTGTGCCCCAGTGCATGTAAACCCCCACACCGGCAGCTAGCATAGGGATACATCTTTTTGTTAGAGGGGTTACCAACCTGCTGATTGTCCTGGCCTTCTAGCCATATCTCTGATGCCCATGATGTTTTTTGGGGTGTGAATAAATCTTCACGTGGGTCCCCGGTAGGGACAATATGCTAAGCCTTTTAAAGACTGTATGCGTCATTCTGGTGAATGTTGAGTTGATATTTAGTAATGCTTGTTCTTTATTTGAAGTATTCCTTGTTGGCTGGGTCCTTGTGCCATGCCTGCCCCAAAGGAGATGTAAATAGAAAATGTACATCCATTCAAGTTTCAAAACAGATATCCATCATAGAATGCACACAATGTTCAGAGATTAAAGTGATATGTTATTGTGTTAGCCTTGTCCCCTAAATGTTGTCCTGAAATAAAATGTGTAACACCCTCCTGCAATAGAAGTGTCTGTCACTGCCATAGCTGTGCTGGTTTGTGTTTAACCCCTTCGATGCTGATGACGGAGCGGTTCCGTCATCAGCATCGGTTGGGCTGTGCTGATGACGGAACGGCTCCGTCATCATTACAGCCCTGGGGGAGAGCGCCCCCCCCTGTGCGGCGATCTTTTTTTTTTTGCAGGGGTGGCAGCGGAAGACTTTCCGCTGCCACCCCCTGGCCCCCCCACGCTTCCTGGTGACGTCAGCGCGCCGACGTCATCAGGAAGCGCTGGACGCGCTGGAAGCCATTTGTTTTCAGCGCGTCCAGGATACAGGTTAGTGTTTGCTGCTCCGGTGGGGCGGGGGGGCCGTTTTTCGGTGCCTTGAGGCATCGGGGGGGAGGAAACTGTGTTTCCTCTCCCCTGATGTCCCAATGCACGGCATTCCTGGTACACGATCGCGCACAGCGTCGCGATCGTGCACCAGGAATGCCCCACTAGACACCAGGGATTGTTTGTTTTGGGCAAATTGTGTGTAGGAAGCGACCCCTTGGGCAAGGGTCGCTTCCTTTGGCTGGCATATATAGTTTCAGACTTTTCTGCCCCCCCTGGGGCAGATCAGCCGTTTTGTTTGGCCGATCTGCACCCAGGGGGGGTAGAAAAGCCCACTAGACACCAGGGATTGCTTGTGTTTGTTTTTTTTGTGTGCAGAAAGCGACCCCTTGGGCAAGGGCCGCTTCCTTAGGGGGCCAAATAATGTTTTAGACTTTTCTGCCCCCCCTGGGGCAGATCGGCCGTTTTGTTTGGCCGATCTGCACCCAGGGGGGGCAGAAAAGCCACTAGACACCAGGGATTGTTTTTTATTTATAAAGGAAGCGACCCCTTGGGCAAGGGTTGCTTCCTTAGGGGGATAAAATATTTTTCAGACTTTTCTGCCCCCCCCCCCCCCCCCCCCCGGGGCAGATCGGCCGTTTTTTCGGCCGATCTGCACCCAGGGGGAGCAGAAAAGCCCACTAGACACCAGGGATTGTTTTTTATTTGAAAAGGAAGCGACCCCTTGGGGAAGGGTCGCTTCCTAGTGGCCCTAATATTTTTTTAGACTTTTCTGCCCCGGGGGGGGGGGAGGGGAATACAAAAGCCCACTAGACTCCAGGGCCAAGGGTTGCTTCCTTGGGCCCATTTGTTTTCTGTATGTTCTGCCGTGTCTTTATTTGGCCTCTCTGCCCTCCGTAGGGTTGCTTCCAGTGGGCCCACGTTTATAATGATTTATAATCTTCCCCCCTTGGGGACAGACACCCCATTTGTGACATACCCTGTGACATAGCCTGTTGTAATGTGTGTTGTTTTTGTTTCTTCTAATGTGTATTGTTTTTTTTTCTCTTTAGATTGTTGCAGTGTGCGGTTCTGTTACTGGTGGTTCTGTTGTTCTGCTGTTTCTGTAGTTGCATGTGTTTGGTAAGAGACCTTTTTTTGTTCAATTGTAATGTAATTGTTTATTTTGCAAAGTGTGTAGTAATACGAGTATGTGTTGTTGCTGTTTGTTGTGATTGTAAAACATGTTTTACATTTGTTTTTGATGTGTCCTTCTGTAGATGTAAGGTTTTTTTTTCTTCTTTCTAGTGGGATATCGTTGCCTATTTGCTGTGTCTTTGCAGAGTAGGTGCTGGTGAGTGTAGTTGTGTCTTGTAAGTGAATTGTATATTTTTTCTAAATATATTTTTTGGTGAAAAAGTCTTACATTTGTATCTTACTTTGCGCAGTGTTGGGGTTGTTGAGTTGTTTGTGCAGACTCCTTTATTTGTAAGGATAATGGCCAGCCGCCGGATTACTGCTCAGCAAGTTGTTGGAATGCTTTTTTATTCTTCCTCTGACCATGGTCCAGAGTCTGACTCTGATTCTGAGCCAGAGGTGGGAGGTGAAGATTCAGGTAGTGAGTTTTCTCTACACATGGCTTCATCTGATGATGAAGACACTTTGAGTGCTGATGAAGCTACTTTTGGTGTGGATGATGTGCCTGTGGTTGGGGAGGACATTGCTGTGTTTACGGTTTTGGAGGACATGGTTGTGCCTGTGGTTGCGGAGGACAGTGATGTGCCAATTGTGCGGCAAGAGACATCTGGGCTGCAGCCTGGGGCTGCTAAACTTCCAGTTGGTGTTGTGAGACAAGAGTTAGCTGGGCGGCGGCCTGCGGCTGCAAGACTTGACGATGAAAGTTCTGACCTCTGGCTTGCACCAGGCATGGCTATGTTAACAACAAGGACCCCCTGATACGGATCAATATCCTGGGACAGGGTAAACAATATATGTAGAGTAACACTCCCAGGCATATATTTAAAGCAATAACCAATAGATTAAACAAAACAAACTAGTACAGTTTTAAAAAATATACATTTTTCATTTGATAAAAAAAAAAAAAAAAAGATACAATAAAAGTCAGTGCATTGATCAGATTTGATAAAAAGATTGTATAATGATACATGTGTATTCACAAGAAAATTTAATTTAAAAGGAGGTTAGGTGGCATCCGGTCGACGCGTTTCGACATAAAAATATGCCTTCATCGGGACTTAAACCATCCAATTTCTGTAAAAAAGATTATAACAATGGTTTACTTATTTCGCCTTCTATCATGAAATAATATAACTGAGCTAGTTCCAGTTTGTTACAACATTCTATTGGTATAAACATTCTTTTCACATTAATGATGTACCGCTTTGTATACATATATTTTACACCTATGCATATACAGATTATCACGACCAAGCCATACTGTATTGTGTACAAGCAAACACGGAGGTATGATTCCCAGAATTCGATTATTTGCCAAAATACCAAAGTTGACACCTTTAGGCTGACGACATTCTTATATATTATTACATCATCAAGTACTACTCCCAAGTAATCAGATTTAATGATTCAAGTGATGGCTGTCATCCATTTGCCTAATACATTTCAGCATTTCAATTATTTTTTGTTTGCTTGTGGCTTTTACTATAACATAGACCATATTATTTATTAAGTACAGAGAGAGTTATAGGATAGAAAAATAGAAGAAAAGAAAAATTCCGTATTTAATATACTCGTTCATTTTATGTCCCTATTCTAGGAATTTGGTTTAATGATTATATACACTAGTTTATTGAGGTTTACAGAGACAAACTGTCATACATCTCATTTTCTTACCTAAACTTGTACTAATGTACAAGGACAATACTGTTTTCTATTTTTCAAACTGCAATACGGCTGTATCGGTGCTGTATCCTCGAGTTCAAAACTAGGTGGTTTATTTACAGTTTTCTAAAAGAACCAAAATAACATGCGGGTAAGTCATAGGTCAAGAATCCAGTTTCCTTGTTTCAAGGCTTTATTAATACGCTAACAAGATTACACATAACAGCTCACCTTGCATTTATATTTAAAGTTCCATAGGAGCATTCATAGCCTGAAGTTTTTTTTTTTTTTTTTTTTTAAATACGAACAGATGACAATATCCTATGAGTCAGAAACAAATGTTTTAGTTTGTGACAACAATAGTTCTTATTTGTTTTGCAAAAGAGACATATTATTGGCTATCTTACCCTTGAAGAATTATACTATGTTCTTCATCTGGGGTCTTTTTAACGGTTTGATACCACGCCGATGCCACTGGTGTGTTGGATAGGGTCCTGACAATATAACATACCGGTAAAGTAAGCCAAAGTTCCGTTTAGCTAATTTGTTTTTAAAAACGAAATCTGGCCAATATCTAATTACCACTTACCTAAATATCATAGAACGATATTACTGCGTGGTACCAGTTCATTCACGTGGGTTGGATTAAAATTATGTGAGGCGTAGACGTCCTGCGTTCTTTTATGTTCTACTGCCGTAAATATCGGCTCCTAATGAGAAAAAGGTGAGCAGCTTATTAGTATGTCTCTTTTATCAATCAATTGTGCCGGTTCACTTTAAAAGTCTCGGGCGTTCGCCTCATCGTAATACATCGCCGCAACTGTGCGGAACACCAATAACGCGCAACGTTACGCTTTTTCCATAGGGGGGTAATGTACCTAATCCAAAAAGTACACACATTTTTAGATTCCGATGTTACCGCTTACCTAATTGTAATAGACCGCTGTTTACACACAATGCCGTTTCCCCCTCGTGATGCGGTTTTTAAGTATACGGCGGTGACGTCATGATATCTCGTCTTTTTAAATGTCAAACGCACGTTACTCCTAATAACAAAAGTGCAGGGTATTAATTATACCAGAATTGTTAAAAAAAGCTAGATTTAAGTCGATTAACAGCTATATAGCATACGTGGTCTCTTACCTAGAGATTACACGAGGGTACAGATGAATCAGGATACACTGCCGATGGGTCAGGTTTTCAAAAAGAACAGCCCCGATTTGCAGTTCGGGAGGTCTTTTATACGGACGGGTATCATTGGTTTGCGTCGCGCCTAGGTTCTTAAAGGGGAAAGCCCTATTTACATGCAGTATATATTTAAAGTATTCTTGTTACCTATTTAATTTTAACCATTTTCATAAAATTGCATTATGCCAAGGCAAATCATTATTGAGGCCATGACTGAAGGTCTTGAGGGAAAAAATCCAGAAGACTTCTCGTTTTTTTCTTATTTTCTCTCCTCAATAAACTAGTGTATATAATCATTAAACCAAATTCCTAGAATAGGGACATAAAATGAACGAGTATATTAAATACGGAATTTTTCTTTTCTTCTATTTTTCTATCCTATAACTCTCTCTGTACTTAATAAATAATATGGTCTATGTTATAGTAAAAGCCACAAGCAAACAAAAAATAATTGAAATGCTGAAATGTATTAGGCAAATGGATGACAGCCATCACTTGAATCATTAAATCTGATTACTTGGGAGTAGTACTTGATGATGTAATAATATATAAGAATGTCGTCAGCCTAAAGGTGTCAACTTTGGTATTTTGGCAAATAATCGAATTCTGGGAATCATACCTCCGTGTTTGCTTGTACACAATACAGTATGGCTTGGTCGTGATAATCTGTATATGCATAGGTGTAAAATATTTGTATACAAAGCGGTACATCATTAATGTGAAAAGAATGTTTATACCAATAGAATGTTGTAACAAACTGGAACTAGCTCAGTTATATTATTTCATGATAGAAGGCGAAATAAGTAAACCATTGTTATAATCTTTTTTACAGAAATTGGATGGTTTAAGTCCCGATGAAGGCATATTTTTATGTCGAAACGCGTCGACCGGATGCCACCTAACCTCCTTTTAAATTACATTTTCTTGTGAATACACATGTATCATTATACAATCTTTTTATCAAATCTGATCAATGCACTGACTTTTATTGTATCTTTTTTTAATCAAATTAAAAATGTTTATTTTCTAAAACTGTACTAGTTTGTTTTGTTTAATCTATTGGTTATTGCTTTAAATATATGCCTGGGAGTGTTACTCTACATATATTGCACCAGGCATGGTGCAGCCGGCATTGCCTGAATTTACTGGTTTTCCAGGGTGTAGCGTGAACACTGAAAACTTTTTGCCTATTGCTTTTTTCAAGTTGTTTATGGATGATGTGTTTTTGGCAGAGATTGTAGAGCAGACTAATTTGTATGCTAAAATTTTTTTGAGGGTGAACAGTGCCAGCCTTAAGCCCCACGCTAGAGCTACCCGGTGGACTCCCACCAATTTGGAGGAGATGAAAAAGTTTTTGGGTTTAACTCTTTTGATGGGCTTGCTTAGGAAACCATCAATGGCTTCATATTGCTCTACTAGTCCCTTGATGGCAACAGCTATATTTCCGGCAGTCATGAGTCGTGATAGGTATTTGCTTCTGCTGCGGATGATGCATTTTGTTGACAATAGTCTTGCTTTGCCACGAGATCACCCTGATTGTGACCCTCTTTTCAAGATTCGGCCTGTCATTGATCATTTGGTTGATCGATTTTCTGAGATCTTTTATCCTGGGAAAGAAATTGCAGTGGATGAGTCTTTGCTGTTGTTCAAGGGCCGCTTGGTATTTCGGCAATACATTCCTAGTAAGAGGGCACGCTATGGAATCAAACTGTATATGCTGTGTGACAGTGAGACTGGATATGTCTCTAATTTCAGGGTGTACACTGGTAAGGAATCCAGGATTAACCCCCCTGGTTGTCCGTCGACTTTTGGAGTGACTGAGAAAATTGTGTGGGAACTTGGTCGTGGATTTTTTTAACAAAGGCCATCATTTGTATGTCGATAACTTCTACACTGGTGTGCGGTTGTTCAGGGAATTGGCCAAAGTGGACACTGTTGCTTGTGGCACAATCCGCTCAAACCGTAAAGGTTTCCCAAAAGAACTTGTTTGTCGAAAGCTTGCTCGGGGACAGTGCAGTGCTTTGCGTTGTGAGGAGCTTCTAGCTGTGAAGTTTACAGACAGGAGAGATGTCTACATGTTGACTACAATACATGATGAAAGCACTGAACCGCGGAATGTTTGGGGTCAGGTTGCAGAAGTGCGCAAACCTGTGTGCATACTGGACTACAATAAGTACATGGGTGGTGTTGACAGAGTTGATCAGAGGTTGGAACCGTATGCTGCTCTTCGTAAGTCTTACATTTGGTACAAGAAGTTGGCTATCCATCTTTTCCACTTGGCAACCTTTAATGCTTTTATTGTGTTCCAGAAATCTTGTCCCCAGTCAAAGTTGACTTTTGTAAAGTTTCAGGAGTCTGTAATAGGCAGCCTTGTTTTAGTGGAACAGGCAAGTGTTCCTAGAGTTGGAGTGGTGGAGGATGTTGCCAGATTAAAAGATCGCCACTTTCCTGATACAATTCCTCCTACAACCTCAAAAGACTTTCCCAGTCGGAGATGTAGAGTCTGTTGGCGAAGAGGTTTGCGGAAGGAGGTTCACATGTACTGCCTCGACTGCCCTTCAAACCCCAGGCTGTGTGTACCTGCTTGTTTGAGATTGTACCACAAGCAAACGAATTTTTGGGAGTATCAATGAGTGGTAAAGTGAACTGGTTGGTCTTTATTCTGTAATAGTTATTGTTCAGTTTCAAAGTTTGTATTTGTGTATTCTTTTTAGATTTAGTTGTTGAGTTAGTAGATTTGTATCAATTTGCAATTTGTTTTTGTTTCTCTTTTGTTTTAAAAAAAAACTAAAGTATGATGTTGGTTTGCGTGTAGTGTCCATTGTCTGACTGTGTGCATGGTTTGGCGCTTGACTGAAGGTGTCTGTGGACTGGTGCTTGTCTGGCGGTGTGCGTGCTCTTGCGCTTGCCTGGTGTTGTGTTTGGATTTGTCTTTGGCTGATGGTGTTCGTGGAGTGGTGCTTGACTGGTGGTGTGTGTGGAGTGGCGCTTGGCTGGTGGTGTGCATTGAGTGGTACTTGGCTGTCTGTGCACGGAGTGGTGCTTGGCTGGCGGTGTGTGTGGAGTGGTGCTTGGCTGGCGGTGTGTGTGGAGTGGCGCTTGGCTGGACGGTGTGCGTGGAGTGGTACTTGGCTGTCTGTGCACGGAGTGGTGCTTGGCTGGCGGTGTGTGTGGAGTGGTGCTTGGCTGGCAGTGTGTGTGGAGTGGCGCTTGGCTGGACGGTGTGCGTGGAGTGGTACTTGGCTGTCTGTGCACGGAGTGGTGCTTGGCTGGTGTTGTGTTTGTGGAGTGGCGCTTGGCTGGTGGTGTGTGTGGAGGGGCGCTTGGCTGGTGGTGTGCATGGAGTGGTACTTGGCTGTCTGTGCACGGAGTGGTGCTTGGCTGGCGGTGTGTGTGGAGTGGCGCTTGGTTGGTGGTGTGCGTGGAGTGATGCTTGGCTGGTGGTGTGTGTGGAGTGGTACTTGGCTGTCGGTGTGCGCTGAGTGGTGTTTGGCTGGCGGTGTGCATGGTCTGGTGCTTGGATGGTGGTGTGGGTGGACTGGCGCTCAGCAGGCGGTGTGTGAGTAGTTACTTTCTGTTGGTCACTACACACACTGCTAGTTGAGTGACACTCCACACAGTCCATCATTTTGTGTAGTTGCAGTGTCCGAAATGTGGGCGTGTGAAAGTGATGGGCCCTTGAATGGCGCTGTTTGCTGGTGTGAGTGTTGGAATGTGATGGGTCCGCGGCTGGCGGTGTGAATGTTTTGTATGTGTCACGCGTACGAAAGGTGTATGAATGGCCTGTAAAGATGTTGGTGCCTTGATGTGGCTTTACAGCTCACGAGCTGTGAGTCAGTGGTTCAGTTTATCATACTTTCAATTATACACAGTGTATTTCATTTTTGTGAAATTACTTGCGTATACAATTGTATGTACTGAATCATCACTCACCCTCGTGCCAAATCTAACCAGTATGTGTGTGTGCTTGCGGATTAGATGGGTGTGCAGTAATAATTGTTTTTTTTCTCTTTCTGCAGTAGGGTGTACCTTGCCCCTCATTGTGATTGTAGTTATGTGTTGCTTTTCCATTCGGATGGTGTCAATGGTCTGGTTTGTATCAGGTATGAAAGCTGCGTGAATGGCCTGTAAAACGGTTGGTGCCTTGTCGTGGCTTTACAGCTCACAAGTTGCGAGTCACTGGTTCAGTTTTTATGCATTTATTTATTGACAGAGCATTTCATTTTTTTGAAATATCTTGTTAATAAAATTTTATGTACTGAACCGTCACTCGCCCTCGTGCCAAATCCAACCTGTATGTATGTGTCTTTGAGGAATAGATAGCCGTGCTTGAATGTTTGACTTTTGAGTAACTCTGTTAAGGTGTGGTATCCTTTTACTCGGGAGAACAAGGGGAACGCAGGGTGGTAGGACTTTTTTGCCGGCACGGCGATCCCACGCCAAAAAGTTTGGAAAATTGCTATTTTTACCAAATTTTAAGGTTTGCAAGGAGTTCTGGGTAGGAAAACATTGGGGGACCCACACATGCCATACATCCCTGGACTCTCCCGGGTGTCTAGTTTTCAGAACTGTTTGGGTTTGCTACTTTCCAAAGAATACCACCCAGCCCCGGGCCAAAAACTCAGGTGCCCCCCCCAAAATCAAAGTTAAATTGCTTCAGGTTATTTTATATTCACCACCGTACGATTTGGACCTTTTCCTGTTGCAGCCACTATGGCTACCCACGCAAGTGGGGTACCGTTTTTATCGGGAGACCTGGGGAAACGCTGGGTGGGAGGTAATTTGTGTGAGACCAGTGATGCCACGCTTTCCCAGACTACAACGTGTGAAAAAATTGATTTTTTTCTGCTAAAATTGAGGTTTGCAAGGGATTCTGGGTAAAGGAACGTTGGAGGATCCACGCAAGCCATACCTCCTTGGAAGCCCCCGGGTGTCTACTTTTCAGAAATGTGTAGGTTTGGTAGGTTTCCATAGATGGCTGTCTCGCACGGGGCCAGAAACCCAGGTTACCCCTCTTGCAAAAGCTGGTGAATTTAACAATGGTGAAAATGTTACGTCCACCAGCTTTTGCAAGAGGGGTTACCTGGGTTTTTGGCCCCGTGCGAGACAGCCATCTAGGGAAACCTATCAATCCCACACATTTCTGAAAAGTAGACACCCGGGGGCTTCCAAGGAGGTATGGCTTGCGTGGATCCTCCAACGTTCCTTTACCCAGAATCCCTTGCAAACCTCAATTTTTGCTTGGAAAAAATCAGTTTTTTCACACGTTTTAGTGTGGGAAAGTGTGGCATCACTGGGCTCACACAAATTACCTCCCACCCAGCGTTCCCCAAGGTCTCCCGATAAAAATGGTACCTCACTTGCGTGGGTAGGCATAGCAGCTGCTTTAGGAAAAGGCCCAATTCATACTGTGGAGACCAAAACATTACCTTTAGCCAAATAATCTTATTTTTTGAGGGGGTCACCTGAGCTTTTGGCCCGGGGCTTGGCAGGCATCTTTGGAAACTACCAAACCCAAACAGTTCTGAGAACTAGACACCCGGGGGAGTCCAGGGAGGTATGGCATGCGTGGGTCCCCCAATGTTTTCCTACCCAGAAACCCCTGCAAACCTGAAATTTTGGTCAAAAAACCCACTTTTCCATACTATTTTGGGTGGGATCTCGCTGCCGGAACAAATGTCCTACCACCCAGCGTTTCGCTTGTTCTCCCGAGTAAAATGATACCTCACTTGTGTGGGTGGGCCAAAGGCATGTGACTCAGGCTGTGGTGCTTAATTTGTAAAACTTAAATATGACTAAAAACTACTTTTTTCAAAATTCATTTTTGGCGTGTTCTGCTTTGGGGCACCCACACAAGTGAGGTATCCTTTTACTCGGGAGAACAAGGGGAACGCAGGGTGGTAGGACATTTTTGCCGGCACGGCGATTCCACGCCAAAAAGTTTGGAAAAGTGCTATTTTTACCTAATTTTAAGGTTTGCAAGGAGTTCTGGGTAGGAAAACATTGGGGGACCCACACATGCCATACCTCCCTGGACTCTCCCGGGTGTCTAGTTTTCAGAACTGTTTGGGTTTGCTACTTTCCAAAGAATACCACCCAGCCCCGGGCCAAAAACTCAGGTGCCCCCCCAAAATCAAAGTTATATTGCTTCAGGTTATTTTATATTCACCACCGTACGATTTGGACCTTTTCCTGTTGCAGCCACTATGGCTACCCACGCAAGTGGGGTACCGTTTTTATCGGGAGACCTGGGGGAACGCTGGGTGGGAGGTAATTTGTGTGAGACCAGTGATGCCACGCTTTCCCAGACTACAACGTGTGAAAAAATTGATTTTTTTCTGCTAAAATTGAGGTTTGCAAGGGATTCTGGGTAAAGGAACGTTGGAGGATCCACGCAAGCCATGCCTCCTTGGAAGCCCCCGGGTGTCTACTTTTCAGAAATGTGTAGGTTTGGTAGGTTTCCATAGATGGCTGTCTCGCACGGGGCCAGAAACCCAGGTAACCCCTCTTGCAAAAGCTGGTGAATTTAACAATGGTGAAAATGTTAAGTCCACCAGCTTTTGCAAGAGGGGTTACCTGGGTTTTTGGCCCCGTGCGAGACAGCCATCTAGGGAAACCTACCAATCCCACACATTTCTGAAAAGTAGACACCCGGGGGCTTCCAAGGAGGTATGGCTTGCGTGGATCCTCCAAAGTTCCTTTACCCAGAATCCCTTGCAAACCTCAGTTTTTGCTTGGAAAAAATCAGATTTTTCACACGTTTTAGTGTGGGAAAGCGTGGCATCACTGGGCTCACACAAATTACCTCCCACCCAGCGTTCCCCAAGGTCTCCCGATAAAAATGGCACCTCACTTGCGTGGGTAGGCATAGCGGCTGCTTTAGGAAAAGGCCCAATTCATACTGTGGAGACCAAAACATTACCTTTAGCCAAATAATCTTATTTTTTGAGGGGGTCACCTGAGCTTTTGGCCCGGGGCTTGGCAGGCATCTTTGAAAACTACCAAACCCAAACAGTTCTGAGAACTAGACACCCGGGGGAGTCCAGGGAGGTATGGCATGCGTGGGTCCCCCAATGTTTTCCTACCCAGAAACCCCTGCAAACCTGACATTTTGGTCAAAAAACCCACTTTTCCATACTTTTTTGGGTGGGATCTCGCTGCCGGAACATATGTCCTACCGCCCAGCGTTTCCCTTCTTCTCCCGAGTAAAATGATACCTCACTTGTGTGGGTGGGCCAAAGGCATGTGACTCAGGCTGGGGTGCTTAGTTTGTAAAACTTAAATATGACTAAAAACTACTTTTTTCAAAATTCATTTTTGGCCTGTTCTGCTTTGGGGCACCCACACAAGTGAGGTATCCTTTTACTCGGGAGAACAAGGGGAACGTAGGGTGGTAGGACATTTTTTCCGGCACGGCGATCCCACGCCAAAAAGTTTGGAAAAGTGCTATTTTTACCTAAATTTAAGGTTTGCAAGGAGTTCTGGGTAGGAAAACATTGGGGGACCCATGCATGCCATACCTCTCTGGACTCCCCCGGGTGTCTAGTTTTCAGAACTGTTTGGGTTTGCTACTTGGCAAAGAATACCACCGAGCCCCGGGCCACAAACTCAGATGCCCCCCCCCCAAAATCAAGGTAGTTTTGCAATAAGGTAATGTAAATTCACCACCGTACGATTTGAACCGTTTCCTGTTGCAGCCACTATGTCTATCCACGCAAGTGAGGTACCATTGTTTTCGGGAGACCTGGGGGCACGCTGGGTGGGTGGAAATTTGTTGATACACGCAGATTCCAGAACTTTCCACCACAGAAATGTGAGGAAAATGTGTTTTTTTGGTCATATTTTTCTGTTTGCAAGGGATTCTGGGTAACAAAACCTGGGGGTAGGCAGACGAGTCACCCCATCCAGAATTGCCCTGGGTGTCTAGTTTTCAAAAATGTATAGGGTTGCTAGATTTCCCTAGGTGCTGGCAGAGCTACGGCGCAAAAACAAAAGGTAGTCTTTTTGTCCGAAACGTGCTAAATTTCACTGGGAAATTGAGGTGCGACCATGCTGCGTTTTGCGCTGTTTCATGTCGCAGCCACTATGCCTACCCACGCAAGTGAGGTACCATTGTTTTCGGGAGACCTGGGGGCACGCTGGCTGGGTGGAAATTTGTTGATCCACGCAGATTCCAGAACTTTCCACCACAGAAATGTGAGGAAAATGTGTTTTTTTGGTCAAATTGTTTTGTTTGCAAGGGATTCTGGGTAACAAAACCTGGGGGTAGGCAGACGAGTCACCCCATCCTGAATTGCCCTGGGTGTCTACTTTTCAAAAATGTATAGGGTTGCTAGATTTCCCTAGGTGCTGGCAGAGCTACGGCGCAAAAACAAAAGGTAGTCTTTTTGTCCGAATCGTGCTAAATTTCACTGGGAATTTGAGGTGCGACCATGCTGCGTTTTGCGCTGTTTCATGTCGCAGCCACTATGCCTACCCACGCAAGTGAGGTACCATTTTTTTTGGGAGACCTGGGGGCACGCTGGGTGGGTGGAAATTTGTTGATCCACGCAGATTCCAGAACTTTCCACCACAGAAATGTGAGGAAAATGAGTTTATTTGGTCAAATTGTTTTGTTTGCAAGGGATTCTGGGTAACAAAACCTGGGGGTAGGCAGACGAGTCACCCCATTCTGAATTGCCCTGGGTGTCTAGTTTTCAAAAATGTATAGGTTTGCTAGGCTTCCTTAGGTGCTGGCAGAGCTACGGCGCAAAAACAAAACGTAGACTTTTTGTCCAAAACGTGCTAAATTTCACTGGGAAATTGAGGTGCGACCATGCTGCGTTTTGCGCTGTTTCATGTCGCGGCCACTATGCCTACCCACGCAAGTGAGGTACCATTTTTTTCAGGAAACCTTGGGGCACGCTATGTGGGTGGAAATTTGTTGATCCACGCAGATTCCAGAACTTTCCACCACAGAAATGTAAGGAAAATGTGTTTTTTTTGGTAACATTTTTAGGTTTACAAGGGATTCTGGGTAACAAAACCTGGGGGTAGGCAGACGAGTCACCCCATCCTGAATTGCCCTGGGTGTCTAGTTTTCAAAAATGTATAGGTTTGCTAGGTTTCCCTGGGTGCTGGCAGAGCTACGGCGCAAAAACAAAAGGTAGTCTTTTTGTCCGAAACGTGCTAAATTTCACTGGGAAATTGAGGTGCGACCATGCTGCGTTTTGCGCTGTTTCATGTCGCGGCCACTATGCCTACCCACGCAAGTGAGGTACCATTTTTTTTGGGAGACCTGGGGGCACGCTGGGTGGGTGGAAATTTGTTGATCCACACAGATTCCAGAACTTATCACCACAGAAATGTGAGGAAAATGTGTTTTTTTGGTCAAATTTTTAGATTTGCAAGGGATTCTGGGTAACAAAACCTGAGGGTAGGCAGACGAGTCACCCCATCCTGAATTCCCCTGGGAGTCTAGTTTAAAAAAATGTATACGTTTGCTAGGTTTCCCTAGGTGCTGGCTGAGCTACCGCTCAAAAACAAAAGGTAGTCTCTTTGTCCAAAGAACGTAAAATTTCACTGGGAAATTGAGGTGCGACCACGTTGCATTTTGTGCCGTTTCCTGTCGTAGGCACAAGGACGGACCACACAAGTGAGGTACCGTTTTTATCGGGAGACCTGGGGGAACGCTGGGTGGGTGGAAATTTGTTGATCCACGCAGATTCCAGAACTTTCCACCACAGAAATGTGAGGAAAATGTGTTTATTTTGTCAAAATCTTAGCTTTGCAAGGGATTCTGGGTAACAAAACCTGGTGGTAGGCAGTCGAGTCAACCCATCCTGAATTCCCCTGGGTGTCTACTTTTCAAAAATGTATAGGTTTGCTAGGTTTCCCTAGGTGCCGGCAGAGCTAGGGTGCAAAAACTACAGGTAGGCACTTTGCCAAAAAAGGGTCAATTTGTAACTGCAAAATTTAGGTGTGACCACGTTGCATTTTGCGCTGTTTCCTGTCGCAGGCACAAGGCCGACCCACACAAGTGAGGTACCGTTTTTATCGGGACACTTGGGGTAATTCAGATTTGTAAATCAACTGTTATTACCAATTGAGCTTTCATGCATATCTCCCTTTCAATGAAAGACATTGTGTAAAAAAAAATCTTTATGAAAAATGACCAATAATTCTCATGCTAATATGAGTATTCCCAACTTTGAAAATGTGCAATTATATACTGTTTCTGAACTCTATAATTTGTACCCAATTCAGAAATACATAGGTGTCTTTCATACAGATTATTCCATGTATACATTTTCCAAGACAAAGTGCACTATACCCAGTAAATGAAAAAATACCATTGCAAGTTGCTGCTCAGTTTTTGGATCTGGGTTCGTCGGGTTCTTGGTGAAACTACAAGTCCTATATATCCCCACAACCAGGAAGGTCTACTGGATGTAACGGTATATTGCTTTTCAAGAGCTGACAAAATTAGAAAAAGTTATAGGTGAAAACGTTGAGACAAAAGGCTGTTTTTTTCAAAAAAAATTTCAAATATTCCAATATCTAACTGTTAGTTTCTATAACGAAACCTACATGGATTTAGACAAATGACCCCTTTCTGAATTCAGAAGTTTGTCTACATTTCGAAAATGTAAAGCTTTCCAGGATCCTTTATTGCTTTCAAACTCATTTCTACCATTAACTGGAAGGAGGTGGAAAGCTCTAAAAATAGCAAAAATAGGCTATGTCCCAGAAAAATGCCAAAACTGAGTGAAAAATTTCGGTTCTCTGACAAAAGACTGTCATTCCCTGAAAGCTGAGAAAATGGAGATTTCAGCCCCACAAACCCTTTTGTGATACCATTTTCAGGGAAAAACCCAGAGGCTTTCATTTGCAGCCCGTTTTTCCCATTTTTCTGAAAAATAAAAACAAATCACTATATTTTGGTTAATTTCTGGGACCCCTCCAAGGGAATCCACAAACCCTGGGCGCCTTTAGAATCCACATGATGTTGGAAGAAAACGACGCAAATTTGGCGCGGATACCTTATGTGGTCAAAAAGTTACAAGGGCCTAAGCGCGCACTACTCCAAAACGCCAAAAAAAGGCTTAGCACAGGAGGGGAAAAGGCCTAGCAGCGAAGGGGTTAAGGAAACAAAGCCATTGCACGATTAATTGCACTATTGTATGCAGACCTCCTTAAAGCTGGGAGCTGCAGCATATGTGGAGTGTGGCATTGATTTGACAAAATCTAGGGTACTTCAACAGAATTACTCAACCACCCAGCCAATGATGCCTTGTTTATAGTACGGTTTGTAAAGCTGAGATGCCCTTCCGCCTTTTTCCTGTGGGAGGAGAAGATGTCCAATAGAGTCATGATCACCACTGTCACTGCATGAAATCAGAGTTAATCATAATAAAAGCCAGGCTCCTTTGTCAGATAACTTACTGTAAATGGCAACTGGGCCAGAAAAGGAAATTTCAAGGATGGACAGTACAATGACCAGAGAGTAAATTAGTATTCGGGGTCCCATGGTGCCAGGTCTGATGATGAAGTTTTCTTCCTGCAGAGGATGGCAGAGAAATATATGTTATCACTTATGTAGAAAATACAGACAACTTAAAACCCTGAATACCTGAAGCTACAACAATCAACAACATCAGTATGTCTAAAATACTGCCATCACGGATCAGCAAATAAGAAAATCAAACAAATTGCTGCTGTATCATTACCTTGATGTGCACATGCAGTAAGGTGGGGATAGAGGAGGGAGGAGTCTAGAATGGAATATTAGGGAGGTCATTGTTGTAAAATAGTGTTTTGGTGAGTAAAGGAGGGATAGAGGAGGGAAGAGGTAGAAAAGATCTTATGAATGTTGGCAATTTTAGCTTATTTTGCACATCTATTCATTTGCTATGTGCACCCTAAAAGGTCACGATTCAGTGTTTTATGTTCTATTTTAATCCAGCTGTAGTATTTCATACATAATCTCCTGTCAGAGTGAACCTATAGTATATATGGATTTTTATGGCTGGTTGGTTAATACAAACCAAGAATTTCAAGGCCTCAAAGAACAAAATAAATAAATTCCCTAATACGATACATAATTAGTTTTATACATTACAATGCCAGATGTGGATGTGTGGGTGGGGACAGTGTGTGTGATAACAAGAGGGGTGAGGATGTGCACTTTAACATAAATATTTTGTTTGCTGTGTATTGTGCCAGACACACAGTCTTGTGGGCCACTTCAGCACACTGGCATCATCACAATCAACCATACAGTCACATGCCATTTATTTATTTATGTTTGCAGTTTTATATAGCACAAACTTAGCCGAAGGGCATCAGAACACTCTACATGAGAACTAGGAATATACAGCAGAGCCACACGTTGCAGAGTTTTCTTTTTTAAGGCATGTGAGGTTATGTGTTATGTCCACAATCACAAGATGTTGCGTCATGGCTGGGGGTCAAACTTGGGGGTACGCGTGCTAAGCATGTAAGCAGCATCAAGTGCTCCGAACTGGGCTTGCAACAATTAAAATGCTTATGTGCCAAGCTCATTTTCAGAGTCAGAGAGGTTTTTTCTGACTCCTAAAATGAGACTTCAAATAGGTTCCAATTTGATATGTGGAAGGGGATGGTTGCAGGCAACTGTTCCAAATACTGCCTTGGTATCTTATGCATCAATGTTTTACAACTAAAATCTGGTGGCATATTTTACCAACAGCTCAAAGTAGGTAGTAATGCATTCACAAAAGGGAAAGGCCCCCCTTGGCATCCCAACACTTTGTGAATGTAAGGTATGCTGACCCCAGCAGGCCACTGTCCCTGTGATGGCCTCCATTGTGCAATCAACCTCAATTTGATCTCATTCTGATTTACAACTATTCAGAATGTTAAGAACCAACCTCTCAGTTTATAGGTCTGTTAATACATTTATTTAGTGGTTGCAAACATACAGGCCTCAAATTACCATTAGGACCAGTAAATAGTACATCTGCCCCCTACTTTCAGAGTTTCAAATCTCTCGCCATTCTTCGTGAAGTTTAGTGAGATTTGAGTGACGATATAAACATATGGACTGAAGATAATGTTATTAGAATTATTGTTAGTGTTTGCTAATGAGCACATTATGGTTGTCTCTGCAGTGGATACTTCAGCTGTGAGTTTATTCTCAAAGACAGAAGAATACAAGCAACACCCAGGAAGAGCCTTCTTCTGCCCCATGAATAGTCCTTCCTTTTGCCAGTACCGTGGTGTCGTTGCAATGATACACTAGTATAAATGGGTCCTATATTCCATCGGAGCAGGTAGTACATTACTTTTGAGGTGGGGCTTTGTTGCAATGCAGAAAGATTCCTCAGGGAGTTTGGTGCTCGCTGCTGATGTCTGTGTTGCGTGAATGTCACAATTTGAATTTTTGGCTAGACCAGCTCAGCCTATGTGAAGAATTATGAACTGAGTAGCAATAACGTGGGTAATAGTAGCATTTATTATTTATAACACTTAGAATTGCCAACATCTGCTAAAGTAATAATTTTATAAAGCAAGCTTTTCGCACATCTCACAGGAGACTTTTTCCAACATTTGCAATTTATATTTCTCTGAAAACAATTGTTGCAAATACAATTTCTCCTTTTTGTTGTAGATTTATCACACAAGATAACATTTATCGAAGATTTCCTGCTGAGGCATCTGATTTTCTATCTATTCAAACTCCACGAAGTTGCAAAGAGAATAAACCTTTGACGGTCCTTTCTGCTCACCTTCTGAAAGATTACTCGATGTCAGGTCTCTCCGTTGTAGGCTGCTGTCATCAGTCAGCTCAGGAAGGATATCCCAACCTAAGTGAGTGATGGTGTCAGATCTCACCTCTGCCTGCTGTTCGGTGGGATCTCTCCCACACTCAGTGAGCGATGCAGGAGTAGACATGTCTATAGATATAGAACCTGCAATGCAAATTAGGGAGGTCTGGGATGAAACACAGTTTTCAGACAACCAAAGCCATCAATCACTTGAAACACGCCAACAATCAGGGAAGAATCTTGGCAAATATTGGTGAGCAAAAATTTTGCTTTATCACGTTTGGGCCTGTTGTGTGCAGCTCAGAAACCGACTGGGAGTAAGATATGCGATAAAAAAAAAGAAAAAATGTCTATCACAGTTTATTGATCTTAGCAGAGCCCTGCCTGTGCATTAAACCATATTTATGCATTTCAATAGTAGGTGCACCCTCTAATCAAAGCACTTAGGGCCACCTGTATCAAGCAAAATACTGGTTTGAAACCGGTATTTTGCCATTTGGGATGCATCAATCCAAAAGCAATTCGCAAAATAGGTAATCGCAAATTTTGCAATTACCTATTTTGCAAATGCAGTTAGGGAATCGAAAATTGCAATTCCCTAAATAACGATGCATTATGCATTCGCAAATAGAGTTTTTGTAATTTGGCATCGCAAATTACCATCAACTTCAAGTTGATGATAATTTGCAGTTCCTTTGAAAACTGCAAAAAAAAATGAATTTTTCAAAGTGCATTGTATTGTATCTGTATTTGTATAGTGCTACTGCCACCCTACGGGTATCCTGGCGTTTCAGATATCAGAGCACTTGATCAGCATGATGGCGAGTAAAGAGATGGACCGTTTGGATCAGAAACAGCCAAGTTTTCAGGCTCTTTCTGAATTCAGTTAGAGAATCAATCTGTCTGATCCTTTGTTGCAGCTCATTCCACAGCTGGGCCCCTACCACACTGAAAGCCCTCCCCCCCCATCCGGTAGCATTTAAATCTTGTGGCTGGCACCGGAGGACCAGAGCTGTCTCTGAGGAAGGTACCAGGAGAACCTTTCCTGTAAAGGGATTGGGCCCATCTCATGTGATGGTAGCCAATGAAGCTCTCTTAGTGCAGAGGTAGAAGATGAATAACGCCGCAAATTCAGCACCAGTTTTGCTGCTGCAGACTGGACTCTTTGCAACCCCTGGAAGATGTACTGAGGGACCCCTAGATAGAAAGAGTTACAATAGTCCAGTCTGCTCATCACTGCTGCTGCTTACTACCAATGAGCGCAAATCTTTTGGTAGAATCGGAAGTATCCGGCGTAGCAAGCGTAGAAGACCAAAGCAGACACTAGCTGTCTTAGTTGCCTGTGAATCCATCTGGAGGTTCTTATCTATTAGGACCCCCAGAATCCGTACGTGCTGGCCGGAATCAGAGGCTCCTCCTCCGGGGTAAGCCTAAACTCCATCGGAGCATATGTGGACAGCCTCACCGGAGATCAATATAGCACCTCGGTCTTTCCACCATTGAACTGCAACGAGTTCCTCTGCATCCAGTCTGCGGTTTGCCGTATGCACTCTTGAAAATGGTCCAGGGAGACTGCCTGATTTCCCTCCAAAGAGAATGCCAGCTGCGTATCGTCCGCGTAGTTGACCAAGTCAACCCCGAACGATTTAATGATAGGAAAGAGCGGCTGCAAATATACATTAAAAAGAATAGGACTGATAGCAGAGCCCTGGGGGACCCCGTGGGTGACCGGTGATTTGCAAGATGTAAATGGTGCCAAGGTGACCATCTGTTCTCTCCCTGTCAAGTAAGAACATAGCCATTGCAGAGCCCATCCCTTCACCCCTATTTTCTCCAGTCTCTCTAAAAGGATTGGGTGACTCACTGTGTCGAACGCTGCCAACATATCGAGAAGCACCAACACTGTGCCATTCCCGTTGTCAGCCCGCATTCGTAAATTGTCCATCATAGTGGATAGAGCAGACTCCGTCCCATGCCCCGGCCTAAACCCGAACTGATCCTTATCCAGCAAATGATGTTCCTCCAAAAATCCGGATAAGGATCTGCTTACAACCTTTTCCAGGATTTTAATAGGAAAAGGGAGCAGAGAGATTGGACGAAAGTTAACCAGGTTTGTCGGGTCCAAGGTGGGCTTCTTAATCAGGGGTGTCACCACCGCCTGCTTCCAACCCCCCGGGACAGTGCCTTTTTCCATGGACAGGTTGCATATCTGTCTAAGCCAAGAGAAGGTCATCTGGCCATAGGTTTTCCACACTTTCTGTGGCAAGGGGTCAAGTGGAGACCCTGAAGATATGCTTTGCGCCACATTTAAAAGCAGGGTCAGTCAGGGCCTGAAAACTGTCAAGAGTATATAGCTGACCCGGGGCCCCCTCCGTCTCATGTGGATCAGGAGTCTGGGTAACAGTGTTGTTCTCTGCAAATGAGCTGACAATCTTCCCCACTTTATCCAGGAAATGCGAAGCAATATTATCGCATAATTCCTGGGAGGCCACCACTTTATTGCTCTAGCATATAGGAGCTGATATTTCTCTAACTATCTTGAAAAGTTCTTTTGGTTCCGTTTGAGGCGGGTAGGATGGAATTGGCATAAAAATGGGCTTTACATTCGAGGATCCGTAACTTGTACGTAGTCTGTGCTGCCCTCAGCTCTAGCTTATCCCCCACTAGATATCCCTTCCTCCATTTCCTTTCCGCCTTTTTACTTAGCAGGCGTAGATGTTTCAGTTCCTTGTTGTACCATGGTGCAGAGATTTTATTTCTAGTTCTAATTTTCTTTACCAGGATTATTTGATCCAGAGCATCCATTATAAATTCCTGATAGATATTATAATTCGCCTCTATTGTGGCGGAAGCGCAGAAGAGATTATCAGTTGGTGGAGTTAGAAGGGCACCCAATCTGCCCAGCTTTGCCCATTCCCTCCCTATCCGATAGACCGCAGGCCTCTTGAAATGGTCCCTCTAGCCAGGAAGTGTGATTTGAAAATGAACTAAATGATGGTCTGTCCAATTTTGAGGTATAATATTCAGTACCTCCGTGTCCATACCATTGGCAAAGAGCAGGTCGAGAATATGTCCTCTTTGATGGGTCGGGACTTTGACTAACTGTTGAAGACTCAAATTTGCACAGGTATGATTCAAGTCTCTCAGATGATTACCCAGGGTAGTATTCTCCCATAGGTTAAAGTCACCCAGGGTAATCATTCTGGAGTTGGCAAGGGAGAGATTAGTGATAGTATCTAGAACAGATTGATACTGAGTGGCACTCCCTGGGGGTCTGTAGCAAACCAAACCCGTAAGTTGGCTGCCTTTCGGTTCCTGCAGTGAGAATCCCATGAGCTCCATTCCAGTGATCTCATTCACTTTTAGACGGGCAAATTCAACTCCTCTCTGTAAATCACTCCAACCCCTCCTCCTCTGCCCTCTATTCTTGGGTTGTGCAGAATTTGAAACCCCTCCGGGCAGGCGAGTCCTATTTCTAACACAGATTCGTCTCGAATCCAGGTTTCTGTTAAGAATAATGCATCCAAGTTCATTGATTCAATCCGCAAGGAAATTTCCGTGTGGTGCTTAACCAACGACCGACTGTTGATCAGCCCATAACTCAACATGTTATTCCTGGCATTACTTGCTTCATTCTCAGGAGAACCCTGATAGGTAATGTCAGAGCCTGCCCTATTACCTAGTTCCATTAGCTGTTTCCTTACATACACGATGCGGGGTCCTTCGCTACCCAAATGGACAGCGTGACTGGCACTAGGCATGTCCGAGGCGCGGACGGGCGCAGACGGGCTTGACTCTGGCACGCCCGCAATGCACGTGCGCTGCGAACTTGCATTGCCCAAGTTTAAATAGGCAGCAAGCGTGTCCCCCCTTGCCACTAGTGCCTGATTGCACCTGTGCACATAATCCTGTCCAGTCCAGAGGTGTGAATGTACACATTTTGGGGATTCATAAACATCCCCAGTAAGATAAAACCACCTATACAGAAAGGAGCACTTAATCACAATTTTCACAAGCTAATTGCTTCAATGTTCGTATCCTTCAAGAAAAGTTCATAGACAGTCTTTAATAAACAACCAATTTGTGTTTTAGTTCAAACTCTTCCAATCAATGCATCTAGAAGTTATCACAATGAACAAACCAGCCAGCGCGTTTCGTCCACATTGGACATCATCAGGGCTGTAGATTTAAAGAAAACACATGCATCAATAAACATATCTATGGTTCTGCCCTTTACAAGCACTAGACACATTTTTTATATATAAACACCCCCAACAGTTATGTCATTATGTTATTACATCCACAGTGATGCCTGCCTATATCCAGTCTTGAAATCGTAACTAGTCTTTGTGCAAAAAAGATTTCCTCATCAGAACACCTTATTATGCAGTATAATGATTCCATCATGAGAAAGCAATATAATTTACATCACAGCCACCTCATATTTACTGATGGCCCTAAGTAAAGCCCATGTCCACGATCTGGAATTACTCATTTAACTTAAAAATGCTTGTAATCAGCATACCTCCATACCTTCCCATCTTCAGTATCTATATTGTTATAGGGTTCAATGTTTCAAGCCGCCTCCCAAGCGCTTGCAGCCAATCCCCTTTATTCCATTAAACTGAAAGCAAAATGTGAATACCTCCAATTTCCATACTCTTTGAAGACTCCGTAATACCTGTTAATGCTTTATCCATTCATCCCCTTATTGAGGGTCTATCTACAAAAAAATATAAAATACACACATATGTGTAAATCAGATCAGGCTCACACATTGCCACCCACAATCTGTTACTACTGAAATCTTTTATAATTTTCACTGTTGTCATTTAGCTAACAGCGGGGGTGGGGTACCTCGACTCTCCCCTAAGTGCCCATACAGAGCCAATACCCAGTATGAATGAATGAATGAATGAATGAATGAATAACTTTATTGTTTGGTTACTCAAAACCATTACATTAAAACAAACGTATAAAAAGGATCACAAAATTTAAAATGGTTAAGATAGGCAGTGTGTTAGCGAAATAGTCTATGCATCTGCGGAGACTCTATTTACTTGGGCCCTGAGTGGCCATCAACTTTGTCCGTGTCTCTTGAATGAACTTGCCAAATGAGGCCATGTCTTTTACTGTGGACAATGTGTATAATTGATGGACCGCCTCCTTTGCGGTGCGGGTCCCCGCTTGTCTTAGGATGGGTCTAAGGTAAAGGCTGCGTGCTGCCCGCAGGGCCGGGCAGCAAAATAGCAGATGAGCATGAGACTCGCGTTTGTAATTACAGAGCCTGCATTCTACAACACCCAATTCTGCCCGTTCAACGGCATATAGTTCTTTAAAGGGCAGAGGGTGTAGTCTGTAGGCTAGAATCTTATTGAGAGCTGTGCGGCCCACGGCCTGCGTGAGATGATGTTTAGGATTATAAGCAGTGTGCGGCAGGCATAGGGTCTCGTGCAGGTCTCTTGTCACTAATGACTCCAAGTCCAAATCGCGGGAGCAAGCCCGAACTTGTTTCTTGATGGCGTTTTTAATCGCCGTGTAGTTGACTAGTTCGGAGTCCCAAAACTCAGTGGCCAGGTTGAGGCGAACTTTTGCCGCGGTAAGGATGGCTGACCAAGGATTCCCGGGTTCCGTGAAGATATATTTCAGAACTGCCTTAAGTGTCTTTTCTTTTGCAGCTGTAGCAAGGTAGTAGTATTTGCTTATGGCCGCCATCTCTTCCAGATTTTGTTGGTTGAGCATGAATTCTAGGCGGATAAGGGTATTTCTAGTGCACTTCGGTAGGTGAAATATTCTTTTGTATGCTCTGCAGTTAATTTTTTCAAGTTCCTTATTGAGTTTGCCCGGGTATGCTTGCTGAGCATAATTGAGGGCCGGCATTAGTTTGGCCTTTAATACTCTTCGGATAGCCGTTGTGGATGGGCTGTATAAGGAAGCTTGTAGTTTGCAGAGTGCATAAGTGATGGTTTTCCCTTTGCCTTGGATTTTCTTTAACTGGGCGCCGGAGAGACCTGACTCGTGGAAGCAGATTCCCAGATAGGTGTATCGCTGTGTGCTTTCCAATGATAGATTACCAAGGTTCCATTTTGTTCGTTTTTTGTGTCGATAGTGCCCAAAAATAACTATTTTAGACTTGGAAGGATTTGCCACCAATCTGTTTTCGTTGTTATATGTTGCCAGGGTGGTCAGCATCTTTTGTAGTCCAATTTTAGTATGGTCCAGCAGTACCAGATCGTCAGCGTACTGCATAAACTGGATTTTTGTCCCTCCAATCCTTGGGGTTGCTAGGGCTGCCCCCAACAGGGCTGTCTCCATGTCTGCTGTGTACAGATTGAACAGCAGTGGTGCTAACACGCACCCTTGCTTTAGACCTCGGTCCGTGTTGATTTTCTCAGATGCAAAGTCACTCGAGAGTTTAATTCTAACCCACGTTTTTTGGTAGAGTGACTGAATTGCTCTTAGCAGGGTCAGATTGATGTTCCATTGTGCCAGCTTTCTCCATAAAATTGAGCGGTCTACCCCATCGAAGGCGGCCGAGTAATCGATGAAGCAGGCGAATAAAGGGAGGATTTTACGCGACCGAGCTTGATAGGCCAAATAGGAGAGTGCGGTGATGTTATCCACGGTCGAAGATCCAGGTCTAAAGCCAGTTTGGCAGAAAGGCAAAAGGCCTTCTTCACACGCCCAATCTGTGAGGTCAGTCAATATTGCGCTAGTGTAGGCTTTGCCCTCGATGTCCAAGAGGGCGATCAGTCTGTAATTGGACGGGTCTGATTTGGGCCCCTTCTTATGTATTGGGTGTAGAAGCGAGCCTCTCCAGGAGTCTGGCACATCCCCCAAGAGCCAGCATTCGTTATATAGGTGGGACAGATTTTCGGACCAGAATTCGATGTTTGCTTTAAACAATTGACCAGGAAGACCATTTGGGCCTGGTGCGCCATTTTTCCTGATTTTTTTTAGGATTTTTGAGACTAGCAATTTAAAAGGCAAAGCCTTCTTATTGGTGGTGGAATATGGCTCATCTCTTACTATCGGTCCATTGTTTGACTGGGAAACCGGTGTATCTTCGTTATAAAGAGTTTTTACGTGGGCTACCCAGGTTGAAGCCTCAAGGGAGCTTTCTCTATGATTAGTGCCTCGGCCAAGATTACTTAGGTAGCTCCAAAACTCTTGTGTTTTCCCGGGGCTCAGCAGGTCAAAGATCTTTAGCCATTGTCCATCGCAGTATTCGCGTTTTGCAGCCCATACTTTCTTGGAATGGCTTTTTACAGCCTCTTGTAGTTGTTTTTTATCTGAGGCTGTGCCATTTTTACGAAAAGCTTTTCGTTTCATATTCAAGTGTTTAGCACTGTTTTTGATTACCCGGTTGAATCCGAGTACAGCTGGTGGGTGCCAATGGGGAGTTCTGTTTGAGTCCACTCGAAGTATCGCCGCTAATGTCCCAGTGATGCCATCCCATGTTATTATAGCGCTCTTCTTCTGTTCACACGGTGGCCAACCCGCCCATGAATTTGTCCAGCTATTAAATTTGTAGATCGCTGCGTGCCCCCATTTAATTCTTCTGGGGAGCTTTGCCAGTTCATCTCCGTCAGCGGCCCCCATGTATTGCAGCCTATGGCGTATTTCTGCTGTCAGGTTCAAAGTGATTGTTAAAGCGGCATGATCGCTGTCACTGCGCGGATGGACCGTATATTCTGACATTAGGGGTTGCAGTTTGTCGCTTAAAATGATGTAATCGATCGTCGTCTGATTATTATATGTCGGGGCGACAAAGACCCCTGGCTTGTTCTTTATATGAACTGAATGTGCTGTGGCCAGTTTATACGATTTTAATAATTCGTTCATTGCCTTAGTAGCACCAGACTGGTGTTTAATTACGTTCAAGGCCCCTATGTTGTGAATATTGAGGTCACCGAGGATAATGCAATCTAGTACCGGTAATTGTAGCAACAAAGACTCTAGATGGTTTGTTAGCATGGGCGGGTTTGTAAGATGCCCATACGGGTTATGATAGATGTTAATTACTAGAATTGAAGTTGTTCCGTGTGATGGGTAGAGGCCTTTCAGAATGCCTGCCTGGAGCGTGTTTGGTAGGTTGTGTATTTCCGTAAATTCTAGTTTAAGTGAATGCTTTATATAGATGCATGTCCCGCCTGATGGTCTTCCAAATATGTTGGTCTTTGTTGCTGCTTTGCCGTATTCTGCGTATCCTCTCATTGAAAGAGGTTTAATCAGCCAAGATTCTTGTATGCAGATGATATCCGCCTCCTCCAGAAAAGTCACCGCAGCTTGATTATGTGACAGCTTTTTGAAGCCTGCAACGTTCCAAGTCATGATTTTCAGAGTCTTTGTGGTACCAGCTTTGTTTAAGAGTATCACCTGCTTTTTGGACGTGCGTTGGTGTGCATGACCTGAGTCTTCAGGGAGGTGCCTATTAGGAGCGGGGATTTAATGCTAGTGGCAGCCAGGACCAGTCCTTGTTTGCGCAGCCCCTTGTTACGCATGAGCGTTTTCCTTGGCTCAGATTTGTAGTTATCTTAATTGGGGTGCTGTTGATTAGGCCTGTGTTCGTGCAACCCTTGGACCCTTGAAGGATTGACGCTGCTTCTTGGGCGTGGGCATAAAGGGCGTTCGAGCATGGGTGCTCCCCGGCATGCTGGTCTTGATTTTCCAAGTAGCCGTTCGGATGATGAGCTTTTAAAATTGAGGGGTATTTTTGTGCTGGCTGCTGCTTTATTTTTATGCCCCAGTTTTCTAGTAGCGTTTGTTGGCTCTTCAGGGTCTCCACCATATGTGGGCTGATGAAAGTTATCTCTGTAGTTTCATTTTTCTCATGCGGGTCTGGCGGAAGGAAGGAGATGGTCTCAATGTCGGAGGTTTTTATCCCTTCCAGCCCTGGGATGTTTGCGCAGAGTATCAGGAGATTGCTGCGATTAAGAATATCCCACTTGCCCTGAGAGGTGTATTCGGGATACAGCCTTATATTCCGATCCTGAGTTGTTAATTGAGTTGAGTGGGGTACAAAATACACATCCTTCTGCGTCTTGGCCTGGGTGCCAGAGAATAGTGGCTGAGCCATGCCGGGCCAGTGAAGGGTTGCCTGGACTAAAGGCCTTGTGTTTTGCTGGGCTACCACCACACTGGGGAAAGGGCTGAGCGGCTTGTTGTTAATTGGCCTGTTCTCTGCATAGTCAAGTATGGGGGCCAGGGTCCAATCGGAAGGGCGTGGGGAAGTTTCCGTGGTTGCAGTGGTCACTATGGGTTTTTTGACAACTGGTGACACTTGGGTCACTCTGCTCGATGTGGGCTTTATGTCAGTGGGTTGTCGAAAACTTATTAGACTAGGATCGAGGTCATTTAGAGAGGCATGATTTACTTCCCCATTATGTTGTCCCTGCCGGACGGTTGCTTGGTTTTCTGTTTTCACGGCAGGAGTATGCCGGAGTGCTGCCGGTTGAACCGGCGTCATCGGATCTGTTGTTGAGTTGGTTATATGCGGAGCTTCTGCGGCTGTCGCCATTTCTGCTGTTTTAGTGTTAGCTGCCAATTGGATCGTTTTCTGGGTCTCGATGTGACCGGGAGTCTGTGTGTCAGGGCGTAGCCAGTGCCAAATGGAACAGGTGGCGAGTGGTTTGTTTTTGTGCACCTTGTTGAGTTTTCTTAGTTTTTTTTTGTTCTTCCGGGATAGATTTTGCCACACTAGGCTATTCAGATTGGAGGTGTGTTGAGAATCCTGGTTTTTAACCTGATCAGGGATGGTTTTTATACCGCTCTCAGAGAGCATCGCTGGGGGCACCGAGCAGGCGTTTTTTTTTACATTGGCTGGTTTCCGTGCTACAAATTTGATGTGTTGTTATACCTTTTGTTTTTAACGATGCCTGGGCGGTGTCCTGTGCGGGCGGTTTTTGATGCTTGCTTACTTCCTTCTTGAGATCCTCGACTAATGTGGTCATGATTTTTGGTAGGTTTTCTAGACTGTGCAGAATTGGACTGCAACCACAAGGCTCTATATATAAGTTTGTTCTATCCTGTGCTCTTCGAATCAATGAATTCAAATTGTCCAATTTGGAGTCTATCCCGGCTATCAAGCTAGCCACAATTTGCAGGATGTTGATTTGTGCATCAAGCTTGTCTGCATGCATTATGGCTGCGCCTGTCATTGAAGTGAGGGTGTCATTGATCATTGATAGATGATTAGAGATCACTGGTGTCTTTTCCCCCTTATCCTCTCAGCTGCTCGCGGACTTTGGGGACTAGGCGGTTTTGTCGTGTTCCGGGGTGCTCCATCGTGACAAGTTCGGGTGCTGTTTTTGTGATAAGCCAGGTGTGTTTGGATTTCCTCCTTCGATTGCCATGTAGATGCTATCAGGCACATCGGGCGTAGTTACACCTTTTGCCGAGGTTCTTCCTTCTCTGACAGCGTGCGCGCTGTCAAGCTCGTCAGTTGTTGGCTCTCCGTTCGAAATAAGGTGCTGCTGAAAGCCCTCCAGTTGTTGATCGGTCGGGGCTGTTGTGATCAATACCCAGTACCACTGCACAACAAGAGGCACAATCGGTCTGACCGTTCAGCAGTTACGCTGACCGAAAAACAATATTTCTTTCTATTTGTGAATCTAACCTGAGATTCAGTGCGTTCATGTCCAACGCAGCATCCTTTTTGGCCGGTGAAATAATTCCTGCCTTAAGCTAACTTAAAAAATCTGGCTTTCTATTTGTAAACCAAAACGGACCAATCCAGTGGTGGCATTTTTAATCTTTAGCTGTGCATATTGTTCTGAATTTCCCTCTCTGGTCCACCCTCCTACCATAATCTCATTGGTTCAAATTAAACAGCGTCAACCAATCCCATGGTGGCATTTCCCACCTTAGGTTTAATGTGCTGTCAAGGTGTTCCATCTCTGATCCTACTTCGTGCCACACTCCCATTGGTTAGATTGCCCCACTGTGGGCCAATCATAGCTCTCCTGGCCCCTGCACACAATTTGGCCTTCTATTTGTAAACAAAAACAAACTCATCCAGTGGTGGCATTTTCAATCCTCAACTTTCCATATTGTTCCGGTGCTCCCTCTCTGGTCCACCCTCCTACCATAATCTCATTGGTTCAAATTACCAAGTGTTGACTAATCCAATAGTGGAATTTTCCACCTTCTGTTTACGTGCTGTCAAGGCGTTCCCTCTCTGGTCCTGCTTCGTACCACACTCCTAATGGTTAGAATGCCCCATTATAGGCCACGCATAGCTATCCTATCCCCGCATGGCAAAAAGGCCTCATATTGGTGTCCCAACAACCGGACTGCTCAATTCTCTAATGGAGCATCCTCCGCAGTGCTCCTCGCCTGGTCTACCTGGTTTTGGGCGTGGCCAGTACTCACATCTAACTGCTTTTGTGTCATCTTAGCCAGTTTAATTATGCAAGTTTATGTAACATCAAACTGGTGCTGCCCTTTTTCAGTCTAACTTCACAATATTCTCACTTTAACTTTATCATGACACTTTCCGTCACGGACCTCAAGACATGATTTACCTTGTGGCCGCGATGACAGAAAAAGGCCCTTAATCAACTGAGACTTTAATCATCATGAGACTCTCATTCACAGACCTCATGACATGCTTTACCTTGCGGCCGTGATTCCAGAAGGTGGCCCTTAATCAACTCTCTACAGTAAATAAAATTCCCAAAAGCATTAACATTAGCCACCACCCCTTATCTTTTGCTATGTAACATCAACGATCAGTATTTATTGGCACCTCACAGCTGTCTAAACCATAAGCTCTCATCCATTTCTCCCTGAATGCTAATTTCCCTCCAACGATCAAGACAGCTTCTGCTCCTGAGACAATTTAGACGATTCAACATTCTGACCTGCACCCATTCTATCCACTGCAACCCTCAATCCGCATACAAACTCAATTTTCCAACCATGAATTCCTTTCAGAACAATGCCAGAAGTCCTGTTATAGTGTCCACCTGTAATCACTCCTACTCCCACATTTTTTCTTCATTGTAACAGGCATCCCAATCGCATCTATCCTTGCAATGATCAATACCTCTTAGGTATCGAGACCCCTCCCCTGGAGCTCATTATATTACAGGGGAAAATACAAAATCTCAAACGCTGTTCTCGACCTAGCACCCATTACAAGAAAGAATGCAACTTATTATAACTGTTCAGTCCCAGTTCCACAGACCTAAGTCTGCTGATCCTGATGTGATTTACACATATGTGTTTTTGTAGATAGGCCCTCAATAAGTGGAGAAATGGATAAAGCCTTAATAGGTATTACGGAGTCTTCCAAGAGTACGGAAATTGGAGGTATGCAAGTTTTGCGTTCAGTGTAATGGAATAGAGGAGGCTTGGCTGCAGGCGCTTTGGAGGCGGTTTGAAATATTAAACCCCATAATATTTCAGATCCTGAAGATGGGAAGGTATGCTGATTACATGCATTTTTTGAAGTTAAGCGAGTAATTCCAGACCGTGGGCATGGGCTTGACTTAGGGCCATCTGTAAATATGAGGTGGGTGTGGTGTAAATTATATTGCTTTCTCATAAGGGAATCATTTTACTGAATAATAAGGTGTTCTGAGGAGGCAATCTTTTTTGAACAAAGACTAGTTAGAATTTCAAGATTGGAGTTAGGCAGGTATCACTGTGGAGGTAATAACATAATGACATAGCTGTTGGGGGTGTTTATATATAAAAAATTATCTAGTGCTTGTAAAGTGTAACACCATAGAATTGATTATTAATGCATTTTTTATCTTTCAGTCTACATCGCTGATGATGTCCAATGTGGATGAAACGCGTTGGCTGGATTATTCATTGTAATGGCTTCTAGATGCAATAGTTGGAAGATTTTGAAAAAAAACGCAAATTGGTTGTTTATTAACCACTTGGCTGCTAAGGCAATCCCAACAATCCCATTGACTTTCCATTGAAATCAATGGAAACTCCATGACGAGTTACCCTTGTCATTAGCGCTGAAGGGGTTAAAGACTGCCTATGGCCTTTTCTTAAAGGATACAAACATTGAAGCAATTAACTTGTGAACATTATGAATAAGCGTTCCTTTCTGTATAGGTGGTTTTAGATTACTGATTGCTCAGTGGCAGTGGGACCATTGAGAGTAGAGTGAGGTGGAACCAATTAGACAGTTAGCCAGTATTGTACACCAGTGCACACGCTTCGAAGCCCTTACCGCTGGTCGAGTGGAAGAAGTATCCACAGCAAGATGTCTGGAATACTGTGCCTTTCATTGCCTTTTATGCCCACTACAAGGAATGCCAGGTGATAAATGCTATTTCCCAGTGTGCATTTGTACACATCAGCCCTTCACCAACGTACATAGGGTTCTTCACAATGGAGAACAGAAATCTACATTATTTATGTTGTCATAGGCAACCACCGATCATATTTGTGTAACATGACAAAGGCCTGTCTCATAAATTGGGTCTTGTTGAACGCACAAAGTGCTAACTTTATAGCGGTGGAAAGCTACCGCCTGCACCAGGAGTTAAGCAGCATGTGAGCGGTGGTGGAGGCCTACTGAAGTGATCAATGGGAGTGAAAGGGTGCTTATTAACCTGTGTGTTGGAAAATTACCCTTTTTAAAGGGTCACCCAAAACATTTTGCCTTCCTCCTGCTCTTTTTCAGACCTTCTTGTTGTCGGCCTTAGAACTCTGAGCACTATATCATGCTGACCTAAGTCACCTCTAAGGTAGACCCTAGCTAGCCCAAAGGGCTGGGTGTTGTGTAAGTAAATGTAGGACATGTACTTTTAGGTTTTCCATGTCCTGGTAGTCAAAATACTCAAATTTGTTTTTCACTACTGTGAGGCCTACACCTCTAATAGTAGTTGTCGTAGTATGAGCTTTATTCGATAACATTTATCATAAAAGCATATGCATACAAAATTCATATATATTTTTTTTAAAACATATAATACAGTGTAATGAATAAAACCAACTATACATCATACAACTACAGTTACAAAATAAGTTAAACATTCCATTAAAATCATAATTAACAATGATCAAAGCAGGTACATCAAGTGGCATGCTGGGGGCTGCCGGACTACTATTTTTTGCTAAGAGCTTTGTTCTTATTAGCCATGCGCAGCCCAGATATTTTGCCACACCACAAACCAAGGTAAGAGGGGAGGTGTCAGTTTTTAGGATGCGTAGTGCCACCCTATGATTCTTGGAACCAAGCTTTTTACAGACTGGTTTGAGCCATTTGGCTCTGGCCAACCTATAGGCTGGGCACGCGAAGAAAAAATGGGCGATAGACTCATTAGGAGCTGCACAGCCTGGGCAAGGTGCAGATGATGAATTATGCTGGTTCCAGGCTGCTGTCACCTCATTTAGCGGGAGAGTCCCTAGTCTCATCTTCAAGTAGAGCGCCCTATCCCTAGGTATTTGAATAAAATCAAGATAAGATTCTAATTTGCGGATGGGTTTGTGCTCAAGGAACATCTCAGTGAGTTTCCCCATTTTAGAATTGTGCATCTCTTCTGCCTGTACCCATTGCCAATAGGCACTTTTTAGGTCCTGCTTGGATGGCGAAATCTGGCTGGCCCAGGCCTTCCCAAACCCGATATCAATTACAAGCTGCCTGAGATTGGTGATCCATTTGATCCTGTTTCCTATGACAGCTATTATTAACTCACTATGGGCGGCAGCATAGTTGGACAGGTGGTCCTTCTTATGCGTGCCCAAAAGAGTAGGGGGCGAAGGCATGCAATGTCCTTGATGGATCTTCTTCCCATATCCTGATGTAAGGGCTTCAGCGGAGTAGAAGTTGGAAGAGAGGCGAGATCTCTAAAGAACTTGTTTTCGGATCTTGCAAGTTTGATGGTGTTCTCAAAGCCCCATAATTCGGCCCCATATAGGGCCGAGATAGCGCGTTGCCATCTTAGACCACAAAGGCCGGAGTAACAGGCCTGCTTACGGAAAGTTGTTGCTCTCTTATAATGACCCCAGACACCCGTTTGTGGCTAAGGAGCATTTTATCCATATGGGAACTCCATTTCATACCTTTAGAGACCCGGATTCCCAGATAGTCAAAAGACTCAATGTTGTCAAGTGCAGTATTGTTAAGGGTAATGCAGTTTCTGAAACATTTCGATGGGTTGATTGTCATTAAATTTGTTTTACTTGTATTTATTTTCAACCCCGGAGAGTCACAGAAAAGGCTAAACATGTTTTTGAAGACTTCCCGGTGTTTTAGAGATCAGGAGGGTATCGTCGGCGAATAGGAGGGTTGGGGTTTTCTCTCCTGCCAGGGTTAGCATTGGGAATTCCTTATTCAGCTTTTAAACTGTAATTCCTGATTGAGAAGGAGTAGCTCTGCCATGTTTGATATCATTGGAATGATAATGATAAATCCTCTTTATTAGTAGAGCAGGAATTAAAATTACTGTTTTAGAAATGGCACTTTTGAGAAATCACCACATAACTTGAGTAATTGGGAAGTATAGAGTCACTCCTCATGTATAAATCATAACCCCATCTTGTTCCTTAGATAAATCAGTCCACGCCCTGAAGAGAATCCCACAAACCACTGTGGGAATTGAAATGCGTTGGCATTACACAACACAGGGACTTTCGCTTTTTTAAATAAGTTTCCCCCAATAGAAATGCTATTTGAATTGTCTTACTACTGGGCCTAATGTTTCTCTATTCCCCGTGGGTAGAAGCTCCTTGAATTTGTTACACAATGTGGATGCTAAAGGTTGTTCTAGTACCTGCTCCGTTTGTGAATTAGGACTGGTGTAATAATGTTTAGATAAACTCATCACACTTCATGTATTGTTTGTTATATCATATTGTTTCATCACAAAGTTTGTATGTTTTTGTATCATCTGTTGCCTTAATAAGTATAATTTGTTCTTGATTGAAACGTATCCGCACTTACCTGACCCATGATAATAGATGCTTATAGTCCAAATTAATTGAATTGATCGCCTTTAGTCTGTTAAATTGGTTTAGCAGCATTTGAATGTGACGGCTAGGACAAACCACGCCTTCCTCTACTTTTAGAAAGTTGAAATTTCTTCGCTCTTAAAGCCCTGTGTGCCTGTAGCCAGTCTCCAATACACCTCTGGGCTGTGATAGCAGCTGGACTCCTGCATTCCCTCTAAACAGCCTCAGACAACTGGAGGATACACATGACTGGGGGCATCTTCCTACTGATGGGATGAGCTGACACTTACACCTGAATAGGCATTGTCCTGCTCCCACAAAAAAGATTGCTTAAACCTCTGTACTGAATCTGGTGCCATGATTGGAAGAAAGGACATCTGTGCACTTCAAAGACCCTTCTTTGAAGTCACCCCCACTTCAAAGGCACAACTGGATATAAGAACTGGACTTCTAACCCTACCAAATCAGTACTACACATGAAGGACTCTGCCAGGTAGAAAAACTGCTGTGCTGCTACAAGGACTGCCACTCTGGACTGCTGCTCTGGAAGAAATATTGTATTGTGCTGCCCTGCTGCTTGCTGCCTGCTACCCTCTGACTGGCTGATGTAGGACTATACCCAACTCACTTGGACCCAGAAAGACTATACATGCTTGCTGTCTTTTCTCCTGTTTTCTGAAGCTTCAGGGACATCAAATACCTAATTCCTGTCTATAACAGCACCTTGACTCTGCCATCTCTCAGTCCTGCCCTGCCAAGTGATGACAATCCATTACTGGGCCCTTGGAAGTGGGTTTTCAGTTCTGCAACTGCAAGATGCAATGCTTTGCTTCCCTTGCGCCAGTCGGAACCGACTCATCTCCCTTCGACGCTGATGCATTGCCTGCTGCAGCTGAGGAGAGGATCGCACATCGCTGCTGTGCAACTCGACGATAAGGTATACACCTTCATCAAAAGAAGTTCAACATCGATGGTCTCTGACTGCTTGGCTCTGAACCGACGCATCACCTACATTGCTAGGAACGGTGATGACGCATTGGCCTCACATCTCTCCTTGCATCACTCACTGCCGCAACACTGAACCAACGTACTGTTTGCTACAGACCAAGTCTTGTCCCTGTATCCAACCCGTTATCTATTGTGTTTGGCCTAAACTTTTAGATTTACCTGAGTCAAGTGCGACCAGATTGTCCTGGTTGTTGCTTTAAGCATCTAACCATTGTTCATTAAATTAGTCTTTAATTTCTATCCTAGTGTGTTTTCTTTTTGTGTGATGTTTTCACTTTTTTAGGTATTGCACAGATATTTATACATTACCTTTTAAGTAAAACATGCCTGTTCCATGCCAAGCTATTAGGGTTTGAACACATTTTAATGTATGGTGTAACTGACTTACCCTAACTAGGAGTGTGGTCCCTATTTGAACAGGGTGCATACCTGTGCCAACTAGAGACTCAGTTTCTAATATTGGTCATCAGCGGTGAGGATAGGATTTCTGTTTGTGCAGTACCTTACAGACATTGGATATACAGTTATACACAAAAGTGTTAGACTTTGCTTTTTCAGTGGTTTCACCCCCAGACTTTTTGCTTTTTTGGCCACCTGTTTTTTTTTTTACTTATTTTTGTTGTTTTTAGGACTATGGACACTTTCCCACTGTGATTCATTACTATAGTGCATATGCTGTCTAGGTAAATTGTGTTTATGGAATTGTGTTTCCACAAATGGCATATTTGATTTACTTCTAAGTCTCTAGTACAGTTCCCTGTGTGTACCCAGGGCCTGTAAATCACATGCTAGTAGTGGGCCTGCAGCACTGGTTGTGCCACCCACACAAGTAGCCTTTCAAAGGTGTCTCAGACCTGCCACTGTACACAATTTGTATCTACCATGTCAACCTGGCAAGTGCACTCACTTGCCAGCCCTTTCCTGCTATGTCTTTTATCGAAGTCACCCTTACGGTAGGCCCAAGGTAGCCCCAAGGAGTTAAAAAATACATCTCTTAGTAAAGATGATTTTTATATTGTGTGTTTGAAAACACTATTTTTAAAAAGTGGGTATTTTCTTGTCAAATCATCTATGCGCCTCGGCCTGTTTGTGTATCCCCCATCTGGGATCACAATGACAGGAGCTTGAGATGTGCATTCACAGTAGACAGACACAAGGGGGAGATTGAGGTGGGTTCTGCCTCTCCTGGGTGACTCGTAGCCAGGCTGAATAGACATGACTGCATTTAGAGCAGTGGGAAAAGTTGTTGCTTGCACATGAATGGACTGTGGCTGCCTTTCACAAAGCTGTCTCCTCCTCCTTTGGTGACCCTTGCCCTAGCCAGGGTGCACTGGTTTATGTGTGCCAGGAAAATGTTGTTTGTGCTAACCCCACAAAACATTGAAGGAAAAATTTGGTATAAATATCCCGTCCCTGACCCCAGAACTTTAAATTACTGCTGGACTAAGGAACTGTCAAGGAAGACGAGCTGGACGAGCTGCCAGGAGGAGTTCTGCCCCTTCGTTGTTGCTTGGTTGGGTGGGTTGCAGTTGCAGCTTTGTCTTGGGCAGGGAATGTACTGGACTGTTCTTTCTGTATACTAAGTATCTCTAAGGGCTTGATGTAGAGCTTGCCCCATTTCAAGATGTCTCAGGAACACCAAATTCTCTGGGTACTCCCTCTGGGACTGCATCGCCACAGAAGAAAACCACATCACCAAGACCCGCGGCAGTTCCGTGACCTGAAGGCACCGCAGAGGCCACCACCGCACTTGGTACCGGAACCCTGGTCTCACCATCGATGTGCGCCGTGATCACCGAGCCACTGCTTGCACAGTGCCCTGGTCTCAAGAACGATGCTGCTGCAAGCTGACATCGCTGTCACTGCCTGCACCGTGGTTTGGGGCACAGCTCATAAGTTACACAATGCACCGCTAATACCACACCGCAGTCGTGTCCCACCGCTGCCAGCCCCAACCACTTGAGATCCTCAACTTGCTCTGTGACTTGCACCGTGACCTGTCAGCACTGCAACGAGCACTGCCCCACTTTGCAAAGCAGCCATGGTCTTATTCACATTGTGATCACTCTATGCTGGATTTCTATCATTTTGTTTTTGTTTTACACATATGTTTCTAAAACTGGTGGTGTGTCCTTTTGTAGTGTTTTCACTGTATTACTGTGTGTTATATGCAAATGCTTTACACATTGCGTCTGAGATAAGCCTGACTGCTCGTGCCAAGCTACAAAGGGGGTGATCAGGGATTATTTTAAACATGTAATTCCCCTGTTCTGACCAGAATGTTGGCTTCTGCCTGGGATTGGTGCCTACCCTAGCCAGCTAGAAAACCCATTTTTAACAACTAAAATTTGATACCTAAGACCAATTCTTCCTAATTGGCAATTCTCTTTTTTCCCTACTCATCCTGATTGGCATTTTTAGTTTTTCTATTCTCCCTGATTGGCATTTTTTTAGAAATCATGGGTCTGACTTTAGGTTCTACATCTGCATCTGAAAAAAGGAATTTGAGCTGACCAAGCCGGAGAGTTTCACTGTGGTCCAGTTCAAGGATTTTTGCAAGGGGCTTGAGCTTTATACCAAGGGCTTCACTAGGAAGGTGGAGCTACAGAAGGCGCTGGGGGCCCGGATGGAAGCTGATGATGTAGCAGCTGTAAACGCAGTAAACTGGAAGATGATGAGGGCAGGAATTAAAATGGGAACTGGCTAAGTTGAAATTTTTTGAAGGTGCAGGCTCTTGAGGAAAAGAGAATAGCTATGGATGAGACTCAGATGGACCATGAGCTGAGTCTCAGGGAGCTGGACATTAGAGCATTATAAGTGGAGTCCAGCATCAGTGGTGACAGCATACCTACAATTTCCACTGGTGAAGTAAAGGCCCACATGCCAAAAGACTTAATGCTCAGTTATGTGGTAGGGATGTCACAGACAAATGATTTGGCGCGTAGGAAGTGGCTCTTAGGGTGCACAAGGTTTCACAGCGGGGATGGGCACACTCTTGACACTAGAGGTATAGGAACAAACACAATACCCTGCACTGAAAGCCATTCTAGTCAGCAAGGTTGGTATGACCCCTGAGAATTATAGGCAGAGATTGAGGGGCATTCATAAGATCTCATCACAAACATGGGTAGAGATCCTTGACTATGCTAGCAAGGCACTGAAGGACTGGGTGTGTGCAGCAAGATTGATGATTATTCAGGGCTGTACACCTCAATTGTGCAAGAGCCCATCCTTGATAGTTATTTTACAGAGCTACACCTCCTAATATTGATAAAACTGATCCCAAAGTTCATAATGATACACTCGCATACACAAGCCAAATCGCATAACCATTCGCAAACTCTCCCGTCATGAACTCTCCATCAATCTGACTCATGTACTCAGACAGGCTCTGACTTTCAGGGTAAAAAGCTCGTGGTACTCCTTGCCTTAACTGCAAAAGTAATTTACAGTATTGTAAACTCATCAAATCACATATATCACTTGTGATGGAAGGTGCGTACGTGGGAAGAATAATTAATGTGCTCAAGACTCTTTGAATCTGGTTTGTCGTTGTTACACTCTCATAAATACATACTTGGTTCCATAATCCTGCATTCTAATCTATTAAGCAGAATAAACTAGACTAAGAATTTCTTCCTGTCTACCTGTGATGTCACTAATGCCACCTGAAAGCTCAACCCCAAGTCCATTATATCGAGGCTCTATTAAATGCGATTAGGATATTTTTCTCAGCCAGGAGCTGAACCTTTCCTTGTCTGTCCAACTTCTGACATAGAATGTTAAACAATATCATAGTGCCAGGAGGGCTGGTCTGACAAGTCCATCATTGTGCTTGACAATGTTTTGGTTGTTTAAGGGCCTGTTTTATAGACTGTGAGACTGTTTATTGCTTTTGATTTACCTGATTTTTGCACAAATACTGCCTGCAGCACGCACAAATTGGATGGCCACATCACCCACAGGAAACCCTTTAATGTACACAGGGGTACGTTTAAGTGGGACTTCCCCTTAGTGTTACTTCACCTTTACAGTGGCCACCTGGTTAAGCAATCTAGCCATGGTTAGCACAAGATTTCAGCCCCAGAACCTTTGCAGATGATATCATGCCCTGCCCAGGTGCGGGGGTAATTAAGTGGGCTCATCCTTTTGCGCTCCCTCTTTTCATTGGCAACAGGAGAGGAATTAATCACCCACCCACCCAGCATACACTTGAGTGCAAAGTAAGAATACCCAGTTTCTCTATAGCATCCAAAGTGGAGTTCTTGGGTAATCCTAATGCAAAAAGCAAATAATGCCCCACACTACGATATGCTCAGGGCAGAGGTGGCCATGAGAAGAATACAATGGGTGCTCCATTATCCCACAAGGGGCAGTTGGTATCATGAGAGCTACCCTCAATTTGCTCTGTGGTGGCACAGATGCACCAACTCTGAAATTATATGGGCCATAGCCCCAATGCAAAATGCAAAGTACTGCATGTCAAATACTACATCGCTTTGATTCCCTCTAATGTGAAATTGAATCAGAATTGGCGTCAGAGGTAATTTGTAAACACCGCACGTAACTTAACCCTAACTGTGCATTGCATTAAAAAACTTATTAATGAACTTGCAACAGTTCCCTCAGAGCATATAGTGTGTGGTCTGTTTTGTAAGGTGCAAACTGTGGCCCTTATTTATCAAATACCCACATAGTACTGCAAGCCACCTTGTTGGGCTACACTGCATGATGGAGAAAGGGCAGGAATGCGCCATATTTACAATGATATGGCACATTCCTGTCTTTTCCCACCACAGGTGCACAATGTGCTGCCTAGCACCAACACAGCCGCCAATCTTGCACTATGGTGCAAGAGTGCCTGCTTTGTAAGTTAGATAGTTTTTGTTCAGAAACAATCCCCTAAGGCATTTTCTTCTTTTTACAGAATGTAGCACACCTAGAAAGAGGAAAACATCATGAGAAATAAACACATTTCTCCTCAATACACCTCACCTGGGGAGGCGTTGCAGTTTTGGCACATTCTCAGGTCCACCACATATGGTAAATCTGGGAATGTGTCAAAATCCATGGGTGTTATGTGTCAATACCCACACACCACCCGTGGAATTCCTCCCTAGTGCAGAGTATGGCAATGCAGTGATTTGTGCTGCGTTAATCTAGATTTATCAAGCCCCTCACGGCCACACAAGGTGACCTTACATGCTTGATAAATTGCATTTAGTAGTTGCGTCACTCTTGCCACCTTTAGCATGGTGCAAAAGCAACACAACTAATACACAAATATGCCCCTGTGTGTCTGTCACAATAGCAAGAATGACAAATGGCAGGCGACTCCGGTGGCAGAGGGTTCGCGCCTGCAGTCAGGAACGAGACTGTGTTTTTACTGAATGCGACTGCTACGCCCTGCTGAAGGAGAGCAGCGGCGTTTGACTACATCATTGTTTTAACCATCTCCAAGTCAACAGGAGACTAACTTTTAAAACTCACCTCTTCAGGGCTCGGTGGTGTGTGGGCGCCATCTTCCTTTGGGCTGGTCAGGCGACCTAGCTCGGCGCCACACCCCCCGCACTCCGCCCCTATTTAGGAGTGGTTTTCCATCGCTCGCTATTGGAGGCAGGCGACCCCGGTGGCAGAGGGTTCGCGCCTGCAGTCAGGAACGAGACTGTGTTTTTACTGAATGCGACTGCTACGCCCTGCTGAAGGAGAGCAGCGGCGTTTGACTTCATCATTGTTTTAACCATCTCCAAGTCAACAGGAGACTAACTTTTAAAACTCACCTCTTCAGGGCTCGGTGGTGTGTGGGCGCCATCTTCCTTTGGGCTGGTCAGGCGACCTAGCTCGGCGCCACACCCCCCGCGCTCCGCCCCTATTTAGGAGTGGCTTTCCATCGCTCGCTATTGGAGGCATAGGACCCCGGTGGCAGAGGGTTCGCGCCTGCAGTCAGGAACGAGACTGTGTTTTTACTGAATGCGACTGCTACGCCCTGCTGAAGGAGAGCAGCGGCGTTTGACTTCATCATTGTTTTAACCATCTCCAAGTCAACAGGAGACTAACTTTTAAAACTCACCTCTTCAGGGCTTGGTGGTATGTGGGCGCCATCTTCCTTTGGGCTGGTCAGGCGACCTAGCTCGGCGCCACACCCCCCGCGCTCCGCCCCTATATAAACGTACCTAATGAGGAAGCGCAGCGGACGAGCGCAGCGGGCGCGACGAAGGCGCCGAATTGGCGCCTAAGTCAAGCCCGTCTGCGCCCGTCCGCGGCCGGATGGGGCTAGGGGCGCGTCCTCATGTCCCTTCGTATTCATCCGAGGACCTATTTGCCATTCAGGGTCCTTGGCCCCTGCCTGTGCCTATTATTAGGCACATCTCAGCTCTTGGTCTTGATCCTACTTCTCATCATACCCTCCCTACCCACTCGATCCCTCCCCCGCCCCTCACTCCCGATTCTGGCCCTTCATCCCTCTCCCCTCCTTTGTCCATCATTTTGCTCAACACTAGGTCGGCAGTAAGGCATCACCAGGAGCTATTTGTGCTACTTGACACCCATCAGCCTGATATGTTACTTTTAACTGAAACCTGGTTCTGTGAGTCCTCCCTGCCCTCTCTCTTGGCTGCCCTTCCTCCCTCTTATGTGGCCCTCCGCGCTGATCGATCGGCGGGCAAGGCAGGGGGTGGCGTGGCTCTTATTGCCAGATCTGAGCATAACTTTCAACTCCTTCCCTCCCCTTCTATTAGTTCTACCGAGCATCTTGTGGCTCGTTCCCTTGCCTTTTCTCCCCCGCTCACCTGTTTACTAATGTATCGTCCTCCCCAGTCCTCTCACCTGTTTCTGCCAGCATTTCAGGACGTACTAGCCACTTTAGCGATTAACCACGCTTCAGTACTAGTATTAGGGGACTTTAATTATTGGCCCACCGATCCCTATGAATGTACTGCTTCTAAGCAGTTCTCTGAATCACTTGCATCCCTAAATTTTGTTTCCCACCTGCAAATTCCTACGCACATTCACGGTCATGTACTAGACCAGGTTTGGTCTCTTAATATCTCGGTCTCCTCCATGTCCGTGACCCCATGCCCCTGGTCAGATCATGCCCTGATCTCCTTCCTCCTTCGCCTTAAACCGGCAGTAAAGATTCCGCTCGCCAAAAACACCTGGGCGCGGAACTGGAATAGGGTAGACCTTTCTGCACTATCACCCACCCTTTTGAATCTTGCACCTAACCTAGAGGGTCTATCTTCTCTTTCTCAAGCCGCTGCCATCGATACCTGGCTTGCTGGAGGCTGCGATACAGTAGCCCCTTTACGTTGGATATCAACCCGACGACCTAAGGAGTCAAATCGGTGGTTCGGCGATGACCTGAACATAAAAAAACTGACCCTCCGGCGGGCCGTGAGGCAATGGAGAAAGGATTACTGTCCTCTATTAAAAACCCATTATGTGACTCTGCTGGGCGACTACAAAAGGGCTATATTAGGCGCTAAGACTGCGTACTTCTCAGCCAAAATTTTGGTAGCTGAGAACAAATCTAGGGAGATCTTCTCCATCGTACATGACCTGGCCTATTCTGACAGGGCTTTACTTAAGCCTCCCCCTACCCAGTCCCTCTGTGATTCCTTGAATTTTTATTTTTTGGATAAAATCAGCAATATCAAAGCTAATATTCCACTTCCTTCCCCTTCATTTGATGAGCCCCTTCCCCCGACTGTTCACTGTTGTCTCTCGTCTATCCCTCCTCTTACCGAAGAAGTGTTTCTTGCAATACTTCCCAAAGTAAAGTCTGGTTCCCCGGCGGACATCTGTCCAGCCCACATCCTGCAACAGATCTATTCTGCTTGCCCTAAACCGCCAATCTCCTTTCTCAACAGCTCTCTGGCTCAGGGGTTGGTAATCCCAGCACTTAAATCTGCCACTATAGTGCCCATCCTGAAGAAGCCTGGCGTGGATCCCTCTGCTCCAGCTAACTATCGCCCCATTTCGCTTCTACCTTATTTGGGCAAGGTGCTGGAGCGATATGTAACATCGGTCCTCAGTGCCCATGTAGAAGCGAATGGGGGCCTAGCGTCCCGGCAGGCAGGCTTCCGGCCTAGGCACTCCACAGAGTCTGTCGTGGTGTCGGTCCTGAACAACCTCAGGCATGGGCATGGACCAGAACAATTACCAGGCCCTGGTGCTCCTCGATCTTTCCGCCGCCTTCGACACGGTGGATCATTCCATCTTACTTTCCCGTGTCGGAGCGGCGGGGATTGAGGGCTCAGCCCTGGTTTGGCTATCGTCCATTCTGAGGGACCGCACCCAGGCAGTCCGGCTGGGGGATTTCTCGGCAACCCAACTCAAGGTCACATGTGGTGTTCCTCAGGGTTCTTCTCTTTCCCCTCTTTTGTTTAACCTTTACATCTATCCTTTGATCTTTGCACTTCAGCAACTGGAGGTCACCGTTTATAATTACGCGGATGACCTCCAGCTTATCTTTAATCTTTCTTCCTCCTCTCATTCTATTTCTAATTTTCAGACTATTATGATTTTCATCAGGGACTGGATGAACCACAATCATCTGAAGCTGAACCCCGATAAAACGGAATTGGTTCTCACGGGTGGTTCTTCCAGTCCTTGGAACTCTTCATTCTGGCCTTCTTCTTTAGGACCCCCTCCCACGTCTTCTCCCTCAGTTAAGACCCTGGGCATTAAAATCAATAATCATCTCACTTTTCACTCACATATAACTTCTGTTGTCTCTTCTTGCTTTCTGGTTCTTCGAACTATTCGCTCTGTTTCTCGCTTTTTCTCCCCTCTTGCACTTAAACTTATCTTGTCCGCTCTGGTGATTTCCCGGCTGGACTACGCTAACGCTCTATACAACGGCATTCCAGCGTATAGTTTGCGGAAGCTCCAGCTGGTTCAAAACCAGGCGGCCAGACTGGTCCATGGTCTCCCCGGCTCTCATCATTCTACCCCCTTACTGAAGGCATTGTACTGGTTACCTGTCAGGGAGCGATCCCTTTTCAAAACAGGTTGTATGGTCTTTCAGGCGCGCCAGGGCACAGCCCCTGCCTTCATTTCCTCCTTCTTAAAAGAGTACACCCCTGCCCGTGAGCTCCGCTCATCTACTCAATCGCTTCTTCAGGTACCCCGTTACAGACGTAAGAAATGGGGTGGAGCCAATTTTTCATTCTTGGCACCATCCTTTTTAGAACTCCCTTCCAGATCATCTACGTTTGGCCAGACATTACTCCCTTTTCCGTAAAGATCTTAAGACTTTTTTGTTTACCCAAGCCTTTTCCAATGTACACTGATCTCATTTCCCGTTTTCTTTACCAGTATTTGCGTTCCTACTGCTAATTTAGTCTCCACAGCGCCAAGAAACCGTATGGTGTATGTAGCGCTATATAAATATTTTAAATTCAAATTCAAATTCAAATGGCAGAGGGACTGGGGTGGGAACCCTAAAGCAGATCCCTCTAAAGCCCTACTGAAAAACACTGTGCTCCCTTGCTACACTCACTCGTGTGTAAAAATTAGATGCTCCTACACTTTCAAAGTCCACTAGCTGCCACTGGTGGTCTTTGGGCTAAAGTTTTACTCATTTCTCATCAAAGGTTGCCATGAAGCTAACTGGCCCTTCCATGCTGGTTGCTACACAATTGGTGATTTTTGCCCTGCCGAGCACATGCAATCCTCCCCAGTCTCAGAGCGGATGTTGTTCTTGTCCTTCCCTCCTCCTAAGCTACATATGACCAGCCAGGGTTAGGCAGACTGCAAAAGGAGCTACATACCAATAAGTCCCTCAGCAGTTTTGTCTGTCCTTGCTGTTGTATCATCGCAGCGGAGAGGGGCCAAGCCAGGCCTTCACCTGTAGCCACCTGTTGCCTGGCTGGATTATCGATGGTCCATACTGAGCATGTCACTTCTCTTCACCCCAAGGTAAACTGGCTCCTGCTCACGGCGACGTGAGAAAATATAATATTGTATGTTTTAAAAATAGAAGTGTGGTTGCTTAGCACCTAAAACCATTCATAAATAAGTGCACAATATCAAGAGCTAAAAGTTGATGGCCTGAATAAAAGTGTTATGACCTCATTTTGCCCCATGTTCACAGTTGTCCTCAATCAACTAGTGCTAGGAAGAAACCACTATCTAGTGAGAAAACAGAAGTCTCACTTTACACTGCTAATGATTACCAAAGCGTGATGTTCATGCATGCCTGGAATCACACTGATCTATCTGCATGTCTCAGAACACGTCTGTCCTCTGCCTGGAAGTACACACATCTAACCAGTCATAAAACAAACCAATCACCAAACTCCCTATGCTGCAGTTGATCCTTTGTGTCCACCCCACCTCAACTCATCCAACCACACAGATTATTTTTCTCTCCACCCCTTGGATGGACTGAAGTGACCTTGGGGTTCTGCTGGCTCAGTTATTGTTAGAAGGTGGTTTATTAGTAGGTATAAGTAGGAACCTACCACTAGTAATAAGGCCAAAATCACAATATAAGGTCCAGTTAAGGTCTCAATAAGTTATCCTCTTGGCAACCCTTGGTAGCTGGCTGCGAGCCGGAAGGCTTCACTTATGAGACAAATTTGTAAATCATTTAAAAACAACAATATATTAAATAAGTAATACACAACACAAATAATATTTTAATGATTAAAATGAGACTAAAACTACCAAAATCCAGTATAAGGAACCAGAGATACACATTTGTAGAGACTAAAGGTAAAACTAGTGATAAGGAGCAAATAACAGTCGAAGGGTTAAAAAAGATTGCATTGGAACGGGACAAAGTCAAGAGTTTTGGCCACCCATAATGTAACACTTTTACACTTAGGTGCAGAAGTGTTTTTTTAATATAGGAAAATGGTCCACACCATCAGCCAAGGGTTCAGAAGCTCTGGTTAGCCTCTTGGAGTCTAGGACCACAACTCCCAGAATGCACCTGGGCAATCCTAGTAAAATCCAGGTGAAGCTTGTCAGCTGGAATTGTCCTTGTTGTTGATGTTGCAGGGAGCCCTTCCAGCACTTTGTCACCTGTTGCTGATCAGGAAGTCCGCTCCTTATCCTTTAAGACAGCTGAAGCCCTTTTGTTGTGAAGCCTTGTGAGTGCAGCAGGTGCAGTCCTAATGAATACAGTCCTCTCGTGCAGTCCAAGGGTCCAGCAGGCAGTCCTTCTACTCCAGGCATTTTATGGTTCCTTGAGGGTCCACAACACCAACCCAAGGTTCCAGAATCTTTGAGCTGCTCCTTGGGAAACTGGGACTACAAAAGAAATAATGCACCTGTCCAAATCGAAGTCCACTAAACACAACAGGCTCAGTTCTTCTTGGTGGAGATGATGCAGGTGGTGCTATATTAATCTGTTGCTCTCAGGGATTTCACTCCTTGAACTTTCAGAGCAAGGCAAAATACTTTTTAAGCTGAAGACAAAGTGTGCAGCAGGTGCAGTACTTATGAGTCCAAGGGTCCAACAGGGCAGTCCTCCTTCTTCACGTAGTTTCTAGGCAGAGATCAGAGCTGCTGAACGTCTCTCTCATATTCATACAGTGTTTCCTGTGTGACAAGCAGGGGGACACCTCTGACTAATGGGGTGCAGGGTGCCACCCTCAGGTATGACATCTTCCTCTAAAGTGTGGGATATTCTTGACCCAGAACGCACTCCTTTAAAGTGCAAAATGGAGAAACTTTCTCCTGAGGAAGAAAACAAGAGAGGTCCCATTTGTATCCAATTTAGGACAGGGGGAATAGAAGTAAAATAGCAATGTCCCTTACGCATAGTGAAATTCAAAAGAAACCTGACCGTAGAGTAGTGTTATGTTTTGTCAGAGTTCAGAAGGAGAAACATAGTACCAGAATGTCAAAAAAACTGAATACCCATAGATAACAAGTAAATGTGCTAAGGACTGTTATCAAAACAAAAGTTCTAAAAAAACATGGTTTATTCATTACAGTACATTGCTGTATACAATAAATTCAATTTCATAAAAACACATAGTAAAATACAGTTACAAAGTTTCCTGTTACCAGGTAAACAATAATAAAAAACAAAACAATGCTATGGAAAAACACAGTTGTCGACGCAGCGTTTCGGTTTTTGCTTCTTCCTTCTTCAGGACTGTTTTTCTAAATGGTAAGAAACATATAATCAATCACAATATATTGCTAAACAGCCTTTTTTGCAAAGAAAATTCTTTTGTGCATCAGTTTGACATGATACGGATACAGTTTACATTTTTCAGACATACTATTTTGTAATAGAACAGTTCTGAACTCGACCAATTGTTATTACCATAACAACTGCCTACAAACATAATTGACATAAAAGTATGTCAATTCAACCCATGTGTGTTACATGATCCACTATATGACAGTTACTGCTTTCTACAGTCTCTAATAATCAGTAACGATTACATACCTCTAAAATCACATCCAAGATGTGAGCAAAAATAATTGGACTTTTCACTTTAATACTCCGGTCTATACTGTGCTTTAAGCATACCAATCTTCTCATCAGGGTATACACCTTTAAAACATAATCATAACAAATTTTTGAAGAAACCTATTGCAGTATTTATATTCTTGGTTTTACGGATATATTAAATTCATTACCTTGGCTAATCCAATTTCCAAGATGTATTCATTTATACAGGAGCCACAGTTTATCAGCAATTTTGTTTGTAGGAAAACCCTAAAGAGATGTATAGATAGTATAAATTTACAAGCTTTTGACTAATGTGTCTTTTTTGTATATATACCCAAAGGTTTGCATTGATACTCTTACCAGATAAAATTAAGTAGGATGACCAATCACTGCAGCCACAGTCGATTTACTGCAATTATACTTGATGCACAGTATTATCAGGGGATGTCCTCCTGAAGGGGTCTTTTTATATAACCATCTGAAATTATTATGGCAATTCGTGAATGGCCTTACAGTTTTACATTTTTGTTATCATAGATATTTATACAAATAAAGATAAAAAACCTAAGCTGACTTACTCGAGTAATAGAAGTAAATTGCAGTATATTCTTTCACTAATACTCCTGTTCTTTATTATGCACGCATAGCCATTGATCGGCAGTATCACAGTGCTAGACTAATTCCGAGTTGGAATGTTGTCTAAAAATATTTCACATATTGCAAAGTTGTCTTTATAGATTACCCAAGTTGTTTTAACCATCATCATTTGATTTGGGGCAGCCGTTAACGTTAACATAAAACATTTCCTATTTATACTCGAAGCGGCTTGCACATTTAAAAAAAAAACCTTTTCTGTTTCATTCTCAGATACAGTGTGCATACTAGTAAGACTCGTAAACACAGTAATATGTAACGCCGTATGTACACTGACATGCTTTAACGCAATCACAAAAAGCTTTTTAAACCTAGCGCAACATCGTAAGCGGACTTCGTTATAATAACATTGCCACCAATGTTTCACAGCCAGTTAACCGCCGTCTGTAACAAAGTAACACTCCGAGGTGTTTACGGCCGCTGCTGGTGTGCGTATTAAAAAAAGAAAAAGAAAAACGGTATCATAGAGTTCTACCTTGATAGGGAATAATAGATTATCTAACTATGTGGCACTCACCAGAAATATTAGATTCGGCCTCCCTGCTCCTGGTATATAGGTTCTACATGCGCTGCGGTAATTACAAAGATGTTCATGGGAGAAGACGTTTATATACGAGTACTCCGCCTATTACACGTCTTTGTGCATATCACATGATTAATAATTCACGTCACTCCGACGCGACCGCCATTGATACATAAGCTTCGCCTCTTTTTTTACCCAAAGGGCAATTTGTAAGTGCTTTATTTATCAAAACACTCGATAGACACACGAACAAAAAACAACAAAAGTTATTGTTATTAAGTGTGCATGTCGGCTGCGATCAGTGCATGTCCGCTATTGTGTATTTTGGAGGCTGTAATAAAGGCTTAGTTCTTATAAAAAATAAACACTCATAACGGCAGAGCAAATTTTAGTATTAGTGTTGCACTTAATATAAAATACTATTTAAAAGGGCAAGCAGTTTAACTTTCTTATGCGAATATATACCCCTGTGTGTTAAATAGAAAAGTGCATCTTAGATGGTCCTAAGTAGAGTGCTCAAGTTACTACACTGTGGTAAATAAAATATTACCCTGGCATAATTTCTAGGCATTAACAATTAGCATCTATCAAATGAGAGGCAGAGAGTCCGTGGTGTCCAAGTTAAAAGGGCTTTATTCCAATAACTCGAGTTAAGGGAGAATCTGTTCCATCTCCACTGAGGATCAGGAAGGGTCTTCTAACAATTATTTACTGAACATCATATATATATGCTTTTTACTCCTTGTACATAGGGAGCTCGAGGCAGAGCAAGACAGAAAATGAGATAAGAGCATGTAGGCGTGCATGAGGGTGTACACTTGATGAGTCATAGGAAGGTGATAGGTAGGTGTCATAGGTGGGTGGTACACAGAGGAGGAGTTACATGGCAGGTTGGAACTGTGCCCTACTTGTGCACGCAATTTGATCATGACGTGCAATTGACGTGTAACTGGGAGGAGAGCTGACTTTCAGTCTAGTAGAGAGATCTTTAGTGTCAAGGCGACCAGCACGTCTGGTACTAACTGATATCTTGAGTCAGGGATGTATTATCTGAAGCAAAGGTTGCTCATCACTAAAAATCAGAGAAAAGGCATATATTTCTTTGTGCTGTGAGTTTTCTTCAGATGCAAGCACTGTGATTTACATTTAAACGGAGACAGGAAGGCTAGGTCTCTATCTTTACGGACGGGTTCTGTTTATTCTTGTTAACCGGGCAGGAATGTGATTCTGTACAACAAGCAGATAACTATTGTGCAAAACACTGTCTTGGCAACCCTTGCTGGGCCCTTTTCGGCTGAGCTAGAAGTATGCGAGGTCAGGGATACGTAACTGTAGCTTTCAGAGTGTCTGAGCCATGAAAAACCCTTAATTCAGAATGTGGCTCAGGGTGAACCACAAAAAGGGTTCATTACGATACTTATTTAAAAGTGCACAATGCAAATACATGGGCCTTACTGCTAACTTAACTTTGTTACATGGTAGACTTAATTACTGGCATCTTAAAGCAGGGCGTGATTGCAGAGGCCTTGTGATTCAGGCCACTAAGAGAAATATGCATGGGTGACATGCACAGACAGGTAACATAGGGTATACGTAGGGGGCATCTTGGTCAGGCAAAATTTCATTTTCCTCATTCCCTCCTTGTCCCCTACATTACCCTTCAGGATACATCTATATTCATGAGACCGTATAGTTGATCATACAGCATCATTTGTTCATCTTTGATCCTTTGTATACGTGGATGTGGAATACAGGCAGTTGCAAACAGGCCGCAAATGGCCGGGCCACACTGCAGACAGAGACAGCAACCAAATATCATAAGTAGGATCATTCCTAGTAAGGACAACACTTTCCATCCCCAAGCCGATATTACACCCCAGAGCCAACTGGACCAAGTCCATGTGCCTGGGTCTTGATGTATGGCATGAGCAATCTTGTGGAGCCGTGTTATTGCTGCATACACAGATGGCGCGTTATTTGGGATGAAAATGCAACAACTAGATCGGATTACTCTACAAGCTCCGCCCCTATCCACCAAGATGACGTCTAGAACGAGGCGATTTTGAAGAACGACAAGTCTAATAGCAGACTGTTCCTGGGTCAAGTTCGCCAGTTCAGATGCAGTCACATTCACTACTGCTTCAAGAGTCCTTGTTAACTTGCGTATCAGTTTACTGTTTTGGACTGGACCTGTGAAAAAGAAGAAACCTTTGTTGAAATCTGTATATTGCTCCCAAGCTGTTTCAGTCTGATCAATCCCTGCGGAATCTGTCTCCCTCTTTTGTCTAACATGTTCTAGTCGTGAATCTCTATGATAATTGGATGGGGCTAGAAAAACGGGTGGCAATAAGAATGCTATATAACAAGTCCCACCCCAGTCTAAGGGCAGATGTACATAGGCTGTCTGACCGCAAATGAAATAGGTATGGCGTGATGTTTTGAAAGAAGAATGTCCTTTATCATTAAACTCTACTACAGTGTTACACTCGCTGTGTCCCATGAGTACTGAGCCCTTCTTTCTGACACATAAATCACCTTTTGCTGGCAGGACTGAAATAAACGGTGGACCTACATTTTGCTTGGGCTGAACATTTAACATTATAAAGTTGACGGATGCATTTTCCTGCTCATACTCTTCATTTGCTAGATCAGTTCCTTTCCTTTGGGGAAACCCTTTTTCGTCTGGGAAACATGCCTTATTCATTACTTTATTCAAGTTTCCATATATCCAGCCACCTGGATAAGCTATGTACTTTATATCTATTGAGGTCATTAAAGCAAACCATGCTCCACATGAACCATTGTGTGAGAACGGTAAAGGATAGAATGGCAGAACTCCCTTCGTTTTCTGATAAGGGGGCAGTTGGCCACATACCCAGCAGTCAGTTGCATTGCTGGTCTGGAGAGAATGGTGTAACATACGAATGAATGTATTGTTACGTAGTGCAAGTCGATATGACAGTTCATGAGGTGGCAGTTCACTAAATGTATGCTCTATGGTGCTGTTACTGGAAGAGTGTACATGTGAGGAAATAGGAAAGAAAACATGTAGTAATAAACTGACACAGATTATAACAATGCACAGAATAAAAAGAATGATCAAAGTAACTATACATCTACTGCGTAATAGCTTGCAGTTTTTTGCTTTCATTTGGGTTTTCTCACTATTCTCGTCTGTGATCTTATACATGTCAGAAATCTAGTCTAACCGATTCACCACCGAGTGGACTTATTATTATTATTATTATTATTAGGTTCTTCTATAGCGCGTGGCCACTCGGGAGCATCCCAGCGCTTAAGACTGACCAGACAGGGATGGATTAAAAATGCAGATCTGAATTATCTGGTTTTTGGAAACAGAAAAGTTTTTAGTTTTTTCCGGAAGACAAGAAGGTTAGGCTCTAGGCGAAGGGGTGGAGGGAGAGCATTCCACAGTCCAGCCGCGTTGTGCGAGAACAGACGACCTCCTGTGCGGGCTCTGCTGATCCTAGGAGCTATCAGCAGGTTTTGTTGGTTCGAGCGAAGATTCCTGGTGGATTTATATGGTCTGATCATGTCATCTAGGATGAGGGGGCCATTCCCGTAGAGTGTTTTATGGACCGTGCAGAGAGTCTTAAAATGGATTCGCTCCTTTATGGGGAGCCAGTGCAGGGTGCAGAGTGCGGGCCTAGCTGATGTACGATGGCTAGTGCCCGTGAGTAGCCGTGCTGCGGAATTCTGGACAACCTGAAGTTGCCGGATAACAGACACGGGGGCTCCAAGATAGAGCGCATTTCCATAATCCAGCCTGGATAAAATAAGAGACTGGACTATGGTTTTCTTTGCTGTTTCGGGTAGCTGAGGAAGAATTTTCCGAATTGTTTTCAGCAGTCCGAAACAGGTGGCCACTGTCTTCCTTGCCTGGGTCTTAAATGACAGCTCTGCATCCAACCAAAACCCGAGACTCCTTATCTCGGTCTTTGGAGTGGGTCCTGGGCCCATACAGGAGGGCCAGTGGAGCACGTTGTTAAATATGGCTCGTTTTCCTAGGAGCATCAGCTCTGTTTTTCCTCCATTCAATTTCAGGTGGGATAAATCCATCCAGTTTGCTACTGCCTCCAGGCAACGGCAAAGCCTGGAAGGGGGGGATTCCACCTGATTGAGAGAGACAACTAGCTGGGTGTCATCAGCATAGCTTACCAGTTGGATCCCGAAGGGAGCTACCACTTCTGCCAGGGGCGCCATATAAACATTAAACAGTGTGGGGCTAAGGGAGAAACCCTGGGGCACCCCACACTGTAATGGCAATGATGGAGAGCAGCTATTTTCTGAAAAGATCTTAAAAGATCTACCGTCAAGAAAGGACTCCAGCCACATGAATGCCCTGTCTTTGACGCCCAGCTTTCTAAGACGAGAAAGGAGGACACGGTGATTCACCGTGTCGAAGGCGGCACTGAGGTCCAGGAGGATAATGGCCGCGCTGCCACCTGCGTCCAGAATCCTCCTGGAGTCCTCTACCACCCTCAGCAGTGCCGTCTCCGTTCCCTGTCCTCTCCGAAACCCGGTTTGGGTTGGATGGAGCAGATTATGGGTCTCCAGAAAGGATGCTAATTGTTTATTTACCCATTTCTCAGCAAGTTTACTAATGGCAGGGAGCAGGGAAATGGGACGATAGTTGGAAAAGTCCTGGGGGTCGAGATGAGGCTTTTTTAACAGGGCCCTAACCATGGCCAGTTTCCAGTCTTGGGGTACCCTTCCTGATTCAAGTGAAGTATTAACTAGATGGATGATATGTGTACTGATATTAGGCAGGACCAGCTTTAGAATATTCATAGGGGCTGGGTCTAGCGGAGACCCGCTTTTTACAGAGTTGAAAAGTGAGGGTAAAGATTCAGTACTGAGGGGGGAAAAATGAGAAAGGCAAGGCAAAATGATATCAATCTCATCTGGCAGAGGAAGGATAAGTTCTTCCGAAGATAGAGGAGGAAGGGACAGGAGGATCTTTTGAATTTTTTCAGCGAAAAAATTTGCCAGGTTGTTGCAGTGAGCGTCAGCCTCCTCCGTACAGAGTGGTGGTGATGGCGGGTCGGGGGCTTTTAACAGAGAGTTAGCTATCTTAAACATCTCTCTTGGGGCATTGGCAGAAATCTCTATTTTTTCTGCGTAGAAGATGGATTTGGCCACATTGAGAGCAGATTTATATTTTTTTAGAGAGAGTCTATAATTCATTTTTTTCTCTTCCTCAAAATGTTTTCGCCACTGTCTCTCCAACCGTTTACATTCTTGTTTTTGTGACCTTAGTTCAGAAGTAAACCAAGGTTGTTTAGTGGAGCCTTTCTTTTTGGAGATGTTTGTTTTTGGAAGCACCTTATCCAATGATGATTCAATCCATTGATTAAATTCCACATTAGCCCTGCCAATATCCTGATTGGCCTGGGGTTCGCTTATGTTCAGTGCCTCTACCCATTCATTCACTTCTAATTTTGTCCACCGCCTACCCAGAGTTTTACTGGGCAGTTTTGCTGGACCGGGTAAGGGCATATTCCATGTAAAGGGAATGAGCATATGATCTGTCCAAGGAATAGGGTATGGCTTGGCTGATGTTAAACCCACAATGTTTGAAAATATAGGGTCTAGAAGGTTCCCTTTAGAGTGAGTGGGATGTGAAACTATCTGATTCAGTTCACATGCCGCAAAATCCTTAGTTAATTCAGTGGCAATAGTATCTGAGGGATTATTGAAATGAAGATTCAGGTCTCCCAGTACTATCAAATTTGAGACCCTGCTAGCCAACTCTATAGTTGATTCAATAATTCCTTCCTGAAATTGTCCTATAGCGCCAGGTGGACGATAAATTAAGAATCCAGAAAATGACACTTCTGGGGTTACAGTGATGGCAAATTGTGCACTTTCGCAGTCCGGGATGGAGCTGTCGATCATACGACAGATTAGGTGCTCCCTACATACTATGGCAATCCCTCCTCCAACTTTACGTTGTCTGTCCCTGTGTTGGATCAGATATCCCGGAGGAAGGGCCTGGACGATATCTGGGCCAGACGTGGATCCCAACCACGTTTCAGTTAAAAAGAGGATGTCAAGTCCAAGATCTTGTATTAGCAAGGAAATTTCAGTGGCATGTTTAGGTAATGAGCGGCAGTTGACCAAAGCCATTTTCAAGGTGTCTTTTGCTTTGATTATATTAATATCCGCTTCCGTAGTTCTGAACGGGCAGTATTGACAGGAGGGGCGACATGCCGCTGGATTTATAGAGTGAGTACAAGAAGGAGGCAGGACACTCTTAAGAGCAAGGAGAGTCAGGCGGGAGTAGGTCTGTAAACAGCCAGAGGGTCGGTCAGAGGTTCTGGTCCCTGAGCCCGACCGAGCGCGAACGGGCGCAAACGGGCTTACCTCTGGCGCACCTCCGGCGCCGGTCCGGCGCGTCCGCTGCCCGCGTCCGCTGCGCGGAGGCATAACTGACCGTTTAAGTAGAGCGACTGGAGCGCTCGTCCAATAGCGCCCAACCTAAGATGGCCGCCAATGTCAGCACCCGGGACCCGGTGAACTTAGCCTCGAAGACGGCCAAGCCCCACCTGGGAAGCGGGGAAGAAGAATGGAGGTGATAGCGTGTCCCCAATAATAATATCGGTCCCTAATGTGTGCAAAATGTGGCTCAAGGGGGGGGACGGACACAAGGGGAAATTCAATTAAACAATTATAGTATTTAAAAGTTTAAAAGTTTTAAAAACGTTTCAGTGACAACGACCGCTCGTGAGCAGCCTTAGGCGTCTGTACAGGCAATCTCCCGATTTGGTGAGAAGCCCTTCCTTAAGTAGAGCGACTAGAGCGCTCGTCCAATAGCGCCCAACCTAAGATGGCCGCCAATGTCAGCACCCGGGACCCGGTGAACTTAGCCTCGAAGACGGCCAAGCCCCACCTGGGAAGCGGGGAAGAAGAATGGAGGTGATAGCGTGTCCCCAATAATAATATCGGTCCCTAATGTGTGCAAAATGTGGCTCAAGGGGGGGGACGGACACAAGGGGAAATTCAATTAAACAATTATAGTATTTAAAAGTTTAAAAGTTTTAAAAACGTTTCAGTGACAACGACCGCTCGTGAGCAGCCTTAGGCGTCTGTACAGGCAATCTCGCGCAGAACTCGCGCACTTAGACAATTAAACTACGTCTGACTTACTAGATCTTAACTTAGATTTATACTCCTGTTGTGGAGTCCAGACCAGGAAGACCGTCACCCAGGCCCTCGTCACCAGCCGACTGGACTACGGCAACGCCCTCTACGCCGGTACCACCGCCAAGCTCCAGAAGAGACTCCAGCGGATCCAGAACGCTTCAGCCAGACTCATCCTCGACATCCCACGAACCAGCCACATCTCCGGACATCTGAGAGACCTTCACTGGCTCCCCGTCAACAAAAGAATCACCTTCCGCCTCCTCACCCACGCACACAAAGCCCTACACGACCAAGGCCCGAGCTACCTCAACAGTCGAGTCAACTTCTACGCTCCGAAACACCACCTCCGATCAGCCAACCACGCCCTCGCCGCCGTCCCCCGCATCCGAAGAGCGACGACAGGAGGAAGGTCCTTCTCCTACCTGGCCGCCAAGGCCTGGAACTCCCTCCCGACCGACCTGCACCTGACCCAAGACCACCTCTCCTTCAGGAAGAAGCTGAAGACCTGGCTGTTCGAGCAGTAGCGGCACCCCCCCCCCCCAGCGCCTTGAGACCCTACGGGTATGTAGCGCGCTCTATAAGTGCCACTGATTGATTGATTGATTGGAGTCTTTTCTAGCAAAGGCGGCGCAAAGTCTGTATTGTCCTTAGTGTCTATCAAAATTCCGGATTGTCCAAAGTACTTTTTGCAATGCTGAAGATGAATCCACCCCTTGCGTCCCTCCACCTTCACTGCGGTCCTCGTGGTTAGTAGCACCAACTTCGGTGTCTTCCAGCGCGGCTCAAGGGGGCTTGATCGGTCAAAGTTCCAGACACATAAAAATCGCCTGGTGATATGGCATGCTCCTTGACCTGGGTGTTGTCAGGGAAGGCGGCGGCAACCTGTGAACGACAAGAAAGTAGTGCAGACATCAAGGAAGCCAGGTAATCTGTCAGCATGTTACTGTCAACATCAGTTATTCTTTTAGGCATAGGCGTACCCCACATATTTGGCGGTCTACCGAAAACCACTTCGTACAGAGATAGGCCTGTTCTGGAATGGGCTACCATACGCATGTAAAAGAGGGCAACCGGCAAGGCTACCATCCAATCCACGCCTTTTTCTGCACATATCTTAGCAAGTTTCGTTTTGATTGTCTGATTATGTCTTTCTACAAGGCCTGCTGCTTCGGGGTGTCTTACACAATGGAATTTCCAAGTATATCCTAACAGAAGAGACACTTGTTTCATTAATTCAGAGGAAAATGGCTGCCCGTTATCTGAATAGATGACACGGGGCAATATCTGGGGAAGAACTCGCGCACTAATTGCCTGGCTGTTGTCACAGCAGTGTAATCTGGAACTGGATACGCTTCTGTCCATCTAGACAGTGCACACACTACTACTAAGACATACTTGTAACCTTTACATCTGTCCATTTGGATATAATCCATCTGGAGAACCTCAAATGGGTGGTCAGGAGGATGAAATCCGCCTTGTTCCACCGGAATGCCTTTACCTGGATTGAACTGGCAACAGATCATACATGTTCGTACTTTCTGTTTCGCTGCTGCACGCAGGTGCTTGTTAAACCAAATATTCTGTAAGCTGTCTAGCATTGCTTTTTCTCCTAAGTGTGCTGGACTATGAGCTGTGTTTATGATTAATTGTACCATGGAATCTGAAGAAAACCATGTACTTTTTCCCTTAGTCATCCAACCTTGGTCAGTCTGGACCCCTCCTTGTTCAGTCCATTTCTTTATCTCATCTGCAGTGGCATGTGTCTGTATGTCGAGTACATCTTGAGTGGGATCCCTGACTGTCATACATGTTGTCAGTAATGGTACCTCTGTCCTTGTCGTGTCTGTTGGTGTCTGGGCTGTCTGGGCTGTAAGTTTAGCTGTTCGGTCTGCCAGGTCATTACCCTGGGAAATGGTGTCTGTAACTTTGGTGTGAGCTCTGCATTTCAGGATAGAAATGGCTGTAGGTAAATGTATTGCTTCTAACAGGGCTTGAATAAGCGGACCGTGCTGAATCTTGGTCCCATGGGAGGTCAAGAAACCTCTCTCCCTCCAAAGTACCCCGAAATCATGAACAACGCCAAAAGCATATTGTGAGTCAGTATAAATGTTCACTTTCAAGTGCTTAGCTCTTATGCAGGCTTGTGTCAGAGCGATGAGCTCTGCTGCTTGTGCTGATAGTGTGTCTATTCTTTGTGTCTCTATGACCTCAGTAACTGTGGTCACGGCATACGCTGCTACTAACTCTCCTTTTGGGGAAACCTCTTTCCAAAAGCTCTGCAGTTTATAAAAAAATCCCACTCTAAATCTTGGGAATAGTATGACCATACTACCTACAATATGTTCTCTAAATGTATTTGAATAAAATCTAGATTTTTCTTGCATAGACAGAAGGGCTGGGGCCTAGCTACTCCTCACTCCTTTGAGAAGCAGCCCCTCCCTCTATAAAGATGTACGCGCTCAGAGTCTTGAATCAACCCCAAGCATAACAAGTAGAAGCCGAGCTCAATCGTGATCTAAAATTGAATGACTGCCAAATGCTGAACTCATTGCAAGGGCAAAACTCCTGCCAATTATCCTGTTTACACTACGAGTCAAGTTTTTTTCCTCTACACTGCCTTCCCCTTCATCGTGATGTCACCCACAGGGCAGTCAACAATCGTCCGCGGAAAAGAATTGGAGTATGGCCAATAACAACAAGACAGGCAATGCTCGGCTCTCCAAGAGGGAAAAGCCCTCCCTTCACAAAATATCTTTCCCTGGGAGCCAGGCCACTACGGGGCCTGGCTGAACTATTGTTCAGCCTGAGCCACTTCAAGGTCGAAAAACACATTCTGTAATTCAAAACATATCTGTACCCAGGCCACAGGGCTAACCAACATTCTCTAACTTAACTGAAGCAAATTTAAAACGTGATAAAAAGCATCCTAAAATCAGTAATTAATAAGGACTTTTTTTTTTTATTTCGTAGTTTAGACACATGCTAGCATTTTAAAATAATTATATCATAAAATATTGATACTAGCTGCAAAGGAAAAAAGAAACAGAACAACATGGCATGAAAACACACCACATTTTACTTTTTGAAAATAACATGTGAAACACCATAATTTTGCATTGCATAACCAATATTTTCATAATTAAGTGTGCTAGCTCTTCTATTCTACCTATTAAAAGGGCCAGATTCATCTTTTTCAAAAAGCCATGTTTTCTAATTGAGTGGATTAACTGTCACACGCTATTCCAAAGGGCAGCTTGCATTGGGAAAAATAATAACTCATATTCTGTAGAACACATTTCTATTTAAAAAAAAAAAAGCACACGGTTGCATTACACTAATTAAAAGCACATTCTATGATGGGTCTGTTTTATATTTTCTTCTCAACCGTGCCTTTGAAAGGAACCCTCAGCCGTGAAAACATTAAAGCACCCTCCGTGCAAACCCATAACTCAATCCGACTCATTTATTTACAACTTTACCGACCTCTGAGTCAAACACATTAAATCAAGTGTTCCAAGGCAGACCTACACGAATACGCAGACTGCATTTGAAATAGAATGTTAAATGAACACTTCTTTACTCTCCATGCAAGATATTACCATTTCAGTCAGCAAGCTGACAAAGCACATAGGCAGACCCAGCAACCAATGAAAAAATGTTAAACCAAACCATCATTCATCTCACCACTCACTGACTTTTAGTGTCAGCTCACATAACCATGCATGTTAAACAGCATGTTAAAACCAAATACTGCCTTCTCAATACAAGATATTAACCCTTTGGCAGCTGAAGCACAATCATTCCCCAATGACTGCAGTACATGGGAAAGTCATGAACTCATTTCTCCACGTTATCACATAACACGTACGCACATCTTCAAAACGTTTTCTCCAAGCACTTGAAAGAGATCCAGCTCTCTCCTGCCTAACGTAATGATAACATGCTCTGCACAAACATAACCACATGGCGCTATTCACAAGCCATATTCACAAGAAACTCAACAAGTCATAATAATGACATGCTCTTCATAAACCATATTTACAAGGAGCTATTTACAAGGAACTCCACAGTAAACTTATCCGGCCGATGGGGGCAGAGGGAAATCTGCGTTTACGTAGTCCGGTGCGGGCTCTTCTAGATAGGAGGAAATAAAAGCCTCTGATGCTGTCGGCTTTATTCTACATACTCTAAATGGTACAGGTGGTGGCGTTCGTGACCTACTGGGTGTTTCTGAGGTGGTCACTCTGGCTAGTTCTTCCGAGAGGACGTGATAAATACCAGTAATGACGGCATTTCTTTCTCTGTCAGTCTGTTCTGTTTTGACCCGTTCCCCCTCCTCCCGTAGTTCTTTTTCTTTGGCTTTCTTCCCCTGCTTGTCTAGTTCTATCTGCTTTATTCAATTCTTTCTCTATCCTCCTATGTGACTCTTTGCGCCACAATTCAATGGCATCTTTCTGAGAGGGTCTTGACTTCTTTTTCCATAGCGCCTCCTCTACTCTCATAATGCATTCAGGATCCCATGTTCCCGAGATTGGCCATCTATAATTCTCCTCCAAGTCCTTTGTATAGTCTACCCAGAAATCCAAAAACAAAATGGCGTCTAACCCATGCTTATTATACATATAACGACCAGGTGTGTCTCTAGGCGGGATGTTAACTGACTCTTCTAGTATACCTTTTCTGGTCCCTATCCGACGTAACTTTGAAAACAGTGGCATGTTTGAAACCAATATTCACAAAAATAGACTGAAACAATCAACAATCATTCACACACAAACAAATATTAAACACTAAAACAGTTACAACCTAAACTGATACAGAGAGCTAAACATGTACTTGAAAAACTTTATGCACTGAAATACAGTGCAGCCATACCGGTCTCAGAAATGAGACACGTCTTTACCGTGCCCACGTTTTACCGTGGACCCGTCTTGACCGTGAACATGTGAATGGACACGTCTTTACCGTGCTCACGAATTAACGTGAACCCGTCTTGACCGTTTTCGTGTGAACGAACCCGTCTTGACCGTGCTCATGGAAATGAGGCACGTCTTTACCGTGCTCACGTTTTACCGTGAACCCGTCTTGAACTTGATTCATCCCTCATAGTGGTACTCACCGGAAAGCAGAACTTGAAACTTGAAGGCCTCGGAAACTCGATACTACGCCTGCGCCTTGGAACAGGTGGGCCTCGGAAACCTCGGACCTTGCTCTCTCACGGGTGGGCTCTGGTTGGGATGATCCGCAATCCTCACCGCCTCGTGTGGACGCCTGGTCGCAGTCCGTCTCCTCCGTGGGCCTGAGGGAGTGGCAGGAAGTCCTTGCTGGTGCGCACTTTGAAGTCCGTCACGGCTGTAGAAGGGGGCAAGAGCTGTACCTACGTCACCGGCGCGTGGGGAAAGGGATAGTCCCTGTATTCGGGCGCCAGATTAATGTGGTAAATAAAATATTACCCTGGCATAATTTCTAGGCATTAACAATTAGCATGTATCAAATGAGAGGCAGAGAGTCCGTGGTGTCCAAGTTAAAAGGGCTTTATTCCAATAACTCGAGTTAAGGGAGAATCTGTTCCATCTCCACTGAGGATCAGGAAGGGTCTTCTAACAATTATTTACTGAACATCATATATATATGCTTTTTACTCCTTGTACATAGGGAGCTCGAGGCAGAGCAAGACAGAAAATGAGATAAGAGCATGTAGGCGTGCATGAGGGTGTACACTTGATGAGTCATAGGAAGGTGATAGGTAGGTGTCATAGGTGGGTGGTACACAGAGGAGGAGTTACATGGCAGGTTGGAACTGTGCCCTACTTGTGCACGCAATTTGATCATGACGTGCAATTGACGTGTAACTGGGAGGAGAGCTGACTTTCAGTCTAGTAGAGAGATCTTTAGTGTCAAGGCGACCAGTACGTCTGGTACTAACTGATATCTTGAGTCAGGGATGTATTATCTGAAGCAAAGGTTGCTCATCACTAAAAATCAGAGAAAAGGCATATATTTCTTTGTGCTGTGAGTTTTCTTCAGATGCAAGCACTGTGATTTACATTTAAACGGAGACAGGAAGGCTAGGTCTCTATCTTTACGGACGGGTTCTGTTTATTCTTGTTAACCGGGCAGGAATGTGATTCTGTACAACAAGCAGATAACTATTGTGCAAAACACTGTCTTGGCAACCCTTGCTGGGCCCTTTTCGGCTGATCTAGAAGTATGCGAGGTCAGGGATATGTAACTGTAGCTTTCAGAGTGTCTGAGCCATGAAAAACCCTTAATTCAGAATGTGGCTCAGGGTGAACCACAAAAAGGGTTCATTACGATATTTATTTAAAAGTGCACAATGCAAATACATGGGCCTTACTGCTAACTTAACTTTGTTTCATGGGAGACTTAATTACTGGCATCTTAAAGCAGGGCGTGATTGCAGAGGCCTTGTGATTCAGGCCACTAAGAGAAATATGCATGGGTGACATGCACAGACATGTAACATAGGGTATACGTAGGGGGCATCTTGGTCAGGCAAAATTTCATTTTCCTCAACACGTAAGGAAAAAACGTAAACACCACCAATACGTTTATAATCCCTACCTTGGAAAATTCAATAATGTATCGACTTAAATTTTATATTTTTTAAAGAAAGTTTTTTTTAATTTTATTATTAGTAATCAACCAGGGCGATATCGGACAATTTTTAGGATATAATCTCCAGAACATACATCATTAACTGCCTAGCTAGAGATGAAAAGAGCTTATGTTAGATCAAAACCTGCAATATCAAGTCATTAATGGTACCTATCACTAGGTCACACTATCCTTTCCCAGTCCTCCTTGCTGTTTAATCCATTCCTAACTGTGCAGAGGCGGGACATGTAAAACTGTTGACGCTTCTTCCTTTTACTATTAATGTCACTTCCTCTACTGCTGACTTAGATTACCTCCAAACCACACCATTTGATATCTGCAATCGTGTGGTGTGCTTTGTTCCAGTGTTCAGTCAAGGGGCAGAAACTTTCTCCTGTACATTAAGATCTGGCTAAACATACTGGTGTGGCAAATTTTCCCTAACACTCCACTACCAGCCCCCTTGCTTATTCAATTACTGGGGCTCCTGTCTGACTGGGGGTACGGGAAGTGGGGGTGAGCTTGTGTCCTGTCTTGTCATTCCATCTTTGAAGACCAGTTTAGCTACTCACCCCCCTTCCTGCCTTTTGCTCTGCAGCTACAATTTTCCTTCCACCAGATGCCCTTTGTATCCATGCAGGCCACTTCACACATCATCAGAGCAATTTTGCGAAGCCTGCCAAAGGCAGGCCAGTCAGGAGAGGCTGCTGGCAGGCTGGATTTTAGCACATCAGAGAAGCAAGTTCTAAAACGTATTTTCTGTGATAGTTATAAGAAATCTAACCCTGATAAGTTGTCAGATTTATTATAACTATCATGTTAATACTTTGAAGTATATTTTTAGCTCACTTCTATTAAGAGTTTTTTTGGGGGAGTTTTATGTAGCACAACTTGACATAAGCACGAGTTGCGTTACAGACGGACACATTTATTTTGTTAGGTACACGGAGATTAAGTGATTTGCCGAAAATCAAAGGATTTTGAGCGTCCCTGTTGAGACTCGAACCTGGTTCCACATCTGCGAGGTTGACCACTCTAGCCATTAGGCCACATCCTCTTTACCAATACTTTATTAAAGTACTTCCTTGTTAGTCTTTTGGAGCCGATGTGCTACAATGGGGAAAAATGAAATTGGCAGTTTTTCCTTACCAGGGCATATAAAAACTTTGTATAATGTACCTGTTTATAGTTACAAGGAAGCATAACCCTGGGGCACCAAGGGGAGTCCTTATGGGTGACTTATATGTAAAGTTATGGTAGTTTAAGACTTTGGAATTACTTTTAATTCCAAAGTCAAATTTGCATATCTTTTTATTTTAAAAGCAGCCTTCAAAGCAGTGTTCCCTTTAAAATGACAACAGGCAAAAAATCAGTGCACACTTTAGTTCATCAAATCTGCTGGGCTGCTACACCTACATGCCATATACTATGGACTTACAGGTAGGTTGTAAGTACAAACTGTATTATACCTAATTACCATGTACCTTTCACACAGACCACAGGCCCAGAACTGGTTAGCAGAGTCCAGGGCACAATCAAAGTCAGAAAACCAGCATCTAGTAGTCTAGTAGGGGCAAAAAGTAGGGGGGCACTGCAGTAAGCCCTGTTTTCTCACACAGCTATCACCGGCCAAAAGCTCAGAAGACAAAGGCAACCCTGGTAGAACTTCTTTGTGATCAGATGAAGCTTCAGCAGTGCCACATTTCCTTTACCCCTTACTGGTACAGATTAATTGTAGCTCACTGGAACACTATTTAGGAATGGCCGCCCTTTCCTCTTCTTGTTCCCCTTATTTCGGAATCCCTGTATCCTAAATATAGGGATTGACTCCACAGGATCTTTGTATTTTGGGGCACCCCTGGCGCCAGTCCAACTTGGGATCAGGCCAACCTCTGGGAGGTCATTGCCCAGGAAATATTCTAAGGGTAGGTCAGAACAGACTACTACCTTATATCAGTCAAAGGTACACTTCCTCGCTAAGTGGAGTAAGCAAACAGGTTTGTTTGTGCTTGGACCTTTTTGTGCGAAAAATGGTGAACTGAGCAGAATCTCATCCAGAATCGAGCTGTCTTTCAAAAATACTTTATTGTCTACAGCTTGCCATTAGAATATTTTGATTTTCATTGAAGAGATTGTTTCTGCTGAGAAGGTAAAATATACTCCATCAGCATTTACCTTCACCTGACAGTCTAATCGAGTATAGGTCATTGGAGGTAAGCCATCTGACCTATTTAAAGTGGGTGGTCACATGCTCTTTTATTTCTGTATGTCACCACTGTATTGTCCTGGCCATGCACAGGCCTGGCCTTTGACCAGGTCTTGTGCTTCATCCCTCCATGGGTGGACAACTACCCACTGTGCACGCCCCTCAGGCCCAAGATTATAGAAAAATAAAAACACTTTTTATTTCTAGAGTGTGTCCTACCTCTAACCATATGATGATTGCCACTATATTTTTCAAAATAATGCACAATTAAATGAATATGCATTAACTATAAAATGAGTGTACTAATCAATGTTTACCATAAATCGTAAAGAAAATACTCTCTAACTAATTAAACTTAAAAGGAAATTACCAACTAGAAACTCTGTCTCAAATAAAAACAGTTTTAATTGTCAACAAAAGAAAATGCTTACTGAACAGCACTTACAGCATGATAGCACCAATCTGTCAGGATGCAACTCTAGAAAAAAAGATTTAAAAACGTGAAAGAACCATTAAGGACTACAAGGTAAGTTTGACAATAAATATTAGTTAACAAAAAGAAAAGAGAAAAATACTTTAAGATAAACTATGCAACCTATATATCACCAAAATAGACAAATGCATCCATTACTACATGAAAACAGCACTAATAGGAAAATGAATGCATGGACACATAAATGCAAAATATCCCAAAAAAATTACTCCAAAACAAGTCTTAAAACTAAAGCAAAAAAAATAAATGAATAACAGTTGAAGTAAATATAACACCATTCATAATTTAACCCCTCCGCTGCGCTGAATGTTCAGCGCTAGTGCGAAACATTCTATTGCGCGGGAGGGGCCGCGATGTTCAGCGGACGTGCGCAGCACTACTGAGCTAGTGCACGCGACGTCCGCTGAACGTGCGCAGCACTGAAAGGGTTCAAACAAAACTATAACTAACAAATTCCAAATAAAAAATTTAATTGCCAAATAAACTAACAGAGCTGACAAATATTTTTCTCTCAACCGCCTGCAGCAAACACACACTGTGTCAGAAACACCACCAAAGGACCAGAAAAACAATAATGTACAAATAAAAGATAGTAAAGATACCATCCAAAATGTAAGTAGAAATGTTCAGCTGCAATACAAACATTGTTACAATAAATTTAAAATAAATAATAAATATAGCTATTTTTTACTCTAAAATCCACAGCTGAAATATTGGAATCTATCATGTATATCAGTTCCCGAAATGGGAAGCTGTTAAGTCATAGAGGATGTCCTACTAGTAAAGTGATACAAAAGGGGATGATGGACGGAGCGTTTGTATAAATCAAACACTCATCCCCAGTCAAATGATCTGGGTTTAATCCATCACCATTCTTTAGTTCACTCAGCCACCCCAGTTCAGACATGGCTATATGCAAATCAGTCTGACCCTGTGCCTTATGGGAACAGTCCAGCCCGAACTGCCAAGCCATGTCTTCCCTGGACCGGAAACAAGCATCCTGGGACCGGTTTCGGATTCATAATCCTCATCAGCCAGGCTATCTTGAATCCAGTGGCCAAGTGAACAAGGGACTCACGTCTGAGCATACCCTGCCACACTTAGGGTGAACAAAGCGATAAAAAAGGGGATGATGGACGGAGCGTTTGTATAAATCAAACACTCACCCCCAGTCAACTGATCTGGGTTTAATCCATCACCATTCTTTAGTTCACTCAGCCACCCCAGTTCAGACATGGCTATATGCAAATAAGTCTGACCCTGTGCCTTATGGGAACAGTCCAGCCCGAACTGCCAAACCATGTCTTCCCTGGACCGGAAACAAGCATCCTGGGACTGGTTTCGGATTTATAATCCTCATCAGCCAGGCTGTCTTGAATCCAGTGGCCAAGTGAACAGGGGACTCACGTCTGAGCATACCCTGCCACACTTAGGGCGAACAAAGCGATACAAAAGGGGATGATGGACGGAGCGTTTGTATAAATCAAACACTCACCCCCAGTCAACTGATCTGGGTTTAATCCATCACCATTCTTTAGTTCACTCAGCCACCCCAGTTCAGACATGGCTATATGCAAATCAGTCTGACCCTGTGCCTTATGGGAACAGTCCAGCCCGAACTGCCAAGCCATGTCTTCCCTGGACCGGAAACAAGCATCCTGGGACCGGTTTCGGATTCATAATCCTCATCAGCCAGGCTATCTTGAATCCAGTGGCCAAGTGAACAAGGGACTCACGTCTGAGCATACCCTGCCACACTTAGGGCGAACAAAGCGATACAAAAGGGGATGATGGACGGAGCGTTTGTATAAATCAAACACTCACCCCCAGTAAACTGATCTGGGTTTAATCCATCACCATTCTTTAGTTCACTCAGCCACCCCAGTTCAGACATGGCTATATGCAAATCAGTCTGACCCTGTGACTTATGGGAACAGTCCAGCCCGAACTGCCAAGCCATTTCTTCCCAGGACCGGAAACAAGCATCCTGGGACCGGTTTCGGATTCATAATCCTCATCATCCAGGCTATCTTGAATCCAGTGGCCAAGTGAACAAGGGACTCACGTCTGAGCATACCCTGCCACACTTAGGGCGAACAAAGCGATACAAAAGGGGCTTGGTAGTTCGGACTGGACTGTTCCCATGAGGCACAGGGTCAGAGCTGATTTGCATATAGCCAGTGTCTAACCCAGGGTGGTGTGGAGTGCAAAAAAACGATGGATTTAGGCCCAGATCCTTGTACTGGGGTGAATGTATGACATTGTTCTACATTCTGTCCATCAACTGTGTTTTTTGCAATTTTCACCCCGAGTGTGCTGGGGATGCTCACACGTGAGTCCCAGGCTCTCCACACCACTGGAGTCAAGCTATCCAGGCTGATGAAGGCTGATAGCCAGAAACCGGTCCTTGGATGCTTGATTCCGGTCTGGGAAAGACATGGCTTGGTAGTTCAGACTGGACTGTTCCCATGAGGCACAGGGTCAGAGCTGATTTGCATATAGCCAGTGTCTAACCCAGGGTGGTGTGAAGTGCAAAAAAACGATGGATTTAGGCCCAGATCCTTGTACTGGGGTGAATGTATGACATTGTTCTACATTCTGTCCATCAACTGTGTTTTTTGCAATTTTCACCCCGAGTGTGCTGGGGATGCTCAGACGTGAGTCCCAGGCTCTCAAACACCACTGGAGTCAAGCTATCCAGGCTGATGAAGGCTGATAGCCAGAAACTGGTCCTTGGATGCTTGATTCCGGTCTGGGAAAGACATGGCTTGGTAGTTCGGACTGGACTGTTCCCATGAGGCACAGGGTCAGAGCTGATTTGCATATAGCCAGTGGCTAACCCAGGGTGGTGTGGACTGCAAATAAACGATGGATTTAGGCCCAGATACTTGTACTGGGGTGAATGTATGACATTGTTCTACATTCTGTCCATCAACTGTGTTTTTTGCAATTTTCTCCCCAAGTGTGCTGGGGATGCTCAGACGTGAGTCCCAGGCTCTCCACACCACTGGAGTCAAGCTATCCAGGCTGATGAAGGCTGATAGCCAGAAACCGGTCCTTGGATGCTTGATTCCGGTCTGGGAAAGACATGGCTTGGTAGTTCGGACTGGACTGTTCCCATGAGGCACAGCGTCAGAGATGATTTGCATATAGCCAGTGTCTAACCCAGGGTGGTGTGGAGTACAAAAAAACAATGGATTTAGGCCCAGATCCTTGTACTGGGGTGAATGTATGACATTGTTCTACATTCTGTCCATCAACTGTGTTTTTTGCAATTTTCCCCCCGAGTGTGCTGGGGATGCTCAGACGTGAGTCCCAGGCTCTCCACACCACTGGAGTCAAGCTATCCAGGCTGATGAAGGCTGATAGCCAGAAACCGGTCCTTGGATGCTTGATTCCGGTCTGGGAAAGACATGGCTTGGTAGTATGGACTGGACTGTTCCCATGAGGCACAGGGTCAGAGCTGATTTGCATATAGCCAGTGTCTAACCCAGGGTGGTGTGGAGTGCAAAAAAACGATGGATTTAGGCCCAGATCCTTGTACTGGGGTGAATGTATGACATTGTTCTACATTCTGTCCATCAACTGTGTTTTTTGCAATTTTCACCCCGAGTGTGCTGGGGATGCTCAGACGTGAGTCCCAGGCTCTCCACACCACTGGAGTCAAGCTATCCAGGCTGATGAAGTCTGATAGCCAGAAACCGGTCCTTGGATGCTTGATTCCGGTCTGGGAAAGACATGGCTTGGTAGTTCGGACTGGACTGTTCCCATGAGGCACAGGGTCAGAGCTGATTTGCATATAGCCAGTGTCTAACCCAGGGTGGTGTGGAGTGCATAAAAACGATGGATTTAGGCCCAGATCCTTGTACTGGGGTGAATGTATGACATTGTTCTACATTCTGTCCATCAACTGTGTGTTTTTTGCAATTTTCACCCCGAGTGTGCTGGGGATGCTCAGACGTGAGTCCCAGGCTCTCCACACCACTGGAGTCAAGCTATCCAGGCTGATGAAGGCTGATAGCCAGAAACCGGTCCTTGGATGCTTGATTCCGGTCTGGGAAAGACATGGCTTGGTAGTTCGGACTAGACTGTTCCCATGAGGCACAGGGTCAGAGCTGATTTGCATATAGCCAGTGTCTAACCCAGGGTGGTGTGGAGTGCAAAAAAACGATGGATTTAGGCCCAGATCCTTGTACTGGGGTGAATGTATGACATTGTTCTACATTCTGTCCATCAACTGTGTTTTTTGCAATTTTCACCCCGAGTGTGCTGGGGATGCTCAGACGTGAGTCCCAGGCTCTCCACACCACTGGAGTCAAGCTATCCAGGCTGATGAAGGCTGATAGCCAGAAACCGGTCCTTGGATGCTTGATTCCGGTCTGGGAAAGACATGGCTTGGTAGTTCGGACTGGACTGTTCCCATGAGGCACAGGGTCAGAGCTGATTTGCATATAGCCAGTGTCTAACCCAGGGTGGTGTGGAGTGCAAAAAAACGATGGATTTAGGCCCAGATCCTTGTACTGGGGTGAATGTATGACATTGTTCTACATTCTGTCCATCAACTGTGTTTTTTGCAATTTTCACTACTAGTAAAGTGAGCATCACAAGTGAAAAAAACACTGGAAATGTCCATAATATTATTCTAACACATGCGCTGGCTGGGATAACACTAAAAGTGAAATATTAGAAAGAGTTAGGTAATATAAACACGATCCTGATTTTATAGAAACAGAATTGAGAAATAATTTGAAGGCCTGTTTTGGACCTGGCTCTCTCTGCAGGGTTACTCCCAAATATTTTGCCTTTTACCCTCCAGTTTTTGTTGCATTCGTTTTTGTTGGCCTTAGGACACTGTACACTAACCACTACTAACCAGTGCTAAAGTACGTGTGCTCAGGCCCATACACATGGTCTTAATGGCATACACCTAGTTGGCATATCTACTCTACGTCCATGTCCCTTGAAGAGTGATATACCATATAACCAGAGCCTGTAAATTAAAGTCTACCTGTGGGCCCGTAGCTTTAATTGTGCCACTCACTAAAGTAGTACTCTGAAACAGGCCTTCTAAAGGCTAGCTTCCTGACCCCCTGATTTGAAGTGTCAAGGACATAAAAGACTTCTAACTCATGTATTTCTGCAACTTGTCTCTGCCAGCTGTGAGTCAGTCCTGCCAAGTTCTGCCCTCCTAGTCATGGATCCTTGGTAGTGGACCTAAAGGAGCAGAACCAGCAAAACCCATGCATTGACGTCAACTGCACAGCTCATAACCAAAGCATCACTGTTGCGATGACAAGTACCGACGCATCACCACTTCTGCATGGTGCGTCATCTCCACTGCAGACACATCATCACCTTTGCATGGATCAGAACTGACACATCTCCATTGCCAATGGGATCCATCACAGTAAATAGCCTGGCCTGCACTCTGCATCTTCCTCAATGTTGATGCAACACAAACAAAGGTACTTTGCTGGTCCCTCTATCAAACTCACACTCCATCATGGTCAGCCTGAACGTTTGACTGTGCCCTGATCCATTGTGACCAAATATCCCCAGATAGCGCTTTTTACTTTAAAGTGCTATTTGACAATTTATGATTCAATAATTCTTAACTCCTGTTCTACTAATTGGATTTTTATCATTTTGGTTATCTTTTAGATATTAAATTAAGCTCTATTTTCTAACCAGATGTATCATTTTTGCGGTGTTTTCACTGTTTTACTGTGTGATGTGCTGCACAAATACTTTACACATTGCCTCATTAGTTGAGCTTGACTGCTCTGTGCTATGTTACCAGGGAGTGAACACAGTTAATTTAGGGTGTGATTTAGACTTACCCTGACTAGGATTGTGGTTCCTGTTTGGACAGGGTGCATACCTCTGCCGACTAGGACCCCAATTTCTAACAACCAGGATATACAAACAGGATCTTCAGATCCACTCTTGAGAGTTCCCTACTGGACATGTGGAAGGACTTTCAAACAACTACCTGCACTGTGACCCGCTGTGTACTCTGACAGACCGCTGATGTCCCTGAAAGTACACCTTTAATGGTTGGAGCCTGCCTGGACCCAACCTAAGTGAGTCATGAACACCGAAGAGGTCTCCATACTCTTTTGGGGCCCGATGTAGGTCGGTCGGTAACGGCCGAAAATCGGTATTTTCGGCCGTTACCGATCGGTATCGAGCCATCGGGATGTAGCAGTCCGAAAACCGCCCAAATCGGTGATAATACCGAATCGGAAAAGTTACTGAATCGGTAGAATACCGATTCGGAAAAGACACAGATTCGGTAAGTATACCGAATCGTTAACTAACCGAATCGGTAAAAATAGGGATTCGGAAAAATCGGTAGAATACCAAATCGGAAAAACCACAGAATCGGAAAAAAATACCGATTCGTTAACAAACCGAATCGTTAAAAATACCGAATCAGTAAAACTGAAGATTGAGATGTAGGAAAGCTCTGAAATACCGAATTAGCTTCAAATTCGGTATTTAAGAGTCGGTAGTTACCATAGATTGGAATCAGGTGGTAACCAGATGCAACCTATAAAAATTGACCCAAAATGCATTTCTTCTTGCACCATGGCTGCATTTTATGTCATAGCAAGATGGCTACGGCTACAGCAGGAAGGAGAGAGGGAATGGCTGAGACAGGAGCAGGTGTATAGAGAGCGGATCACCCTGTTCATGCTGACAGATGCAGAGGTCCTGCAGAGGTACAGGCTGGACCCAGAGACCATCTTAGAGCTCATTAGGGACCTCCAACCCCTCTTGCAGCACACCACCCCAAGGGCACACGCAATCCCAGTGCACGTGCAGGTGCTATGCAGCCTACACCTGCTTGCGTCTGGCAGCTATCAAAGTGCAGCAGCTGTGGTAGGAGGGGTGACCCAGAGCAGCCTGTCAAGGTTCTTCCACAAGTTCCTTGACGCCATGATACAAAGGATGGACCAATACATTTCCTTCCCTGCAACCCATGCAGAACTGGTACAGACAAAAGCAGACTTCTACCAGATGGCAGGATTTCCCCACATCATTGGCTGCATAGATGGCACACACATTCCGATTTGCCCCCTGCTGACACGGAATACGTATACCGCAATTGGAAGTCACGGCACACCATAAATGTGCAGGTGATTTGTAATGCGAAGTGTGTCATCACTGACGTGGTAGCAAAATTTCCAGGGAGTACCCACGACTCCTACATTTTCCAAAATAGCGGAATTTATGCACGGCTGACGGCAGGGGAATTCGGTGAAGGATACCTCCTAGGTAAGACACAGTGTCAGACCCCCATAACCTAAATAGCAGTGTGAAGTACATGTATGCATGTGAGTAATGTTACCCCTTTTCCTTCTAGGCGACAGTGCATATGCCCTCCGCTCATTCATTCTCACCCCCTACCTCAACCCCTCAACACCCAGCCAAAGGAGGTATAACCGTGCGCACAAAAGCACAAGGAATGTAGTAGAACGGACCTTCGGCATCTGGAAAAGCAGGTTCAGATGCTTGCACAAGAGCGGAGGTGCAAGGCAATATACCCCCATCACCTGCTGCAAGATAATTGCTGTCTGTGCAATGTTGCACAACCTTGCGGTCAAGAAGGGCACAGAGGTAGAGTTGTCTGACTACGAGGACCCTGACGATGACATTGCTGTGCCACAAACACAACCTGCTGGAGTGTCTACACCAAGTGATGGCAGGTTCAGACGTGAGGAGATAACAGACAACTATTTCTGAGTGAGTACAAATGCACAGACACGTTATGGATGTGAAGAAATGAAACTTTTTTAATTGTGGCACAACGTTACAGCACTGATGTGCAACAAATGAAATGATTAACTACAATGTGGGGACAGGAAATGGGCTGGGTTGCCTCACCCACACTGGCAGTGTCATTTCCTGGGATGCGGCTCCCCCCCTTCTGCATGTCCGGCTGCCTCTGCGGAGCGCCTGTAGCTCCGGCGCGGCTCGGACACTGCGCTGGCCGGACTGCTGCGGCTGCTGCTGTCCCCAGCCTCGGCCACGTCCAGGGCAGGATTCACCACTGCGTTGGAAATAATGAGTGTCTCCATGGCACTGGTGATGCGGGCCATGCCCCTGGTCACCTACGTAGTGTTTTGAGTGAGGCACTCTTCCATATTTGCCCCTCGGCGGCATAGCAGGGCTGTTGCTGCGGCAAGCTGGTTAATTGCCCGGTTTTGTACACGGGCATCCCTGTGCCTTATGTGCTCATGCTGGTCCATCTTGGCACACAGCTGTGTTATGGCAGTAGTAATGCACCCCATTCCTGTTGCAATTTCCTGGTTACTTGTCACAAACTCTGCAAATCCCTTTGTCATTTCCACTATCTGCAGGTTATGCTCACGCAATTGCCGGTGGCAAGCGAGGATGGACTTGGCCTGCATCCGCTGGATTCAGACCATGCTCCCCTCAAGCCCTTGGAAGACGGTGCCCTCCCGTGATGGAATTGCACTGCTGGAAGTGCGTGGGTGGCGGCGATTGGTGCTGGTCTGCTGGGTGTCCTGCTGTGCCACAGGTGTCACAGGTGTGGGTGCTGGTGCCTGACCAGCAGCTCCTTCCATGATGGACAATGGGGCCACAATACTCCTCCTGGCTGGAGCAGTGGCAGGTGCTGGCTGGGACCGTGTGGGTGAGTTCTCTGGTGAGAACTGCAATGGTGGGGATTGTGACAATTGGGGGGAGTGGGGAGATAAGAGGGCATGTCCTGAGTCATCCTCATTGGCCATGGCACTGCTGTCCTCCACCTCCTGCGAGGAATTCCTGCTGCTTGGCCCTGCCACCGCACTGTCTGCTGTTGCTGGAGCTGAGACTTGTGCAGCTGCTGCTCCACTACCTGATGGCGCCCCTAGGAATAAAGTAGCATTTGTCAACTGAGCGGAAATGTCTTACTGTCACTATAATAAATGCATTGCACATGTCATTTTCATTACTCTGCTTCTTTCTTAAAGTGCATTACAGTTTAATGTGCACTGTAAATTGTTCCTACATTAGCTGTCTACATTTCCCATCATGCATTGCTCATGTATTTTGCTAGCAGTACTGGACTGGGATTTGGCTGTACATTGGGGCCAATGGGGAGGTGTCTGGTAGGGTGTGTCATGCTGTGCATGCTTCTTACCTTTTGCTTTGGCTCTGGCTGAGCTGTCCATGTCCCCAACTCCAACCACACTCGCAGTCTCAATCGTTGTGGACAAGAGTTCCCCCAGTTCAGCGAGGGGGGGCGCGGGGTTCCTGCCTCCACCGGTCAGTCCTGCCTGCTTGTGCAGCTCCGCCAATTTCCTCTTGGTGAGGCTCCGGATATCATAAAACCTCTTCTTGAGGTCATCCATGCTCCTGGGGGTCACACCAACAGCATTGACCCTCTCACTGATGGCACTCCACAGTTTCCTCTTTGTAGACTCAGAGACTGTGAGGGACAGCCTCCCATACAGCTGCCTGTGGACCCTCACCACCTCCTCCACCAATACTTGCAGCTCCATGCTGCTGAACTTCACCTTGCGCTTTCTCTCAGCCTTCTGGCTCTCAGAGCTGCTTGCCATTTCCACTGTGTTCACAGATCTCCAAACACTCTCTCTGCTGCTCACTCTCACTGCTCAGCTCTGGCTGCCTCTCCAGAAAGTTCTGATGAGTTGCACCTGCCTGGGTTGCCACTCCCTGCTAGGATGGGGGAGGGTGCTTTCACCTCATTGGCTGCTTTCATTAGTTTCACTTTCTTGATTGCCGATTCCATGTTTGCCGATTCGGGAACTACTGATTCGGTAAATACCGATTCGGTTTTGCCAATGCATTCCTATGGGACTTTTGGACCATACGGTTGTATTGACATTACCGAATCGGTATCTACCGAATCGGTCAATACCGAATCGGTAAGTCTCGAAACACGATACCGAATGTTACTGATTCTGTATTTTACCGATTTTTTTCTCTACATCTCATTTTCCGATTTCAGAATACCGATTCGGTAAAAATCGGTATTTTAAAATCGGTAAATGACTTTTACCTACATCGGGCCCTTGGACCCTTGCTTGTGTGATAAAGGTGCCCAGATGGCCATTCTTCCAAAACTGTTGGAAAGTAAGTGCTGACGGGGCCCAATACACTTTTTATATTCGAACCGCGCTCCATCGTCGTCAGCCATCAAATTTGCTCTATACTCGCGCGACTAGATGCCCATGGTTGGCTCTTTGATCTTTTAGATGCTATTTTAAACCTTACATTTTGAAAATTCTAAACTCCATTTCTACTGACTGAATTTCTGTCATTTTGGTGTAAAGAAAATATTAAAATGTACTTTATTTTTTCTAATTGGTTTAGGATCTTTATTGTTGTGTGTTTTCATGTTATTACTGTTTTTGTGCTGCATAACTACTTTAGATATTGCCTCTAAGTTAAGCCTGACTGCTTTGAGCCAAGCTAACCAGTGTTAAGCACAGGTTAATTTAGTAACTTTTTGGCGTTCAACCTGTAAGGTGACTGTTGCTTGGCCTGAGCTCACACCCCAGTCAACAAACAACCCAATTTCTGACATGTATGGACTACTTGGGTCTGTAAGAGTATGAAGTGGATGGATTGAGGAACCCCTTCTAATCAGGATCTCTACACCACTGGCACTGGTGAATAGGTAATGCTCCACCTACCTAGCGCTAATTTAGCAGCCGCTGATAGTGTTAGATGCGTCTCTTGTAGGAGAACACATAATGTTGCTTAAGGTAAGCAAGTACCTATCAAATTTTCCTGGAATCATTAAGGCCTCAGATGTTCCAGGCCATAAGTCATACTATTCTCAGGGTGTTGTGTTGGGGAGCCTTCAGATGTAAATGGTAGATCTTTGTTCTAGACTGGAGTCCTCATCCCTAGAAGATGCAAGTGTGTTGGTGACTTCTCAGCTTGCTGTGCTCTGTCACTCAATCAAAACTACCTGCTTCACTTCTCTGTTGCCCACCCTACTCCGGTCACCCCAACTTTCCGGAGAATCAATGTTAACCACCTACCTCCCCTTCCATGTTTCGGCCGTGTGTCATACAAACTTATGAGGGAGAGAACATCCCTCAATAGAGCATTGTAGATACCATTGTTTTATGTATAAAAGCAAGACTTATACTGTGCTGCCACTAGAGAAGCATGAGAAACTTAGTGGGGATTTTCCAGTTCAGAAAGGGCCCTGGGGTATGTGCAATTCACAAGGGAATAGGTGGCTGAGTGTTCAAATACCCTGGTTGAAAGGAGTTACTGCTATCATTAGGACAGCAGCCAATGCAGAAGCTCATTTGCTTTCTCTTGCCAATTCATAATCCTTGAGACATTACATCTCTGGAAGTTGCAACTGACACATAAATGTGTAACACTAAGCAGTCATTCATTTTTGTTGAGGGTTTCTGTTTCACTGTGCTGCAGGTTGTTTCTCAATGCTGACAAGTGATACAGCTTCTGTAGAATAAATTGATTTGCTTATCAAGGACTATGGAAAACTTACAGTTTGCTCTCGAGCATGGGTTGTTTGCTCATTCTCTCCACATATTCCTCAATCTTGCAGCAGTTCGTTGACACAGCAATGCCTAGGATCCACAGGTAATTACGGCATAAACACAATTCCATGTCCTAATTTTTCACCTGAATAACCACTAGTACTTTTCCATCGGAAGCAACTTTACCTCCTGTGCATTTGAGACATCTTTGGATTGCTCCAGGTTACCGATGTGGTCCTCAATGGACGTAAACCCTCTCTTTCATGTGGTCTAGGAGGTCCAATATCTATTTCTAATCAATTGTTTTGCGCCTTTGCTTTATGTCAAGGGAGGAGGCTTTTAAAGTCTGGACATGAGGGTGGGTGGTAAGTGGCCCACAATTGTGTCCCCTCCAGCGTGAGGCCCCATGCTGTGTCAGTGTACAAATCTGTAGCATAGATGGCCTGCCTTCATGCTTCCCCATAACTGGTTCTGAGCAATGTAATAACGTGTCTCCTATGGTTCTGTGTTGCCTGCACCAGGTGACTCGAATGCAGTGAGCTTGCCTGCTTCGATGGTGTAGCTAGGCCTCTGTACACAAATGCAGACTCCTTTGTCTGGGGGAGATCACCCTCAGAGGTGCGCAATAGAGTTGAAATGGAGTCTGAACTCTAGGGTAAGTGCAATATAGCACCTCCCTGGCACACAGGGGTGTGGGTGTGCGTGGGTGTCTCTCCACTCCCGCCAGCCCAGAAGGCAAATCTCGAAACACCCCAGTATCTCGGAGGGGCACGAGTGGAGCACCAGACAGGGAGGGGGGCTTCTGATGGTCCACCACTAGGTTTTGGAGCTGGCAGTCCAGCTAGATGGTATCAAGGCACTCACTTCTCAATTTACCTGCAGGGATGCCCTGCAGCCCATATTGAAACTCTGCTACAGGGCCAGCAAGGGACGTGGGCCCAAATGACTCCTTGATGCGTATGATAAAGTCACATGGTCAGGCCTCCAATAGTGACAGACCCTCACTCACTGCTCCTTCCTGCTCGTCTGCCCATCTCTTGCGGCCTAGATTGCGGGAGGCTGAGCACCCCCACATGGAAGGCACCCAAGGCTGTCATGCCCCCAGCAGTTCCTCACTCCTGTCACCTCTCCACTTGGTTACTGGAGATCTGACCAGATCTGACGGGAACATTCCATCCCACCAACAGCACCCAGTAGGGCAGCACCAGCCACTCCAGACACCGGTGCTTCAAAATGACAGCTCTGACTTTGCAGCTTTCAGTACTCAGCTATCCTGAACCACCCCACAGTCATCCTCTGTCGGCTGTGTATCTCTTTAGAACACTTACAGACTTTTATCTATGGCAGGGCTCAGCAGGGCAACACAGGCAATAGGCATTCTGAGCCTCAGCTCTCTTGGTCCAGCAAGATGGATACACTGATGTTACGGCACCCTGGCTTCAAGCAGTTATTGCCCATACATGTCTCACAGCTGCATTTCTGTCATCCTCAGTCAGCCCCACATCACTTCCAGAGCAAGTGTAGGGTACTGCTGTGTGGGTACTAATACAGGGTCAGCATGATTCCTGGATCTTGATGCCAGTGTCAGAGTCTCGCTGATGCGTGTCCATCCTACAGCTGCACTCTCTAGCGCCCCACCATTAAAGTTGATTTTTTATTTCAATTTTTCAGACACTAAACATAAAATGCTTACCTAGTTCCAATGAAAGATTATCACTTATTAAATGTATTAAGGCAACCCAATGTTATCCTATAGGACAGGTAGGCCTCACAGTAGTGAAATATGAATGTAGGAGTTCTTCACTACCAGGACATGTAAAACCTAAAAGTACCTTGCTAACCTTTTAATTACAATGCACCCTGCCCTATGGGCTACCTAGGGTCTACGTTGGGGTGACCTATATTGAGTAAAACTGGAGTTTAAGGCTTGGCAGGGTGGTTATTTTGTGTCATTGAATTGGCAGTTGAAAACTTAATTTAGGCTCCAAGGGCAGGCATGAGACATGTTTTACTTGGCTATTTAGGTGGGTGGCTCCATAGGTGCTGCAGGCATACTTGTAGCATTTAATTTACTGCCACTAGGTATATGTGCACTCTGTAAGGGACGTATAAGTAAATTAAATATGCCAATATGGTGTAAGCTAATTTTAACATGTTTGAAGGAGAGAGCACAAGCACTTTAGCATGGTTAGCAGCAGCAAAGTGTACAGAGATGTAGGGTCAACAAAAACAAATTTCAGCAAAAAGTGGAGAAAAAGGCAAAAATGAATGGGGAAAGACCACCCTAAGTCTGACAGGACTAACAGCTCTACATAAAGAGAACAACATCAAAAACCAGCAATATCCTTTCAATACACAATTCCTCTTGAAATTCCTATCTTCCATAGACAGCCAATGTCTGAATACTAACTGCATCTCATCTAAACTGGGATGTCCAGTGCTTACCCGAAGCACAAACCAACCAAGAGGGAATTCCTATTGTTTACCAAGAAAAAGCAAGATATAGTACAAATCTGACTCAATGACGGGAACCTTGATGCCTTCAAACCCCAATTTTTTGCTGAATTCCAAGCCACTTAGATTCGCTCTGAACACCAACCTCACCTGTGAGGAACACGTTGCCAAAACTGTAAAGACAACCTGACACTAGCTTTTTCTTATAAGAAATTGAAACTGTTTCCCTCAGGAATGGACTTCAAATCAGCAGTTCAAACCCTCATAGCCTCGCATGTGCATGGTGGTAAATGTAAATGTAAATGTAGTTGAGCTTATATAGCGCACAGCTACCCGCAGTGGGTTTCCCGGCGCTTGCTTAGGGAACCCGTCCTGGTATTCCCCTGTGAGATAGCAGGGTATCCACAAGGTGAAAGTCAGGCATCCCGCCGCGAGGGGCCGTTGTGGAGATTAAGCAAGCTATTGCCCAGAGTCGCAGAGTGTGAACCCGTGAGTCGAGGAGGCACCGGGGTGAGAATTATCGAGTCCGTGGAATTTTTTAGCCCAAGACCCGCCGAGGCGGGGAATTGAACCCTGGTCCAGGACCGATCTCAGCTTCCGGGTCTGCTGCCTCTAACCCCTGAGCCACACTTCTCCACCATGCTCCTTGGCCCCTCAGACTTCACACTGCACTGCTTAAAGGAATCCTGCACATTACAGCAGGTCTGGTCCTGGGCCTGAAGAAATAAGATCACTTCACCCCCACCGTGATGGAACGCCATTAGCTGCTCTTTCTGAGCCGTTTCACCTTAAATACCAGTTACATCATTTAAAAAATCATATCGAGCCACACCTCTGCTTATCTTACAGACAAGCTCAGCATCTGTGGTGACTCTTGGCATACCTGTTGGGAGTTTACCTTCACAACTGGAGACTAAGAAGTATAAAAAAGAAAAAAACACAAGTTAGCAGGACTTTTCCATCTGTGCATTCAGGGGCTGCAACAACATCTCCGTATCCATCAACACTGCTACAATGTAGGCGAAAGTTGAAGATGCACAATTTTAAAGAACACTAAAACGGAATGCAGTAACCATCCACAAACCAGCTACCTCTCCTATAACTCATTGTCTCTATGCATAGCTTTGAACCTATGCAACAATGCACTGCCTTTTGGCTAGTGGTGCACCGCACAAATTCCACAAAAATGCATACGCACATTCACTGATCCTATATTGTGGAACTGTAATGGGGTAATGTATACCTGAGGTAAATTATTATGGCACACTGAAAATGTATTGAGACACAATGTTAGATTAATATGGCACAGTGATAAAAAGTTCTGGCATGTTGTTGGATATTGGTGTCTCCTGGCATAACAGAAGTTTATTCTTCTCACTGATAATGTATTCTTTCTCTGTGCTAGTATATCCTGAAAATGGGTGGAGGCCAAAGATAAATGGTTGTGGCACACCTCTACTGTGTTTGGGCTTAATTACACCATATCCAAATTCAGCCATGACCAATTATGTCAGATGCCGCTGTGATGTGCCACCATGGACAGCTAGTGTGCCATGGCACTGGAGAATGATACTCTGTGCAATTCCGGTACTACACTGTTAAATTGTGACATTGCAAGAAGTTAATCAGGCTCAGGTTTTATAAATAATTGGTTTATGATGTAGAGGATAATGCATGCTGGTAAAATGTACCATTCAGTATCATCCCTGCTATTATACAATTTTATGTTGTCACTTTGCATTGTGTTGTTGTTTGTATTTTTATGTCAGTTATGCAATTGCTGTTGTAGGGTACTGTATTATTCTCTTCACATGACCCTTATAATTGTCGTGTTTATTCTCTGTGCTGTGAGCGTTGACATGACAGTTTATCCCTGCTTCTGCTGCAGTGAACTCTGCTTCAGTGGTGCTTTGCAGCATGGCTTTACAACTGGTGGTTGTACAAAAGGGGGAGGTGATGGACGGAGCATCTGAATCAATCAAACACTCACACCCAGTCAAAAGATCTGGGTTAATCCATCATCTTTCTTTAGCCCACTCTGCCACCCCAGTTCAGACATGGCTATATGCAAATCAGTCTGACCCTGTGCCTCATGGGAACAGTCCAGCCCGAACTGCTAAGCCATTTCTTCCCTGGACCGGAACGATAGAAAAGGAGATGATGGACGGAGCGTTTGAGCAAATCAAACACTCACCCCCAGTCAACTGATCTGGGTTTAATCCATCACCATTCTTTAGCCCACTCAGCCACCCCATTTCAGACATGGTTATATGCAAATCAGTCTGACCCTGTGCCTCATGGGAACAGTCCATCCCAAACTGCCAAGCCATGTCTTCCATGGACCGGAAACAAGCATCCTGGGACCGGTTTCGGATGCATAATCCTCATCAGCCAGGCTATCTTGAATCCAGTGGCCAAGTGAGCAAGGGACTCACGTCTGAGCATACCCTGCCACCCTTAGGGCGAACAAAGCGATACAAAAGGAGATGATGGACGGAGCGTTTGAGCAAATCAAACACTCACCCCCAGTCAACTGATCTGGGTTTAATCCATCACCATTCTTGAGCCCACTCAGCCACCCCATTTCAGACATGGCTATATGCAAATCAGTCTGACCCTGTGCCTCATGGGAACAGTCCAGCCCGAACTGCCAAGCCATGTCTTCCATGGACCGGAAACAAGCATCCTGGGACCGGTTTCGGATTCATAATCCTCATCAGCCAGGCTATCTTGAATCCATTGTCCAAGTGAGCAAGGGACTCACGTCTGAGCATACCCTGCCACACTTAGGGCGAACAAAGCGATACAAAAGGAGATGATGGACGGAGCGTTTGAGCAAATCAAACACTCACCCCCAGTCAACTGATCTGGGTTTAATCCATAACCATTCTTTAGCCCACTCAGCCACCCCATTTCAATCAATCAATCAATCAAGACATTTGTATAGCGCACTACTCACCCGGAGGGTCTCAAGGCGCTAGGGGGGGGGTGCTGCTACTGCTCGAACAGCCAGGTCTTGAGCTTCTTCCTGAAAGAGAGGTGGTCTTGGGTCAGTCGCAGGTCGGTCGGGAGGGAGTTCCAGGTCTTGGCGGCCAGGTAGGAGAAGGACCTTCCTCCTGTTGTGGTTCTTCGGATGCGGGGGACGGCGGCGAGGGCGTGATTGGCTGATCGGAGATGGCGTTTGGGAGCGTAGAAGTTGATGCGGTTGTTGAGGTAGCTCGGGCCTTGATCGTGTAGGGCTTTGTGTGCGTGGGTGAGGAGACGGAAGGTGATTCTTTTGTTGACGGGGAGCCAATGCAGGTTTCTTAGATGTCCGGAGATGTGGCTGTGTCGTGGGATGTCGAGGATGAGTCTGGCCGAGGTGTTCTGGATCCGCTGGAGTCTTTTCTGTAGCTTGGCGGTGGTTCCGGCGTAGAGGGAGTTGCCGTAGTCCAGTCGGCTGGTGACGAGGGCCTGGGTGACCGTCTTCCGGGTCTCGGTTGGGATCCACCGGAAGATCTTCCGTAGCATGCGCAGGATGTTAAAGCACGACGAGGAGACGGCGTTGACTTGTCTGGTCATGGAGAGGGAGGAGTCCAGGATGAAGCCCATGTTGCGTGCGTGGTCTGTCGGTTTGGGTGCGGTGCCCAGGGCGGGGGCCCCCAGGAGTCGTCCCAGGCGGAGGGCGAGGAGCCCAGGATGAGGACTTCCATCTTGTCCGAGTTCAGTTTCAGGCGGCTGGTCGTCATCCACTCGGCGTTTTTAATCCCTTCGTGAAGGTCGGCTCTGGCGGCGGCGGGGTCGTTGGTCAGGGAGAGGATCAGCTGGGTGTCGTCAGCGTAGGAGATGATGTTGAGGTTGTGTTGGCGTGCGATGGCCGCGAGGGGGCTCATGTAGATGTTGAAGAGGGTGGGGCTCAGCGAGGACCCTTGAGGGACGCCGCAGATGACTTCGGTGGCCTCTGACTTGTACGGTGGTAGACGGACTCTCTGTGTTCTTCCGACGAGGAAGGAGACGATCCATTCCAGTGCCTTCTCCTGAATTCCGACGTTGCTGAGGCGCTGCACTAGGGTGCGGTGGCAGACAGTGTCGAATGCCGCGGAGAGGTCTAGGAGGATGAGGGCCGCTGTTTCTCCGTTGTCCATCAGGGCTCGGATGTCATCGGTGGCAGCGATGAGGGCGGTCTCGGTGCTGTGGTTGGCTCGGAAGCCAGACTGTGAGCGGTCGAGGGATCCATTCGTCTCGAGGAAGGCGGCCAGCTGTTTGTTGACGGTCTTCTCGATGACTTTGGCTGGAAACGGGAGGAGCGAGATGGGGCGGTAATTCTTGAGTTCGGTGGGGTCCGCTGTAGGTTTTTTGAGTAGGGCGCTGAGTTCGGCGTGCTTCCAGCTCTCCGGGAAAGTGGCGGTGTCGAAGGAGGTGTTGATGATGTCCTGCAGGTGGGGTGCGATGACAGCGTCGGCCTTGTTGAAGACGTGGTGAGGGCAGGGGTCTGTCGGTGATCCGGAGTGGATGGAGTTCATCGTGCGGATGGTGTGTTCGGTGCTGATCGGGGTCCAGGTTCGGAGGGTGGTGGTGGGGGGCGGTGGTTCGGTCGTGGCGTGCGTCGGTTGGGTGCTGAAGCTGTTGTGTATGTCCGCGATCTTGTTGTGGAAGTAGGAGGCGAGGGAGTTGCAGAGGTCTTGCGATGGGGTGATGTCGTTGTTTCCGGCGTTGGGGTTGGAGAGCTCTTTCACGATGTTGAAGAGTTCCTTGTAGTTGTGTGCGTTGTTGTCCAGCCGGTCCTTGAATGCGGTTTTCTTGGTGGCGCGGATCAGTTGGTGGTGCTTCCGGGTGGCAAGCTTGAGGGTGGTCATGTTATCCGGTGTTGGTTCCCTTCTCCAGGCTTTCTCGAGGGCTCGGCAGTTCTTCTTGGAGCTCTTGAGTTCGTCGGTGAACCATGGGGCCTTCTTGCTGCCGGGTCTGCTGGGCGGGGTCCTCAGTGGGGCGAGTTCGTCTGCGCAGTTGCTGATCCACTTCGTGAGGTTGTCGGCGGCCTGGCTGGGGTTCGCTGAGCTGGCGGGAGGGTGCTGGCTCAGGGAAGTGGCGAGCTGGTCGGCTGTGATCTTGTTCCAGCTTCTTCGAGCAACCTGTTGCTGGTGGTGGTGGATCGTCGTTCTTTTGAAGGTGAAGTGGACGCAGCTGTGGTCCGTCCAGTGGAGTCCGGTGGCTTGGCTGAAGGCGATGTCTTTGCTGGATGAGAAGACGGCGTCGAGTGTGTGTCCGGCGAGGTGGGTGGGGGTGGACACCAGCTGCTTGAGACCGAGGTTGGCGAGGTTGTCGAGCAGGGTGGTGGTGTTGCGGTCGTTGTTGTTCTCCAGGTGGAAGTTGATGTCCCCCAGGAGGATGTAGTCAGCGGAGGGGAGGGCATGCGGGCTGATGAAGTCGGCGATGTCCTCGCTGAATTGTGTGCGTGGTCCCGGGGGTCGGTAGATCAGGGTGCCTCTGAGGGTCGTTTTGGGGTCCGTGTGGATCTGGAAGTGCAGGTGTTCGGCGGTTGTCAGGGTGTCGTCGGTGATGGTCTTGATGCGGATGGTGTCCCTGTAGATGATGGCGATGCCTCCTCCAGTCTGGTTGTCGCGGTCTCTTCGGGTGATCTTGTAGCCCTCTGGGATGGCGATGGCGATGTCGGGCGCCGAGGAGTCGTTCATCCAGGTTTCCGTGAGGAAGGCGATGTCAGGAGCTGTGGTGTCGAGGAGGTTCCAGAGTTCGATGGCATGTCTGTGGATGGAGCGGGTGTTGAGGAGGATGCACTTCAGGTGGTTGCTGCTGGTGTTCGGCTTGGCGGGTGCAGGTGCGGGGCAGGTCCGGATGCAGGTGAACTTGCAGGCGTGGCAGCTGAAGGGTCCGTGGGTTCGTCTCGGGTGGCTCGGTAGCATCCCGGGATTCGGCCGGTGTTGAGTGCGTTGAGGGCTGCGGCGTCGTACGTCCGGCGGGTAGGCTAGTGTCTGCGGGGCCCAGGGGTCCTGGCACTGGGTGCGGTCCAGGCGCGGACAGGCGCAGACGGGCCTACCTTTGGCGCACCTTCGGCGCGCTTAGGGCGCGCCCGCTGCACGTGCACGCTGCGCGTTGCGTTGCCCACTCTGCCATAAGAGGAGAGTGGAGGGGGCGGAGCGAGGGAGGGGCAGCTGGGAGGCGGGAGCGGGGCGGCGAATGGGAAGGCTCCAGGTGGAGGGGGGCGGCGCCACAGGGGAGCAGCGGCGGGGAGCAGGGAGGTGGCGGGGGTACAGCGGGAAAAAAACGGCGGTAAAAACAGCGGGAAAAACAGCGGACTGGGCAAGGGACAGGCAGGAAGAAAGAAAGGCTGGGCAAAGTGGGGAAGAGCAGCCCCAGCACAGGGGGACAGACGATAGTGCAGGGCAGGAACAGAATGGTCACGCAGGCAGCAGGAGCGGCGCTGCGTTTCAGGAGCAGAGACCACGCCTCGTGGTCAGGGGCACAGCTGCGAGCAGCGGCGGGAACGGGCCAGCAAGGGCACACCCACGGGGAGTGTGCGCAGTGCGTGGAGGAGTGACCGGCCCAGAGGCACAGAGGTCAGACATGGCTATATGCAAATCAGTCTGACCCTGTGCCTCATGGGAACAGTCCAGCCCGAACTGCCAAGCCATGTCTTCCATGGACCGGAAACAAGCATCCTGGGACCGGTTTCGGATCCATAATCCTCATCAGCCAGGCTATCTTGAATCCAGTGGCCAAGTGAGCAAGGGACTCACATCTGAGCATACCCTGCCACACTTAGGGCGAACAAAGCGATACAAAAGGAGATGATGGACGGAGTGGAAACATGCTTCCGAGGACCGGTTTCTGGCATTCCAGCCATCTTCAGCCCGGCTTGCTTGAATCCAGTGGCAAAGTGAGCAAGGGACTCACGTCTGAGCATACCCTGCCACACTTATGGTGGCCAAAAGCGGTACAAAAGGGGGTGGTGATGGACGGAGCATCTGAATCAATCACACACTCACACCCAGTCAAAAGATCTGGGTTTAATCCATCACCATTCTTTAGCCCACTCTGCCACCCCAGTTCAGACATGGCTATATGCAAATCAGTCTGACCCTGTGCCTCATGGGAACAGTCCAGCCCGAACTGCCAATCCATGTCTTCCCTGGACCAAAAATAAGCTTCCGATGACCGGTTTCTGGCATTGCAGTCGTCTTCAGCCCGGCTTGCTTCAATCCAGTGGCAAAGTGAGCAAAGGACTCACGTCTGAGCATACCCTGCCACACTTATGGTGGCCAAAACCGGTACAAAAGGGGGTGGTGATGGACGGAGCATCCGAATCAATCAAACACTCACACCCAGTCAAAAGATCTGGGTTTAATCCATCACCGTTCTTTAGCCCACTCTGCCACCCCAGTTCAGACATGGCTATATGCAAATCAGTCTGACTCTGTGCCTCATGGGAACAGTCGAGCCCGAACTGCCAAGCCATGTCTTCCCTGGACCGGAAACAAGCTTCCGAGGACCGGTTTCTGGCATTCCAGCCGTCTTCAGCCCGGCTTGCTTGAATCCAGTGGCAAAGTGAGCAAGGGACTCACGTCTGAGCATACCCTGCCACACTTATGATGGCCAAAAGCGGTACAAAAGGGGGTCGTGATGGACGGAGCATCAGAATCAATCAAACACTCACACCCAGTCAAAAGATCTGGGTTTAATCCATCACCGTTCTTTAGCCCACTCTGTCACCCCAGTTCAGACATGGCTATATGCAAATCAGTCTGACCCTGTGCCTCATGGGAACAGTCCAGCCCGAACTGCCAAGCCATATCTTCCCTGGACCAGAAACAAGCTTCCGAGGACCGGTTTCTGGAATTCCAGCCGTCTTCAGCCCGGCTTGCTTGAATCCAGTGGCAAAGTGAGCAAGGGACTCACGTCTGAGCATACCCTGCTACACGTATGGTGGCCAAAAGCGGTACAAAAGGGGGTGGTGATGGACGGAGCATCTGAATGAATCAAACACTCACACCCAGTCAAAAGATCTGGGTTTAATCCATCACCGTTCTTTAGCCCACTCTGCCACCCCAGTTCAGACATGGCTATATGCAAATCAGTCTGACCCTGTGCCTCATGGGAACAGTCCCGCCCGAACTGCCAAGCCATGTCTTCCCTGGACCGGAAACAAGATTCCGAGGACCGGTTTCTGGCATTCCAGACGTCTTCCGCCCGGCTTGCTTGAATCCAGTGGGAAAGTGAGCAAGGGACTCACGTCTGAGCATACCCTGCCACACTTATGGTGGCCAAAAGCAGTACAAAAGGGGGTGGTGATGGACGGAGCATCTGAATCAATCAAACACTCACACCCAGTCAAAAGATCAGGGTTTAATCTATCACCGTTCTTTAGCCCACTCTGCCACCCCAGTTCAGACATGGCTATATGCAAATCAGTCTGACCCTGTGTCTCATGGGAACAGTCCATCCGGAACTGCCAAGCCATGTCTTCCCTGGACCGGAAACCAGCTTCCGAGGACCGATATCTGGCATTCCAGCCGTCTTCAGCCCAGCTTGCTTTAATCCAGTGGCAAAGTGAGCAAGGGACTCACGTCTGAGCATACCCTGCCACACTTATGGTGGCCAAAAGCGGTACAAAAGGGGGTGGTGATGAACGGAGCATCTGAATCAATCAAACACTCACACCCAGTCAAAAGATCTGGGTTTAATCCATCACCGTTCTTTAGCCCACTCTGCCACTCCAGTTCAGACATGGCTATATGCAAATCTGTCTGACCCTGTGCCTCATGGGAACAGTCCAGCCCGAACTGCCAAGCCATGTCTTCCCTGGACTGGAAACAAGATTCCGAGGACCAGTTCCTAGCATTCCAGCCATCTTCAGCCCGGCTTGCTTGAATTCAGTGGCAAAGTGAGCAAGGGACTCACGTCTGAGCATACCCTGCAACACTTATGGTGGCCAAAAGCGGTACAAAAGTGGGTGGTGACGGACGGAGCATCTGAATCAATCAAACACTCACACCCAATCAAAAGATCTGGGTTTAATCCATAACCGTTCTTTAGCCCACTGTGCCACCCCAGTTCAGACATGGCTTTATGCAAATCAGTCTGACCCTGTGCCTCATGGGAACAGTCCAGCCCGAACTGCCAAGCCATGTCTTCCCTGGACCGGAAACAAGCTTCCGAGGACCGGTTTCTGGCATTCCAGCAGTCTTCAGCCGGCTTGCTTGAATCCAGTGGCAAAGTGAGCAAGGGACTCACGTCTAAGCATACCCTGTCACACTTATGGTGGCCAAAAGCGGTACAAAAAGGGGTGGTGATGGACGGAGCATCTGAATCAATCAAACACTCACACCCAGTCAAAAGATCTGGGTTTAATCCATCACCGTTCTTTAGCCCACTCTGCCACCCCAGTTCAGACATGGCTATATGCAAATCAGTCTGACCCTGTGCCTCATGTGAACAGTCCAGCCCAAACTGCCAAGCCATGTCTTCCCTGGACCGAAAACAAGCTTCCGAGGACCGGTTTCTGTCATTCCAGCCGTCTTCAGCCCGACTTGCTTGAATCCAGTGGCAAAGTGAGCAAGGGACTCACGTCTGAGCATATCCTGCCACACTTATGGTGGCTAAAAGCGGTACAAAAGGGAGTGGTGATGGACGGAGCATCTGAATCAATCAAACACTCACACCCAGTCAAAAGATCTGGGTTTAATCCATCACCGTTCTTTACCCCACTCTGCCACCCCAGTTCAGACATGGCTATATGCAAATCAGTCTGACCCTGTGCCTCATGGGAACAGTCCAGCCCGAACTGCCAAGCCATGTCTTCCCTGGACCGGAAACAAGCTTCCGAGGACCGGTTTCTGGCATTCCAGCCGTCTTCAGCCCGGCTTGCTTGAATCCAGTGGCAAAGTGAGCAAGGGACTCACGTCTGAGCATACCCTGCCACACTTACGGTGGCCAAAAGCGGTACAAAAGGGGGTGGTGATGGACGGAGCATCTGAATCAATCAAACACTCACACCCAGTCAAAAGGTCTGGGTTTAATCCATCACCGTTCTTTAGCCCACTCTGCCACCGCAGTTCAGACATGGCTATATGCAAATCAGTCTGACCCTGTGCCTCATGGGAACAGTCCCGCCCGAACTGCCAAGCCATGTCTTCCCTGGACCGGAAACAAGATTCCGAGGACCGGTTTCTGGCATTCCAGACGTCTTCCGCCCGGCTTGCTTGAATCCAGTGGGAAAGTGAGCAAGGGACTCACGTCTGAGCATACCCTGCCACACTTATGGTGGCCAAAAGCAGTACAAAAGGGGGTGGTGATGGACGGAGCATCTGAATCAATCAAACACTCACACCCAGTCAAAAGATCTGGGTTTAATCTATCACCGTTCTTTAGCCCACTCTGCCACCCCAGTTCAGACATGGCTATATGCAAATCAGTCTGACCCTGTGTCTCATGGGAACAGTCCATCCGGAACTGCCAAGCCATGTCTTCCCTGGACCGGAAACCAGCTTCCGAGGACCGATATCTGGCATTCCAGCCGTCTTCAGCCCAGCTTGCTTTAATCCAGTGGCAAAGTGAGCAAGGGACTCACGTCTAAGCATACCCTGCCACACTTATGGTGGCCAAAAGCGGTACAAAAGGGGGTGGTGATGAACGGAGCATCTGAATCAATCAAACACTCACACCCAGTCAAAAGATCTGAGTTTAATCCATCACCGTTCTTTAGCCCACTCTGCCACTCCAGTTCAGACATGGCTATATGCAAATCTGTCTGACCCTGTGCCTCATGGGAACAGTCCAGCCCGAACTGCCAAGCCATGTCTTCCCTGGACTAGAAACAAGATTCCGAGGACCAGTTCCTAGCATTCCAGCCATCTTCAGCCCGGCTTGCTTGAATTCAGTGGCAAAGTGAGCAAGGGACTCACGTCTGAGCATACCCTGCAACACTTATGGTGGCCAAAAGCGGTACAAAAGTGGGTGGTGACGGACGGAGCATCTGAATCAATCAAACACTCACACCCAATCAAAAGATCTGGGTTTAATCCATAACCGTTCTTTAGCCCACTGTGCCACCCCAGTTCAGACATGGCTATATGCAAATCAGTCTGACCCTGTGCCTCATGGGAACAGTCCAGCCCGAACTGCCAAGCCATGTCTTCCCTGGACCGGAAACAAGCTTCCGAGGACCGGTTTCTGGCATTCCAGCAGTCTTCAGCCCGGCTTGCTTGAATCCAGTGGCAAAGTGAGCAAGGGACTCACGTCTAAGCATACCCTGTCACACTTATGGTGGCCAAAAGCGGTACAAAAAGGGGTGGTGATGGACGGAGCATCTGAATCAATCAAACACTCACACCCAGTCAAAAGATCTGGGTTTAATCCATCACCGTTCTTTAGCCCACTCTGCCACCCCAGTTCAGACATGGCTATATGCAAATCAGTCTGACCCTGTGCCTCATGTGAACAGTCCAGCCCAAACTGCCAAGCCATGTCTTCCCTGGACCGAAAACAAGCTTCCGAGGACCGGTTTCTGTCATTCCAGCCGTCTTCAGCCCGACTTGCTTGAATCCAGTGGCAAAGTGAGCAAGGGACTCACGTCTGAGCATATCCTGCCACACTTATGGTGGCTAAAAGCGGTACAAAAGGGAGTGGTGATGGACGGAGCATCTGAATCAATCAAACACTCACACCCAGTCAAAAGATCTGGGTTTAATCCATCACCGTTCTTTACCCCACTCTGCCACCCCAGTTCAGACATGGCTATATGCAAATCAGTCTGACCCCGTGCCTCATGGGAACAGTCCAGCCCGAACTGCCAAGCCATGTCTTCCCTGGACCGGAAACAAGCTTCCGAGGACCGGTTTCTGGCATTCCAGCCGTCTTCAGCCCGGCTTGCTTGAATCCAGTGGCAAAGTGAGCAAGGGACTCACGTCTGAGCATACCCTGCCACACTTACGGTGGCCAAAAGCGGTACAAAAGGGGGTGGTGATGGACGGAGCATCTGAATCAATCAAACACTCACACCCAGTCAAAAGGTCTGGGTTTAATCCATCACCGTTCTTTAGCCCACTCTGCCACCGCAGTTCAGACATGGCTATATGCAAATCAGTCTGATCCTGTGCCTCATGGGAACAGTCCCGCCCGAACTGCCAAGCCATGTCTTCCCTGGACCGGAAACAAGATTCCGAGGACCGGTTTCTGGCATTCCAGACGTCTTCCGCCCGGCTTGCTTGAATCCAGTGGGAAAGTGAGCAAGGGACTCACGTCTGAGCATACCCTGCCACACTTATGGTGGCCAAAAGCAGTACAAAAGGGGGTGGTGATGGACGGAGCATCTGAATCAATCAAACACTCACACCCAGTCAAAAGATCTGGGTTTAATCTATCACCGTTCTTTAGCCCACTCTGCCACCCCAGTTCAGACATGGCTATATGCAAATCAGTCTGACCCTGTGCCTCATGGGAACAGTCCAGCCCGAACTGCCAATCCATGTCTTCCCTGGACCAAAAATAAGCTTCCGATGACCGGTTTCTGGCATTGCAGTCGTCTTCAGCCCGGCTTGCTTCAATCCAGTGGCAAAGTGAGCAAGGGACTCACGTCTGAGCATACCCTGCCACACTTATGGTGGCCAAAACCGGTACAAAAGGGGGTGGTGATGGACGGAGCATCCGAATCAATCAAACACTCACACCCAGTCAAAAGATCTGGGTTTAATCCATCACCGTTCTTTAGCCCACTCTGCCACCCCAGTTCAGACATGGCTATATTCAAATCAGTCTGACTCTGTGCCTCATGGGAACAGTCGAGCCCGAACTGCCAAGCCATGTCTTCCCTGGACCGGAAACAAGCTTCCGAGGACCGGTTTCTGGCATTCCAGCCGTCTTCAGCCCGGCTTGCTTGAATCCAGTGGCAAAGTGAGCAAGGGACTCACGTCTGAGCATACCCTGCCACACTTATGATGGCCAAAAGCGGTACAAAAGGGGGTCGTGATGGACGGAGCATCAGAATCAATCAAACACTCACACCCAGTCAAAAGATCTGGGTTTAATCCATCACCGTTCTTTAGCCCACTCTGTCACCCCAGTTCAGACATGGCTATATGCAAATCAGTCTGACCCTGTGCCTCATGGGAACAGTCCAGCCCGAACTGCCAAGCCATATCTTCCCTGGACCAGAAACAAGCTTCCGAGGACCGGTTTCTGGAATTCCAGCCGTCTTCAGCCCGGCTTGCTTGAATCCAGTGGCAAAGTGAGCAAGGGACTCACGTCTGAGCATACCCTGCTACACGTATGGTGGCCAAAAGCGGTACAAAAGGGGGTGGTGATGGACGGAGCATCTGAATGAATCAAACACTCACACCCAGTCAAAAGATCTGGGTTTAATCCATCACCGTTCTTTAGCCCACTCTGCCACCCCAGTTCAGACATGGCTATATGCAAATCAGTCTGACCCTGTGCCTCATGGGAACAGTCCCGCCCGAACTGCCAAGCCATGTCTTCCCTGGACCGGAAACAAGATTCCGAGGACCGGTTTCTGGCATTCCAGACGTCTTCCGCCCGGCTTGCTTGAATCCAGTGGGAAAGTGAGCAAGGGACTCACGTCTGAGCATACCCTGCCACACTTATGGTGGCCAAAAGCAGTACAAAAGGGGGTGGTGATGGACGGAGCATCTGAATCAATCAAACACTCACACCCAGTCAAAAGATCTGGGTTTAATCTATCACCGTTCTTTAGCCCACTCTGCCACCCCAGTTCAGACATGGCTATATGCAAATCAGTCTGACCCTGTGTCTCATGGGAACAGTCCATCCGGAACTGCCAAGCCATGTCTTCCCTGGACCGGAAACCAGCTTCCGAGGACCGATATCTGGCATTCCAGCCGTCTTCAGCCCAGCTTGCTTTAATCCAGTGGCAAAGTGAGCAAGGGACTCACGTCTGAGCATACCCTGCCACACTTATGGTGGCCAAAAGCGGTACAAAAGGGGGTGGTGATGAACGGAGCATCTGAATCAATCAAACACTCACACCCAGTCAAAAGATCTGGGTTTAATCCATCACCGTTCTTTAGCCCACTCTGCCACTCCAGTTCAGACATGGCTATATGCAAATCTGTCTGACCCTGTGCCTCATGGGAACAGTCCAGCCCGAACTGCCAAGCCATGTCTTCCCTGGACTGGAAACAAGATTCCGAGGACCAGTTCCTAGCATTCCAGCCATCTTCAGCCCGGCTTGCTTGAATTCAGTGGCAAAGTGAGCAAGGGACTCACGTCTGAGCATACCCTGCAACACTTATGGTGGCCAAAAGCGGTACAAAAGTGGGTGGTGACGGACGGAGCATCTGAATCAATCAAACACTCACACCCAATCAAAAGATCTGGGTTTAATCCATAACCGTTCTTTAGCCCACTGTGCCACCCCAGTTCAGACATGGCTTTATGCAAATCAGTCTGACCCTGTGCCTCATGGGAACAGTCCAGCCCGAACTGCCAAGCCATGTCTTCCCTGGACCGGAAACAAGCTTCCGAGGACCGGTTTCTGGCATTCCAGCAGTCTTCAGCCCGGCTTGCTTGAATCCAGTGGCAAAGTGAGCAAGGGACTCACGTCTAAGCATACCCTGTCACACTTATGGTGGCCAAAAGCGGTACAAAAAGGGGTGGTGATGGACGGAGCATCTGAATCAATCAAACACTCACACCCAGTCAAAAGATCTGGGTTTAATCCATCACCGTTCTTTAGCCCACTCTGCCACCCCAGTTCAGACATGGCTATATGCAAATCAGTCTGACCCTGTGCCTCATGTGAACAGTCCAGCCCAAACTGCCAAGCCATGTCTTCCCTGGACCGAAAACAAGCTTCCGAGGACCGGTTTCTGTCATTCCAGCCGTCTTCAGCCCGACTTGCTTGAATCCAGTGGCAAAGTGAGCAAGGGACTCACGTCTGAGCATATCCTGCCACACTTATGGTGGCTAAAAGCGGTACAAAAGGGAGTGGTGATGGACGGAGCATCTGAATCAATCAAACACACACACCCAGTCAAAAGATCTGGGTTTAATCCATCACCGTTCTTTACCCCACTCTGCCACCCCAGTTCAGACATGGCTATATGCAAATCAGTCTGACCCTGTGCCTCATGGGAACAGTCCAGCCCGAACTGCCAAGCCATGTCTTCCCTGGACCGGAAACAAGCTTCCGAGGACCGGTTTCTGGCATTCCAGCCGTCTTCAGCCCGGCTTGCTTGAATCCAGTGGCAAAGTGAGCAAGGGACTCACGTCTGAGCATACCCTGCCACACTTACGGTGGCCAAAAGCGGTACAAAAGGGGGTGGTGATGGACGGAGCATCTGAATCAATCAAACACTCACACCCAGTCAAAAGGTCTGGGTTTAATCCATCACCGTTCTTTAGCCCACTCTGCCACCGCAGTTCAGACATGGCTATATGCAAATCAGTCTGACCCTGTGCCTCATGGGAACAGTCCCGCCCGAACTGCCAAGCCATGTCTTCCCTGGACCGGAAACAAGATTCCGAGGACCGGTTTCTGGCATTCCAGACGTCTTCCGCCCGGCTTGCTTGAATCCAGTGGGAAAGTGAGCAAGGGACTCACGTCTGAGCATACCCTGCCACACTTATGGTGGCCAAAAGCAGTACAAAAGGGGGTGGTGATGGACGGAGCATCTGAATCAATCAAACACTCACACCCAGTCAAAAGATCTGGGTTTAATCTATCACCGTTCTTTAGCCCACTCTGCCACCCCAGTTCAGACATGGCTATATGCAAATCAGTCTGACCCTGTGTCTCATGGGAACAGTCCATCCGGAACTGCCAAGCCATGTCTTCCCTGGACCGGAAACCAGCTTCCGAGGACCGATATCTGGCATTCCAGCCGTCTTCAGCCCAGCTTGCTTTAATCCAGTGGCAAAGTGAGCAAGGGACTCACGTCTGAGCATACCCTGCCACACTTATGGTGGCCAAAAGCGGTACAAAAGGGGGTGGTGATGAACGGAGCATCTGAATCAATCAAACACTCACACCCAGTCAAAAGATCTGAGTTTAATCCATCACCGTTCTTTAGCCCACTCTGCCACTCCAGTTCAGACATGGCTATATGCAAATCTGTCTGACCCTGTGCCTCATGGGAACAGTCCAGCCCGAACTGCCAAGCCATGTCTTCCCTGGACTGGAAACAAGATTCCGAGGACCAGTTCCTAGCATTCCAGCCATCTTCAGCCCGGCTTGCTTGAATTCAGTGGCAAAGTGAGCAAGGGACTCACGTCTGAGCATACCCTGCAACACTTATGGTGGCCAAAAGCGGTACAAAAGTGGGTGGTGACGGACGGAGCATCTGAATCAATCAAACACTCACACCCAATCAAAAGATCTGGGTTTAATCCATAACCGTTCTTTAGCCCACTGTGCCACCCCAGTTCAGACATGGCTATATGCAAATCAGTCTGACCCTGTGCCTCATGGGAACAGTCCAGCCCGAACTGCCAAGCCATGTCTTCCCTGGACCGGAAACAAGCTTCCGAGGACCGGTTTCTGGCATTCCAGCAGTCTTCAGCCCGGCTTGCTTGAATCCAGTGGCAAAGTGAGCAAGGGACTCACGTCTAAGCATACCCTGTCACACTTATGGTTGCCAAAAGCGGTACAAAAAGGGGTGGTGATGGACGGAGCATCTGAATCAATCAAACACTCACACCCAGTCAAAAGATCTGGGTTTAATCCATCACCGTTCTTTAGCCCACTCTGCCACCCCAGTTCAGACATGGCTATATGCAAATCAGTCTGACCCTGTGCCTCATGTGAACAGTCCAGCCGAAACTGCCAAGCCATGTCTTCCCTGGACCGAAAACAAGCTTCCGAGGACCGGTTTCTGTCATTCCAGCCGTCTTCAGCCCGACTTGCTTGAATCCAGTGGCAAAGTGAGCAAGGGACTCACGTCTGAGCATATCCTGCCACACTTATGGTGGCTAAAAGCGGTACAAAAGGGAGTGGTGATGGACGGAGCATCTGAATCAATCAAACACTCACACCCAGTCAAAAGATCTGGGTTTAATCCATCACCGTTCTTTACCCCACTCTGCCACCCCAGTTCAGACATGGCTATATGCAAATCAGTCTGACCCTGTGCCTCATGGGAACAGTCCAGCCCGAACTGCCAAGCCATGTCTTCCCTGGACCGGAAACAAGCTTCCGAGGACCGGTTTCTGGCATTCCAGCCGTCTTCAGCCCGGCTTGCTTGAATCCAGTGGCAAAGTGAGCAAGGGACTCACGTCTGAGCATACCCTGCCACACTTACGGTGGCCAAAAGCGGTACAAAAGGGGGTGGTGATGGACGGAGCATCTGAATCAATCAAACACTCACACCCAGTCAAAAGGTCTGGGTTTAATCCATCACCGTTCTTTAGCCCACTCTGCCACCGCAGTTCAGACATGGCTATATGCAAATCAGTCTGACCCTGTGCCTCATGGGAACAGTCCCGCCCGAACTGCCAAGCCATGTCTTCCCTGGACCGGAAACAAGATTCCGAGGACCGGTTTCTGGCATTCCAGACGTCTTCCGCCCGGCTTGCTTGAATCCAGTGGGAAAGTGAGCAAGGGACTCACGTCTGAGCATACCCTGCCACACTTATGGTGGCCAAAAGCAGTACAAAAGGGGGTGGTGATGGACGGAGCATCTGAATCAATCAAACACTCACACCCAGTCAAAAGATCTGGGTTTAATCTATCACCGTTCTTTAGCCCACTCTGCCACCCCAGTTCAGACATGGCTATATGCAAATCAGTCTGACCCTGTGTCTCATGGGAACAGTCCATCCGGAACTGCCAAGCCATGTCTTCCCTGGACCGGAAACCAGCTTCCGAGGACCGATATCTGGCATTCCAGCCGTCTTCAGCCCAGCTTGCTTTAATCCAGTGGCAAAGTGAGCAAGGGACTCACGTCTGAGCATACCCTGCCACACTTATGGTGGCCAAAAGCGGTACAAAAGGGGGTGGTGATGAACGGAGCATCTGAATCAATCAAACACTCACACCCAGTCAAAAGATCTGAGTTTAATCCATCACTGTTCTTTAGCCCACTCTGCCACTCCAGTTCAGACATGGCTATATGCAAATCTGTCTGACCCTGTGCCTCATGGGAACAGTCCAGCCCGAACTGCCAAGCCATGTCTTCCCTGGACTGGAAACAAGATTCCGAGGACCAGTTCCTAGCATTCCAGCCATCTTCAGCCCGGCTTGCTTGAATTCAGTGGCAAAGTGAGCAAGGGACTCACGTCTGAGCATACCCTGCAACACTTATGGTGGCCAAAAGCGGTACAAAAGTGGGTGGTGACGGACGGAGCATCTGAATCAATCAAACACTCACACCCAATCAAAAGATCTGGGTTTAATCCATAACCGTTCTTTAGCCCACTGTGCCACCCCAGTTCAGACATGGCTATATGCAAATCAGTCTGACCCTGTGCCTCATGGGAACAGTCCAGCCCGAACTGCCAAGCCATGTCTTCCCTGGACCGGAAACAAGCTTCCGAGGACCGGTTTCTGGCATTCCAGCAGTCTTCAGCCCGGCTTGCTTGAATCCAGTGGCAAAGTGAGCAAGGGACTCACGTCTAAGCATACCCTGTCACACTTATGGTGGCCAAAAGCGGTACAAAAAGGGGTGGTGATGGACGGAGCATCTGAATCAATCAAACACTCACACCCAGTCAAAAGATCTGGGTTTAATCCATCACCGTTCTTTACCCCACTCTGCCACCCCAGTTCAGACATGGCTATATGCAAATCAGTCAGACCCTGTGCCTCATGGGAACAGTCCAGCCCGAACTGCCAAGCCATGTCTTCCCTGGACCGGAAACAAGCTTCCGAGGACCGGTTTCTGGCATTCCAGCCGTCTTCAGCCCGGCTTGCTTGAATCCAGTGGCAAAGTGAGCAAGGGACTCACGTCTGAGCATACCCTGCCACACTTATGGTGGCCAAAAGCGGTACAAAAGGGGGCGGTGATGGACGGAGCATCTGAATCAATCAAACACTCACACCCAGTCAAAAGATCTGGGTTTAGTCTATCACCGTTCTTTAGCCCACTCTGCCACCCCAGTTCAGACATGGCTATATGCAAATCAGTCTGACCCTGTGCCTCATGGGATCAGTCCAGCCCGAACTGCCAAGCCATGTCTTCCCTGGACCAGAAACAAGCTTCCGAGGACCGGTTTCTGGCATTCCAGCCGTCTTCAGCCCGGCTTGCTTTGATACAGTAGCAAAGTGAGCAAGGGACTCACGTCTGAGCATACCCTGCCACACTTATGGTAGCCAAAAGCGGTACAAAAGGGGGTGGTGATGGACGGAGCATCTGAATCAATCAAACACTCACACCCAGTCAAAAGATCTGGGTTTAATCCATCACTGTTCTTTAGCCCACTCTGCCACTCCAGTTCAGACATGGCTATATGCAAATCAGTCTGACCCTGTGCCTCATGGGAACAGTCCAGCCCGAACTGCCAAGCCATGTCTTCCCTGGACCGGAAACAAGCTTCCGAGGACCAGTTCCTGGCATTCCAGCCATCTTCAGCCCGGCTTGCTTGAATCCAGTGGCAAAGTGAGCAAGGGACTCACGTCTGAGCATACCCTGCAACACTTATGGTGGCCAAAAGCGGTACAAAAGTGGGTGGTGATGGACGGAGCATCTGAATCAATCAAACACTCACACCCAGTCAAAAGATCTGGGTTTAATCCATCACCGTTCTTTAGCCCACTGTGCCACCCCAGTTCAGAGATGGCTATATGCAAATCAGTCTGACCCTGTGCCTTATGGGAACAGTCCAGCCTAAACTTCCAAACAATGTCTTCCCTGGACCGAAAACAAGCTTCCGAGGACCGGTTTCTGTCATTCCAGCCGTCTTCAGCCCGACTTGCTTGAATCCAGTGGCAAAGTGAGCAAGGGACTCACGTCTGAACATACCCTGCCACACTTATGGTGGCTAAAAGCGGTACAAAAGGGGGTGGTCATGGACGGAGCATCTGAATCAATCAAACCCTCACACCCAGTCAAAAGATCTGGGTTTAATCCATCACCATTCTTTAGCCCACTCTGCCACCCCAGTTCAGACATGGCTATATGCAAATCAGTCTGACCCTGTGCCTCATGGGAACAGTCCAGCCGAAACTGCCAAGCCATGTCTTCCCTGGACCGAAAACAAGCTTCCGAGCCGAGGACCGGTTTCTGTCATTCCAGCCGTCTTCAGCCCGACTTGCTTGAATCCAGTGGCAAAGTGAGCAAGGGACTCACGTCTGAGCATACCCTGCCACACTTATGGTGGCTAAAAGCGGTACAAAAGGGAGTGGTGATGGACGGAGCATCTGAATCAATCAAACACTCACACCCAGTCAAAAGATCTGGGTTTAATCCATCACCGTTCTTTACCCCACTCTGCCACCCCAGTTCAGACATGGCTATATGCAAATCAGTCAGACCCTGTGCCTCATGGGAACAGTCCAGCCCGAACTGCCAAGCCATGTCTTCCCTGGACCGGAAACAAGCTTCCGAGGACCGGTTTCTGGCATTCCAGCCGTCTTCAGCCCGGCTTGCTTGAATCCAGTGGCAAAGTGAGCAAGGGACTCACGTCTGAGCATACCCTGCCACACTTATGGTGGCCAAAAGCGGTACAAAAGGGGGTGGTGATGGACGGAGCATCTGAATCAATCAAACACTCACACCCAGTCAAAAGATCTGGGTTTAATCCATCACCGTTCTTTAGCCCACTCTGCCACCGCAGTTCAGACATGGCTATATGCAAATCAGTCTGACCCTGTGCCTGATGGGAACAGTCCAGCCCGAACTGCCAAGCCATGTCTTCCCTGGACCGGAAACAAGCTTCCGAGGACCGGTTTCTGGCATTCCAGCCGTCTTCAGCCCGGCTTGCTTGAATCCAGTGGCAAAGTGAGCAAGGGACTCACGTCTGAGCATACACTGCCACACTTATGGTGGCCAAAAGCGGTACAAAAGGGGGCGGTGATGGACGGAGCATCTGAATCAATCAAACACTCACACCCAGTCAAAAGATCTGGGTTTAGTCTATCACCGTTCTTTAGCCCACTCTGCCACCCCAGTTCAGACATGGCTATATGCAAATCAGTCTGACCCTGTGCCTCATGGGATCAGTCCAGCCCGAACTGCCAAGCCATGTCTTCCCTGGACCAGAAACAAGCTTCCGAGGACCGGTTTCTGGCATTCCAGCCGTCTTCAGCCCGGCTTGCTTTGATACAGTAGCAAAGTGAGCAAGGGACTCACGTCTGAGCATACCCTGCCACACTTATGGTAGCCAAAAGCGGTACAAAAGGGGGTGGTGATGGACGGAGCATCTGAATCAATCAAACACTCACACCCAGTCAAAAGATCTGGGTTTAATCCATCACTGTTCTTTAGCCCACTCTGCCACTCCAGTTCAGACATGGCTATATGCAAATCAGTCTGACCCTGTGCCTCATGGGAACAGTCCAGCCCGAACTGCCAAGCCATGTCTTCCCTGGACCGGAAACAAGCTTCCGAGGACCAGTTCCTGGCATTCCAGCCATCTTCAGCCCGGCTTGCTTGAATCCAGTGGCAAAGTGAGCAAGGGACTCACGTCTGAGCATACCCTGCAACACTTATGGTGGCCAAAAGCGGTACAAAAGTGGGTGGTGATGGACGGAGCATCTGAATCAATCAAACACTCACACCCAGTCAAAAGATCTGGGTTTAATCCATCACCGTTCTTTAGCCCACTGTGCCACCCCAGTTCAGAGATGGCTATATGCAAATCAGTCTGACCCTGTGCCTTATGGGAACAGTCCAGCCTAAACTTCCAAACAATGTCTTCCCTGGACCGAAAACAAGCTTCCGAGGACCGGTTTCTGTCATTCCAGCCGTCTTCAGCCCGACTTGCTTGAATCCAGTGGCAAAGTGAGCAAGGGACTCACGTCTGAGCATACCCTGCCACACTTATGGTGGCTAAAAGCGGTACAAAAGGGGGTGGTCATGGACGGAGCATCTGAATCAATCAAACCCTCACACCCAGTCAAAAGATCTGGGTTTAATCCATCACCGTTCTTTAGCCCACTCTGCCACCCCAGTTCAGACATGGCTATATGCAAATCAGTCTGACACTGTGCCGCATGGGAACAGTCCAGCCCGAACTGCCAAGCCATGTCTTCCCTGGACCGGAAACAAGCTTCCGAGGACCGGTTTCTGGCATTCCACCCGTCTTCAGCCCGGCTTGCTTGAATCCAGTGGCAAAGTGAGCAAGGGACTGACGTCTGAGCATACCCTGCCACACTTATGGTGGCCAAAAGCGGTACAAAAGGGGGTGGTGATGGACGGAGCTTCTGAATCAATCAAACACTCACACCCAGTCAAAAGATCTGGGTTTAATCCATCACCGTTCTTTAGCCCACTCTGCCACCCCAGTTCAGACATGGCTATATGAAAATCAGTCTGACCCTGGGCCTCATGGGAAAAGTCCAGCCCGAACTGCCAAGCCATGTCTTCCCTGGACCGGAAACAAGCTTCCGTGGCCGGTTTCTGGCATTCCAGCCGTCTTCAGCCCGGCTTGCTTGAATCCAGTGGCAAAGTGAGCAAGGGACTCACGTCTGAGCATACCCTGCCACACTTATGGTGGCCAAAAGCGGTACAAAAGGGGGTGGTGATGGACGGAGCATCTGAATCAATCAAACACTCACACCCAGTCAAAAGATCTGGGTTTAGTCCATCACCGTTCTTTAGCCCACTCTGCCACCCCTGTTCAGACATGGCTATATGCAAATCAGTCTGACCCTGCGCCTCATGGGATCAGTTCAGCCCGAACTGCCAAGCCATGTCTTCCCTGGACCGGAAACAAGCTTCCGAGGACCGTTTTCTGGCATTCCAGGCGTCTGCAGCCCGGCTTGCTTGAATCCAGTGGCAAAGTAAGCAAGGGACTCACGTATGAGCATACCCTGCCACACTTATGGTGGCCAAAAGTGGTACAAAAGGGGGTGGTGATGGACGGAGCATCTGAATCAATCAAACACTCACACCCAGTCAAAAGATATGGTTTTAATCCATCACCGTTCTTTAGCCCACACTGCCACCCCAGTTCAGACATGGCTATATGCAAATCAGTCTGACCCTGTGCCTCATGGGAACAGTCCAGACCGAACTGCCAAGCCATGTCTTCCCTGGACCGGAAACAAGCCTCCGAGGACCGGTTTCTGGCATTCCAGCCGTCTTCAGCCTGGCTTGCTTGAATCCAGTGGCCAAGTGAGCAAGGGACTCACGTCTGAGCATACCCTGCCACACTTATAGTGGCCAAAAGCGGTACAAAAGGGGGTGGTGATGGACAGAGCATCTGAATCAATCAAACACTCACACCCAGTCAAAATATCTGGGTTTAATCCATCACCGTTCTTTAGCCCACTCTGCCACCCCAGTTCATAAATGTAAATGTAAATGTGGGATTCTTGTAAAGCGCACTGTTACTCTACCTGAGTGTCCTGGCGCTGTAGACCGCTGGGGAACCCGTCCTGGTTTTCCCTGTGAGATGGTCCCTTTCTGGGTATCTCCAGGGTGAAACCAGGCATCCCTGGCATCTGTGGGGGGCCGTTGTAGAGATTAGGCAAGCTTAATGCCCAGAGTTGCCAAGTGTGTTCCGTGGTTAGAGTAGGCACTGAGGCGAGAATTATCGAGTCCGTTGACCCTGGTCCAAGATCCTGCCGCATCGGGAATTGAACCCTGGTCCCAGGCCGTTCTCTGCTTACAGGTCTGCCGCCTCTAACCAGTGAGCCACACCACTCCTCCAGTTCAGACATGGCTATATGCAAATCAGTTTGACCCTGTGCCTCATGGGAACAGCCCAGCCCGAACTGCTAAACCATGTCTTCCCTGGACCGGAAACAAGCTTCCGAGGACCGGTTTCTGGCATTCCAGCCGTCTTCAGCCCGGCTTTCTTGAATCCAGTGGCAAAGTGAGCAAGGGACTCACGTCTGAGCATACCCTGCCACACTTATGGTGGCCAAAAGTGGTACAAAAGGGGGTGGTGATGGACGGAGCATCTGAATCAATCAAACACTCACACCCAGTCAAAAGATCTGGGTTTAATCCATCACCGTTCTTTAGCCCACTCTGCCACCCCAGTTCAGACATGGCTATATGCAAATCAGTCTCACCCTGTGCCTCATGGGAACAGTCCCGCCCGAACTGCCAAGCCATGTCTTTCCTGGACCGGAAACAAGCTTCCGAGGACCGGTTTCTGGCATTCCAGATGTCTTCCGCCCGGCTTGCTTGAATCCAGTGGCAAAGTGAGCAAGGGACTCACATCTGAGCATACCCTGCCACACTTATGGTGGCCAAAAGCGGTACAAAAGTGGGTGGTGATGGACGGAGCATTTGAATCAATCAAACACTCACACCCAGTCAAACGATCTGGGTTTAATCCATCACCGTTCTTTAGCCCACTCTGCCACCCCAGTTCAGACATGGCTATATGCAAATCAGTCTGACCCTGTGCCTCATGGGAACAGTTCAGCCCGAACTGCCAAGCCATGTCTTCCCTGGACTGGAAACAAGCTTCCTCGGACCGGTTTCTGGCATTCCAGCCGTCTTTAGCCCAGCTTGCTTGAATCCAGTGCAAAGTGAGCAAGGGACTCACGTCTGAGCATATCCTGCCACACTTATGGTGGCCAAAAGCGGTGCAAAAGGGGGTGGTGATGGACGGAGCATCTGAATCAATCAAACGCTCACACCCAGTCAAAAGATCTGGGTTTAATCCATCACCGTTCTTTAGCCCACTCTGCCACCCCAGTTCAGACTTGGCTATATGCAAATTAGTCTGACCCTGTGCCTCAGGGGAACAGTCCGGCCCGAACTGCCAAGCCATGTCTTCCCTGGACCGGAAACAAGCGTCGGAGGACCGGTTTCTGGCATTTCAGCCGTCTTCAGCCCGGCTTGCTTGAATCCTGGTGGCTGTGTCAAGTCCTTTCACAAGTTGTACATCTGTTGGCATGGTAACAGGTCCCTTACCTAACAATTCGAGAAATACTAGGTCTAAGGTAGCTGATTGTCATGGTTAAGTTGTGTTGGTGTGTGTTAGGGGCTCTGAATGATATACACAATTGTGTGCATGTGTGTGTGCGTATGTTCTTGAAGATAGGGTCTTCTGGTACCAAGTTATAGATTTATAGGTACATACAGCATATTACATTATTACAACCATGGTTATATTCGGCACAACCAGGATAAAGGGTGGAGCATTTAGCCCTTTTTGGTTTAGTTGTACTGTGATCCCATTTTCGGAGACATAGTGAATGAAATAGGTATACCATGTGTTATCTCCTCTTTCACAAACATGTGCAACTAGGATATATATGGCACAACACATTCCCTCAGGCCCATTATAGAATATTGTGCCACAAGTTCAACATAGTACTGATATGTGCCCATTTCAGGACATCCCTGAGGATGTTCAGTTCAGTAATCGGATATTGCAATGCTCACCTAAAAGATGATGCATTATCAATGAAAGATAAAGACACATTTGGGGACATCATTACAACTATGGCTGGTGTAAAACATGGAAGCAATATTCTTATAAGATAGTTGATGGAGCAAGGCCACAAATACGGGGGTTAGGGAAGCTTGCTTTTGTGTTTGCTAACAAGGATAACATGAGTGAAGGACTGAAACCGCTTTTAATGGGTAAATCTTTACTGCACATGCATCAACTGCATCTACGCAGTATGACGAGCTATCGCTTGGAGGGAAAATCTTGTGCCTGGCTGGAAGGTACTAAAATGGAGTCTTGAAGTTTCTCGTGCATGGCATCTGCTTGCTTGTACTAAATCAAGTGGTTTTTACTAAAGCTATTGTGGGGCTGAGTCTAATAAATTAACTGGGATAGAGTAGAGGTGGGTGGTATACAGGGAAACCATTTCTTTTTAAAAATAACATCTGTCTTTCTGACTTTATCACTAGTGCGTATTTGGGCCTTTCATGTATAACTGAAGTAAACGGAGTCATGTGACGACTGCGCATGTGCACTGAAAGTAAACCTGAAATGATGACGTGGATGTTCAACGGGAGCCAAGGTCGCAAAGTGTTCTGTCCTGGGAACATATGGTGAAAAGTTCAATGATGTGGACTTGCATTCAGACTGTATACAATTTTGTTGCAAATAAAATGTGAACGCGGGTGTGAAATAAAATGTATGAATAAAAATTAAGGAATGGGTTTGTGAACAATGGTCAAACTGATTTAGATGACATGTAAGTATGGTGTGATGATCTTTCCCCCTTGCCTGACCAATTAGATTTAGTATTTTTGCGATATTGAAACTTTAGTCGGTGGTACATGAAGAATGAAAGGTATAATTGAGATAGCCTTAGTTTGTTAGTTAGTTAGAGCGATTCGGGGTGCTGCTGCTGTGGGAGATGCTGATGCTGGGAGAGATGCTGTGAGATGCTGATGAAGAGCCTAATGCAGAACCTTCAATCCTAATTCAATTGGGTTAGATCAGAAGATTGCAGAAGAATCTCGAGGAGGAATAGAGTGTTAGAGAAGGGTGCTACGCAATCGTCGGTATTCTAGAGAGGTCATATATCCTGTCCTAATTCTTGTCCTGAAGTCTTTGTCGCCTGATCTATCCTGGGGGTCCTTAGCAGCCCTTTGGCCAGGGGTTGGTCTTTACACCATTCTTGCTAATTATATTTTCACGCTATTTGCAAATATTCGTTTCTCTCTGTCCTCTCCCTTTGTGAGCATTGATCATTGCATGGGTCCAAAGTATAAGTTTGATGATTTAATTGAAGTTTCTCTCCTAAGAATGATGGTGACTGCACTGTGTATTTGAGATGGTTCACATGCATTAGTTTAGATAAAGATTTAAAACGTTCTTGAATCTGTGGTTATTTGCATTGATTAAAAGAAAAGTTAGCTTATGTCATTTTCACCATCAACTAGTTCAACTAATGGTCCATAGACCAGAAGAAAGAACTTTTTGATCAGTGAAAGGCTAGTTAGGAATATTAAATAACTATTCTTGAAAACTGTGGAAAATTATAAACTTGACTCCATCGGTTTTGACTACTTGTGAGTTTTTGTGCCCAGGTGAGTATATGGTAGTGGAGTACCTATTGTTGTTGAACTGCTGGATCATAGCGGCAGATTGTCAAAATGCTGATGGGAAAATATTTTCCAAAATACAGTGGGTAAGTCATCCAAAGTGGTAATAAGGCTTCCTACTTTGATAATATTAGAATGTCAAAATCTAGCTACTCTGTTAAGGTGAATGTATGTGACATGTGTTAACATACTACAGCACTAGTATCTAGCCGGGGTATACAGAAGAGCAATCCCCCTCTGATGAGGCAGTAAGCATTTCCCTAAAGCCTCCCTTATGAAAATCAGACTCAGCTTCAAGGTAAGGACACACAGTAAGGGTAAATGTAAGTAACAACCTTTAATGTCAGTGGGCAATCAGTATGTTACCACACGCTCTGCTAATCTACCTCACAAAGGCAATCAAAGACAACCACTGTCCCTTTCTGCTGTAGGCCCTGCTTCTGAACCCACTACAGAAACAAGCAGCTACACTGGGCCTTTAATTAGTAGTTACTCTCTGGACATCATAGTTACAGGCTAGATAGAGCCTTTTTCATGAAGCATTGACAGTCAGATTCAGCAGGAGCACAGCCTGGCCTTGGCTTGACCCTCCATTACCAAAGGGGTTAATACAATACTCCCCTCTTCCCAGACATGCCGATGACCTCTGAGAAGGTGGAAAAAGGACAGCATATTTGTCCCCATATTCGTGAAACACTAAAGAGAGAAGAACCTGGAATTTCCGGGTCCTTGCTTTTATTACCTTTCCCCATGCGTGGGGATGCCAACCAGAAATGCAGGGTCCAGTCCTCCCAGCATCTCTGCACCCTCATAATAAGGGCCTTTAATGCCAGCATTTTAAATATTCTGATTTAGGGTGAAAATATAGCATTATTGTCAGCTGGTAATAAGCGGCAATATTAGTGCCAGGCCATTTCATTCATCTAGGATAGAACTTTGTAAAGGGAAACAAATGATAACTGTCCTTTGCTGCCAAATGTCCCACCCTTCATTGTAGGCCTTCATTCTAGGCAAGGACCTTAAAAAGAGAGAGAGAGTGTTTTATGAGAAGTCCCGCCTAAAACACAAGGTGTACAATCCTATTACGAGATTCTACCTATCTTAAGCATAATGTTTTGACTCTTTGGGTGCTGAGGAAGTGTTTATCACATTCCAGCATCCACCCATGGGGAAAGCATTGACACTCCCCCTTCGGACTCTGCCACAGGCTGGTACTAGGGATGGTAGGGGAAGCACTTCAGCTGTTATCCCCCTTTTCCCCCAAAAAACCTGATGACAATAAAATGCACACAGCATGGCAGGGTGATTAACAGGTGATGGGGCCAAAATGAAAGGGATTTGCTTTCTGCGCAATTGGGGCACGGGACATCCTTCTAGGTACATCCTTTGCTGGTGCGATGGGGGGGGAGACACCTGGGGAAAGGGAAGAGTTTTTCATTTCCCCCTGTCCCTCTCTTGAGTGCATTCCTAATGTGAGACCACAAGTGAGAAAGTGATCACGCTGCAGGAATGTACCTACTAGACGCCACGTATGGTTTTTGCTGGGGGACTTGACCCCTGGGCAAGGGTTGCTTCCCAATGAAGTCAGAATATGTTTTGCCCATTTTCTGACCACCATTTCTTCAGGCCAATTTGCCTCCAAGTGGGGCAGGAAACCACTAGAGACGAGGAAAATTTTATTTATGGATGTCAGGCAGTGGCCCCTTGGGAAAGGGGGCTTCCCATTTTCAAATGGGCTTCTCCTTTGTTTTCAACCCCCCGCAGAGGTCAGCTACCCACATGGCAAATAAATTGTCATTTTTCAATAGCGAAATGTGATGCGTCTATTTTGTGTTTTGGGCCCTTCCCATTGTGTGCCTCAGCCTGACCGACACAAGTAAGAGACTATTGAGAGCACTTCATGACAATGGTGCAGTAATCCTATGTGATAGAGTTACATTTTATAAGCCAACATGGGATCTCTGCACCACTATTAAGGCTTTTATATATTCTAGACAATTCAAGAAATCCAGAATGGGTGGCTGTTCTTTTCATTTTTTAGCAGCTACCCACTGGAATAATCTCCCCCCAATTGTATGTTTGATATTGGATTTTTTAGTCTGTTGGACAATGCAGAAGGTTAGAAATGGGCAAGTATGAGGTCTATGGCCGGGATATACTTCAGAGGATGAGGTGTGCTTTATAAATATTTTAATAATAATAATGATTTGTGAGAACACTGGAAAGTGGGAAAAGTGTCCCTACCACAGATTTCAGAAGATTTATTCACAGAAATATGAGGAAAATGTGTTTTTCTATCCAAAGTGTGAAGTTTTCAAGGACTTTCCATGGAAAAATTTGATATTTCCATGCTGCGTTTTGGGCTCTTTCCTTGTCACGGGCACTAGGCCTTCCCACATAAGTGAGGTATCATTTTTATGAAAAGACATGTGGGAGCACGGGATAGTAATGCATTTGTTATTGCCAATTGGATTTCTCTGTATTTCTGCCAGTGAATGCCAGTTAAAACTTCCCTCTATGTCACATGCTAGTATGAGTACCAAGAAATTCAGAGATGTGCAAATAACCACTGCTCCTAAACTCAGTACCTGGTGTACATTTCAAAAATACATAGGTTTGCTTCAGACCCACTTTTCACTCTGTATAAGTTACTATATGAATTGCTACATAGTCGGCACACTATGATAAACCATTGTTGGGTGCTGCTCAGGTGGTGGCTCTGGTTACATTGGGTTCCTGAGGAACCTACAAACCCTAGAAGGGTTTAGCAGACTTAACGGTGTAACAGACATAATGATATAATGTTATTGTAAATCAGCCTTCGTGACAAGAAGTTATGGATGAAAATGTTGTCACAAACAGCTGTTTTTTCCTACTCATTATGAATATAAATATTTGCATTTTTTATCAAAGGATTGTTTTGTCCGTGCGTCATGCAAGGTGATGCAAGGGTAGCATAAGCCCTTAATTCAGATTTATCAAGACACGCAAAGCCACCTTGCATGGCTCTGCGTGACTTAGTAAATCTGGAGTAACGCAAGGCAAATCAAGTCACTGACTTGCGTTACTCTACACCAGGAAGGCATTACATGGGTGGAGAGTGGATGTTCACAAGCATACACCAATGCTTTTTGGTGCATTCCCACATCTACCAAGACAAGTAAACCTGGAAATGTGTCAGAATGGAACACATAACAGATAGAGGTGCAATGAGAAGAAGTATCCATATTTCTCTTGTTTTTCCCTCTTTCTGAATGTGCTGCATTCTGCAGCACACTTAGAGAGAAGAAAAAGCATCTAAGAACTGATTTTGGGCGGTAAGATGTCTATGGCTCAAGGGTGCTGCGTTGGCAATAGGCACCAGATAGTACATCAGCGCAATGAGAGAGTAAGTATTGGCCACAATTTGGTAAATATGTTGCATACTTGCCCTCTCCATTTGATGCAGTGCAACTTGGCAAATTGTCTTACTGCTTTGGGCTGCATCACATAAATCCGTCCCTTAGTTTCTTTGGGAAAATCATGAGGGATCTACACAGATGACTGATTGCTGAATTCAGAATCCTGTCTACTTTTCAGAAGTTTATAGCTTTCTGGAATCACCTTTAGGATTCACACCATTTCCCACCACAAACTGGAAGTAGGTTGAAAACACTAAAATTAGATAAAATATGCTACCTCTTTGAAAAACGCAAACATTTTTGAGAGAAAAAAAGTTTTTTTTGATTCAGCTATCCATTTTCCCGACCGCTGGGAAGATGGTGACTTTAGCCCCAGAAAAACCTTCCTTTATGCCACCAACATTTTTCTGGGGGACATTTTTTCTATTTTACCCCCCAAAATCCTGATTACCTTTAGGAGCCCAAGCATGTTCGAAAAAAAATACACAAATGTGGTGTGGATAATTAATGACATTATGGATCCCTAAGAGCTATGTACCCCAAATAGTCAAAAAAGGAGCTAGCATTTTAGAGGGAAAAGGACTAGCAAAAAAGGGTAAAATTAAACAGGCAGAAACAGAAAGGAAAAAAAATAATTACTTTTACTGGTGCCTCACAACATTCCAGTTTTGTACGATTAGCCTATGCACATTAACAATGTAAAATCCATCAATCGCCTACTCAGCACTGCTGTGGAAACGTAATCACTCGACATCTCTTCCTGGTAAGGATTCAGAATGATAATTCTCATCCAATATTCTCATTTAAATTTCATGACTCGTTTTTCATTCAAAGGCTCTCACCTAAAATGAGGACCTCAATGGACCTCAATGGGGGAATGCAGGGGCATATTATCAAGGACAGGCGATACATTATCGTCGCTTTTATCTGCAGGAAACTGCCGATAAAGCGGCGATAATGGCCTTGATAATATGCTCTATGAATTCCAATCGAAGCCCATGTTAGATGTGTTCATGTTTGAAAGTGAGAACACATTCAGCCCATTACAAGCCTTATTACATCTTTACATTGATACAAGTCCAATTTTCAAGCCAGAGCAGCGTGCAGAAGGAGTCAGAGCATGAGCAGGCAAGCCTCCTACTCTCATACCGTGCTTAGGGCTTTTCTGAAGATTCTTGTGTGCCATTGCTTATGTTTGCATGTTTGAAAGTGAGAACACATTTTTAGGAGTGTCCTTATTTGGTAAGATGGAAGTGTGTGCCAGAGACTGCCTTGTGTGTCTCAATTACTGCTCAGGTGAAGCCGAGACACCAGCAGGTGTGGTCATGTCTTGTACTTAAAAAGCTTTTCTAATTGACTGTTAATTAGAATGTTGACAGATCTCCAAAGATATGTCTAGATTGCAGTTTGTTCCGAGTAAAAGAAAAAAGGTAATAAAGGGAATAATTACATTAATCTCACTGGTAATTACTCTGGCTGCATTCCAGTCCAGCATTTTTTCTGCCCAAATTGTGACTCTAGATAACACCAAACCGCCTGCTTATGAACCTTAGTCCTGATTATATAGAAACAATCAGCATAAAGTGCTAGGCCAGGTGCCCTTCACATGGGAAGGCAGACAATCCTAGACTGATGTCAGTCTATTTAAGCTTACCCATGGAGGTATCAAATGAGTCCTATGAGACAGTGAGCATGGGGACCATGTCTGGGAACATCTGCCAGACTCATAGCATCATATTAATGAAAATAGGAAGGTGATAGGATGAATGATTGTATTAATCTCAGCTACTGCTATTTAGTTTATGATGTTTCACTATATTGGTTTGTTTGCCCACTATATCACAAATACCTAACCATATGCAAATCATTCCTGATCCTGCTCCAGTAGAACAGTCAGAACCAAATTGCCAGGCCAGGCCCACTCCATATGACTGCATAAGAAACTCTGGACCTGTTCATGCCCACTTATGCCTCTTCACTGAGGTATAGCCTTAGTCCAGTGGCACATTAAGCAAGGGCCATACTTCAAGGCACACAACACAACATTTTTGATTGACTACTACTTAGAACATTGTAGATATGTCTAAATTATGGTTTCAGCTGAGTACAATGCTTACATTAATCGCAAACACTGGTAATTGCTCAGGTCACATTAATTTCTATCATTGCTTTGCTGGCTCTGCAATCCTAGAGTGAGTCCAGCCATATTCAAATTAGCCTTGGCCAATAGGAGCAGTCAGAGTTCAGCCCAAGCTGCAAGTCCCTTCCAGATGGCAATATATGCAATCAGAGAATGATTATGGTTTACGTAACCCTCCTCAGTGAGTTAGAGCTTGAATTTGATGCCACAGTGAGCCTGTGAAATACATATGGGGACAGCCATTGCACATAGGGCATCAAACGGATGAACAAAAAAGGTGATGACTGATGAGTGAAATTCTTGGATTAATTGTTGCTACCGGTAATTACTAGTGACATATTTCAGTCCATGAATTTAATCTCAGGTATAGGTAATTCTCAGGCTGCCTTCCAGTCAATCAGTTAGATTATTCAAGAATTCCCTCCATCCCTATACTATGCATTGCAGTAGATACCTCAAGTTTGAGGCTCCGGTGGTTAGGGAAGAGGTGTGGCGCAGCGGCCAGAGCGACTGACAACAGACGCTGGGGATCACAGTTTGATCACCGGCAGCAGGGGTCTGCCAAGCACCATGTGACTCTGGGCAATAGCTCGCTTAATTTTCCCAATGGCCCACAGCGCTGGGATGCCTACGGGTAGCTGTGCACTTTACAAATACTGGATTTACATTTACAATATACCGCAGCATATTTACAAGGCCACCCAAAGCCATTTGCGTGGCTTTTCATGGCTGTGTAAATGTGTGCCCCTTATAATGCAGACCTCTGGGTGAAAAGGGCGTTCCATGTATGTTGTTGTGGGTGTTCTCATGCAACACCAGTGGAATCTGAAGCAGACCCAGATTCATGAGGAATCGTAAACCTGGGAATAGGTCAGAATTTAACACCACTCCAGGCATGGCATTAGCGAGTGTAAGAAGGAGAAATATCCTCATTTCTCCCAATTTTTCTGCAGCACACATAGAAAGAGGAAAACACTTCTTCTGATTGTTTTTGTGCAGGAAGGTGTCCTTTCCTGCACGTAAAAAAAGAACTCCCTACAATGCAGACACCCTTGCACCACGGGGCAAGGGTGCCTGATTTGGAATGTTGCAGCCCATGTGAGCCACCACATGGGAAAAGTACAGGAATGCGCCGTGTCTCATAGATACTATGAATGAATGAATCTACATTTCTAAAGCGCGTGGCTACCAGAAGGCCTCCAAGCGCTAAAAGCGGAGTCATCATTTAACTGAAGATGGTATTCACAGAAACAGAAAAGTTTTCAGAAGTTTTCGGAAGGTCAAAAAGCTATCCTCAAGACAAATATAATAAGGAAGCTGGTTCCACAATTTCACAGGGTTACAGGTAAACAGACGTCCACCACTCCGAGTTCTTTTTATCCTGGGAACAGTTTCAAGAAACTTTTTCTCTGAATGCAAGGACCTATTGGGGCAGTAAGGGGAGATGATGGATCGGAGAATGGGTGGGCCCTTAGATGCCATTATCTTATGAGTGATGCAAAGTGCTTTAAACTGAACCCTTTCTGTGACAGGGAGCCAGTGAAGGTTGGCAATAGAAGGTCTTGTGGGTCTGCGTTAGGAGGCATTCAGCACAATTCTGTACCATCTGCAATTTTTTGACAGTTAAGCAGGGAGATCCTAAATAAAGAACATTGGCATTATCAAGTCGAGAGAGAACCAATGCTTAAACCAACTGTCTCCTGGCATTAAATGGTAGTAGGGGAAGGACTATCCTAATCATCTTCAAAATCCCATAACAACTTCCTGCCACTTTACATGCTTATTCCTTAAAATTTACATTATGGTCCAACCAAACACCAATGCTCTTAATCTGTTCTTTAGGAGGGGGCATTGGACCCAGACACCAGGGTAAAAATAAACTAACGTTCAAAGGGGAGGCTTTGCCCGGGAACATCACCTCAGTTTTAGCCACATTAAGCTTCAAGTAAGAGTCTTCCATCTAAGCACACACCTTTCGAGACAGCCCGCTAGATCAGTTTCAGTTTTATCACGTTGACTAATGGAAACAATCAGCAGAGTGTCATCCATGTATGTGACAATCAGAATCTAACACCACTCCAAGCGTGGCATTAGGGAGTGCAATAAGGAGAAATATCCTAATTTTACCACATTTTTCTGCAGCACACATAGAAAGAGGAAAACACTTCTTCTGATTGTTTTTGTGCAGGAAGGTTTCCCTTGCTGCACATAAAAAATAACTCCCTACAATGCAGACACCCTTGCACCATGCGGCAAGGGTGCCTGATTTGGCATGTGGCAGCCTATTGTGAGCTACCACATGGGGAAAAGGACTGGAATGTGGAGGTGGCTTAACAACCTCAGCCAGGGGGCTCATGTAAACATTAAAAAGTGTGGGGCTCAGGGAAGAACCCTGAGGAACCCCACACCTCAGTGGCATGCTTTCCCAGATGAATCTATCCTCAAATCCTTGAAACAATCTATCCTCTAAAAAGGACTCTAGCCACTTAAGTGCCATCCCTCTCACTCCTACCTCACTAAGTTTCTGGATCAGAAGTTGATGGTTAACTATGTCGAAGGCCACGCTGAGGTCTAAAAGAACTATTGCCGCAGAGCCTCTGACATCCAGGATTTTTCTGGCTACTTCTACTACTATCAAAAGGACAGTCTCTATGCCTGTTTGTGAAGGATGAAACCATTCATTATTCTCCCAAAAGGCAGAGAGAGTGGAGTTGACATATTTTTTGTCAGTTTACGCAATCCCTGGCAAAAGCGAAATCGGATGGTAGTTTGCTACACTTCTGGATCCAGAATCGTTTTTTTCAGAAGAGCTTTGTCCATAGTTTGTTTCCATGGCGAGGGAACAAGGCCAGAACATAGAGAGATATTGATCAGGTCCCGATCATATCAGAGGCCTGATTTAAAATAGTCAGGGAGACATCTGTAAGGGAGCCAGATTTCAGTTGGTTGAGATAGTATTTTAGACAATTCAAGTCCATGGGAGGAATTTCCGCTAGGAAGAAATCTTGGGTTATATGCTGGTTAATCGAAGGTAAAACATTTTGATGTGCGGAGGACAAGGATAATGCAGAATAAATATCTTGGATTTTTAAGAAAAAGAATACTGCCAAATTGTTGCAGCACAGTAAGGTGTCATCATGTGGGGAAGAATGCAGGGGAGGATTAAGAAGAGATTTCGCAATTCAAACAATTTCCCGAGGGGAGTTGGAGGCTAAGGTGATTCTTTTTTTGTAGGAAGAGGAAAGAGAACTTCTTCTTCAACCTTATATGCTTTGATAGCCTCTCTATATTTATTTTGTCTTGAGTATGGATAAGTCTTTCCTCCATCTTCTCTCTAAACGCTTACACTATTGCTTCATCTCTCTTATTAAACTTATTGTTGGCTGTGACTGGGTTGGCATCAAGCACACAACTGGTGTAATTAATAATAGGCTACCAGGAATCAATAGAGAATTTGGACCAATTGCATCTCAGCTTTTTAACTGTTCCCACTGGCAGAGTCTTGACCAGAGGGGACCACGAAAAAGGGATCAAATAATGGTCTGACCATGGTAACGGGATTGGCTTTTCAACAGGAAGGTTGTTATTGTTTGAAGATATAGGATCTAGTAGATGGCCTTTGAGATGAGTGGGGCCAGTCACTTTTAAATTGAGTAAAAAGGCACCCAAATTGTCATTCAAATCCTCTGTAGCAGGTAAGGAAATGTCTTCAAAATGAATATGAAAATCACCTAGTACAGAGAAATTAGGTACAGAGCTGACTGACTTAGCAATTACCTTGGGGAGGTCCCTACTGAATATACCAATAGATCCTGCAGGACGATATAAACCCTTGAGAAAGTACAAGTGTGGGAGAAACCAAGAGCAAAGGAGAGGCTTTCACAGTCAGGTATTGGGAGCGCAGATATGTGATTTCTGAAGATTCTTGGGTGCCATTGCTTATGCTTCAATGTTTGAAACTTAGAACACAATTTAGGAGTGTACTTATTTGGTAAGATGGAAGTGTGTGCCAGAGACTGCCTTGTGTGTCTCAATAACTGCTCAGGTGAAGCCGAGACACCAGCAGTGGAATCTGAAGCAGTCCCAGATTTATGAGGAATCGTAAACCTGGGAATGGGTCAGAATCTAACACCACTCCAAGCGTGGCATTAGGGAGTGCAACAAGGAGAAATATCCTAATTTTACCAAATGTTTCTGCAGCACACATAGAAAGAGGAAAACACTTCTTCTGATTGTTTTTGTGCAGGAAGGTTTCCCTTGCTGCACATAAAAAATAACTCCCTACAATGCAGACACCATTGCACCATGCGGCAAGGGTGCCTGATTTGGCATGTGGCAGCCTATTGTGAGCTACCACATGGGGAAAAGGACTGGAATGTGGAGGTGGCTTAACAACCTCAGCCAGGGGGCTCATGTAAACATTAAAAGGCGTGGGGCTCAGGGAAGAACCCTGGGGAACCCCACACCTCAGTGGCATGCTTTCCCAGATGAATCTATCCTCAAATCCTTGAAACAATCTATCCTCTAAAAAAGACTCTAGCCACTTAAGTGCCATCCCTCTCACTCCTACCTCACTAAGTTTCTGGATCAGAAGTTGATGGTTAACTATGTCGAAGGCCATGCTGAGGTCTAAAAGAACTATTGCCGCAGAGCCTCTGACATCCAGGATTTTTCTGGCTACTTCTACTACTATCAAAAGGACAGTCTCTGTGCCTGTTTGTGAAGGATGAAACCATTCATTATTCTCCCAAAAGGCAGAGAGAGTGGAGTTGACATATTTTTTGTCAGTTTACGCAATCCCTGGCAAAAGCGAAATCGGATGGTAGTTTGCTACACTTCTGGATCCAAAATCGTTTTTTTCAGAAGAGCTTTGTCCATAGTTTGTTTCCATGGCGAGGGAACAAGGCCAGAACATAGAGAGATATTGATCAGGTCCCGTATTGTTAGACAGATCATATCAGAGGCCTGATTTAAAATAGTCAGGGACACCTCTGTAAGGGAGCCAGATTTCAGTTGGTTGAGATAGTATTTTAGACAATTCAATTCCATCGGAGGAATTTCCGCTAGGAAGAAATCTTGGGTTAAATGCTGGTTAATCGAAGGTAAAACATTTTGATGTGCGGAGGACAAGGATAATGCAGAATAAATATCTTGGATTTTTAAGAAAAAGAATACTGCCAAATTGTTGCAGCACAGTAAGGTGTCATCATGTAGGGAAGAATGCAGGGGAGGATTAAGAAGAGATTTCGCAATTCAAACAATTTCCCGAGGGGAGTTGGAGGCTAAGGTGATTCTTTTTTTGTAGGAAGAGGAAAGAGAACTTCTACTTCAACCTTATATGCTTTGATAGCCTCTCTATATTTATTTTGTCTTGAGTATGGATAAGTCTTTCCTCCATCTTCTCTCTAAACGCTTACACTATTGCTTCATCTCTCTTATTAAACTTATTGTTGGCTGTGACTGGGTTGGCATCAAGCACACAACTGGTGTAATTAATAATAGGCTACCAGGAATCAATAGAGAATTTGGACCAATTGCATCTCAGCTTTTTAACTGTTCCCACTGGCAGAGTCTTGACCAGAGGGGACCACGAAAAAGGGATCAAATAATGGTCTGACCATGGTAACGGGATTGGCTTTTCAACAGGAAGGTTGTTATTGTTTGAAGATATAGGATCTAGTAGATGGCCTTTGAGATGAGTGGGGCCAGTCACTTTTAAATTGAGTAAAAAGGCACCCAAATTGTCATTCAAATCCTCTGTAGCAGGTAAGGAAATGTCTTCAAAATGAATATGAAAATCACCTAGTACAGAGAAATTAGGTACAGAGCTGACTGACTTAGCAATTACCTTGGGGAGGTCCCTACTAAATATACCAATAGATCCTGCAGGACGATATAAACCCTTGAGAAAGTACAAGTGTGGGAGAAACCAAGAGCAAAGGAGAGGCTTTCACAGTCAGGTATTGGGAGCGCAGATATGTGATTTCTGAAGATTTTTGGGTGCCATTGCTTATGCTTCAATGTTTGAAACTTAGAACACAATTTAGGAGTGTACTTATTTGGTAAGATGGAAGTGTGTGCCAGAGACTGCCTTGTGTGTCTCAATAACTGCTCAGGTGAAGCCGAGACACCAGCAGTGGAATCTGAAGCAGTCCCAGATTTATGAGGAATCGTAAACCTGGGAATGGGTCAGAATCTAACACCACTCCAAGCGTGGCATTAGGGAGTGCAACAAGGAGAAATATCCTAATTTTACCAAATGTTTCTGCAGCACACATAGAAAGAGGAAAACACTTCTTCTGATTGTTTTTGTGCAGGAAGGTTTCCCTTGCTGCACATAAAAAATAACTCCCTACAATGCAGACACCATTGCACCATGCGGCAAGGGTGCCTGATTTGGCATGTGGCAGCCTATTGTGAGCTACCACATGGGGAAAAGGACTGGAATGTGGAGGTGGCTTAACAACCTCAGCCAGGGGGCTCATGTAAATATTAAAAGGCGTGGGGCTCAGGGAAGAACCCTGGGGAACCCCACACCTCAGTGGCATGCTTTCAGAGATGAATCTATCCTCAAAAACCTTGATACGATCTATCCTCTAAAAAGGACTCTAGCCACTTAAGTGCCATCCCTCTCACTCCTACCTCACTAAGTTTCTGGATCAGAAGTTGATGGTTAACTATGTCGAAGGCCACGCTGAGGTCTAAAAGAACTATTGCCGCAGAGCCTCTGACATCCAGGATTTTTCTGGCTACTTCTACTACTATCAAAAGGACAGTCTCTGTGCCTGTTTGTGAAGGATGAAACCATTCATTATTCTCCCAAAAGGCAGACAGAGTGGAGTTGACATCTTTTTTGGTAGTTTTCGCAATCCTTAGCAAAAGCGAAATTGGACGGTAGTGTGCATACACTTCTGGATCCTAAATCGTTTTTTTCAGAAGAGCTTTGTCCATAGTTTGTTTCCATGGCAAGGGAACGAGGCCGGATCATAGAGAAATATTGATCAGGTCCCGTATTGTTAGAGGGATCATATCAGAGGCCTGAATTAAAATAATCGGGCCACATCTGTAAGGGAGCCCGATTTCAGTTGGTTGAGATAGTGTTTTAGACAATTCAAGTACATGGGAGGAATTTCCACTAGGGAGCAATCTCGGGTTAAATGCTGGTTAATCAAAGGTAAAACATTTTGATGTGGGGAGGACAAGGAGAATGGAGAATAAATATCTTGGATTTAAAAAAAAGAAGAATACTGCCAAATTGTTGCAGCACACTAAGGTGTCATCACATAGAGAAGAAGGCAGGGGAGGATTAAGAAGAGATTTTGCAATTCAAAAAATGTACCGAGGTGAGTTGAAGGCTAAGGTGATCCTTTTTTTTGTAGTACGAGGAATGAGAACTTCTAATTTCAACCTAATATGCATTGATAGTTTCTCTATATTTAATTGTCTTGAGTATTGAGAAGTCTTTCCTTCATCTTCTCTCCAAACGCTTACACTTTTGCTTCATCTCTATTATTGAATTTATCATTGGCTGCGACTGGGTTGACATCAAGCACACACCTGGTGTTATTAAGAATAGGTTTCTAGGAATCAATAGAGAATTTGTACCAATTGCGTCTTAGCTTTTTAACTGTGCCTATTGGCAGACTCTTGACCAGAAGGGACCGCGAAAAAGGGATCCGATGGTGGTCTGACCATGGTAACGGGATTTCCTTTTCAACAGCAAGGTTGTTAATGTTGGAAAAAATAGGATCTAGTAGATGGCCTTTGAGATGAGTAGGGCCAGTCACTTTTAAATTGAGTAAAAAGGCAAAACTGTCAGTCAATTGCTCTGTAGCAGGTAAGGAAATGTCTTCAAAATGAATATTAAAATCACCTAGTACAGAGAAATTAGGTACAGAGCTGACTGACTCAGCAATTATCTCGGGGAGGTTCCTACTGAATAGACCAGTAGATCCTGTGGGATGATATAATAGAACCCCAGAGAAAGTACAAGTGTGGGAGAAACCAAGAGCAAAGGAGAGGTTTTCACAGTCAGGTATTGGGTGCGCAGATACGTGGCAGTTGATTGTGTCTTTATACATAATAGCTAAGCAACCTCCTCTAATAAGCTCCCGGTCATGCCTCAGGATCAAATATCCAGGAGGAAGAACTTGAACCACTATCAGATCAACCGTATTGGAAAGCCAAGTTTCTGTCAGAAACAACACATCCCGTTTTTCTTTTTCTAACAATAACCTAATTTCAGTTGCATGCTTAGGCATTGAACAGCAATTTATAAGGAACGTTTAATAAGCAGCCTGAGGTGGAATCTTGACCAGTGAGGATGTGACAGGGGCAACTAGTTCAAATGGACAGTGAGGGCACTTCCTCCTGTGGTTAGTCAGCGAAATTATGTGGCCACACATATGTGTCATGTCATGGTCTCTCGAAGATAATAGAGCTGGCCTGCGGAATAAAGAAGCATTTCTCATGTGTGAGTTACAGGGGGTCTGGCCCCTGGGTCCGGTCGGGCGCAGACAGGCACAGACGGGCTTGCCTTAGGCGCACCTTTGGCACGCCCGCTGTGCGTGTCCGCTGCACGGCCACATCATCCACCCCCTTTCTGCTAGGCGAACGCAGAAGCAAAAACAGCTAGAGAGCTAACTTGGAAGTTAAAGTGCCCCTGATTGTTGTCCCGCCTCCCGGAGCATTTAACACAGCTCCTTTGACCCCAGAACAGAGAATGTGCAAAACGAGCAGTATATAAAGTTAAAAAGGTTAAAACAGGCCATTAGAAACGTGGAAATAAGCAATTTAGGTAACACACAGGACTTCCTCCAGATATTAAATAAAAGTTATCTAAATGCAGCAAAGATCAGACCACTCGTGTTCGGTCAGTGCGTTCCTGCCCTTTTCTTTTGACACAGGGAAGCACAACAAAATTCCTTGTGGTGACGCCCTGCACCAAAACTTTGTAAATGAGGCCCTGAGTCTATAAAGGCTGAAATTGTTCTGGGGTAGCTTGTGTCTCATCTGAAGGGGCTCTGGTCTGGTAGTACATGCAGGCCTTTTTCTATTGGAGCAGGACAAAGACTAAATTGCATAAGTAAGGTCTCATTAGAGAGGCATAGCTGAAGAAAAACAATGGACTGCAGGACGGCCTGATTGATTAACAGTTGCTGATTTAAGTCAAAGCATTCCATCCATCTCTTTGTTGTTTATTGCATTGGATGTCCTTGATGTGAGGCATGTATCCAGGCATCTGTAATATGCTCACCGAGTCACAGAAGCTCAGCTATCATGATCCAGTCAATGAGGAGGCTTAAGTAGGCTGAAACTAGTCTGGGGTTCCTTATGTTCCTTTCTGGAGGAAACTTAGCATATAAATATAGGCAGTACTGTTCCTTTTAGAGCAGGACCATGTCTTATTTGCATATGAATGGCGTAGCTCTACAGTGACATGATGGCTGAAAAACAATGGATTGGATTGTTGCAGTAAGTGGTCATCATAAGCTGAGATTAATTAAAGCATTGCTTCCATAATTTTGTGTTTCTTTTATTCATTGACAAAACTGTGGCAGTTATGCTGACACATGGCTGCTTTGCCCTCTATGCAACATGGCTCATATATTTTCACACTGGTGAGGACTAATTGGACTGCACAGGTCTGGGTTTGCTTGTGTTTCTGTTTGCCGGAGAGCTGACCTTGCATGTCAGTCTGGACTGCTTCTTGTGGAGCTGGGCCAAAACTGATTTGCCTATGCTGGTCTCTATCTAGAATGCTAATGTAGGTGCAATAATATAAATCGAAATGCTGAAACAATCAATCACCAGTGGCTGGGGTTAATTCAGACATTTCTTCCATCAAATATTTGTTTGTAGCAAGGCAGGTGGATGGTACATGCTGTACTATAGAAATGCAGACCTTCTCCCTCTTTTATCCCTCCGCTATACTTCTCAATCCAAATAACTAACTAACATATCCACCACTCAAATGACTTTCCTATTTCACTAGGCCAATTCACCAGTAATCCTTTATGGGTTCCGGGCTCTCGCCAAAAAAGTGCTTCAACACCTCATATATAAATGCAAACCTTTTCCCTTTTTTTTATCTCTCCACTATACTTCCCAATCCAAATAACTGACTAATGTATTCACCACTCAAATTACTTTAATCTTTCACTATACTAATTCGCCATGGGTTTTATGGGGTCTGGAGTAGCGTGCTTCTTGCCGAAAAAACGCTTTCATGCCTCGTTATGGGTGGTAAGCTCTATATAAATGCAAGTACAATACAATACAATACTATTTCCTAAAGTACATTAACTCACAGAAAAAGTGCACATCAAGCAGCCTACCTATCACATCAAGAGCCATGCCTGGGCAGCAGAGCTCAGGGTGAAAATAAAAATTTTAAAAAGCATTTACGTGCAAAAATCCAAAAGCCTCTTTTGTGGCTGATAACTAACTCCTTTTGCCTCAATGGTTTCTTGTATGGAAGAATTTGAGGTGAAATGGATTATAGCTGGAAAGTTAATGCTCATCAGAAGAAACTAAGAAACGACATTAAGCAAAAGAAAAACTCTTGCTTGTTATTTTTTGAAGATAACCCACCCATTATAAATATTTATATTGCACATAAGGGAAGCTGATTTTTTAAGATTAAATTTGAAATGTTTATGATTAATCTAGAGAACCCATTTGAACAAACCTGGAGTTATAACCTCCAAAATCTCAAATTTATAACATGCATATTGTATGAAGCTGTTCGAAGCGAGTGCATTATTCAATTAATTATTTTAACTGAATTGCATTTTGTGATCTGCAAGTAATGCAATGTTTTATGCAGAAAAATCATTAACCTGCTATGTTATAGCACATGAAATATGAATCGGTGAACTTCAATTTATGTTTTTCATTTGCAGTAGTCACAATAACCATATTTGCTTCTTTATTATACCATGTGACCAGAGTTGGTACATATATCTCTCATGCAAGTGCAATAACCACCAGGGATGCCACACCCTAATGTATCATGAAACTTGTAGGAAACTGATAAACCAATGCTGCATGTGCCTTAACCCTTGTGTTTTCCTTGATCCGGATCCTGCCAAAGCTCAGTTTTAGCAAAAGGGAAGAAATTGCTGTTATGAGCTCTCACCGCCCCACTTTTTCTGTCCTCCACAGCTTGTATTTCACATATAACTCCAGAAGTCACAAAAAAAACAACAAAAAAAATCTGAGAAACAAGAAGAGAGGTATACTCTGGTTGACCCTGAGGAGATTGATGGATGTGGAGATGGCGAAGCACCAGAGAGTCATGAAGGAGATAAGGGCCAGGAGGAGCAGTAAGAGGACTAGCAGCAGGGCCAGGAGAACTAGGAGACTCAAGTGGGGTAGCATAAAGGAAGAAGAAAACCAAGAGAACAAAGACTATAGGAGTCTGGGCACAGGGAGAAAAGGACCGGAATGAACATGAAGATGGGAACTAAAATGGCCAGAGGGACTGGTAATAAGGGCCAAGAGGATGATAACCTGGATAACTGCAGGGCCAGGATCAAGAAGACCACATCCAGGCCCACTACAAAGGGTCCAGGATTGAGACAGGCAGGACTCACAACTAGCCAAGTCCAGGTGCTGGGTTCCAAGTTTTTGGAGTCTGTTTTGTTCCTGATTCTCTGATTGGGGTACCAGACAACTGGCACTTGGAGTCATTCTGGGGGTCCTGGGTTCAAGCTGCAAGCCTAGTCCTTCTCGCCCAGGCAGGAGGGCAACTGGAAAGGAGGTCAGAAATCTAGCAAAGCAGCAGCTTAGCAGAGTCCTTCCAGCAGCACAGCAGTCCTTCTTCCTGGCAAAGTCGTCCACAGGTCTAGAAGTGTACTGAAGAGTTGAGTATGAGGGTCCAATATTTAAGGCTGGTACCCACTTTGAAAAAGTAGAAGTGTCTATAAGTCTTCCTTTGAAGTGCTTAGACTTCTCTGACTCCCCTGCCCTGACTCCAACCTGGCTACAGGAACAACCCGTTGTTACAAATATTTTATGTGAAGGAAGAGCACAGCCTATTCAGTTGCAAGTAGGACTGTGATAGCCCCCCATCTTGCCAGTTAATAGCCCATCCAGGTACAACTAAGTGCACAAAGTACAACTGCCAACTATACGTACTCATGCGCCTTGGACAGGCTGTAGACACCAAATTGCTAAGGCAGGAAAATGGCAACTTTCTAAAATTGGCATTTTCAAGCTTTTGATTGAAATACTGACTTTGCTAAAAGAGAGGATTTACCAATACAATTCCAAAGAGACCAAACATGAACTGTTTTCCTGTTTCTATTTGGAAGTTACAGTTTATTAAATGTAATAAGGTAACTCCAATGTTATCCTATTGGAGATGTAGGCTTTGCAGTAGTGAAAACTGAATATAAGAGGTTTTCAATACCAGGACATATAAAACTTAAAAGTATATGCTCTACATTTTAAATACATTGCATCCTGCCCTCTGGGCTGTGCAGGGCCTACCCTATGGCTGACTTTCATATTAAAAAGCAAGGTTTAGGTCAGGCAAAAGCTTATTTTGCCTGGTCAAAATGACAGTCTAACTGCATACACATAACCTGCAATGTAAGGCCTGAGACATATTTGAAATGGTTACTTGAGTGGGTGGCACAATCTGTGCAGCAATCCTACTAGTAGCATTTAATTTACAGGAATTGGGTACACCTAGTACCACTTTATCTGCGACTTATGAGTAAAGCAAATATGCCATTTGGGTTCAAGCCAATATTACATTGTTTTAAGCACGAGGTACATGTCTAGCAGTAGTAATGTGCAGAGTCCTAAGGCCAGCAAAAGAAGATCAGCAAAAAGTTGGCGGAAGAAGGCGAAAGGTTTGAGAGGGAGACTACACTAAGGCTGACAGATCTAATAGAGTACAAATCAACAATGTCAGGATCAACTTAATGTTTCACTGTGGCACCACAACATCTGGGAGGGTACATGCGTGTCGAAAAACACCATCCAGTAAATACAGAAAGGCTGAATGGGCTGATAAATGACTTTTAAAGGGTTCACTGCAATGCTTTTCCTGGCCAAAGACAAAAGGAGTAACAAAATATCAGAGTGTTTAGCTTGCAATCGGTCTGTTGTTTGGTCCCCAGACAAGTCCACAAGTTGGTCCCAGCAAAAGGCGTAAATTATATTTGTTGAAGGGTGCCCTGCAGCCACAATGACAACCACAACCTTGGTCGGCCAGTCACACCCCATCAACGGCCACCACTCAGTCTTCATACCTAGAGATTTAGATTGCACTGGGTCGGGTACAAAATCCTGCCCTGAGACTGCGACATATGAATTTTCCAAAATGGTAGACTGATTGAAGGGCAGACAGACATATTCAGAAGCTGTGGGTCCCACACACTCCTATCCCAATCCACGGCCACTAAGAAGACTTAGACCTATGTGTTCCATATATTCTTCTAATATACCATCAGGGATGCAGAGGGAGGAAGGCATACAAGAGTCCCTTGCTCCACCTCAATTGAAACGAAAATAAAGGTGGACCTTCAAAGGAACTCCAACGTGCAAAGGTTTTTTTTGACTCTGCATGCTCACTATGGTGGTGAAGAGATCTAGTCAGGGTATGCCCCGTTGCATGTGCTACCTTGGGATGCAGCCACAATTTGAGGTATTCAGACAAAATATCAAAACCAAAATATTTAGAGGCAAAAATATTGAGATGTAAATATTGTGATACACAAATATTGTGTGCAAAAATATTGTTGACAAAAATATCAATTTTAAGGTAAGTAAAATTGATGTTACAAACATCTATGTTGTTAATTTAGAAGTTAAAAATAGCTACGTTGGTAATATTATTAGCAAAAATATCTTTGTTAATAATATCATTTTAAAATTATTTTGATGTATTTTTGTATATATTTTAATTGTATATGTAATAAATTGTTTGTAAAATTTTTAGTTAATGTTTTCAATATATTTTGTAAAGGATGTTTTCAAATTTAATGTAATATTTTATTATTATTTTTTGTGTCATAGTGGGTTGTGGGGTTTATAGAGGTGCAGTGTGGGAAGGAAATTAAATATAATGAATTAATAATTATTTGCAAATTAACAACATTTTGTTAATTAATAATACATTATGCTAACTGTTTTTTTTTATTATGTAAAGTTTTAGGTACAGATTGTGGGGTTTGTAAGCACATAGGGTGGGAAGCAATTACAATTAATGAATAATACATTTGTAATTATTATTAAATATGTAGTTGATAATTAGTTATGCTAATTGCATTGTTAATTTAATTATTTATTTATATTTTTTGTGGGGGTATTTTTTAGGGGTAAAGGGTGTGAAGGAAATTAAGCATAATAATGAATAATTATTGTTTATTATTACTACTTATTTAATTGATAATAGATTGTGTAAATATGATAGTTTGTAAGGAAGTTAAATACATATAATTAATATATTGTCATTTAATTGTTATTAATTGATTATTTGATAAATAATTATGTATATAGGAATACTTTTAATTTTTATAATCTGCGTGTGTTGTATTTGTAGAGATAAATGGATACAAGATGGGAAGTTAATTAAATATAATTATCATATTATTACTTAGTTGTTTTTATTTGTTTAATTAGTAATAAAATATTTAACATTTGTAATTATTATAATTTCTAAGATTTTTTTAGGTGCGTGTTGTTTAATTTTACTTGTAAAGGGGAGGAAGGTATTTCAGTTATAATACATGTCAAATATATATTTTTTTAAACTGTGTTATTCTGTTATGTGATAAATGTGTTATGCTTTTTAATTGTACATTACATTATATTTGCATTTTATTATGATTGCTAGAAGAAACACACATGGTATGGTCATACACATTGTTATATGAATACTCTGTATAAACGAGGCAACAAAGTCATCAATTGAGTTTGCTCCTATGGCCTGTCTGCTGGGGGGATTTTCAAGACCTACTAAGTATAAAAATACTACAGCATTTATTGGCTTAGCTTTTGGTGCTTGCAAGATATTAAATAACTATGAACTGGAAGGTACCCTGACCTCCTGGGGTAGCAAAATGGAAAGTGGAGTTTGTTCGTTCCGTTAGTTATGAGAGTGCAGTGATAAAGAGGATCGAGTGCAAAAGTTAGTTCATGGGATCATTTATTAGATTCCCTTAAAGACTTAGGGGGTCATTAGGATGGCAGGACCTAGCGGGGCTGGGACCGACCGCCAGTGGTGCGGCGGTCCCGTCCCGACGATTAGGATGCCACTGCCACCGTGGTGGCGGCATCCTCCATTCCCAGCATTGTGGCGGGCGTTGCTCACAGCACTGCCCGCCACAATGCAGGTATTGCACTGTGTGAATTGTCATGCACAAGGTAACTGGCACTGCAAGGTGCCTGCCACCATGTACATGACAAGGCAGGGGGGTACCATAGGTACCCCCCCATGTGTAACCCCACCCCGCCCGATACCGCGGGGGCCCGCAACGGTCTGCCCTATATCCTGATGACCTCCTTAGAATGTAACTATGATTCTGAGGAAGAACATGTGTAAACAATTTGCCAAATACAAATGTTTTGTAGACATACTGTACCGGGAACTGGACTAAGGGGAGGGTGGTGGTAGTTGGGGTAAGTTGTTTAATATTGTTATGCATGTCTTATTATAAATGCTAATAAAAATGTGTTTACAAAATAAATCATTTTTAGAATATATTGTGGTATTTTAAGTATATTAATACTGTTTGTTTTAATGTAAAATATGTATTAAACATAGTAATACTTTTTTAATTGTTTTAAAATTTGTATATACATGTTATATTTGAATATTGACATTTCTTGATATTTAATGTAGTTGTTAAACTATTTTATTTGTAATCCAATGCTTTATCTACTGTTGCATAGCCTGGAGTGGGAATAGTATATTTTACACCTCCTGAGTCCAACACTTCACCTACTATTGCATTGACTGAAGTGATAATAGCAATTTGTCCCCCTCCTAAATCCAATGCTCTCCCTACTGTTGTACCAGCTGGAGTGGGAATAATAAATTATTATCACTCTGCAATTCAACATGCTCCCTACTATTGCACCAACTGGAGTGAGAAGAGTAATTTGTACCCCTCCTAAATCAAACGCTTTCCCTACTTTTGGAAAGACTGGGGTAGGAATAGTACATTGTTACCCCACATGAGTCCAGCCCTTTCCCTATTATTGCACAGACTGGAGTGTGTATAGTAATTTTTACACTTCCTGAATCAAATGCTTTCCTTACTGTTGCTGAGATTGGAGTGGGATAGTATTTATATTATTTTTACAATTTTAAAGTTCTGTTTATATTGATTACATTTATATTATTATGATGTTTTGTGTATTCAAAATGATATGCTTTTTATTTAGTAATGATTGTAATGTGTGATATATTTTTAGTGAAATTTAAATTTGAATACTGTTCACTTTTTATGTGAAATGAAATCGGTCCATTTTTAAAACATTTTTACAGTTATTTTGACATCGTTTTAAATTATATATATATTCATTGAAAAAGTATAGGTTTCAGGGACGTTATAGTTAGAAATTAGCATTTAAAAAACGTTAGAAATTCTTTGAAAAAAACATAGGTTTCAGGGACGTTATAGTTAGTTTGACATTTCACTCGTACAAAACCAGAGAAATTCAGCCGTTATAGTTAGTTGAGCTAACTATAAATCAGGCCCCCACAATGCACTGCTGAAGACATCACCTATTACATCACTCATGACATGGTCAGTGAAATCACTCAAGACATCGCTGGGGGCTACTGATTTATATTTGGCTAGGGCCAACAACTCCAGTACTCACAGAATAGTGAAGCTGAAGTACACAAGTGAGGTTTAAGGACATCTTGGCAGAGGTATTAGTGATTAGGCTGCTTTGTATGAGTCTTTGGAAAGGTACATTTAAAATACACCGCAGACATTTAGGGGTCTGCTTGAAATGGTAAGTAGAGTCTGTGAGGTTTTAAGGTCTCATGGTCTGGTGACCGGGGTGTTTCTCTACTTGCACATGTATTCTAAAACGTTTTATGAATCTGAAGATGGTAGACGTATAAAACACAGGTACGTCTATTTGTATGTTTCTTTAATACATGATACCACTAGCAAAAGGTACAGACACATGCATGTATGCTTACAGGAATATGGTTAGACTTACAAACTGAATTCCCTACAACCCATGGGGATTAATGACCGAATTGAACACTCGTGCTTTTTGTAAATAATACACCACATTGGAATGATGAGAGACTCTTGGCCCGAATATGAACAACATGAACCACGATGTAATGTGAATATTGAGTTCTGCAGCATATATTATGTCACCTTTCTATTTTGCACTGTATATCAGATATTGAATTTCACAATATATATATTGTTGCTTTTAGTTTTGCATTTATAATTATAATTAAGTATTATCCACAGCTTATCACTGTATTTGATCTAATTTTCGATTAGTTTGTTTACTTTATGCATCGCGCCCCTCGTGATCTACCAATACCCTATCACACTGCGTCTTTCTATTGAGATGTGAATGCGTCTCTTGAGCAATCACGTGACTATCACTCAGCCTATTAGATCCTTGATAACATTAACTACCCGGTCCTAACCGGACCGCGAGTTGTAAAACATCGTTAAAATTCAGATTGTAACCCTTAATGATTTTTCCGACGACCCATGAGACTATAGACATCCCCAATCCCGTTAACATCCGTAAAAAGCATTTTGGTCTATACTCGATCACGTGACCTCAGTCACCGCTCTACATAACTGAACCCCATTGGCCCTTTAAACTATCGGTAACTTCCGGGCTTCTGAACCGCGAGAACGCCGCGCATTATTTTCCTGGGTAAGTCGATGCATAGCGCTATGTCTGATCTGTTCGTTAGGAACACTAACCATTATAATTTGTGGCAAATGATGATTTTGGTATTTGTAATTCTTGTCAAGGTTGTGAACAATGTTCTTTTTACTGCAGCCCACGAACGTTTATTGGTATACAATGTGAAGATATGTAATGATGTTATGATCTTGTAAGTTCTGAGACTGAATACTAAGGTCCTGTATGTTTACATTTTATAGGCCCCCGACGAAGGTTAATGCCGAAATGCATTGGGCGAAATGGAAATAATGTTTGGAAAATATGATAAACAGAGAATAATATTCATGAATGAAATGAATGATCTGATTATGAAGAAACCGTCTTAATGGAATAAAACTACTGAAAGATTGATATAAGACTGAATTGAATCTTCCTTGTAAAAACTTGATATATGGTATAGAAACCAATAGGTTTCATGTAGAACCAGCGCGCCTTACAGTGATAGTGTAATCACACATTGTCCATATAATTCAAGACACCGCTGGCACGGTGTGACAAGGACACGCGCCGAGATAAACTTTAATCTCACATGAAATACAGTGTGCACGGAGATCCATTAATCTCATTATTGAACGACTGCCTACAGTATCCCCCAGTGCACCTACAAAGCGACCAAAGATGCAACTAGATGAGATTGCTCAATTAACGTCCAAACAAGCTGAACTCTTAGCATTTTCTCCAGAAGCAGCAGAGGAAATATATGGACTCATACAGGAGACCAGAGCCTTCAGTCCGAACGTGTCAACCACAGCACAATTGATCAGACAATTTGAATTCCTTAGCAAAAAGGAAATCAACCAAAGACTACATGCTACTACTCTTATCCATTATCATAAAAATAAGCGGATACCTAGAGGATTAAGAATCGCTCTCAAACCAATGTTGTGTAAGAATAGCAAACAATTTGTCGATAAGTGGTATCAAATTCTAAATAAATGTTCATTGGATTTAATTTTACTTATTATACAAGAATTATCAAAAGTACTAAAAGAAATTGAAACTGACCTCAACAACATGAAAAAAGAACTTGATAAATTTCCGGACCTACAAACGACCCTTGAAGAGGTCAACAAGAAATTAGATAAATATGCCAAGGAAGTGAACGACAGAAAAGTGAGGAAATATAAAAGAGACACCATCGATTATAAATACGATGAAGTATACACCTGGGCAGAAATATATAATCAAAGAAAATGGCAACAACCTAAGACTAAACCTACAACTAACTCCTCACAAGAAAGCTTAGTCTCTGAATCAGATATATCACAGACAAGACAACCTATGAATAAAACACAGCAACCAAGTACATCCAGCAAGAAACAGTCTTTTTTAGACATCAGCCCAGCAGCCAACGCCCCACCGGGAGGCGCAACAGGAGAGGTAGAAGAATCTCCAGAAGAAATAGCGAAACGAACAAGGAGTCAGAAAACTCCAAAAACAACTTAGTGATTAATATATCATCTAAAGAGTTAACGTCAGCACAGATGGCAATACTAAATAAAGGAACATCATTTGTACCTACTTACAAAACGAACCTGGCAGAAACGGAATTAGCACTGTTTAAATTTTTCAGGACACTGAAACTGAAATATTTTTTTAAAGACACGATTTCAACATCAGGAACTATCACGAAAACATTTAAACCCAAGAGCACTTTCTGTGCACCTTACTCTCATAAAAACTATAGAAATTTGTGAAAGACTCATTCTCTCAGACATCCAAAAAATTAATTTCAATCAACCCACCAAAAGCAACTTTTCTAAAGCTGAGTTAAGCACTCTTATAAACTTATCTAGAGATACTGATCTCACCTTCCAAAGAGCAGACAAAGGGGGAGCCCTTGTAATTATGGACACGGATTTTTATCAAGATTCTGTTAACAAACATGTGAATGACACTAATACCTATATGGCATTAGATAATGATCCCACTGAAGAATATCAAAAAACACTTAAACTGATTTTGGAACATGCATTAGAAATTAAATGGATTGATGAAAAAACTCAAACATTTCTTGACACCAAATATCCCAGGAGACCCAAAATATATATGTTACCAAAAATTCATAAAGATTTGAAGAAACCGCCATTCAGACCTATAGTGTCTGCTTGTGGGTCAATATCAGACATATTGGTAAATATTTAGACTGTTTTTTGCAACCAATTGTTCAAAGAGGACAAACCTACATCAAAGATACGACTGCTTTCCTGAACCTGTTAAGAAGCATTGTACTAGAACCTGAAGCAGAGTATTGGCTATGTACAATTGATGTAGTATCACTATACACTTCCATACCACACAATGAAGGCTTAGAAGCCTTCGAATGGAACTTGTTGAATGACGAAGAATGCGAGGCCAATAAGATCTTTCTAATTGAATTAATGCATTTTGCATTATATCATAGCTACTTCGAATGGAACAAACAATTTTTTAATCAATGTAATGGAACCTCTATGGGTTTTGGGGGGGCGCCCTCATACGCCAATATGTACATGTCTAAATTCGAACATGAACACATTCTGAGTAACACCAATTGGACAGACCATCTTGTAATGTTTAAAAGATTCATTGACGATCTGTTTATGATCTGGAAAGGAGACAAAGAAAAATTGCTATTGAACATCATGGAATTGAATCAAGTGAATCCCAGAATACAATTCACTCACAGCATACACAAGGAAACGATATCTTATCTAGATGTTCGAATAACTATCTTAAATCAAAATATACATACAGAAGTGTACAAAAAAAGCACAGACCGCAACTCAAGCCTATTGTTCCAGAGCTTTCATCCAGAAACATTGAAAAAACATCTGCCAACATCACAATTCATAAGACAAAAAAGAATTACATCTGACCAGCAGATTCTAGAAAAGACCATTATAGATCAAAAACAACAATATCTGGATCGAGGATATCCCAGAGAGATCTTAGAGCAGTCAATCAATAAAGTTGCCATGCTTACAAGAGAAAGGTTATTATCACCGGAACCTAAGCAAACTGAACAGAAAACTGTATGTGTCCTAAAATTCTCCACTGCAGCCATGAAAATCAAGAAAATTGTTAACCAACATTGGGCACTGATAAAAGATGAACCGGATCTATCCAATCTGTATAATGAACGATTAACCTTTGCTTTCAAAAGATCTAGAAATCTAAAGGAAATACTAACATCAACTAAATCGATAAAGACTCAACATAAAGGAATGTCCAAATGTTTTAATTGCATTCATTGCAACAATGTAATACTTGGCGATACCTTCATGCATCCTACTAAAGGTCACAAAATCAACCTACAATATACAGGTAATTGCGACACCAAGAATGTTATATATGCTATCAAATGCCCTTGCGGTAAAACATATGTCGGACAAACAGAAAGAAAAATTAAAACGAGAATTTCGGAACATAAAAGCAACATCAGAACGAAGCAACAGAAATCAGCAGTAGCCCAACACTGGCTAGAACAAAATCATCAAATTGCACAACTGAAATTTACCATACTTGAGATACTCCCACAACGATACGACACAGACCCCTTGAAACAACGCCTTCAAGCTGAATTCTACTGGATCAAAAAACTGAATTCCCTACAACCCATGGGGATTAATGACCGAATTGAACACTCGTGCTTTTTGTAAATAATACACCACATTGGAATGATGAGAGACTCTTGGCCCGAATATGAACAACATGAACCACGATGTAATGTGAATATTGAGTTCTGCAGCATATATTATGTCACCTTTCTATTTTGCACTGTATATCAGATATTGAATCTCACAATATATATATTGTTGCTTTTAGTTTTGCATTTATAATTATAATTAAGTATTATCCACAGCTTATCACTGTATTTGATCTAATTTTCGATTAGTTTGTTTACTTTATGCATCGCGCCCCTCGTGATCTACCAATACCCTATCACACTGCGTCTTTCTATTGAGATGTGAATGCGTCTCTTGAGCAATCACGTGACTATCACTCAGCCTATTAGATCCTTGATAACATTAACTACCCGGTCCTAACCGGACCGCGAGTTGTAAAACATCGTTAAAATTCAGATTGTAACCCTTAATGATTTTTCCGACGACCCATGAGACTATAGACATCCCCAATCCCGTTAACATCCGTAAAAAGCATTTTGGTCTATACTCGATCACGTGACCTCAGTCACCGCTCTACATAACTGAACCCCATTGGCCCTTTAAACTATCGGTAACTTCCGGGCTTCTGAACCGCGAGAACGCCGCGCATTATTTTCCTGGGTAAGTCGATGCATAGCGCTATGTCTGATCTGTTCGTTAGGAACACTAACCATTATAATTTGTGGCAAATGATGATTTTGGTATTTGTAATTCTTGTCAAGGTTGTGAACAATGTTCTTTTTACTGCAGCCCACGAACGTTTATTGGTATACAATGTGAAGATATGTAATGATGTTATGATCTTGTAAGTTCTGAGACTGAATACTAAGGTCCTGTATGTTTACATTTTATAGGCCCCCGACGAAGGTTAATGCCGAAATGCATTGGGCGAAATGGAAATAATGTTTGGAAAATATGATAAACAGAGAATAATATTCATGAATGAAATGAATGATCTGATTATGAAGAAACCGTCTTAATGGAATAAAACTACTGAAAGATTGATATAAGACTGAATTGAATCTTTCTTGTAAAAACTTGATATATGGTATAGAAACCAATAGGTTTCATGTAGAACCAGCGCGCCTTACAGTGATAGTGTAATCACACATTGTCCATATAATTCAAGACACCGCTGGCACGGTGTGACAAGGACACGCGCCGAGATAAACTTTAAACTCACATGAAATACAGTGTGCACGGAGATCCATTAATCTCTAGACTTACAACAGAGACATGTTAAGGGTGCTGCTTTATATTTGGCTAGGCCCAACACCCTGAGTAGTAGTAGACTGGTGAAACTGCAGCACTAAAGTCAGGTTTAAGAAATGTTTGCAGAGAGATTAGTGATTAGGCTACTTTGTATGAGTCTGTTGAAAGGTACATTTGAAGTATGGAACATAATATTACATGTCTGTTTGGAATAGGAAGTGCAGTCTGTCATGTTTTAAGATGTCTGTGTTGTAAGTCTCACCATCTTTCTGTAAGTATACATGCATATGTCTGAACCTTTTTCTAGTGGTATCATATATAACAGAAGCACACAAATAGACATATACCTGTGTTTTATGTCTAGCATAATCAAATTCATAACACCTCTGAGAATACATATGCAAGTAGATACATACCTCAGTCACAAGACCTTGTAGATCATAAAACTTGACAGCCTGCTCTTCACATTCCAAACAGATACGTAATATTATGTGCCGTACTTCAAGTATACCTTACAAAAGTAATATTGCACAGATTTCGGTTTTACCTTTCTTGAGTTTTCTTGTTTCTTTCTGCACTTCTCTTGACTGTTTCTTTCTGCATCTCTTTCTACATTTATGTTGCATCTTTCTGCAACAATCTTATCTCTTTTGTGTTTTTTCTGAACTTCTCTTGTTTTTTAGTACCTTTTTGTATTTAGGGAGAATAACAATGTAATTCTAATTAATTGTTTACTTGTTATTATTAATATTGACATATTGACATGTAATGAATTTAAAATAGTTAATTGATATAAGAATCTATTGAAACTATTCTTTCTTTTTTAGAACATTATTTTTTGGGGATTAGAAATTGCGGTTGGCAAGGAAACATGAAGAGAAGACAAAAACGAAAACAGAAGTACTTAAACCAATGTAAAAAGAGTGGACTACAACAATACCAAACTGTTACTCATGATAACGTTTGTTCTGGCAAGAGTACTAAACAATTTCTTAAAACAGTTGTGGAGAGATTAAAAGACGACAATAGGAATGAAAGGAAAAAGAAAATGTTTACAACAAAGCACAATGAAACAAACAATTGAAATGGGGAAAAAAACTTCAATTTTGGAAAAACAACACATGTCACAAAAAGACAAAAACAATTTAAAGAGATATGTGTATAAATGTTTCAAAGTAGAGTAATTCAAAATGTATTAAAAGATTATAAAATGTATAAAAGAAGATCAGCAGTGTATAAGATGATGGGACACATTGAAGTGTAGTAGATACTGCTTTTGAATTGAAATTAAAATTATTTATATTAGTATTGATGAGAATGAAAACATTGAATAAAACAATGCAGTTTATGAAGGAGAAAAGCAATAGAAAAAGACTGGTTAATAGAAGTAACTTTTGTAAAACCTTTACAGGTGAATGAAAGAACCTTTCTAGTACTGAGCCTTTCTTTAATGAAGAAAGCTGTTTTCAACAGAACACATTAGTTCATGCAGTTGATACTTGTGGACGATGCTATGAGATGAATGATGGTTGTCCGATTCTAAAAGAAAAAATGGTTGTTAGGAGTGTGGAAGAAATAATAGCTGTAGAAGTTCAAGGTAAGCGTACCAAAGCTCCTAAATATAAGTGGGATTGTAGCAGTATTTACAGTATTCAACTGGAATCGATTGACATTTTGCAAATTATTTTATGAGAATATGCAAACAGAAATGCTAAGCAGAAGATTAAGATATTACAAGGACTAGATCCACGTAAAGTAAGAAAATATACTCACTTTCAGGGTGATTCTCTATCTTGTCTTTCAAGAAAAGTGTGTAAAAGTACTTTTTATCATTTAAGACTGTTAGCAGTACAGCTCTCAGAAATAATGAGGTTAGTAAGGAGATTCTACTATGTAAAAACTCTGGCATTATGCTTTAGTGAAATGAACACAGCTCTTCTGCACAGTTCACTATCACATGTACAAAAAGTTTGTGATGATACAGAGTTTCCTTTTTTTGGTTCACAAGAGGAGTGTAGAGAAAGTGACAGCTTGATAAGTGTAGGTGTTGCAAGATGGGTGAAAGAGATTACTAGTGATGAGTTTGCAGAAGAAAATACAAAGTTTAAGACGGTTTCATCAGAAAAACCAAACAATATTTGCATTTGTTGTCGCCATACTCACTATAGAAGTCAAACTAGAAATGTATATATTTATATTTACAAAGTGAAAAGGAAAACAATGATAAGTAGCAGCAATTTGGTGTTTCTTTGTTGGTAAAAGTACGCTCTGTGTTGGCTACTGATCAACTAATTTGTAAATATTGTTACAACAAATTATAATAGAACAAAATACCAGCTAGAGCAGTACATACCAACTTACAGTTGGTAGCTATTCCTCAGGAACTGGCAGATTTGAATGCATATGAGTCCATTCTTATACAATCTGTGCACCCATTTCATGCTATAGTTCGTATGGAGCCTAAAATAGGTAAGCTGTCACCAACAGATTTACAAAGAGGTCTGAAAGAAAGAGTTGTTTATTTACCTTTAAATTTTAAGATCAATATTGAAATGGTTGGTGTAAACAGGGAGGAAAATGAGCCAGTAGTTATTAAGTAAATGGTGTACTAACCAAGAGTCGAAAATTATGGCAAGAGTTTATAGATGTTAATGAACTTCTAAAGGCTACATTATATCTGATATAAAATAATATTCATTATAAGATTGTAAATGTTGATGAACAGGTAATCTTGTTTGAAGATGAAACAGAAATTTCAAGTGGCCAAATAGAAAAAATGGACAAGTCCATGAGTAAAGAGATTTATGAACATTGTACTATACATCCTCTTCAATCAGAGGAAATTTTTGGGAACAGTATTGAGTTATTTCAAATGAAGGAAGCAGAGTGAACTCCCATGAGAATATGGGTAAAAAGATTAGAAGCTTGTTGTTTTCCATAGCTATTCCTCACTAGAGAAGGTGGACGATTTGATGAGCGAGCTGTACGGATTGCAGCTTCAGAATACCGACTGACAAGCTTGTACTCTAAAGGTCCTAGATTTTGAAAGTGCATTCCATACATATTTCATCTTCCGTTTGAAAGTTGTTTGTCTACACTTATAAATGTAGCGAACCACATATTAAAAACAGGAGTTCATCTTCCACATGTTTTTGCAAAGGAATTCATGGACAAAGTTCAACAAAGAGAAGAAAATTTAGAATCTCAGTTAATTATTTTGATGGCATGTCAACGTGGTACCAATGAATATTGGTATTGTTTTCATGGAGAACATAAATGCATGTTAAGAAATGTAGGCACTCCTACATGGTTTGTAACACTTAGCTGTGCTGAATATGCATGGGACGATTTACTTGAATTTCAATGAGAAGCAAATTGAAAGATTAAGAACATTGAATTGAAGACGGCTGGAGAACTGTGTTCCTTGGATCCTGTAAATGTGTGCAGACATTTTAATTATAGGTTTCAAGCTATGATGTCATTTATCTGCAATAAAAAATAAATCCACCTCTTGGAGAGGTAACAGATTTTTGTGGGAAAAAGGAGTACGAAGCCAGAGGTGCTCATTATATACACATGCTATTATGGATAGAGAATGCGCGATAATTGGGAACTGATACTGATGAAACTGTTTTGTCTTTTATTGAACAGTATGCTACATGTGCCATTCCAAGAGATGGAGGAGAACAGAGCTTGAGACAACAAAATTTACGGTTTCAAAGTCATCGATGTGGGAAAAACTGCTGATGAAAATATAAGTGAAAAGTAGGGGTGGGTGTAATTTGTGTAATCGCATTATGCAAATCTCCCCGAAACAGTAAAAAATCTCAGCGTACACGCAGACATTCCACAAGCACATGGAATTGCTTGTTCGCCATGCTTTTTTCCTGTTCGTAATTGCTGTTTGCGTGCTTGAGGGGAAATATTTTGCGAACACGCATTTTGAGAAGGCGAACAAGCAAAAAATTTCGCGAACTCGCGGAATGCAGAATTTTTGGCAATTTTGCGTTCTCTGCGGAACGCAAAATTACCCAAATTCTGCAAATTCCACGAGCGGAACGGAATTTGCCGCCCAGGCCTAGTGAAAAGGAAAATTTTATACAAAATGTCGTTTTGGATTCCCATGTCTATAATTTCTAGAGGAAGAGTAAATCATTTTCTGTCAGCAGTAAGGCATACAATAACTTGGAAATCTCCTAAGAATACACACAACTTAAAAAGAACAGAAAGCTTCAAAGCGCATAAATGACTACAATCCAGTTATTTTGAAAATGTGGCATGCAAACATGGATATAAAATATGTTGCAGAGAATTCAATTGCTGTAGCTCGCTATGATACATCATATTTAACCAAATCTGAAAAGACAGAGATGAAAGAAATGTGGGAAGAAATTTCACAAGAGAAGAGTCTTAGCAAGAAATGGTACATCTTCAGCTTGAAAGTGCTTTCCCATCGAGAGATTGGATTCTATGAATGTTCAGCTCACTAGAGCTCTGCCAGTTTATATTCAAAGACAAGAGGAATAATTTGGTTAAGTCTAGGTCTTGCTGCCACACAAAATAGAGTATTGAAATCTGTGCTAGAAATCAAATACTGAGCACAGAATGACCCAGAAAGTACAGATATTGTTAAAACTAATATGTCGGATACATACTATCCCAAAAGAAGTCCACATCTCGAAAACCTATGTCTGTATGAAATACTTTAACATTACATCTTTAAATGATAAGTACAGAAAATATAAAAGAAGAATTAATGCAGTAATTGGATGTGACGGATGTTTGGTAAAACATGAAATAGGAAATCTTATTAACCACAGAAAACTGAGTTGTGATAGTCCAGATAAGAGGGAATATTTTTTATTTAACACTTCTTCAACTGTTCAAGCCTTGGAGTAGTGAAACAGAATTAATTGGAGATTTTGACTGCTATGAAGATTTTCTTAAAGCAAGTAAAGATAGTATTCAATGCACAGTTTTCCCTATATATCTACAAAAGTTAAATGATCAGAATGAACAAGAAACTATTATTACATCTGAAATAGCTATAGAAAGTTCCCAAGATAGTCAAAGTTCTGGTCCACTGAGTCAATATTCACTGGGACAATCACTTATCGAAAATGAAGCAGCAATAGCCATAAATGAGGTAGAAACTGCAATGCAACTACCACAACAGGATATTATTCAGTTGGAAAATTTAGGAGAACAACTACATTTTGAACAGAAAGAAACAAATCTACAAGTCAAACAACAGAAAGAACATGGTTTGCTGCACGAGAAAAAGAATGCCAATGTTCATCATTTAATCCTATTATGATGTACATCAGTGGTCAAGATGGAACAGGAAAACGTTTCCTAATTAAAGTTGTAACCATTTATCTACACAAAGCTACAGAATCACATTCATCTTGTGTTGTAACAGCTCCTACTTGATTTAGTAGCACACAACATTAAAGGCATTACTTTACATCTACTACAACTTACTCCTGTAAAAGGACAACCTGTTTTTAAAACACTTGTCTATGTAGTCACAGGTAAATCTTTGGGAAGTATCGGAAATGTGAATATTTGGTTAAATTTTGTATATAAGGAACTTGTTAAGAATATGCGACAAGCAGTGATGAAGATTACGAAAATATTCATCAAGACATAAGAATAAGTGTTTCGACAAAACAATTGGAAACACAGCGGCTGAAGTAAAGTACAACATGCTTGGAGAAAAGCAGTCTATAATTAGCTTAAGGCCTACACTGCAAGAGTGTTCTACTTTTAATCAACTACTTCTCAAACTGGAAAAAGAAGAAATAGAGAAACTACAGGCTAAATAGGATACTTTGGGAACGTCTGTATCTAAAACTGCAGGCTTAGAAAGGACTTTACATGCGTGTATAAACTGTCAGGTAATTTGAATATAGAAGAAGGTTTAGTAAATGGAGCAATGGGTATAGTTATTGATTTTGTAAAATTTCAGAATAGAGATAGAATAGAATTGTTGATTATAAAAATCAGATTAAAGAGGTAAGACCGATTGGGCGTTGTGCTGCATGTATTTTTCTTGTAAGATTTGTATGTTTGCAGACAACAGACAGGACAACAGTTTCCTCTATCTTTAGCATGTGCAGAAACTAATCAAAAATCTCAAGGTTTAAGTATAGACACTGGGACCTATTCACAAAAGTAATCTGAGACAAAATCCTAACTTTACGACTTTCAGTATTCACAAAGGGCATTTAGGAGTAGTAAAGTTAGGATTTTATCTCAATTAAACTTAAGTTTTGATCTTAAGTTACACTTAAGGTAAACCTGAGTTTAACTGAGACAAAATCCTAACTTTACTGCTCCTAAATGCCCTTTGTATGCCCTTTGTGAATACCGAATGTCATAAAGTTAGGATTTTGCTCAGATTACTTTTGTGAATCGGGCCCCACGTTTTTGTAAATATCGGAAGTACAGTGTTCAAAGAGGGAATGGCATACATTGCATTGACTCGAGTATGAACATTGCTTGGTTTCTATTTGATAGATTTTGATGAGAAAAGGGTTAGTGCTGATTCTAACTGTATGAAAGAGTACAATAGTTTACCCTTTTCCATGCCGAGGGCCGTCCGACATCACAGTGGGCACGTGTGTCGGACGGCTCCCGTCCGATCTACACACGCGTCAAATTCTGCCGCACCATGGCAGAATGTGTGCCGTGGCAAAGCGGTCAAGAAGACTTTATACTCCTGATTTAGGTTTATATCCCATCTACGAGAAACGAATAGTGTGTCCAAAATGGATATATGTCAAAGATGCAATTGAGGTTCATAAAAAGAAAACACATGAAGAGAAACCTGAAGGCATAAAGAAAATGAAAATGGAAACTGTTGATGACATTGTAGGATACCATTTGCAAAATAGTTCAGGTATCAACTGTAATGCTAATAGTTCAGGTGTCAACTGTCATGCTAATGTGATTCTGAATGTTGTGTTTTATCTACAAGATCTTCAACATGAAATCATGGGAAATCATGGGAAATTGTAAAAAAAGATTCTGTTCTTTACCACACATCATGTATTTCAACAGTTGGTAACTGACAGAAGTAAAATCAATACTGTTTCTGTTATTCAACATATTTTGGATATATGTACTGGTTCTTTGACTATTACTCCAAATATACAACAAGACACACAAAAATGTCTAATCCTTATGTTTGGAGTATTAGAACATGAAGGAGTACAGATGATTGAAAACTTTTTTGGACTAAGCTACAGATGGGATCATAAATGTGAAGAGTGTTCATTTACTTCTTCCACTGAAATACAAACAGAACGATTCATATACCTGACAATACCAGACTGCAAATCAGTACCTTTTAACAAATGGATAAAAACAGTCAATCAGGACATGAGATTTTCGCATTGAAGTTGAAATATGTTGTCTGCATTACATATAGAAAGATTTGGAACATATGTCGTTTTAATGCTACAATGTTGTAGAGCAAATGGAAGAAAATTGCAAGAAAAAAATCACATTTTAAATTAAGTCAAATATCTATTTCAGGAAGAACTTTTATAGCAGTGGCAATTTTTGTTCCATGATGGACCTACTACAACATCTGAAAACTATTCTCTATATTTAAAGTGTAATAAAGAATGGACATATTGCTATGATGCCCAATAGATTGCCTAATGAATTACCAAATTCATATTTGTTATTTTTGAAGCCCTATTTGGAAGATGTGAACAGAAAGAAGACATGAGTACAAACTATTAATATTTATAATTGTTGTTTGGAATAATATTTGCGCTAATTTATATTCCATTTGGAAAATGATATTTGAAAAGAAATACTTTATATATTTGTTGTCTATATTGTATCAGATGTAAATGATAGTCTACATTTTGGCAAATGCATTTGAGATAAATAATAGAGTTAAGGTAGATGAAGGAAGTAATTAACAAAGTGCAGATAGGAAACCGGAGAGCTACTCATATTGATAATGACGCTCTATGCTGGTGTTTTTGTCTACAATCAACTTGATTTTTTTTTCCCCGCTATCCAATGATGATACTACATTGAAATCATTACGTATGGTGAAGTTAAGTGGAATCTGAGAACAGCAAAAAAGGGAAACAGAAAATATTGTCTAATTCTAAATGTATGCTTTGTTCTTAAAAATATAAAAATATAATTTCTGTATTATATTAACATTAAATAACAGTTTCTCTTCTTCTTTATAGAAGGTACTGTTGAGGTTTGAAATACGTTTTAATGCTGTTTAAGACAATACTCTAAAATACTTCTACTGAGTAATCTAACTAAATTACTTAAAAGGTAAGAATACATAATACAATATGCATGAGGACGTGAAAAATGTTTAAAGTTTCAATACATGTTATTTGTTTCTAATATAAATGATGTCGATTCTTTAGACTATTTGAAGTTATCATTATGTTGCACATGTAATCAGGCAGGCAGTCATCCTTTCACCCAGACACTAGCTATGTACTCATGCAATCACTTAGGCACTACCCATGTAGGTATGCAATCACTCAGGTACTACTCTTGCATTCAACCGTTCACTCAGGGACTACCCGTACACTTAATCATTCAATCAGGTACTACCCATGCACTCATCCAATCAGCTAGACATTAACCTATACTCATACTTTCACTCGGGTACTTGCCATGCACTAATAGAATCACCAAGCCACTACCCCTGCACTGATCTAAACAGTCAGTCATTAACCTTGCACTCATAAAGTCATTCAGGCACTAACCATGCACTCATCCAATCACCAAGGTAGTACGGCTGCACTTATGCAATCACCCAGGCACTACTCTTGTACTCAACCATTCACTCAGGCCCTACCCATGCACTCATCCATTCAATCAGGCACTGCCTATGCACGCATCCAATGACCCTGGCATTACTCTTACATCCATCCTTCCACTCATGCAGTACCCCTACACTCATCCAATCACCCAGGCACTACCTGTGCACTCATGCAATCACTCAGGCACTACTGTTGCACTCATCCATTCCCTCAAACATTACTTATGCAATCACCCAGGCACTCATGCAATTACTCCTTCACTACTCTTGCACTCAACCATTCACTCAGGCACTACCCATACACTTCTCCATTCACTCAACCACTACCCCTGCACTCATGCATTCACTCAGGCACTACCCATGCACTCATCCATTCTCTCAGACACTACCAATACACTCTTCAAATGACCCATGCATTATTCTTGCAGTCATACTTTTACTCATGTAGTACCCATGAACTGATCTAAGCACCCAGACATTATGCTTCCATTCAAGTCACTCAGGCATTCATCCAATCACTCACACAGTACCCCTGCACTTGTCCAATCAACCACACACTGCCCATGTACTCATGCAATCACTCAGGCACTACTCTTGCACTCAACCATTCACTCAGGCCTACCCATGCACTCATCCATTCTCTCAGTCACTACGTATGCACCCATCCAATGACCCAGGCATTACCCTTGCATAACCCTGACACTCAGACAATACCCATACCCTCATCCAATCACCTAGGCACTACCCCTGAACTCATGCAATCACCCAGGCATCATGCATGCACTAATGCAATCACTCAGACACTATTGTTGCACGTATCCATTCCCTCAAACACTACCTATGCACTCATCCATTCACTCAGGCACTACCCATGCACTCCTCCAATCACCCAGGCAGTACCCCTGCACTTAGACAATAACCCAGGTACTATTTGTGCACTGAACTATTCACTCAGGCACTACGCATGCACCCTTCTATTTCCTCAGGCACTACCAATGCACTCATCCAATGACCCAAGTATTAGTCTTTCACTCTTACTTTCACTCAGGTACTTCCCATACACTCATCCAATCACCCAGGCACTATACCTACACTCATGCAGTACCCATGAACTGATCTAAGCACCCATACATTACGCTTGCATTCATGAAGTCACTCAGGCACTCTTCCAATCACCCACACAGTACCCCTGCACTTTTCCAATCAACCACACACTGCCCATGCACTCATGCAATCACCCAGGCACTACTGTTGCCCTCAACCATTCACTCAGGCCTACCCATGCACTCATCCATTCTCTCAGTCACTACCTATGCACCAATCCAATGACCCAGGCATTACCCTTGCATCCATCCTTCCACTCAGGCAGTACCCATACCCTCATCCAATCACCTAGGCACTACCCCTGAACTCATGCAATCATCCATGCACAAATGCAATCACTCAGACACTACTGTTGCACTCATCCATTCCCTCAAACACTAGCCGTGCACTCATCCATTCACTCAGGCACTACCCATGCACTCCTCCAATCACCCAGGCAGTACCCCTGCACTTAGACAATAACCCAGGTACTATTTATGTACTGAACTATTTACTCGGGAACTACGCTTGCACCCATCTACTCCCTCAGGCACTACCCATGCACTCATCCAATGACTCAAGTATTAGTCTTTCACTCTTACTTTCACTCAGGTACTTCCCATACACTCATCCAATCACCCAGGGACTATACCTACACTCATGCAGTACCCATGAACTGATCTAAGCACCCAAACATTACGCTTGCATTGATGAAGTCATTCAGGCACTCATCCAATCACCCACACAGTACCCCTGCACTTTTCCAAATAAACCACGCACTGCCCATGCACTCATGCAATCACTCAGGCACTACTCTTGCACTCAGACATTCACTCAGGCCTACCCATGTACTCATCCATTCTCTTAGTCACTACCTATGCACCCATCCAATGACCCGGGCATTACCTTTGCATCAACCTTCCACTTGCAAGGCAGTACCCAGACCATCATCCAATCAACTAGGCATTACCCCTGATCTCATGCAATCATCCATGCACTCATGTAATCACTCATACACTACTGTTGCACTCATCCATTCCCTCAAACACTACCCATGCACTCATCCATTCACTCAGGCACTACCCATGCACTCCTCCATTCACCCAGGCAGTACCCCTGCACTTACACAATAACCCAGGTACTATTTATGCACTGAACTATTTACTCAGGCACTACGCTTGCACCCATCTATTCCCTCAGGCACTACCCATGCACTTATCCAATGACCCAAGTATTAGTCTTTCACTCTTACTTTCACTCAGGTACTTCCCATACACTCATCCAATCACCCAGGCACTATACCTACACTCATGCAACAAGCCAGACACTGCTCATGCATTCATCCATTCTCTCAGGCACTACCCATACTCTATTCAAATGACCCAGGCATTACTCTTACATCCTTTTACTCACTTACATTCTTTTACTCATGCAGTACCCATGCACTTAACTAAGTACCCAGACATTACTCTTGCACTCATGAAGTCACTCAGGTACTACCCATGCAATCAACCAATCACCCAGGCAGTACCCCTGCACTTTTGCAACCACCCAGGCACTGTCAATCCACTCATGCAATCACTCAGGTACTACTTTTGCCCTCAACCATTCACTCAGGCATTATCCATGCATTCATCCATTTACTTGGGCACTACCTATGCACTCATCCAATGACTCAGGCATTACCCATGCTCCCATCCTTCCACTAATACAGTATGCATACACTCATCCAATCACCCAGGCACTATCCCTGCACTCATGCAATCAACCAGGCACTATCCATGAACTCATGCTTTCACTCAGGCACTACTGCTGTACTCATCCATTCACCCAGGCACCACCTATGCACTCATCCAAGGAGCCAGGCATTACCCTTGCATCCATCCTTCCACTCCGGCAGTATGCATGCACTCATCCATTCATTCAGGCACTAGACGTGCAATCATACAATCAAGGAGGCACTACCTATACACACATTGAATCACTCAGGCATCACCCATGCAGTTATGCAATCACCCAGACAATAGTCTTGCACTCAACTATTCCCTCAGGCACTACCCATGCACTCATTCATTTACTCAGGCAGTACCTATGCACTCATGCAATCAAAGAGGTACTACCTATTCACACATGCAATCACTCAGGCATTACCCATTTATTTATTTATTTATTTATTTGCAGGTTTGTATAGCGCTCTGATTCGACTCCCGGGGGAGTATCTCCGCGCTTCTGACGTCAAATCTGATGGAGCAATAGCGATAACAGTAGAATTAAAGCTGTGGATCTAAAGGACAATAAGCTAGATTAGCTAATTAAACTAAACAGGAAAGTTTTCAGATTTTTTCTGAAATTCAGATGGTCAGAACATTGCCTTAATGATAGTGGGAGCATGTTCCAGTATGTAGGACCCACTACCGACAAGGCCCTGCCGCCCAGTCTGATCTTGTCATTTTAGGTACTTTTAGCAACAGCTGTTGGCTGGATCTGAGGGTGCGAATAGGGTTATATGGAGCAAATTTGGAAGACAGATATTCAGGTCCTAAATCATGGAGACTTTTATGAATGATACAGCAAGTCTTAAACTTGACTCGCAGACGTATGGGCAGCCAATGGAGTTTGCATAATAAAGGCTTAGATAGAGATCTTGGGGGAGCGTTAAGCACCAATCTGGCTGCAGTATTCTGTATTACCTGCAAACGGTCAAGAACCTCTTCATTAGCTCCTGCTAAAAGACCGTTGCAGTAATCTAGACGACTGATCACCAGAGCCTGGACTAAGGTTCTTCTATAAGAATCAGGCAAAAAAGGAAATATCCTACGGAGGAGACCTATCATGTGGAAACATGATCCCACTGTTACATTAACATTCTGTTTCATAGTCAGCTCAGGTTCCAGCCGTACTCCCAAATTCTTAATTGTAGATTTGGGTTCGGGGACTGGGCCTAGGTCTAGAGGCCACCAATCAGGAGACCATTGGATTTTGGCTTTCCCAAAGAGCATCACCTCTGTTTTCCCAACATTACATTGTAGAAAATTACAGGACATCCAACGCGCTACTGCCTTCATCCCATCTGAGAAAGATTGTATGATCTCAGGGGTAAGATGTTTAAAAGGGAAAAGTAGCTGCGTACCATCAGCGTATGACACTGGACTAAAACCAAAAGCTCTAGTTATTTCTGCCAAGGGGGCCACGTAGGTGTTGAATAGGGTCGGACTTAAGCATGATCCTTGTGGAACCCCCTTGGTGATTTTAACCTCTTCAGATCTAAAATCACCCATGGTGACACGTTGGGTGCGGTTCAAGAGGAAGCTTTTGATCCAGTCCAGTGCCTTATCACCAATTCCACTCTCAGACAGGCGTTCGATCAAGATGTTATGAGATATAGTATCGAACGCTGCCGATAAATCAAGTAGCACCAGGACAACTGAAAAACCATTGTCCTGGTACATACGTAGATCGTCCGTTATCGACAGCAAGGCCGTTTCAGTGCTGTATTTTGGCCTGAAACCTGACTGTGATGGATCGAGGCTGTTGGAATGCTCCAAATAAGTTGAGAGATGTTTATTTGTATGTTTCTCAATAATTTCCCCCAAAAAAGGTAACAGGGAAATTGGTCTCAGATTGGACATATTAGTCCAAGGAAGTGATGTATTTTTCCGGATTGGTCTAACCAAGGCCATTTTCCATTCCTGGGGGACTTTAGCAGTGTTAAGTGAGAGATTAACAAGTTTCTGGATATCAGAACCAAGGGTTGTCCCCAGAAGTCCCATGAGCCTAGCTGGAAGAAAATCTACCGGACTCCCACTTTTGATGTCCGTGGACAGTTTCAGGACCTCTTGTAGAGTGATTTCAGGGAAATCCATAAATGAATGCAATCTGGTAGGCGTAATAGGCACCAAGGCTGTATTTCCTGGATCAGTCCTAACGAAAGTATGTACCTTTATTTTATCATAAATGGCGTCAATTTTTTCAGTGAGAAAGTGTGATATACTGTTACAAAGATGTTGGGACGCCATATCTATGCTCTCACATGCTGAAGGTTTTAAGAAAGTATTAACAATCTGATATAAAACTTTGGGATCGTTACCAGCTGCCTCTAACTGGGTGGTCACATGATTCTTGCGTGCGGATCTTATAGCTTTGTGATATACCCTCAGAGCCTGTTGATAATTAATTTTATCAATATCCAGATGGGACTTCCTCCATGTTTTTTCTATCTTTCGAGCCCTCTGTTTGAGGTTACGTAGTTCTTCCGAGAACCAAACCTCTTGTTTCCTCGCTAAACGTTGTTTAAAGGTTTTTAACGGGGCTATTAGGTGTACTGTGGTTTTAATGGCTGAGTTCCACTGTGTGAGAGCAGAATCTATATCATCTGTGGGCTGAATGACAGGGGGGCAATATTCCCTTTGAAAATTGGTATTAGAAATTTTATGCCATTGCCTCCGTTTAGATGGAATTTGCATCGTGGGAATGGAACAAATAGCCCTCACAGGCATAAAAAATTCAAGCAAATAATGGTCTGTCCATAAGCATGGCAAGGGAGGCTGACATTCGATTCCAGAAAAGTTAGATATAATCATGTCTAGAGTGTGTCCTGCTTGGTGAGTCGGTCCAGAATTACACTGTTTTAATCCCATTATAGATAAATCGGCCAAAAGGATTGTACCTCACTGTTGTTGGTATCTTCGCTATGAATATTGAAGTCTCCAACCAGCAAAAAATCTTTATCTGAACATACATGGGGAGCTAGTGCTTCCATTAACTGTTTAGATATGTTCCTCATGGGGCCAGGGGGGCGATAGACCAGAGCACCTTTCCTACAGTGTTTGGCCAATGAGCCGAACCTAAAAATCAGCATTTCAAAATCCATATTACAAATTTCATCAAGAACAGATACTAAAATACTGTCCTTAAATACAATTGTATACCCCCACCGGTTTTTAAGGGTCTATCTAATCTTGCTATTTTATAGCCATCCGGTATACCAAGTGTGATAGCCGGAGTAGAGTGGGGTTTAAGCCATGTCTCCGTTAACAAACACATGTCTGGCCTATAAGTAGAGATAAGATCCCAGACTTCAATGTAGTGCTTGGCCAAAGACCGTACATTACATAATAAGTTATTTCCTCCTTGGAGTACAACAGGATGGTGTTTAGTGATATGTTGTATGGAGTAAGTATCTATGTATAGCGTAAACTGATGGTGGCAATGTCTACATGTAAAAGGTCCTTCGGGGCTACAACGATGGAGATTAGGGCAGATCGAGACACATAAGTTATCACGCACAGTTGTTAAAGCCCGTGAGGTATAGCTTAATCTATTTACCTTATGTGTACTAGCAGGTCTGCCATGGCCCCTGGTCCCGTCCTGTTGCGGACGGGCGCAGACGGGCTTCTCTCTGGCGCGTCTCAGGCGCTTCGCTGCGCACGACCGCTGCGCGCTTTCTGTGACGAGGGGCCTAAGTACTCCTCAGCGCGCATCAACTAGAGCGCTGACCGCTCGATGCAGGAAGTGGCCTGGCTCTGCCTGACCCGCCCTCCGCTCAACGGCACTGGTTGCCGAGTCGGACCGGGGCGGGCAGGACAGGTGATCAAGCCCAGGCTGCTTTAGAGTTTTGCCCTGAGGGATGTTGTCTCTATTAGCGGCGCTATAGCAGCGCTATAACACACAGCAAATAACACTGAGCAGGAAACAATGTTAAAATGGGAAAATCCGGCGCTTTTAAAATTAGTCTATTACCAGATTAAATTCAATAACGTTTTACAATTCATATGCATCAGACATTTGCTCGCAGCTTAGGCGTCAGCGGGTTGGGAGACACTGCCACCGTCCTCCTTACCGCGATTCCCGCCTGCTCCTCGCTGCCTAAGTACTCCTCAGCGCGCATCAACTAGAGCGCTGACCGCTCGATGCAGGAAGTGGCCTGGCTCTGCCTGACCCGCCCTCCGCTCAACGGCACTGGTTGCCGAGTCGGACCGGGGCGGGCAGGACAGGTGATCGAGCCCAGGATGCTTTAGAGTTTTGCCCTGAGGGATGTTGTCTCTATTAGCGGCGCTATAGCAGCGCTATAACACACAGCAAATAACACTGAGCAGGAAACAATGTTAAAATGTTAAAATCCGGCACTTTTAAAATCAGTCTATTACCAGATTAAATTCAATAAAGTTTTACAATTCATATGCATCAGACATTTGCTCGCAGCTTAGGCGTCAGCGGGTTGGGAGACACTGCCACCGTCCTCCTTACCGCTTACTCCATTCAGTCATGCAATCATCCAGACACTACCATGCACCTGCCAATCACTCAGGCACTAATCTTACAGTCAATCATTCACTCAGGCACTCCCTATGCACTCATGAAATCACCCAGGCACAATCTATGCTCTCACACATTCACCCAGCAACTATCTATAAACTCTTTCAATAATCAAGACACCCTCCTTGTACTCATTCATACAACACATATACGTTTGTCTATCTTAACCAAATAGGCTGTTGTAAAAAGAACCAATTATTTTGTAATTTAGCAATTTTTTTGTGTTTTCTAAATCTTTTTTGGTGTAGTTTTTTTTTTTTTAAAAAACGTAGTCTAAAAAACAAGGCAATGAACTGCTGCAAAGCAGTAAAAATATTTTGCAACTAGAATGTTAATGCAAAAACAAAAAAAGAAACTAGCATTTATGAATTTTTGCCAGCAATAATAATTGCTCTGATCGACTGCTCTCCAGCACCAAGAAGTTTCTTACACTTTACAGTATTACTCTAAACCTGCAAATTCAGGTCCTGCTACTTCAGCATCCTCGGATTGTTGTTCCAGTTGTCGCCGGTGCTCCTCTCTGGCGAGTAAGTTAGGGTGTATTGTCTGTAGATGTTTCATCATAGATGAAGTTCCACAGGTCTACTTTTCTCGGAGCCCCAAGATAAAACTTTATCACAGTAAGTCAAGTCACTTTGCGTGCATTTACTTTTTTCTCTCCAGGTGGTATTGAAAAAAAAGTCCAGACAACGCTTTCTTTTCTTTTCATGACAGGCTCCTCCTCTTCCTCCACATCTTGGACTTCATCTGTGGGTTGATTTCCAGATTCCATTTGTAGTCTTCAGTTGAAACACCCAAAATAATTAATGGAAGACAAAGAGAGAACACAAGAGGCTTTATTCTCAAGAAGCTCTCGAAAGAAAGAACAAATTGGGTTCTTTAGTACGATAGAAAGATTCTTAACCAATGAAATTGTTTCTTTTAAAGTTACATGGGATCCGCACACAGGGCGTAAATCCCAAAAATATATGTAAACAATATTGTATATCTATTTCAGTTACAAATATAGTAGCTTTACAAATATGTAAGCAAATCTATTGGTATAAGGTATGATACAAAATGATATGTAAATATTTTTTAGAAGTACATAATTTCCGGTGGAGTCGTGAACCGGTAAATATGCTGGAGTTTCGTGACTTCCGTCTCTTCATGAGAAGAAGTCAAATATTCAAATGATTTAAATTAGAGTCAGTTTTATAACTCTTTTTATGAAATACATATAATTGATTTCAAAATTGTATAATATATATCAGTATTTAAATTTTCCGATAGAAAAATTCGGGAACCGATCACCCATCGCGCACCCTATGCGCACTCTACGCAAACATAAAATGGATTCACGCACCCATCGCAACCGGAACACGATCGGTACTTGATTTTTACAGTTTACTTTTAAAAAGAATATATAAATTAATACATGAAAAAAAATAAAAAATAATGTTTTAAAATATATTTAACAAGCTTTTTTAAGATGCTCCGGGGTTATCCCAGTATACATGTCCACCGAGCCGCCTTTGTTTAAGTAGCGTTTTCATGGGCAGCGCTCCCAGGTCTTGTACGACGTTATACTCTCTGATTAGCGAAATATAACCACAGTGACGCAGATCACAACTCATATGCACACTGATATTTCAGTAGGTTCAGTACCTGCTTCCGAGTGCCACCGGCCATTCCCAGGTTTAAATCCTGGTGGATCCGTCAGCCTTTCACTTAGAGCACTCTGGCGCTATAATTCGGGAGTCCTAAACACTATATAAAGGCTACATTAGCTCTTTGATGCTACAATGTGTTAGTATGAAGCACTATATAAACATTACGATAGCGCTCTGAAGCTGTAAACCGTGGGTAGTAAGCACTCTCTAATTGGTATATTACTGTTAATAATAAGTTACTACTGAAATACTTGCAAGTCGCTTAATTTACACACCTTCATCAGGGCCATACACAGGAAGTGATTGGGATGTGTTTCACATGTGCAGAAATCTGATAAGAAAACATGCGTACAATGTTCCAAAGTTTTTACCAAGTGTAAGTCAAACTTATGTACAATAACAAAAGGTAGAATCGTTGAAAGTAGAAAAAATCGCAAGTTAGTTGTTACAATCTTCTTCAATAAAGACGAGGATAAATAATTAAATTAATGTTTATTCAACATGAATAAATCAATGTTACAACATTAAGAGCTTGGGCCAACTGAAATAAAATAGACAAACAGCAAAACACACAAGATGATGGACGGAATGTTACACATTGGCAAAACATTCACCTCCAGTCACAGATCTGGGTTTAATCCATCGTTATTTTGCTCACCACACCACCCCAGTTCAGACATGGCCATATGCAAATCAGTCTTGACCCTGTGCCTCTTGGGAACAGTCCAGCCCGAACTGCCAAGCCATGTCTTCCCTGTACTGGAATCAAGCATCCTAGGACCGGTTTCTGGCTATCTGCCGTCATCAGCCAGGATAGCTTGACTCCAGCGGCGTAGTGAGCACGGGACCCACGTCTGGGCATACCCTTCCCACATAGGTCAAACAGCAAAACACACAAGATGATGGACGGAATGTTGCACATGGGCAACACATTCACCCCCAGTCACAGATCTGGGTTTAATCCATCATCATTTTGCTCACCAAGGCACCCCAGTTCAGACATGGCCATGACAGTTTGGGCTGAACTGTTCCCATGAGGCACAGGATCAAGACTGATTTGCATATGGCCATGTCTGAACTGGGGTGGAGTGGTGAGCAAAATAATGATGGATTAAACCCAGATCTGTGACTGGGGGTGAATGTTTTGTCAATGTGCAACATTCCGACCATCATATTCTGTGTTTTGCTGTTCGCCCTATGTGGGTCGAGTATGCCCAGACGTGGGTCCCGTGCTCACTATGCCACTGAAGTCAAGCTATCCTGGCAGATTACGCTGAAAGGCAGAAACAGGTCTTAGGATGTTTGATTCCGGTCCAGGGAAGACATGGCTTGCCAGTTCGGTCTGGACTGTTCCCATGAGGCATAGGGTCAAGACTGTTTTGTATATGGCCATGTATGAACTCGGGTGGTGTGGTGAGCAAAATAACGATGGATTAAACCCAGATCTGTGACTGCGGGTGTATGTTTTGCCAATGTGCAACATTCCGTTCATCATCTTGTGTGTTTTGCTGGCCACCCCATGAAGGGCGCAATGAGAATTAGGCCCCCAGGTGGCATCTCCGTGTACCCTGGACATGCAAGTGGCATATGTTGTTAGAAACATTTCTAAACAAGTCACGTGACAACAAACACAAAGTGCATCAGAAGAAATGTAATGGCATTTTTAATTCCATACCCCTGGAGAAGTGTTGCAGTGCATTATGGGAATGCGCAGCATTTACACTGTAGGGGAGAACTTGGTTGCAAGGATGTATTTGTAGCATGGTCGGCCTGAGACACATTTTGGTGTGGTACGCTAAGGGTAGCCTTCAACCCATAACCTGCATTGGGAGGGGGAGAGAAGGGAAGAGGTGTACATTACAGGGCATCCATGATGCAAGCTGCTGCAGTATTCACTGGGAAACAAAAGATTCAACTTGTGAGGAGGCTGCATGGAAGCTAGCAGGAATACTATACATTAAAACCACCCAAGATGTAAGCTAGTTGTTGAATAGTCATAGTTTGGGTATTGGAAGCATTGTCTTGTTATTAACCCCTTCAGTGCTAATGACAAGGGTAACTCGTCATGGAGTTTCCATTGATTTCAATGGAAAGTCAATGGGAAGAGGGGGATGTACCTTAGCAGCCAAGTGGTTAAGCGCATTTTTATGTTTTAGCTGATTTTCATAGTTGTCTGATAGATGAAGTGTGTGGCATGTCTTGCAATGTCCCATTGCAAGTTGCTACGCTCTTACTGCTTCTGCGTGCCCAGACGGGAAAGGAGAGGCCTTCCAGTCTGATCTGATGACAGACATCAGCAAGGTATGGTCCAGCAATGTGGCCACCCTGAGAATTATAAGTCTGATTTCTGTCAGTGGTGCCCAATCAGGTGGTTTCTGAAGCTTTTCCTTACAGCACACCATGGTCCTGTGTCTGTTGTGCACAGTGCACTTGGACCAAATATTTTGCTCTGGCTTGAAGTTTGCTGGATTTGTGGAGCCAGGGAATATGGCTGGTTGTTTATATTTATTTTATGAAATGCCAGGTCTTTGCTACCTTTCTGAACCTCAGTTGGAATTTCATGCTTCGCTTCTTTGGTGGCAATGGGTTCAAAAGCTGTGCTGTTTGCACTGAGAATGCTGTTCAGCCAGTGTTGTTCTCATAGCAGGGATTGGTTTGGACTTTCCCTGACCTAGCCTTGATTGGAGTATTTTGTTCTGGGCAGCTCTGTGGAATTCAGCTTGCAGGTTAGGAGCTGACTTCACTCAGCTCTCCACGTCATTTGACTCTCATCAGCATCCTTGATGGGTTTGAGATGCCATCCCCATGATCTGCCCTCAATGATGATGGACTGCAAGCACATCTCAAGAACCGCCTGCCCCTCCCCCGAATACTAAATGTTAGTGACCGGAAAGGTGACATTTGAAGGTTGCAATAAGTCCTTCATGTATAATACAAAATATCTCCCACATTAGCATGGTAGAAACACCTCAGTATTTAGGGGAAACATCCTTTACAGTGCAACTTTTACCACGCAGTGCCTTTACGACGCAACTTTTACAACGCAAACCATTACAACGCATTGCGCTGGGGGGGGGCTCTAGGATAGGGAATTTGTTTAATGTACTATCCAACACCTACCCTACTATCCACGGGGACTGGAGTTGGAATAGTAAATTAAACAATTCACTATTCAGCGCCTAAAAGCACTATGCGTTGTAATGGTATGCGTTGTAAAAACAGCGTTGTAAAAGCATGCGATGTAAAAGCATGCGTTGTAATGTCATACATCCGTATTTAGAGTTGGTCATCTTCTATGTCCAGAATTTTCTACGTAAACAAGGGGTCTGCAGTATTTTTAATGTGTGACCAAGACTGCTGTGCAGTCGAAACGTGTAACTCGAATAAAATCTAAACTACCAGTATATTTCCCCTGAGAATGCATTTTACATACAGCGCACTCCGCTGGTTTTACGCATCAATTACCATGGGCCAGGAGATCCGAAGGAGCAGAGTTATATACATTTTTTGGTTGTTAGATGACAAGACGAACTCACCTCACGTCTGCAAGGCACCCGCCGAGTGTTCGGCTGCCCAGGTGAAGTGTATGGTGGAATTGTTTTGGAAAGCTTGAACCGCCGCTACCGAAGTCTGCCAACCAAGAAGGTCGCAGACTATACAAGTCTGTGGTACCCCGGCGATATAAGGGACACCTGCAGAAACTCTGAGAACAAATTCAGCGGCAAGTGGGCTAGTTGGCCCCCAGGGACCCCCAATATGCAAGGGGAATTAGTTCCTCCTCTGCAAATGCGCCAGGGGGCTGCGTTACAGAGAGGTGTAAAAAGGGGCGTGGCCTCAGAACACCTCTCTGCAACTCAGCCCCCTGGCGCATACTGGAGGTTTCTGGTGGGCTAGTTGGACCCCAGGGACCCTCAGTATGCAAGGGATATTAGTTCCCTCTCTGCAAACGTGCCAGGAGGCTGCCTTGCAGAGAGGTGTAAAAAGGGGCGTGGCCTCATTACACCTCTCTGCAACACAGCCCCCTGAGAGATACTGGAGGTTCCTGGTGGGCTAGTTGGCCCCCAGGGACCCCCAGTATGCAAGGGGAATTACTTTCCCCTCTGCAAACGCGTAAGGGGGCTGCGTTGCAGAGAGGTGTAAAAAGGGGCGTGGCCTCAGAACACATCTCTGCAACGCAACCCCCCGGCGCATACTGGAGATTCCTGGTGGGCTAGGTGGCCCCCAGGGACCCCCAGTATGCAAGGGGACTTAATCCCCCAACTTAGAACGTGCTATGGGGTGCGTCTGCACAGTGGTGAAGGTAGGGGGCGGGGTTTGAGGTGATATGTGTGCAAACATGCACTGTGGCACGTTTTAAGTTGGGGAATTAATTCCTCTTCAATCCATAGGTCCCCTTGGGGCCAACTAGTCCAACAGGTACCGCCTGTAGGCACCACGGAGCTGCATTGCAGAGTGATGTAAAAAGGGGGCGTGCCCTCTGAACACCTCTCTGCAACGCAGCTCCCTGGTGCACACTGGAGGTACCTGGTGGGCTAGTTTGCTCACTGGGTACCTCAGGATTGATGAGGAATTAATTCCCCAGCTAAAAACGAGCCACAGGGCGTATTTGTACACATGTCACCTCAGGCCCTGCCCCCTTCCTTCACTATTGAGCACAATATTCCTCTAAAATCAGCGGAACTTCGAATTCCGATTTACTCTCCTGTTATCATGAGAGACGTCAGTGCTGCATCTTTGAGCCCAGTACAGACCCTGAAAAGTAAATCTAAGCGTACTTACCAGTAACGTGTATTTCCTTCCATAGGAATCTATTGTGTGGTTTTCACCAGAAAAGTTTCTAAGGGTCTATTTTTGAAACGTACAAATATTCCTGTAAAATCAGCCGAACTACGAATTCCGATTTACTCACCTGATATCAGGAGAAACCTCAGTGCTGCATCTTTCAGCCGACTACTGATCCTGAAAAGTAATTCTAACAATACTTACAGTAACTTGAATTTCCTTCCATAGGCTAATAATGACTTGTTTCACTTGGAATTTTTTTTAAGTGTGGAGTTTTGGATCTTTAAAAAATTCCTCTAAAATCAGCCGAACTCTGAATTCCGATTTACTCACCTGTTATCAGGAGAGACCTCAGTGCTGCATCTTTGAGCCCAGTACTGATCCTGAAAAGTAATTCTAACCATACTTACCAGTAGCTTGTATTTTCTACCATAGGAATCCATTGTCTGGTTTTCACCAGAAATGTTTCTGTGTCTATTTTCGCCTGTATGACTTAAACACATTCTTTCAACTGTTTACACGAGATGCACCAGTGCTGGAACCAGGATCCACGAATGAGTAAGAAAATGTAATGATAACACTACTTACCTGCTAAGTGAATTTCCTCCTGTAGGGTAACATTGGTGATTCTATGTGAAAAAATTTCTGTCAACTTTTAAAATACAATAATATTCCTTAAAAATCACTGCTGTAACTAAAACAGTTTTACTCAACCCTTTACAGGAGGTGTCCGAGGACTGAATCTACGATCCAGTCCTGTGGTCAGAAAAGTAATCCATAAAGTAACTAATTGCATTTAACTAGAAAAACACATTGCTCTGTGTTTGAAATTGTGTTGCCCATTGCAACAACTGTAACTACTGTACTTAAAAGTCTATTGCCTATTTGCAAAGTATTTAAACTAAAGTAATTCATTCTGGGAAAGTATATTTTGTAATGTAATGTATAATGTAATTACAATGTAATTTAACAAATAAAATATCTAAAAATAAATAGTTAAAAAAATATAGTACATCAGTATAAAAAAAACAATTAATAAATGTAAAAATTTTCATTTACAAAACCTTCGAAATTCACTGAAAAAACCAAAGGTTTCAGACCTGATATAGTTAGGAATTAGCATTTAAAAAACGTTTGAAATTCACTGAAAAAAACATAGGTTTCAGGCCTAACATAGTTAGGAATTAGCATTTAAAAAACGTTTGAAATTCACTGAAAAAAACATAGGTTTCAGGCCTGATATAGTTAGGACTTAGCATTTAAAAAACCTTAGAAATTGACTGAAAAAAATGTAGGTTTTAGGGGTGTTATAGTTAGCTGGACATTTCACTTGTACAAAACCATTGAAATTCCCCGAATATAGTTAGTTGTACAAACTATATCTCGCGCGCCCGCAATCTACTGCTCATGATGTCACATATTACATCATTCATGACATGGTCAGTGACATCACTGATGACATATCAAATGGCATCACTGATGACATCATCCACGTGGCGATACAGCTCATCATACACTAGTATAACCTTTCATCACTCACTGTAAAATACAGAGTACCATATTTGAATCCATTGACACACCAATACAAGTTTCTAAAAACCCACTCAGTGATTCCTAGATCTATACACACATCTAATCACTTAGCTACAGATCCACTCATACATGCAGTCAATGATCAACAGAACACTATCAAATATACTTATAAACCTAGATCGACATTACACGCCAGCACACATCCTATTCACTTATCAGGTCATCCTATTCACTTATGCAAACAATGGATGATACTTATATTTACTTAGCAATACACTTATACAAACTCCACTTTATCGATTCATATAGATAGTAAATTATACTTAGTGCATTATAAAATCACTATTACAAGTATACAGTTATTTATACAGTCATGCATACAATCACTGAGTCTTATGTATACTTGTTATTTATAAACAACAACTGACACATACATTGCCTTTTATTTTTCTACTTTGTTGGACATGTACCATTAAGAGAGCTATTTGCTCATCACCACACCCATAAAGATATTCACTCACCCAAACAACTGTTATAACATGTAGTCTTAACGTCATATACCTACTAAATCAACTATTCACACATCTTTGGGCAGTCCCACACCTCCCAACGAACCACATACACATTCACTCTCCCATACAAATACTCAGTTAAGTAATCAATAACTAATATAGACTTTCAAATAGCTAGTAACCAACTGGAGAAGTAGTTTTTACAACAACTGACAAAGTGATACAGATGTTCACACAGTTTAGTCACTATCCAATATATTTAGAGAGACACTTTAAATTAGCCAAATAAACACTCAATCACACTGTTACTAAATCCTCCATCCAGATATTTATATTCATATATTCACTCATTCTTCAATGTAAATTGCTATATATATAATACATATTTAAATAACGAAGCAAACCACATTCACTGGATGATGTCATCAGTGATGTCATTTGAGATGTCATCAGTGATGTCACTGACCATGTCATTAATGATGTAATATGTGACATCATCAGCAGTAGATTGCGGGTGCGCGAGATATGGAGGAATTTCAATGGTTTTGTTCAAGTGAAATGTCCAGCTAACTATAACATCCCGAAAACCTACAGTTTTTCAGTGAATTTCTAAGGTTTTTTTAAATGCTAATTCCTAACTATATCAGGCCTGAAACCTATGTTTTTTTATATATGTATATATATATATATATATATATATATATATATATATATATATATATATATATATATTCACAGAAAAAACCATAGGTTATAGACCATATATAGTTAGAAATTAGCATTTACAAAACCTTGAAAATTCACTGAAAAAACCATAGGTTATAGACCATATATAGTTAGGAATTAGCATTTAGAAAACCTTATTTTACTCACACAAAACCATTGAAATTCCATATATAGTTAGTTGCACTAACTATATATCGCGCACCCGCAATCCACTGCTGATGATGTCACATATTACATCATTCATGACATGGTCAGTGACATCACTGATGACATCACTGATGACATCTCAAATGACATCACTGATGACATCATCTAGTGTCTGTGTGTTTTTGTAAAGTTTAAATACGTTTTACATATTGAAGAATGACTGGATGTATGGAAGACTGAGTGTGTGTGTGGCTGGCTGAGAGGTGTGTGACTCTGTGCATATCAATGTGTACTTGTATCAGTGATTGTATAAGAGAGTAAGTATGTGTTAGTATATGTGTGAAAAGTATGGTGTTCTGTGTTTAACTATAGATGAGGAAATCGAAGTGTGATTGATTCTTCACAGGACTGACTAGGTGTATGAGTGCATATGATAGTGTTCTAATAATAAGTGACTGTATGCATGAGTAATTGTATGGGTGAATGAGTGAATGTGTGTGTAGACGTACGAATCAGTGAGTGTGTATGTAGTAACTGGTATTGGTGTGTCATGATGTCATCAGTGATGTCATTTGAGATGTCATCAGTGATGTCATTTCAGATGTCATTAGTGATGTCATCAGTGATGTCACTGAAGTATGGTGTTCTGTGTTTAACTGTATAGATGAAGAAATGGAAGTGTGATTGATTCTTTACAGGACTGGCTTGGTGTGTGAGTAACTCCATGGATGAGTGGCAGTGTGTGACTGTCTGCATAGGTGTATGAGTGCATATGATAGTGTTGTAATAATAAGTGACTGTATGTATGAGTGATTGTATGGGTGAATGAGTGAATGTGTGTGTAGACGTAGGAATCAGTGAGTGTTTATGTAGTAACTGGTATTGGTGTGTCATGATGTCATCAGTGATGTCATTTGAGATGTCATCAGTGATGTCATCAGTGATGTCATTTGAGATGTCATCAGTGATGTCATCAGTGATGTCACTGACCATGTCATGAATGATGTAATATGTGACATCATCAGCAGTGGATTGCGGGTGCGCGATATATAGTTAGTGCAACTAACTATATCTGGAATTTCAATGGTTTTGTGTGAGTAAAATAAGGTTTTCTAAATGCTAATTCCTAACTATATATGGTCTATAACCTATGGTTTTTTCAGTGAATTTTCAAGGTTTTGTAAATGCTAATTCCTAACTATATATGGTCTATAACCTATGGTTTTTTCTGTGAATTTCATTGGTTTTTTAACAGGTAATATCTGTAGCTGTAAAATGTATTCTTCTTTAAATCCCAAAATATATTTTATATGTTTATGAATAATTTTTTTTTTAAATATTTTTTTTTCTTCGTTCCCGCTTCGCGAATCGGGAAGCTTCCCGTTAGCTGACCTTGATGCCGCGAAATAGACCGCGAGCCGGTAAACGTTTCTTTACCGCAAGTGCCGCGTTAGAAAACAACATCGTGACGCCTCCCGTCCGCATGACGTTTCACGTTGTCGCGTGATACGTCATATGACGTACAACGTTAGCGAACTGGTACGCGAAGCGAGTCGCAAAGCGCAGGTTTCTGGAAGCAAACCGGGAGGCCCTGCAAAGCGCTTAACGTAAACACAGCAAGTCATGTGACTTGGTAATAACACTTTTCATTGGTTCATTTCACTTTTGGTTTCCTAATGATGTAAGACTAGGTCATATAATCTAAAATGAACACTTTTGATTGGTTGAGAACTCTTGTTTTTCCCAAATGATGAAAATCCCTCCTTCTTTCCTCACTCTGACTTTCATCATTGTGAGAGAAAGACCCTTTGTGATCACTGAGCAATGGCTTCTTTAGTAGCTTCAGCTGGTGCTTCCCCACCACCTCCACCACATCCAAGGAAGAGTGGACCACCTGCTCAAGTTATAATTCAACAAGAAGAGGAAGAAGAGGAACAGGAGGACGAGCACGAAGAGAGGCAGTTTTTGCCTGAGCAGCCCAGGACGTCTCACCGGAAAGAAAACTTCATTTGGCAATTTTTTAAAATTCCCAAAGGTCAGAAAAAAGTAAATGCAAGATACGTAACTTGCCTTATATGTCAAGATAGACTGTCCAGAGGGACCGACAAAAAATACAGTTTCGGAAACTACACAATGCATCGCCATATGACTAGGTGGCATCCTAACAACTACAGTGCTGCACAGTTTCGGAACGACCTAGATAATCTCCCTATTATGGCCAGAAGATCTGTTGTACCGGAAGTAACGGGACCAGAGGGCAGGGAGATGGTGCCAAATATACAAATGAGATTTGGTGATGTAAAACACATCTGCGTATTTTGCGATGGATTCATTTCCTACGGAGAAAAAAGCATCACTCTGATCAACAGAGCTATTGACTATCATATGCAAGTTTGTACGAAACGCCCAAAATAATAAATACTTCTTTTTTTTGTTTTGTTGCTCCTGTTGAGCCCTTTACAATGAATCGTTTTCATTGCCCCCTCCAAGAAAAACCCCAAAAAATATAAAACTGTTCAGAAAAATTCAAAAAAAGTAAAAAAATGTTCTGAAAAAACAAAAACAAAGTTCTTTTCAGAACTACCTCCCCGTTATTAAAAAATTGGTACAATATTTGGAACTGTGCCAACCTCTATTTCTCTTAGTTCGCTTCCCAGTTCGCTCCCCGGTACGCGAACCGGAAGCGAACCAAAAACAGTAAGTATAAGGGAAGGAAACAGACACTTATGTTAAAAGAAAGACAGCTATAGGGGAGTAAACTAGAGATACTATTACCCGTAATCCACTGCTGATGATGTCACATATTACATCATTCATGACATGCTCAGTGACATCATCAGCAGAGGATTGCGGGTATTTTGGCAACGTGCCTTATCCACGGTTTAATAACGCTGCCTTTTGCTTTATATAAGTTTTCAAATTGTATGAAATATATACCAATAGGTCGTTATGAACCTTTAGGTAGTGCTTTTCTTCATGAGGTCTGGTCGCTTCCATACACATACAGATGTTTCAAAGATGATCAAGAAGTTTATCTGAATGGAGAGGAATGCACTGAGACGCCAGATCATTCACTAATGTGTAGGCACATACAGTTACACGGTTCATGCAACAAACACCGACCAAATATGGCTTGCGTGTTGCAAGGCACGCCAGTTCCTGCTATCATCCCCACGTTCAAGTTGTTGGAAAATGGTAGTTATTTGATGCTCAATAATGAAGATTGTTCTGAGTTAATTAAAAGTATTCCTTTTATCGTAACAGTAAGTGAACGGGTTATTTGCTGCAGAAATGTTCTATTTCCTCCCACACATGAACATAGGGAGTTTTCAATCTGGCCACAAATACCAACCTTGGGACAGATTTCAACGGCATGGCAAGAATAAGAGCTCTTTTGTCTCAGAGAGAGGTGGCCTTGAGTTCGGCCCGTGAAACTTTCGTGCTTCACATAGCGAACACCCGTACAGAGGTGCACACACTTTTCAATTCAGATTTGCCTTTCAAATTCAGCAAGATGGTTCCGACTATCTTTAACGCATCCTCCGCAAAGTCCCTGGCGCACTTTTTTAAAGTTGTTACCAGTGGTCTCGTGACTTCATTTGAGAAAATCTTTGGACTCATCCCTGCTTCCTTTCATTCTATTTTCTCCACTCTGGTTCGTGGATTGGCATTTTTACTTGCATTACCAGCGGACGCTCTTGTGCTTTTTTACATTTTTAAATATGGATGTCCCTCCTATGCAACCTCCCACCCTGCAGCTGCTGACACTGTTCCGCAATCGCATGCTAGAATATTATGGCACAATGCCGTTGGCGATATTAAGCACGGCATATGGATTATCTTTTCGATTCTCCTACTTCACCTGTGTCCAGCCTGTATTTCACTGCCTGACCTGTGATTTCGATTGGGCCATTGATTTGTGTCTCTGCGGACCGGTTTCTCCTGACATCGACTTTAATCAGCTGATGACTCCTATCATTACTCACGAGTTGGTTTGTCCTGGCGAAAGGATTATGGCTGTGGCATTGATGCATGGACTACTTGGTCCCTGGAATTTACTGGCGGCAGCACAGTCTTTCTTCGAACAGAGCTTTCTTGAAAACCCACCGAGCTGTCCTCTGATGGTGATAGAGGATCCGGTGCTGGGAGAGCACGTATGTTCTTTTCCGCTTTTAAATTGGATGGCTGAACTGTTTTCGGATGAAGACGGTGACTTCCTATTGGAGGCTGTTGCAGCTTATTTTGCATACACAGTTATGTCATAGACCTTTTTCATGTTTGATATGCTGAGTACTAGCATTTCATTGACAATTCATTGACTTATTTGTCAAGTTTTTATTATTTACCTTGCCTATTGGCTTAAGACTCGATAAAGTACTTGGCTGTTTTATTTTTCTTTAGCATTAAATTTTCCTAGTTTTTAATGCTTTACCTTGCGGACCGTCCACATATAAACTTGCAATCTGCTCTCATGAGATGGCACTTCTATTATCTTATTCAGTTCGTTTCCGGATCATGGGGAGGTGTCATCTAGGTCCTGGATATCTTTACACCGTGTTAAGTTAGCATGGGCTCATTACCGGTTTAAATGCCATTTTTCCTTTTTTGCAACTTCTGCACACGACACTTAGTTGTTGCTTTAGCTTTCCACCTAGTAGTTCATCGTGGTTTACATGAGAATAATATGTTATTGCTCTACTATCTGCTTTGCTTGTTAAACTATATCTGTACAGCGAGTGCTAAAGTTTCAAGAACAACACGATACAGAATTGTTATGAGGTCTGATCTCCACGACTTCATACTCATAACATAAGTGCAACTTCTGCCAATTCTGGGCATGAGGCGGGTTTTATATTGCTTTGCCGAACACACATACACAACAGTTGATGCGGCTCACATGAAGAGAGAGCTGGTGTATGCTGATGTGATTCCTTCAAATCTAAGACACTAAAGTATGGGCACGCCCTAAACCAACACAAAGAGACCTTCTTAGCAAATAATATAATATGTGTATTAGGGAGGGTGAGATATAAGCAGCCGCGGGCCGTGGAGGGAGTTACGGTGAGGCAGGGAGGCGGGGAGGGGGAGAAGCAGGGTGGAGCCCTCTCTACCTTGCCCCTCCCCCTCCCCGCCTCCCTGCCCCACCGTAACTCCCTCCACGGCCCGCGGCTGCTTATAAGTGTTGCTAACTCTTATTCATTTACAGCATGTTAACATACTATCACCATTCGCTTTTTATGTACTAGTAACTATGCTGGTAATTTTGCTACTGATAATATGTGTACTTGTATTATCTAAGATACTACGCCTGTGAAGACGGCATTAGTAAATAAACATTTCAAATACACATGTGTTCTTCTTAACTCCATGTTCTGGTTTCTAAGAAATATATAACGACCGACGGTTCATGAGTTCCACGTATCCTGAGGTACTATAAGTTCATATTCTGGATTGTCTAAACATTGAGAGTTTGTTATATCCAATGTGACACTGTACCTAGCTTGCTAAGGAGTTTTTGATTACTAACGTGAGTTTTGGGACACCCTAATTCGCCGAGGTTCCAATCCTCTGTCCACAGTTCTGTGTGAGAACAGAAACCCTGCGACAGGGGCACCCCCGACCCTTGCTGGAGCTTCATCACACTTGCGATACAACTCCAGCAATGCGCCACCTTTACGGCACAGATACATCACGCATCTGTGCTGTTTTTGCCCCATGATGCGCCGCATTGTAAATGCAGCACACCATAGGTGACGGAACAGCGGCACAGAATGACTAACACATCCCTGGTGATGCGCCAGTCATCATAAATGTATCCCTATGCTTCTTATCTTGTTAGAGATGAACCGCCATATGTATCATCAAAGTTTTTTGCATTTCCTAAATAGCGAACTTTAAGGAATAAATAGCGATTCTTTACCATTCCTAGTTTGCGATGAGCTATTTGCTAATTACAAATTACCCATTCATTTCCTTCATTTCCATAGGGCGGTTGGACTCACTTTTAGCTCGAACGGCTGAATGGATTTCCACGAAACTTGGCAAAATTGTAGGGACTGGTAGCCCGATGTGCCTTTGCTATGTCTCAAGATATATGCTCCAGTGGTTTTTACGAAAATTAACTTTGAAAAATATATATTGGGCTACATTGGCCTATATATATGTTGGAGCCCAAATGTAGCCCAATGTAGCCCAATGTAGCCCAAAGATGGCCGCCAGACACACAAAAAAACAAATGTAGCCCAAATATCAGCCAGATGTAGCCCAACTATAGCCCAGTGACAGAATGACCAATCAGCTTCGCAAACCTCCGTTACGCGAAGCGGAGCGCTGTTACAGATATATATCTTTTTTTGAACGTTAATTTCTCAAAATCCACTGGAGCACATATATTGAGACCTAGCAAAGGCACATCGGGCTACCAGTCCCTAATATTTTGCCAAGTTTCGTGCAAATCCATTCAGCCGTTCGATTATTATTATTATTTTTTTTTTTTGCCCCGCGGGGCCCTTTTAAAACCTCCACATCAAACCTAGGGGGTCAGCGAGGATCAACTATGCCCCCTTATAGTTATTTCCCCCTTTGTTTTGACCTCCTCTTGTCTCTCGATCCTACCGAGAGACAAGATGGCGGCCGCTACGGACTGTTTGGAATGTTGACAGACGCCGGAGAACCAATCAGCTTCGCTTCACAAAGCTCCGTTGCGCGAAAAGTACGCGTCCTGGGCCGCTGCCCAGTCCGCTGTTACAGATATATATCTTTTTTTAAACGTTAATTTCTCAAAATCCACTGGAGCACATATATTGAGACCTACAAAAGGCACATCGGGCTACCAGTCCCTACAATTTTGCCAAGTTTCGTGCAAATCCATTCAGCCGTTCGGGCTAAAAGTGAGGCCAACCGCCCTATGGAAATTAACATGGGAAAAACGCGTTTTGGGACCCCCCTTTTTTCTCGGCCCCCCCTTGACGAACCCCCCCAAAATTTTCAGGGGCTGCTCAGAAACAAAATGTGCCATTTTCCTGAAAATTTCAGCCAATTCCGTCCACAAACGCCAAAGTTATTAGACATAGAATTTTCAAAAATCCCATAGGGAAAAAATCCTAACTATATATACCTACTGGCGACCGCCAGTAGGTAATATATATATATATATATATATATATATATATATATATATATATATATATATATATATATATATATATATATATATATATATATATATATATATATCTACGCCACAAGTTCCTCTTAGTATTAGGAAACACTCGGACACCCAGGCTGCTTGCAGTTCAATTTATTTGGAAAGTGTAGAAAACGACGCGTTTCACCTTTACGGCTTGCTCAAGCTCGTAACAGAAATGCACATCACCATTTTTAAAAGTGCTTCACAACGTGTCAATTACAGTGGTTACCCTTAACCCAGTGAGAAACATAAACACCATGGGTGGCCATATTGAAATGTCCAAACATCACCATGTCCTAATGTAATAGAACATCGTAAAACATATATTACAAGACCATTGTCACATTTCAAATCATGTAATCTGTAACATTGTTGTTGAAACGGAAAATAGAGCCAAAATTAATACATAGCCACAATTCAATAAAAAAAAATGTTGTACCTAAATTAAGCCAGAGTATAATTGATCGTTTTTTTATATTGGTCAACTAATGTGGAATTAAGTTTTTATAAACGGCACACCCTTTAGCCGTAATTTGTGTTCCGAATTACTATTTGTTGTTACTGAGCACATCATCGTAATATGTGTTCTGATTGGCTTTCTCATTGTGTATGTTCGAGCCAGCGTATTCATAAAATTGTCTGAAACCAATTACAATACTGCCCCAGTGGGCACCAATACCATGCCAATCTTCCACCTCACATGGCTTATTAGGATAGCTGTGCATAATGCCTCAGTGGTGTTACGAGCGTGAGCAAGCCGTAAAGGTAAAACGCGTAGTTTTCTACACTTGCCAAATAAACTGAACTTGAAGCAGCCTGGGTGTCCAAGTGTTTCCTAATACTAAGAGGAACTTGTGGCGTTTATATTGAGGAGATCCGGTATCCTGACTCAGACAGCTTGTGATTTCTGAACCGGAGTTTGTGGACTATATATATATATATTCGTGAAGTGGGGGCTGAGAAAAAAGGGGGCCCCAAAACATGTTTTCCCATGTTAATTTCCATAGGACGTTCTGACAAGTCTACAGCCCGAACCACTGAACGGAATTACACCAAACTTGGCAAAATTGTAGGGACTGGTACGCAGAAGTGCCTTTGCTATATTTGGTGAAAATTGCTCCAGTGGTTTTTATGAAAATTAACTTAAAAAACACATATATATCTATATGAGCTCACCCTAAGCTTACCCATAAGCTTACCCGTACGTGCGCGTACCCCTACGTGCATGAGCTGCATGCTGATTGGCTGCCACTGTCTGTCAACACTCTAAAACAGAAATTGTGGGCAGCCATCTTGTGCCTCAGTAGAGGGAGGTACAGGAAAGAAGAAAAACAAATGTGTAGAACTCAAAAAGGGGGCAGGGTAGAAGCACCCTGACCCCCCTAGACCTGCTCAGGGGGTCCCACAAGGACCCCAAAGGCAAAAAACAACAATAACATTTTTCTAAGAGTCGCGTGGTACGTGTACCGTACGCATACGTACGAGCACGGTACGCGTACCCCGCAACATTTTTTTGCCTTGGGGGTCCTTGTGGGACCCCCTGTGCAGGCCTAGGGGGTCAGGGTGCTTCTACCCTGCCCCCTTTTTGAGTTCTACACATTTGCTTCACAGCTTTCTTGTGCCTTGGTTCTAACAAGGCACAAGATGGCTGCCAACACTTCCTGGTTTGGAGTGTTGACAGACCGTGGCAGCCAATCAACATGCCTTCCCGAGAAAGCTGCATGGTCATTGGCTGTCAACACTTCTAACCAGGAAGTGTTGGCATCCATCTTGTGCTAGTGTTGACAGACAGTGACAGCCAATCAGCTTGCCTTCCCGAGAAAGCTGCATGCTCATTGGCTGTCAACACTTCTAACCAGGAAGTGCTGGCATCCATCTTGGGTCTCAGTAGACTGAGGCACAAGAAAGCAGAAAACAAACGTGTAGAACAGAAAAAGGGGGCACGGTAGAAACACCCTGACCCCCTAGGGCTTCTCAGGTGGTCCCACTAGGATATTAATATATTTAAACGTTATCCGCTAATAGAATTAGCATTTAAAAAACCTTTGAAATTCAATGAAAAAACCATAGGTTTCAGGCCTTATATAGTTAGGAATTAGCATTTAAAAAACCTTTGAAATTCACTGAAAAACCCATAGGTTTCAGGCCTTATATAGTTAGGAATTCGCATTAAAAAAACGTTTGAATATGTAAACGTTATCCGCTAATAGAATTAGCATTTAAAAAACCTTGCGAATTTAATGAAAAAAACATAGGTTTCAGGCCTTATATAGTTAGGAATTAGCATTAAAAAACCTTTGAAATTCCATGAAAAAACCATAGGTTTCAGGCCTTATATAGTTAGGAATTAGCATTTAAAAAACCTTTGAAATTCACTAAATAAACTATAAGTTTTAGGGGTGTTATAGTTAGCTGGACATTTCACTCATACAAAACCGTTGAAATTGCTCCTATATAGTTAGTTGGACTAACTATATTTTGCGCACCCGAAATCCACTGCTGATAATGTCACATATTACATCATTCATGACATGGTCAGAGACATCACTGATGACATCTCAAATTACATCACTGATGACATAACTGATGACATCATCCGCGTGACAATCACATACACCTTTTCATACACTAGTAAAATCTTTCATCAGTCTTTGTAAAATAAAGAGTATCATATTTGAATCCATTGACACAGCAATACAAGTATCTAAAAACCCACTCAGTGATTGCTAGATGTATACACACATCTAATCACTTACCTGTAGATTCAATCATACATGCTGTCAATGAAAAATAGAACACTATCAAAAATACTTATACACCTATATCGTCATTACACACCAGCACACAACCTATTAAATTATGAAGTTATCCTAATCACTTATGCAAACAATGGATCATACTTACACACTTATACAAACACCACTTCATCTATTCATTTACACAGTAAGTCATACTTACTGTATTATAACATCATTATTACAAGTATACAGTCATCCATATAGTCACTTACAGAATCATTGAGTCTTATGAATACTTATTTATATACAAAACTGACATATACACTGCCTTTTATTTTTCTACTTTGTTGGACATGCACCAAAGAGAAATATATTTGCTCATCACGACTCCCATAAAGATATTCACTCACCCAAACAACTATTATAACATGTAGTTTTAACTTCATATATCTACTGAATCAACTATTCACACATCTTTGGGCACTCACACCCCCCACCGAACCACACACACATTCACTCTCCAATACAAATAACTAATTAATAACTAATATAGACTTTCACATAGCTAGTAACCAACTGGAGAACCAGTTTACACAACAACTGACAAAGTGATACAGATATTCACACAGTTTAGTCACTATCCACTATATTTAGTGAGACACTATACATTGTTAAAGTAAACAGTCAATTACAATGCTACTAAATCCTCCATCCAAATATTTATTTTTATATATCCACTCATTCTTCAATGCAAATTGCTATATATAATGCATATTTCAATAACGAAGCAAACCACATTCACTGGATGATGTCATCAGTGATGTCATCAGTGATGTCATTTGAGATGTCATCAGTGATGTCACTGACCATGTCATGAATGATGTAATATGTGACATCATCAGCAGTGGATTTCGGGTGCCCGAAATATAGTTAGTCCAACTAACTATATAGGAGCAATTTCAATGGTTTTGTATGAGTGAAATGTCCAGCTAACTATAACACCCATAAAAAGTTTTTTAAAAGCTAATTCCTAACTATATAAGGCCTGAAACCTATGGTTTTTTCATTGAATTTCAAAGGTTTTTTATATGCTAATTCCTAACTATATAAAGCCTGAATCCTATGGTTTTTTCAGTGAATATATATATATATTCACTGAAAAAACCATAGGTTTCACACTCGTTATAGTTAGGAATTAGCATTTAAAAAACCTTTGAAATTCACTGAAAAAACCATAAGTTTCACACCAATTAAAGTTAGCTGAACATTTTACCATTACAAAACCATTGAAATTCCCACGTTATAGTTAGTTGGACTCACTATAACTCGCGCGCCCCCAATCCACTGCTGATGATGTCACATATTACATCATTCATGACATGGTCAGTGACATCACTGATGACATCACTGATGACATCTCAAATGACATCACTGATGACATCACTGATGACATCTCAAATGATATAATTCATGTGATAATACGATGCACCTCCTCACACTCTAATCTAACCTTTGATACATCCAGTGTTAAATACAGACTACCATTCTTGAAACCATTGACACACCAATACCAGTTACTACATACGCACTCACTGATTCCTAGGTCTACACACACATCCACTCATTCACCCATACAATCACTCATACATATAGTCACTCATCAATACAACACTATCATATCCACTCATACACCTATACAGACACTTACACACTGACACTCATCCACAGAGTTACTCACACACTTAGTTATTTATGCAAAGAATCAATCACACTCCCATTTCCTCATCTATACAGTTATACACACTAAACCTTACTTATTCAAACATATACTAACACATACTTACTCTCTTTTACAATCACTAATACAAGTACACATTGATCCATACAGTCACTTACACAATCACAGGCTCTCATGTATAGTCATTTATATATGCCAACTCTAACATGCACTGTGTTTTATATATGTACTTATTTGGACTGTAGCACTAAGATATCCATTCACTCACCAACACAGCCATGCACACAGTCAACCGCCCAAAAAGCTGTTTCCTTATGCACTCTTGAACCCATACACCTAGTGAATCAACTGGTCACACATCTATGCACAGAGTCACACACCTCACAGCCACCCACACACACACGCAGACTCACATACAAATACTTGTGCAATCAATCAATAACCCATATTGCCACTTATATAGCTATTGATCAACACATGCAGCAGCTTACAAAACAACAGACATACTGATGCACACATTCACACAGTTTAGTCACTAACTCATGCATTCAGTAAGACACATTTAATCACTCAATCATACCGTCAGTCACGCACCAACTAAATCCTTCATCCAGACACTTATAGACCCACTCATTCTTGAATATGTAAAACATATTTAAACTTTACAGAAACACACAGACGCTGGATGATGTCATCAGTGATGTCATTTGGGATGTCATCAGTGATGTCATCAGTGATGTCATTTGAGATGTCATCAGTTATGTCATCAGTGAAGTCACTGACCATGTCATGAATGATGTAATATGTGACATCATCACCAGTGGATTGAAGGCACGCGAGTTATAGTGAGTCCAACTAACTATAACGTGGGAATTTCAATGGTTTTGTATGAGTGAAATGTTCAGCTAACTATAACTGGTGTGAAACCTATGTTTTTTTCAGTGAATTTCAGAAGTTTTTTAAATGCTAATTCCTAACTATAACGAGTGTGAATCCTATGGTTTTTTCAGTGAATTTCAAAGGACTTTTAAATGCTAATTCCTAACTGTAACGATTGTGAAACCTATGGTTTTTTGTAGTGAATTTTAAAGGTTTTTTAAAAACGAATTCCTTACTATAACGTTTGTGAAACCTATGGTTTTTTCAGTGAATTTCATAGTTTTTTTAAACGCTAATTCCTTTGTATATCGACTTTGTAACCTACGATTTTCTTTATTAGCTGTTTTTTACAACAATTAATTATATATATATTTTTTTAATTATTTGTTCAATATATATATATATTTTTTTAATTTTTTCCTGGTGTGTTCAGGGTGCGTGCACCGGTAAGCTCTCCCAAGAGCGCACCGAGAGCGCTATTTCTGCGTTCGTGAAAAAAAATATGGATGAAAAGTAAATAATAATGCAAGACATTTAGTACCATACTTATAAAAGCAGTATTTTTGATTTACGAAATGAAAACGATTTTGCATTTCCGTAAAGCTACCAAAACGTCACTCAGGCGTGCCGCGTAGCACCCCCGGAAGCGCCTACGTTCGTGCCGCGTAAGCTCCCCCGGAACCGCTCCGGTGCGCGCAGCGTAAGCGAGTCAAGTCATGTGACCTTAAAATAACACTTTTCATTGGTTGCTAACAGTTTTTTTTTATAAAGAATGAAATCCCCACCCATTTCCTTCACTTCTTCTTTCACTTTTGTGACTGCAAGACCTGTTTTTTACTCTTGGATCTTTCTTCGATTACCATGGCGGCCAGACCATCCAGCAGCAATGATGACACAGAGGGATTTATTGATGAAGAGGTTCCTCAGCCGAGGGTGAAAGAAAACTTCATATGGATGTTTTTTTCCATTCCAGATGATCAAAAAAAAGTAAATGCTCCAAAGGTGGAGTGCAGGATTTGTCACACTGTCCTGCCACGTGGTGACCCCACCAAAAAAGATTCATTTGGAAACTCCACCATGATCCGGCACGTCGAGAGGAGGCACCCCCAGAACTATGCCCGGGAGAGTGTCAGGGCTCTGGCACGAGAGGCTCCCAGGGATGGTGCCTCTACTTCAACCGGAGGACCAACTACATCGGTGAGGGGGCGACCGGAAGAGCTGATCCCCAATGTCCAGCCTGCTTTTAGTGAAGCTGTAACTAAATGCAGAACATGTGATCAGCTACTTTGTTATGGGGAACAAAGTGTTATGCTCATGGTTCGAGCATTAAACAACCACCGCTGCCGTCCCCAGCCCTTTTTTTTTTTTTTTTTTTTTTTTGCTACTTTTGAGCAGTTTCCCATTCCCTGTTTTTGTTTTTGTTCAAAAAAAAGAAAAAAAGTTGTAAAAAAAGTTCTTTTCAGAACTACCTCCAATTCTCATCAAAGAGCTGTATTCTTAAAAAAATGAAAAAGAGTAACTGAAGTGGAGTGCAGTGAGAGAAGAGAGGAACATGAGTGAGAAAGCAAAGAAAGGGACAAGAGGGGAAGGGAAGTGAAGTAGGGGGACTGAAAGAAGGTGAGTGTGGGGAAGGAGAGTGAGGAGAAGCAGAGTGAACATAGGGAATGTGGATAAGTGAAGAAAATGTAGTAAAAGAACGGTGGTGTGGAAGGGTAAGAAAAGAGCAGTGATGTTTAGGAAAGAGTGGAGATACAGACTGGATAAAGACAATTGAGTGTGAGACAAGGTGAGTAAGGCAGTGAAGAAACAGAGAAAGTGAAAGAAAAAGTAAGAGTACAAGACTGAAGGCCTCATTTATGAGGCCATGCGTCACTGTTACGCCACCGGTGTGTCACTTTTTGTGACGCACCAGTGGTGTAAAAAATGCACCTTGTCAAGTCATATTTATAAAGTGACGCATCTAGGTAGATGCGTCACTTTGTAAACTCCTGCGCCACATTATACCTGCCCCAGGTGTAATGTATGCAAAGGGAGCGTATTGACGCAAGAAAGGGTCGTAGTAGTGACGCAGTGAAATCTATGAGATTTCACTGCGTCACTTTTAGGACACCGTTGCGTCAAAATCTTGCGCCTGCCTCTCAGCAGGCATAAGACTGATGCAGGCCCTTTGACATGGGGCTGGCCCCATGTGAAAGGATGCATTGCTGGAGTTCCGTCACTTTTGTGACACACTGCAGCAATGCATCACTTTGCGCTTACAGATACGTCAGAAATACTGACGTATCGGTAACTCCTTGTGACATAATGCGTCCTACATTAAATATGACGCATGAGTAGAAGACTGAAGGCCTCTTTTATGAGGTCATGCGTCACTTTTACGCCGCAGGTGCATGACTTTTTGTGACGGACCAGTGGTGTAAAAAATGCACCTTGTTGAGTCATATTTACAAAGTGATGCATCTAGGTAAATGCGTCACTTTGTAAACCCCTGAGCCACATTATACCTGCGCCAGGTGTAATGTATGCAAAGGGGGCGTATTGACGCAAGAAAGGGTCGTAGAAGTGACGCAGTAAAATCTATGAGATTTCACTGCGTCACTTTTAGGACACCGTTGCGTCAAAATCTTGCGCCTGCCTCACAGCAGGCGTAAGACTGACACAGGCCCTTTGACATGGGGCTGGCCCCATGTGAAAGGATGCATTGCTGGAGTTGCGTCACTTTTGTGACACACTGCAGCAATGCATCACTTTTGCGCTTACAGATACGTCAGAAATACTGACGTATCTGTAACTCCTTGTGACATAATGCATCATACATTAAATATGACGCATGAGTAGAAGACTGGAAGGCCATGCGTCACTTTTACGCCACTGGTGGTGGTGTAAAAAATGCACCTTGTTGAGTCATATTTACAAAGTGACGCATCTAGGTAGATGCGTCACTTTGTAAACCCCTGCGCCACATTATACCTGCGCCGGGTGTAATGTATGCAAAGGGGGCGTATTGACGTAAGGAAGGGTCGTAGAAGTGACGCAGTGAAATCTATGAGATTTCACTGCATCACTTTTACGACACTGTTGCGTTAAAATCTTGCGCCTGCCTCACAGCAGGCGTAAGACTGACGCAGGCCTTTCACATGGGACTGGCCCCATGTGAAAGGATGCATTGCTGGAGTTGCATCATTTTTGTGACACACTCCAGCAATGCATCACTTTCCTCTAAACACTCTACTTTATTTTTCGACTCTATTTTTTTAAACTGTTTTTCCCCGTGGTGCGCTCAGGGTGCGCGTACCGGAGCGCACACCTGGGAGCGCTCCCAGCGCTTACCCCGCGAAAATTTCAGAGATAAAAAAGTTTTTTTGCCCTTCAGGGTCCTTCTAGGCCCCCCTCAGAAAACCTAGGGTGTCAGGGGGTGTCTACTCTGCCCCCTTTTAATTATTTCCCCCTTTATTTTTCACCTCTTGTGTCTCTGTTCTTCAGAGTCACAAGATGGCGGACTATGCAGACCATTTAGAATGTTTACAGACATCCAAGAGCCAATTAGCTTTTGAAATTTACAACCAATTAAAATGTTTCTTCGGTTTTGAATTTGTGTGTGATGAAGTTTCATTGGTTTTCTACATGAATATACATGAAAAATGAGAGGGAAACACAGCCATTTTGTGATAGTACTCTTTGAGGTACATTTGTGAGGAATTTTTGGTGTTCTATTTCTGGTGTGAAATTTACACACTACTAACTCTTCTACTGCTTTCTAAAAGGTGAGTTGTTAATTTGTAAGGAGAATTTAATACTTGTTAAAGCTAGTTTTATATTATCGATTACTAAAACCGATAAATTAAAGTGATTTTTTTTTCTGCAATTTACAGCAAGAAATTTGAAAAGAATATGGATTTGAATGAGGACACCGTTAATATTAATTTTGAAATTTCTGCGAGTTTTGTTGAGGCGAGTTTTATTGAGGTCTTAAGTGATCCTGTTGATAGCACTATCCATGAAGAAGACCTTTTTTTGAGCGGAGATGGAATGGAGGATTTTAATGATAAGACTTTGGATGCTGAATTAATTGAATGTTTGGACTATATTGAGTTCCAGGAGTCATGTATGGAGACTTCTGATGAGGAGATTCCTGATCAGTTAATGTTAGAAGTTCTTCTAAATTATGAAAAATCTGAAGAATAAATTTATATTTAGAAATTATAAATTGTTTGAGATATTTTGTATTATTATATGTGTAATTTATGAGATAGTAGTGAAATGATTGTGGTATAAAATGAGACTTATAGTATAGAGTGCAACATTTCTGTGTTACATAGTAAGTTTACTCACAGTTACTTCCCTTATTCTACTATATTTTCTCCAATGTGCAGTTCACATCTCTTCTTCATCTCATGCCTTCTTTCTCTCACTGTCTCTCTCTAATGTACACTATCGCCGCCATTTTGTGTACTTTCCGAAGACAGTGAAATGTAATGCTCCAAAGGTGGAGTGCAAGATCTGCCATACTGTACTTTCCAGAGGAGACCCCAGAAGGAAGTACAGTTTTGGTAATTCAACTATAATTTTTGGCAAGTATCACAGTGACTGTCTGTTTCAATTAAGGAATTATATTTTTACAGTTTTCTATAATGTTAGCTGTGTGTTTATAAGGTAGACTTCTTTATAAATTGTTTTTTATGCTTGGATTCAATGCTGGTTTAGAAATTGTGTAATGGTTTCATTGGACTTGTAAATATGCTCTATTTTTTATGCGCCTTGTGCAACCTTTAACATGGGTGGAAGCAGTGAATGTATGGAGAGGGATAGGAATAGCAGATAGAAAACCATATAAAATGGTGTGGGAGATGCATAAAGTATTTCAGTAATGGTTTCAATTAGGATGGAATATAAGATAAAGAGGAGCATATTTACAAGACTCTAGCGCAATGTTTCACATGGGTGCAAGCAGAAAATGCCTGCAGAATATTAAAATTGGCACCCAGACAAGAATATGAAATGCCATGAGAGATGTTTAAAGGTTTCTCTTAATTTCATAAATTGAGATAGAATATACAAAAAAAGAGAGGCATATTTACAAGCTGCGTTCGCAATCTTTGACGTAGCTGTGTGTTTATAAGGTAGACTACTTTATACATTGTTTTTAAGCTTGGATTCAATGCTGGTTTAGAAATTGTGTAATGGTTTCACTGGATTTGAAGAGGAGTGAAAGACTAAGGGGACGGAGAGAATGAGACTAACAGAGAGAGAATGAGGTAAGGGGAGTGTAGAAGTAAGATGATAGAGGGAGTAAGACAAGGAATTAGTGAAGTGGATTAAGGAGAGTAACAGAAGGGAAAAGATTGAAAGAGCGAAGGATGGGAATTGAGGAAGGAATGTAAAGGAAAAGGTCTGAAAGAAGATGAGTGTGGGAGTAAGGCTCAGTAATAGGGAGTGAGCGTGATAGAAAAGGAGTGAGAGACTAAGAGGACGGAGAGAATGGGGGTAACAGAGAGAGAGTGAGAGAAGGGGAGTGAGTAAGTTAGAGGGCAGAGGGATTGACAGAAGCAGCTACTGAACTGCAGAAAGAGGAGTAAGGGAAGGGAAAAGAGGGAAGGAGTGAAGGATGGGAAAAGAGAGGATGGAAAGTAAAGGAGAAGGTCTAAAAGAAGGTGAGTGTAGAAGTATGGCTGAGTTATAGGGAGTAAGCGCGATAGAACATGAGTGAGAGACTAAGAGGACAGAGAGAATGAGGTTAACAGAGAGAGAATGAGGGAAGGGGAGTGTACAAATAAGAGGACAGAAGGAGTAAGAGAAGGAGTAAATACAGTGGAATAAGAAAGTAAGGGAAGAGAAAAGAGTGAAGGAGCAAAGGAAGGAAAGAGAGAGGAAGTAAACTAAAGGAGAAGGTCTGACAGAAGGTGAGTGTGAGAGTATAGCTGAGTTATAGGCAGTGAGCGTGACAGAAGAGGAGTGAGAGACTAAAGGGACGGAGAGAATGAGGCTAACAGAAAAAGATTGAGGGAAGGGGAGTGTACAAGTAAGAAGACAGAGAAAGAAAGAGAAGGAGTAAGTGAAGTCGAGTAAGGAGAATAAAAGAAGGGAAAAATATAAAACAATGAACTAAGAGAAGAGAGAGGAAAGAAAGTAAAGGAGAAGGCCTGAAAGAAGGTGAGTGTAAGAGAAAAATGTGAAAAAAGAGAGTAAACGTGGGGATTCAGAATAAGTGAGGCAAGCGCAATAAGGGAACAGAGGTGTGGGAGTATCAAAGAAGAGTAGTGAGGTTATGGAAAACAGTATAGTGAAAATAAATATTGTTCATGAAACTTACCTTATACGTAATGTAAATTTAATATCATATTTCCTTTAAAATTTATATCTGTGAAAGACAAAAAAAATAGATAATTTATAATATATATTTTAGAATACAAGAGACAAAGTAAGATAAGTAAGGGAGTGTGGGTGATGGAAGAGGAGTTAGAGATTAACAAGATCGAAAGACTGAAGCTAAGAGACAGGGAGTGAGGGAAAAGGAGTGAGGATGTGAGAGGACAGAGGTAGTGAGAGAAGGAGTGAGTGAAGTGTAATAAGGTGAGTGAGAGAAGGGGAATTATTCAGGAAACAAAGAAAGAAAACAACGGGAAGGGGAGTGAAGTAGGGTGACTGACAGCTGGAAAGTAGTGAATGGGAGAGTGGGAAAGGGCAGTGAAGGAGTGGTTAATAAGAATAAGTGAGGAAAGTGGATTATGGGAAGGGAGGTGAGGGAGAGTGAAAAAAGGCCAGTGAAGGTGAGTTAAAAGGAGTGATAGAGGGTGGAAATAGGTGAGTGAGCATAAGAGAATGGGAAAGTAATATATATTTAATAATAATTTCAACATCATGTTAAATGGTTTATTTTTGCTGTTCTCAGAATATATTGAATTTCACTTAAAACAGTGACTTCAATAGTACTCATCATATAACAGCGGGCAAAAAAAAAACCAATCAAAATGATTGTGTTTAAAAAAAAAACATTGAATAATTTCTTAAATAATGTAAAATTTTAAAAACCATATCTAAACTCACTTTTGATCCATCCACTTTTCCACGAGGCCAGATAGTATATGGAAAGTCCTTTTCTATGGAAATTAGTCCAGAGTATTGTTTACGTCTCATTTACCCGTTGTTCTGAAAGAAAAGCTCCAACATCTTTCACGTTATGAAACAAGAGTTTTATTTCCACCTTAGCTTACTTTTTATAAATAATTTCTATAATACTCACAGCACACACTACATGCTAAACATATACTATCTCTATGAGAACTACATGTTTTTTATTATCTTCATCACTCTCATTCAGAAAGTAATTTTGAAGAGCAAACTAAGTTATATTAACTGCTGCAATCTTCATAGGCCAATTATCTTCCCTAAAATTTCGGTTGTAAGAACACTAGGTAAGAATTTAGTAAGTCAGAAGGCAAACGTTGTTTGAAAGTCAATTGAGTATCATTACAGAGCTTCCAACCGTTTTCACGTTTTAAATAACATGTGTAATGTCCCGATGTTGTTGAAGGACCATCATGGTAAATAATTGCTGCAGTTGTAAAGGTTCTTCCCGAAATTGATAGTTGAGAAGCCGCAAAATTTTTAATTAATATTGTCAATTTAGTTCCATCGGGTCTACATCGTTGGAACATTAAAATAACATACTATCCATATCTTATTAAAAATAAAGTTGATAGCATTTCAGATTTACATTGACTACAGACCATGTTTTGATTTGCTGCTCTAACTAGATTATTAAAAGACACTGATTTGCAGTATGGTAAAGTCAAATATATAAATCTTTCAGTGTCTACTGTAGTACTACTTGAAAAGGAGCAATTGTCACAGTCATGTTGCCATTTATAAGAAAGGCCAAAAAGATTTTCTACATCTACTCCTTCATCTTGCAAAACAACAAGCATATACATTAGAAATTCCTGACAATCTTGCTGAATATTCTGTGAAAATTGATTTAGACCAGAACATATGTCTAAAACGTTTCGAATTTCAGAAACACTTTGTATTTTTGTTCTATCACTGCTACATTTCTCTAATACAGAATTTAATAAACAACAAAGTGTTTGATCACGATTTTCAGCAATCTGTTCTTTTACAGTTTGGAGAAAAAACCAACATTAACCACTACATTAGCATAGCAGTTGACACCAGAACTATTTTCAAATTCAAATCCAACAACATCTTTAACTGAATCAATTTCCTTTCTGCTTACAATTACTGTTTCATCTACTTTTTTCTTTTTGCTACAACTTCACAACAATTTTTCTCATTTCTTCTTTTTCGGCCTACCACACGCTTTTCAAACAGAGGATATTGAGGTAAATTTGGAGCATACTCTCTTCTTAACCTATTATATTATTTTACACAATTTAGATCTGCATTAATCTTTGTCTCATCAAAATCAATCAAGTACAATCCTGATAAAGTTCTGACTCGAGATAAAGCAACATATGCCATACCCTCCTTGAACACAGAATTTCCAATATTCACCAAAGCACTATCAACACTTAAACCTTGAGATTTATGAAAAGTTACTGCATATCCCAAAGAAACAGGAAACTGTTTCTACGTACGTATAAATCTTTCACTAGCAAAAAACGAGCAGAACAATGACAGATTTGTTGTACTTCTTCAATACCATCAAATTTAATTTTTATAATTTCAATTCCTTCTCTATTTCGGTAATTCACAAAATCCACAACATGACCCATTGCTCCATTTACTAAACTTCTTTCCACATCTAAATGACGTCGTAGATTACACGACAATTTAAAGATGCAAAGAGTCTTTTCCATACCAGCAGTTTTAGATATTGTCTTCTCTAAAGAATCCAATTTTGATTTAAACTTTTCTGACAAAATAATAGTTGCTCCTTCATGTTCTATTTTATCAATAGCTTCCAGTTTCACAATTTCTTGATTTTCCAACTTTAACATTTTGTTGTTGAAGATTGAATATTCTTGCAGAGTTGGCATCAAGCATATGACAGATTTGTTTTCAGAAATGTTCTTAAAAATATTCTCTGGGAGAATGTTTTCTTTTGGAAACAAATTTGAAATTAATCGTGCATGTAAAGCTGCTTTCCCATGTTCAGTTAGTTTCCCAATTCTTACATCTTGTAGAATATTTTTATAATCTTCATCCTTTGCCTGTCGCATATTTTGATGTAGTTCTGCATATTTAAAATTTAGCCATATGTTAACATTTCCAATGCTTCCTAAGCACTTCCTGGTATCTTCATGTGTAAGCATTTTAAACACTGGCTGTCCTTTCACTGGAGTTAGTTGCAGTAGGTCTCCAAAAACAATGATGTGTTTGCCTCCAAATAACACATCATAGTCTGTTTTAAGAGTTTCTTGCATTCTTAAATGCACAAAAGCAAGCATTACATTTGACACCATGCTTACTTCATCAATGATAAGAAGTTTCATTTTCTTTAGGACTCTTGAAACTTCACAACAAGCTTCTCCAGATAGCTTGTGGTATTGTAATTTGTTATCATGCTCCACTGGCAGCATTAATAAACGATGTAAAGTAATCCCTTTAATGTTGTGTGCTGCCAACCCAGTTGGAGCAGTAACAACACAAGAGAGCGATTATTCCGTTGTTTTCTGCAAATATGTTGCAATCACTTTAATCAGGAAACTTTTCCCAGTTCCTGCTTCTCCACTCACATACAGTCGGATAGGTACAAATGATGTACATGAGCACTCTTTTTTCTCATGAGATAAACCATGCTCAATTTGTTGTCTGACTTGATCATATATTTGTCTCTGCTCAACGTTTAGTTCTTTTTCCAAATCTTCTAAGTCAACTCCATCCTCCTGAGCTTGTTCCATCGCTCTTTCAACTTCATCCATGGCAGTGGCAGCTTCATTTTGTATAATTGGTCCTCCTAGTGGATCCTGACTCAATGAAGCAGAACTATGACTGACTTGAGAACTGTCTCTAGCAATCTCTGCTGCAATTGTAGCTTCTTGCTGTATTTCCTTGTTCAACATTTTCAGATAATTTGAAAAAACAGGACATTCTATGGTATCCTTGGTTGCATTGAACGAATCTTCATAAGTAAGAAAATCTCCAAGTAGTTCCTCTTCTCTACGCCAAGGCTTAAAGAGTTGCAAAAGAGTTAAGTAATAAAATTCCCTTTTGTCTGGAGATTCACAACTCAATTTTCGATGATTAATCAAATGGCCTTTTCTTTGTTTCACTAGACAGCCTTCACATCCAATTACAGCATATACACCTTTATTGATGTCTTCTGTGACATGTCTTTTTAAAAATGTAGGTTTGCAGAACTTCATAGAGACAAGCGTTCTCAAGGTGAGTACTTCTATTTGGATAGTATGTATCCAACATGTTTGTCTTCAAAATATCTGTACTGTCTGGTTCTTTCTCCGCCAAATACTCTATTTCTTGTACAAAACTCGGTTTCGTGTTGCAGCAAGACCTAAACTCACCCAAATGATGGTTCTAGATTTGGCATATAGACTTGCTGATGATAACCGATCAGAACATTCATACGCTCCAATTTCTCGATGCGACAACATCTTTAGACATATTTAGACATCTTTAGACTGTACCTGTACCTGTATAATTTCTTGCTTAGACTCTTTTCATGTGAAATTTCCTCCCACATTTCCTTCAGTTCCGTGTTTTCTGATTTTGTGATGTAAGACGTCACATATCGAGCCATAGCAATAGAGTTGTCAGCCACATATTGAATATCCGCGTTAGCATTCCACATGGACAAAATTACTGGGTTGTAGTCATTTATGAATTTGGTTGTATGTATTTTTGGGTGATTTTCTTGTCACAGTATGTCGCAGAGAAGACATACATTTGTTGACGCTTCCTTCGATGTTTACTGGGCGTGGAAATGCAAAATGCAAAACGACATTTCGTGTAGAACTTGTCCTTGGATTTGTATTTTCGACGACAGTAATTCCCACAACGATGGCTTTGAAAGCGTAAAACTTGAGGGCAGATTTATGAAGGCCTTGCGCCGCCGGTGTGTCATTTTTAACATGGAAAAAGTGACGCACAGGCGGCGCAAGGCCTTCATAAATCTGCCCCTTGATGTCTTAAATTGTTTTCTTCTGTACTTTTCGAGACAGCACATGTAGAATACTGTTCAATGAAACTCATCCCTTTCTCATCTGAATCTGTTCCAAATTTTGGTGCATCTTTAATCCATAGCAGCATATGTATATGAGGAGCACCTCTGGCTTGATACTCCTTTCTCCAAAAGAAATCCAACACCTCTCCAAGCGGAGGATTTTAGTTTGTTTGTAATAAAAGACATCATAGCTTCAAACCTGATTGAAATACCTGCATACATTAACTGGATTCAAAGAGCACAGTTCTCCAGGTGTCTTGAATTCAATATTTTCAATGTTTTTATTTGCCTCTTGTAGAAATTCAAGTAAGTCTTCCCAAACATACTCAGCACAGCTAAGAGTGAGGAACCATTTAGGAGTTCCTCAGTTTCTTAGCATACATTTCAATTCCCCATGACGACGGTACGAATACTCGTTAGTACCACGCTGACATGCCATGAGATTAATTAGCTGAGATTCCAAAACACTGTCTTGCAGTTTCACTTTATCCATAAAATCCCTTGCCTGAACATTTTATAGATGTGCTCCACTTTTCAGTATATGGTTTACTGCATAGGAAAGTCCAGACAAGTCACTCTCAAACAGTAAATGGAACAAATATGGAATGCATTGACGAAACCTTGAATCTTCTGCATATAATCTTGAAGTCCGGTATTCAGATGCAGGAATTTGAACAGGTCGGTCGTCATATCGTCCAAGTTCACCTGTTGGAAATAACTGTCGAAAACAACGAGCTTCTAAACTTTCTTCCCATACACTAATGGGACTTCCTTCGGCTTTTTTCATCTGAAACAAGTCAATAGCATTCCCCATTACTTCTTTGGAATGCAATGGATGAACACTATAATGTTCGTAAATTTCTTCACTTCTAGAGACATCAACTTTTTCTATTTGTCCAGCAGAGACATCAGTGTTGTCTTGTACAGTTGTTTCCTCATCTCCCACATACACATTTTTATAGTACTGATTATTTTTTTACCAAATACAACGTTGCCTTCTTGACTTTCCTAACATCCACTAATTCTTGCCAGATTTTCTTACTTTTTGTCGGAACACCATTAACTAGAATAACCAGAGGTTCCTCTTTTACTTTTTCAACACCAATGGTATCAATATTTTTCTTTAAATCTAGAGGCAAATAAACAACTCTTCCTTTTAATCCTCTCTGTAAATCTGAAGGAGGCAATTTCCCTGTCTTAGGCTCCATGCGAACAATAGCCTGAAAAGGATGCACACATTGAATCAGAATAGACTCATAGGTATTTAAATCCATCAATTCAGAAGGAATGTCTACCAACTCCAGACTATTATGAACAGCTCTAGCAGGCATTTTGTTTTCATTTAATTTATTATAGCAATATGTACAAATACGTTGATCAGAGCCCAAATCAAAACAATTTTCAACCAACAAATAAGTTGCAAAATCCTTCCTCTCATTAATATTTATCTTTTCGCTTTTTACATATAAATCAACTAATCTAATCTGAAGCTTATAATGAGTCCGTCGACAACAAACACAAGAAAAATTAGGCCTTTCACTTGAATTGACCTTAAACTTTATAATTTCATTTTCAAATTGTTCTGTACTTAAAATCTCTACATTCTCTTCTACATTACCTTCCATTACTGTATCCATTTCTGCACTAACCTCTTTTTCACCAAAGTAACAAAACTCAATTTCATCACAAATGTTTTGACATCTAATTCAGTTCCATGCAAAAGAGCACTGTTTAACTGTTTTAGTTTAAGTGCTGGACTTTTTGCATAGTTCAACGTTCTCACTAATTTCCTCACTTCATTATGATGCACTGATAACATCCTAAAATGGTGAAAAACACTCTGACATACTTTTCTTGAAAGACAAGCCAGTGAATGCCCTTGCAAACCTGTTTTTTCTCACTCTACAAGGATCTAACTCTTGTAAAATTTTCATTTTTTGTTTCACAGTTTTCTTAGTATATGTCCGTAAGAAAGTGCGAAACAAATCAATTGATTCCTGTCGGACACTACAAATACTACTACAATTCCATGTATATACTGGAGCCTTTGGACATCTCCCTAAAACTTCATCAGCTAACACCTCTTCTGTATTTCTAGTCACAATCTCTTCTTTTTCAACCAGACAACCGTCCTTTACCTCATATGCTCGACCACTGGTGTCAACTGCATGCACCAAATTATTATCCTGAAAGTAACTTTCTTCATTAAAAAATGGCTCAGAACTTGAACTATGCTTCCATTCTCCAGAAAAAACATCACAGAAATTAGTTTGATTAATTACTCTCCTCCACTGACATTTTGATTTAAACACATTGATTATCTTATCAAGTGTACGAATTCTATTCATTACTAAACAAAACAATTTATTTTTCACTTTAAATGCTTCATCCACGATCTTAACTATGTTTTTTCTTGTAAAAAACTGTCTTTTTTGTATACCTTTTTACATTTTTTAATACATTTTATACAATTCTGTTGTAAAACATTCCTCTACGAATTTCAGAAAATTGTTTTTTTCTTCTATTGCTTTTCAAAATATCGTCTCCTTGAACACGTCTAACATTTGTAGAAGGACATCCTGTCTTTTTTTAAATTACACGTGTTTCATTCTTCTTAGTTAAAAAAAATTATTTTGCTTGACATTTCAATAACTTCCTGAGAAAATTTGTACTTTGCTTACCAGGAGCATTTTTCTTTTTCTCTAAAGATTTTATTTTGGTTGGTTCTTGATTTTCTTTTTCCTTAGACCTTAATTTTCCCTTATAATTTTTTGCTCTTCTTGTTTTAGAAGGCATCTTTTTGTTTTGAGTGAAGTAGTGTGGCTCACTGGTTAGAGGCGGCAGACCCGAGAGCAGAGGACGGCCCGGGACCAGGGTTCGATTCCCGGCGCGGCAGGTTTCTGGACCAGGGTCAGCGGACTCGATAATTCTCTCGCCTCGGTACCCACTCTGATCAGCGATCACACTCGGCAACTCTGGGCATTAGCTTGCCTCATCTTCACTAACGGCCCCACCAGACCGCCGGGGATGCCTGGTCTCACCCTGGAGATACCCATTAAGGGACCATCTCTCAGGGAAGCCAGGAAGGGTTTCGCAGCGGTCGAAGCGCCTTGGGACCCTACGGGTAAGTAGTGCGCTATATAAATGCCTATACATTTACACATTTACATTTACATTTGTTTGTATAGATGATTATAATCAGTAGAAAACAAAAAATAACATATTAAAGACCACTACAAACATATTACATAACAATTACAATAACTAAACAATATAAACACTAGTATACAACAAAAGGCTCATTTACATTACATGTGCTTTGCTTTGTGTCAAAAACGATTTACTTATTAATGTTATATCTTGTTAATATATAGGTGGCCTTTTTTTGGCCTGTAGAGAAATAATTTGTGCAGAGACACACATGCTGCTTGCAGAAACAGAGATGGTAGATTACATGTAACATCATGCACATGTGCCTTAGATCACACCAAATCTATTGCATTTTCAATGCTTGTTTACCTTGCTACCATCAAGAAAGCAGTCAGATGTGTCACACGTTTGCCATAAATTTAGAATGTTAGCACTCTACTTGCTCATTATTTCAAGCTTCACTCACAGTGTGATCTTAGACACATTAATTGGATTTTAGATATAATGTACCATGTCTGTCACTGCCAACAGTATGTGTGACACCGAGGGCGAGATATATTGCATTTTCAATGCTTGTTTACTTTGGTTCCATCAAGAAGGCATTCAGATGTGTCACACATTTGCCATAAATTCTCAATGTTTGACATTAATGCTGGTCCAGAGATAGTGTAAAGGTTTCATTGGCATATTTACAAGCCGCTTGTGCAATGTTAGATATAATTTAAAAATTAATGTTATATCTTGTTTATATATAGGTGGCCTGTTTTTGTACTGTAGGTACAGAGAAATAATTTGTGCAGAGACACACATACTGCTTGCAGAGACAGAGATGGTAGATTACATTTAATATCGTGGACATGTGCCTAGGATCACACCAAATCTATTGCATTTTCAATGCTTGTTTACTTTGGTTCCATCAAGAAGGCATTCAGATGTGTCACACATTTGCCATAAATTCTGAATGTTTGACATTAATGCTGGTCCAGAGATAGTGAAAAGGTTTCATTGGCATACTTTCTAGCCGCTTCTGCAACGTTAGATATAATTTACTAATTAATGTTATATCTTGTTTATATATAGGTGGCCTGTTTTTGGCCTGTAGATACAGAGAAATAATTTGTGCACAGACAAACATACTACTTGCACAGACAGATATGGTAGATTACATGTAATATCGTGGACATGTGCCTAAGATCACACCAAATCTATTGTATTTTCAATGCTTGTTTACTTTGGTTCCATCAAGAAAGCATTCAGATGTGTTTTACATTTGCCCTAAATCCTGAATGTTTGACATTAATGCTGATCCAGAGATAGTGTAAAGGTTTCATTAGCATATTTACAAGCCGCTTGCGCAATGTTAGATATAACTTACTAATTAATGTTATATCTTGTTTATATATGGGTGGCCTGTTTTTGGCCTGTAGATACACAGAAATAATTTGTGCAGAGACACACACACTGCTTGCAGAGACAGAGATGGTAGATTACATGTAATATCATGGACATGTGCCTAACATCACACCAAATCCATTGCATTTTCAATGCTTGTTTACTTTGGTTCCATCAAGAAAGCATTCAGATGTGTCACACATTTGCCATAAATTCATAATGTTAGCACTCTAATATGCCAATGAAACAAATACACTATCTCTGTATCAGCTTTAATATTAAACATTGCGCACACGGCTTGAAAATATGCCAATCAAACCAATACACTATCTCTGTTTCAGCTTTAATGTTAAACATTGCGCACGCGGCTTGTACATATGCCAATGAAACCAATACACAATCTGTGTATCAGCTTTAATGTCAAACATTGCGCACGCGGCTTGTAAATATGCCAATGAAACCAATACACTATCTCTGTATCAGCTTTAATGTCAAACATTACGCACGCGGCTTGTAAATATGCCAATGAAACCAATGCACTATATCTCTATCAGCTTTAATGTCAAACATTGCGCAAAAGTCTTGTAAATATGCCCCTCTTTATCTTTATGTGCGCCAGGTGTAATGTATGCAAAGGGGGCGTATTGACACAAGGAAGGGTCGTAGAAGTGACGCAGTGAAATCTATGAGATTTCACTGCGTCATTTTAGGATACCATTGCGTCAAAATCTTGCGCCTGCCTCACAGCAGGCGTAAGACTGACGCAGGACCTTTCACATGGGGCTGGCCCCATGTGAAAGGATGCATTGCTGGAGTTGCGTCACTTTTGTGACAGACTCCTGCAATGCATCACTTTTGCGCTTACAGATACGTCAGAAATACTGACGTATCTGTAACTCCTTGCGACATAATGCGTCATACATTAAATATGACGCATGAGTAGAAGACTGAAGGCTCTTTTATGAGGCCATGCGTCACTTTTACGCCGCCGGTGCGTCAATTTTTGTGACGCACCAGTGGTGTAAAAAATGCACCATGTTAAGTCATATTTACAAAGTGACGTATCTAGGTAGATGCGTCACTTTGTAAACCCCTGCGCCACATTATACCTGCGCCAAGTGTAATGTATGCAAAGGGGGCGTATTGATGCAAGAAAGGGTCGTAGAAGTGACGCAGTGAAATCTATGAGATTTCACTGCGTCACTTTTAGGACACGTTGCGTCAAAATCTTTCGCCTGCCTCACAGCAGGCGTAAGACTGACGCAGGCCCTTTCACATGGGGCTGACCCCATGTGAAAGGATGCATTGCTGGAGTTGCATCACTTTTGCGACACACTCCAGGAATGCATCACTTTTGCGCTTACAGATACGTCAGAAATACTGATGTAACTGTAACTCCTTGCGACATAATGCGTCATACATTAAATATGATGCATGAGTAGAAAACTGAAGGCCTCATTTATGAGGCCATGCATCACTTTTACGCCGCCGGTGCTTCACTTTTTGTGACACACCAGTGGTGTCAAAAATGCACCTTGTTAAGTCATATTTACAAAGTGACGCATCTAGGTATATTCTATCTCAATTTATGCCATTAAAAAAAAGCTTTAAACATCTCTCATGGCATTTCATATTCTTGTCTGCGTGACAATTTTATTATTCTGCATGCATTTTCTGCTTGCACCCATGTCAAAAATTGCGCAAGAGACTTGTAAATATGCCCCTCTTTATCTTATATTCCATCTCAATTGAAACCATTACTGAAATACTTTATGCATCTCCCACACCATTTCATATGGTTTTCTATCTGCTATTCCTATCTTTGGGCAATTGATGTCACTTTTTCCAAAAACTGCCTTGATACTTTCTAATATTTGCCAAAGGCAAAAATTTAACTGGTCCAACCAATTTTGTCCACAGATTGAGAAAGCAAGGAAACATGTAAATAAATCTGTTTCTGCTTACCTGAGAGACTATGGTATGGGTTCCATTTACCACAACAACTTGCGTTACAACATGCAAGACATCTATAGGAGAGATGGTGTGCATTTTACAGATGAGGGGAATAGAGTTTTCCTCTTGAATATAAGACTCTGCATTGGTACCTACTTGTAGGTACAAAAAACACCCACTTAACACAACAGCTCTTTTCAGAGCTAACTTACCTCTAAACACTCTACTTTATTTTTTTACTCTATTTTTTTACACTGTTTTACCCCGTGGTGCGCTCAGGGTGCGCGTACTGGAGCGTGCACCTGGGACCGCTCCCAGCGCTCACCCCGTGAAAATAAAAAAATTAAAAAAAGTTTTTTTGCCCTTCAAGGTCCTTCTAGGCCCCCCTCAGAAAACCTAGCGGGTCAGAAGGTGTCTACTCTGCCCCCTTTTAATTATTTCCCCCTTTCTTTTTCACCTCTTGTGTCTCGATTCTACCGAGACACAAGATGGTGGACTCTCCGGACTGTGTAGAATGTTGACAGACACCTGACAGCCAATCAGCTTTCCGCTAGCGCACTCCCGTAGCGTGCCGGGTGCGCTCCCCGGTACGCGCACCTGTGAGCGCTCGGAGCGCGCCAATAGATATATATGTGTTTTTGAAGTTAATTTTCAAAAAAACCACTGGAGCAATTTTCACCAAATATAGCAAAGTCACATCTGCGTACCAGTCCCTACAATTTTTGCCAAGTTTGGCGTAATTCCGTACAGCGGTTCGGGCTGTAGACTTGTCATACCGTCCTATGGAAATTAACACATTTTGGGACCCCGCTTTTTTCTCAGCCCCCTCTTCACGAATCCCCCCGAAACTTTCAGGGAAGGAGCAGAGCGGAGCTGGCCAAAATTTTGGAAAATTATACACACATTCCTCAACCGGCGCCAGAGTTATTCCCAATAGAATGTTGCGGATTTCCTATGGTAGCCAATCCTAACTCTAACTACCTACTGGCGACCGCCAGTAGGTAATACATATATATATATATATATATATATATGAACCACCGCTCCAAAGGACACCGCAGAACGCAGCACCCTCACGGAGAAAAAACGGACAACAATCTCGGGTAGCAAAAATAGTATCTTCTTTATTTATTTTTTCTTCATAAAGTGCAGCAGAAGTGCCCTAGACCGGACGCGTTTCGGCGACCCTGTCGCCTTGTTCACCGGAAATAATGAGTATTTGCCATTGCACACCAAACAAGTTTAAAAAATGGCAATTCACCAATCATAGCACTTAATTCTGTACCACGTGACCATATTGTATAATTTAGTAAACATAGCAGACAGACTGATTTCAAACATAATGTTTTCGACCTCTAGGCTTGTAACCAATGGCCAGCAATTCTAACTGTTCAAATACAGTTTTATATATGCCCAAGTTACAATTCTCATGGAGAGACCATCTAATTCCGACATTTGTATACTGTGATGATATTAAATCAATATACATTTTATCTGTGCAAATACTTAATAAAATAGTCATAGACATCGTGATTTCTCTGAGCTATATATACTAAAAAACAATCCATCTGAATGATTTAAAAAAATTTTTTTGTATATGTATTGTCACTAGTTAAAAGATCAGGAAAAGTGCTAAAGTATCAAAAAGTGCAAAGTGTAAAGTGCATATCTACTAAGTGCAAAATACAATAGATTCCCCAGCCGGGGAATCTAATACAGGAAAGAACTAGCAGCAATTTAGGACAGCATAACCATCTAAGCTTGTATCAACTTAATTACATAATTCAACAAGCTAAGGTGGCTAGTGCTTGTTCGCTACCTAACATCACAATTGATCCATGTAACCAAAATACATGACCTTTATACAAAATATATATATATATACAGTAAGAATGTATATGAATATACAGTACAACATATCATGGTTGCTGATAAATGCCTGGTAAGATCCGATAAAAGCATAACCCTATAGTAAGAGTCACGATAAAATCAAAACCTCTCCACGCCCTACCACCAGCAGATAATCCTAATTTTCTGATGCTATCCAAGAGTACTTGTATAAAATTCTTTTCATGTATATACATCCACATTTCAATCAGTGCAAAGCATTCAAAACAGATAATATCATAAATTTCATAGTGAGCCTCAGAGATAATGGTACAAATCTTCACAAATATTGAGACCATTTGGGCTCTTGGTGTCTAGCTCCAATATATATTTAGACTCCAACCTCCTAAGGGACTTGTCCCTATCTCCGCCCCTTTTATTTACTGGCACACTGTCAATTAGAAAGTAAGACAAGACATTTAAATTGCCCCCATGTACTGTCTTCACATGTCTTGCCACTGGATATGAATGGTCAGAATTGACAGTCGCTCTGAGGTGTTGGAGAATCCGAGCCTGAACTGGTAACTTCGTGCTGCCTACATACCGGAGTCCGCATGTACAAGATAAAACATAAACCGCGAACTCAGTCTTACAATTAAAGTTACCTTTGATTTTGATTTCCTGATCATCAAAGGCACCTCGGTATGCTTTGGTATTTACACCAAACTTGCAGGCTCTGCAGCTACTGCATTTAAAAAAACCATACTTGGAGGACACCCAATATTCTTTGTTCAATACCTCTGGGCTATTGTGAACTAAATCACATCTCATTGAATAAGCTTTGCGATAAGTGATGTCAGGTTTAACAGGTAGGGTACTCCTTAACACACCATCGGTTAGAGCTATGGGCCACTGAGAATTCAAGATTCTTCTAATTGCTTGTGACTGTTTGCTATATGTAGTGATGAATCTACATGAAGCTACTGGTGGGGAACTATCCGTTGCCGCAGATGTCTCCAAAGTCCTGACAGTCTGTTCACTAACAACCGGAATCTTTGGTTGTAGCAAACTTGTTCTGTCTATTAAGTTGACTTTGGATATTGCTACCTCCAGATTGTGTCTTTTGTAGCCCCTAGCTAACAGTCTATTTCTAGCAATTTCACGTGACTCTGCCCAAGCTTGATCAGTGCTACATGCGCGTTTGATTCTTAAGAATTCGCCATAAGGCAAACTATCAATTGTATGGCGTGGATGAAAACTAGTCGCATGTAGAAGCGTGTTGCCAGCAGTTGGCTTTTGTTGGACTTGGCCTTTTCCCCCCAAAATTTTTCGCTTTTGACCCCCTCATCTAGATTGTCTCCCCCATGGGATTAAACCTGTATAGGCCATGAGTGGTGTGAGACATCTTGTGAAAAATGTAATTGCCTGAAGTAATGTGAGCACTTGTAAAATCCCCCATTTTAAAACTGCACCCCCATTTTAAAACTGCACCTGACTGAAATGTATTGCTTTTAAAATGGATGCCATGGCCATGGGTTTTGCCACTGGACTGACATAGGTCAGCGGTCTAGATAATATTACCCAGCTACCCCTAGCTTTTGGAGGGAAAGCCTGGCACCCAGGGTGCTCACCCCCTCCCCTAGAACCAGTTTAGGCTAGATGTGCCAACATTCTAGAAGGTCCTGGCACTGCCTGGGAGGAGGGTATAAATAGGGAGAAGTGTCACCAGAGAGTCAGTCAGCGCAGGGACAAGGAAGAGAGGGGACCTGCTGTGAGGTGCTACCGCCACATGGGCCTGTGAGCTGGGCCCTGCACCCCTAGAACCCCCCCCCCTATGCTGTCCCTATGGGCCCCTGACAAGGGAGGGCCCCTGACTAGGTCCCTGTCACAGTTGGGATCTTGAACCAGGCCAGCGGCGCGCTGAAAGAGCACTGGGAAGGGAAGGAGCTAATTGGATTCCCCCCAGGAGGTGAGGAGTTTGCCCCTTAGGAACTGCAGTGGGACTGTCTACCCCCCTTTTGAAGTGCTGGGCCGTGTGGAGCCGCCTGGGGAGGATTGAGCCACTGTGAGGTGTACCTGCTGGACGCTGTGCCCTGGAAGCGCTGTTTTGGGAAGTTGCGGCCCCTGTGGAAGCGCTGGACTGGGAGGAGCTGCCCGGGGAGGATTGTGCCCCCGAGGAACTGTGCCTCACTGACCTGCCTCAGTCAACCTGCCCCTGGACTGCTGAACAAGCAGTGCGCTGTGAATAGCGCTGTGGTTTGAGGAGTCGTGCGCGGTGGAAAACGCTGTTTCCTGAGGAGACTGTGGCCAGGAGCAGTGCGCTGTGAATAGCGCTGTTTGAGGAGGCGCGCTTTTGTCGCTAAAAAAATAATTAATAAAAAGGGAGCCTACCCCTTGTGCCACCGGAATCACCGCCGCAACCCGGCGTCGTGAGGAGACCGTCCCCCGCTGGGCAGCGCATCGTTGCAGCGACCCCCGGTGTCAGGAGGGGGCCGCCGAGGTGGAAAGAGGGCCGCGCTAGGCCCTGAGGCCGCTGTGTCCTGCATCACGTGACGGGGGCCTGACCGCGTCATCGGCCTGCCCCCGCCATCACCGCGAGCGGATTGGCCTGCGCGGCCGTGACCTGAAGGCCGCGCAGGGATTGGTTGCCGTCCGGCAGCCCGAGAGGAGAAGCGTCCTGTAGCCCTGGGTCCCCGTGAGGAAAGGGGGGAACCCAGGTGAAGCACCGGTTGTCGGGGAGAGGAGGGGGCATCGAGGCACATTGTCGGTGCCTGCCCCCTCCGCTGTGGAGATCCGCGCTTGCCCGGGTGAACAGCAGGGAGGCCCCCGAGAAGAGCGCCAGAGCTGCGCAGGCCTCCCCTGACCGGCCCCCTCTCAGACGAGGGGCCGGCATTGAAGTAAGGAAGACCCCGGAAGACTGGAGCAACGTCGCGGCTGAGGGAGAGCGGAGGGCGGGAGCCACCCTGCCTCCGCCAGTGCCAGGAGTGCGCAAGTGTTGCGACTGGCTGCCAGAGCACGGAGGGGGCCCCGAGGCACATTGCCGGTGCCTGCCCCCTCCCCTTTGAAATCTGGGGGACGCCTGCAGGACTGCAAGAGGCCGGTGAGTGGGGCCTCTATTGAACTGTGTAGGGGGGTGAATAGGGCAACGCGGCACAAGGTCGGTGCTCGGCGCCCCCCCTGTTGGAAACTGGGATTGGGCCCTGTTGGCCCCAGATACCTCGGTGGTGGCCCGGACTGATCCCGTGTGGGACATTTGTAATGGGACTGCAAAGGCACTAGGTGAATGTGGCCTGACTTCTGAAAGGGGTCTGGTCCTGGACAAGGGAAGAGTAATTCCCTCTTAATGCTGCGGCTACTGAAAGGTGTTCCATGTGGAAAAGTGGCTGCATTTAAGGAAATTGTTTTCCATGGAAAGGAATGTTATGCCCTCATCTAATGTCCAAGGAAATGTTCTTCCTGATTAGGGAAATGAGTACCCTGGCATAAAGAAAGGTTATCTGACCCCAGGGAAATGTTGATACGCATAGCCAGGAGATATGCCTAATGAAATGCACATTTTCTTGCTTGTTGCCTAATTTTCCCTGAAGTGTTTTAGGCCTGACCTCCCACTTCTATAAGTATGCCCCGAGGAGGGTTGCCCTAGGTTGATGGTAGAGGGAGCCTACCCGTTTCTGTACAGGTGTTCCTTATCTATGAGGAGGGCCCCTACCTGATGTTAATGCTAGGCGATGTATGTTCCGCCTGATGTTTGATACACCTAGCCCGGTGACATGCCTGATGAAATGCCATAGTTACCTGTTGCCAGATGGTCCCTGAGGTTAGGCCTGGCTCTTAGGTTACTGTTGATACGTTGATGGTGAGGCCACTTTCCTATCTAATGGTTAATTGCATGCTTTTGTGCCACCGTGCAGGTGATTGTGCCTTTTATTACAGGTGCTCCTATTTATGAGGTACTATGATGCCCTGATGTTTTCTTTTACAGGGGTGATTGATTTGATTTGATTTGATTTGATTTTAGGTTTTCTAGAGCGCGCAGCTACCCTAGGGCATCCCGGCGCTAAAAAAGAGACCACGGTACTGAGGAGAGGAAGGGTCAGGGAGGCGAGCTCAGAGGAAAAGTAGGGTTTTTAGGCGTTTCCTAAACCTGAGGTGGTTATGTTCTTGCCTCAGGGAGAGAGGAAGGGCGTTCCAAAGTTTAGGGGCATTATAGGAGAACAGGCGACCGCCTGTTCTGGCCTTCCTAATTCTAGGGACATTGGCGAGGGAAAGAGAGTTGGATCTTAATTGTCGAGTTGACTGTTGTTGAGTCACAAGTGTCCTCAGAATGGGAGGGCCTTCATTGTGCAAAATTCTATGAGTAATGCACAGGGTCTTGAAATTGACCCTCTCCTTTACTGGCAACCAGTGCAGGCTTCTGAGAGCTGGTTTTGCCGATTTCCTCGCTGAGGTTCCTGTGAGGATTCTAGCCGCCGCATTCTGTGCGCATTGAAGTCTATGGACGACCGAGGCTGGGGCCCCCAGATACAGGGCATTTCCATAGTCCAATCTGGAGTTCACGAGCCCCTGCAGCAGGAGTTTCCTGGACTGGAGCGGGAGTAGATGTAGAATCTTTCGAGCCATCTTTATCAGGCCGAAGCAGGTTCCCGCCGTTTTTCTCGCCTGAGTTTTGAAACTTAGATCCTGGTCAAGCCATATCCCTAAGCTCTTGACTTCAGATTTGGGAATAGGTGGTGTTCCCATGCATGGTGGCCAAGGAAGGGATGTGGGGATTTTGTTGGAGGTTCCTAAGAGGAGTATTTCAGATTTCTCCCATTTTAGTTTTAACCTTGATTCGCACATCCATTGATGCACCTTCTCCAGACAGCTGCTCAGATTGGACAAGGCGTTGTCTGATTGGTTAAGGGAGACGACAAGCTGGGTGTCATCAGCATACATTATTGATTTAATGCCAAATGGCTTGACAACATCCTCAAGGGGAGCCATGTAAACATTAAAAAGTGTGGGGCTCAGGGAAGCACCCTGAGGCACACCACACCTAAGAGACTGAGCATTGGAGACGGAATACCCGTCAGCAACTTGAAAGGACCTGTCTTTGAGAAAGGATGAGATCCAGGCCAAAGCGGAATCCGCCACTCCTATCAGACCAAGGCGCTGGACAAGGGTTGCATGGTCCACCGTGTCGAAGGCGGCACTCAGGTCGAGGAGGATCACTGCCACTGATCCTCCTACGTCCAATATGCCCCTAGCTTCTTCGACCACGGCTAACAATGCGGTGTCAGTCCCTTGTCCTGGTCTAAAGCCTGTCTGGGACATGCGGAGAAGATGGTTGGTCTCTAAAAATTCCGAAAGTTGACGATTTGCTACTCGTTCGGCTATTTTACTCATAGCTGGTAGCAATGAGATTGGTCTAAAATTGGAAAGATCTGTGGGATCTAAGTGCGGTTTTTTTATGAGAGCCTTGACTGTGGCTTTTTTCCAGTTTGCCGGGACTATACCGTTTTCAAAGGAGGCGTTGATCAACTTAGTAAAAAGGGGAGCAATAGTGGGAGCAACTAGCTTCAATTTACTAATAGGGGCTGGGTCTGATGGGGAACCACTTTTGACTTTCTGTAAAACGTTGAGAAACGTTTCAGAGGAGATTTGGGAGAAAAAGGTTAATCTCGGGGTGTCTTGGAGGGGGGAGGAACCAAGGAATGCTTGAGCGGTAGATGGAGCTGGAAGGGAAGACAGGATTTTAGTGATTTTTGCCGAAAAGAAATCTGCCATTTGGTTACATTTTGCGCCATCCATGTCTGGGGATGATGGAGGGTCTTGTATTTTGGTGAGGAGTTTCACTATTCGATAGGTCTCTTTCGCGGAATTAGCGGCTGAGGCTATTTGCTCCTCAAAGTAGGAGGCCTGCGCAGTTTTTAATGTGTTTTTATAAAGCCTAATATGGGTTCTATAGTCGCTTTTGTCATCTGTGTTCCAGTTCTTTCTCCACTGGCGTTCAAGCCTCTTGCCCTTCCTTCTTAATTCACGAAGTTCTCCAGTGAACCATGGTAGTTTGGACGATTTCCTACCGGAAGGGGGGGTTTTAAGAGGTAAGACTGAGTCGAGGGAGTCTTTTATCCAGTTATGAAGTTGGATTTCAGCTGACGAGGGATTAGGGTCTACTAAAGGTAGAGTGGAAGTCAGCGCGTGATCCCATAAGATTGTGTCCAGTTTTTTCCAGGGACGAGAAGGGACTCGAGGGAGGGGGGTGTCAGACGATTTGCCTGGAAGTTGAAGTTTAAAAGGGACCAAAAAGTGGTCTGACCAGGGAAGGGGCAGAGGGGATTGTACAGTGAGTGTGGAAAGGTTGGAGAAGATGGGGTCCAGTAGCCGTCCTTTCGTATGGGTGGGTTCATTGTTGAGTAGATGAAGATCAAGGGAGGCCAAATCGGCTTGCAAGTCAGTGGCAAGTTTGTTGCCTTGATCATTGAAGTGGAGATTTAAGTCTCCAAGGATTGTGAAGTTTGGGGTCACACAAGCACGAGAAGAGATGGCGTCCATGAGTGAGTCGATGAAACACCCTACCTGTCCTGGAGGGCGGTAGATTAGGGCCCCAGAAACTGTCGTAGATGGCGGCAGATGAAGGGAGAACAGAACGTTTTCACTATCTAGAATGGGGCTATCTTTAAGCTGGCATGAAAGATTGTCACGATAGATAATTGCAATACCCCCACCGATACCCTTTGGTCTATTTAGTGTTTTAATGAGGTATCCGGGAGGAAGTGCTTGATTGATGTCCGGATCTGTGCTAGGGGACAGCCACGTTTCTGTTAAGAACAGGACATCCAAGTCCGACTCTGATAGTAGTAGGTGAATTTCTGTCTGATGCTTTGGGAGTGACCTACAATTAAGCAGGGCCATCTCAAGATAAACTGGTTCGGGTTGGAGGGATAGGGATAACCTGTAGTCGCAGTTTGGGCAGCCAATAAGATCGGTCTCCAGAATGATAGTTCCATTACATCTAATGTTTACTGGCTCCCTGAGCTGGTACAGAGTATCTAGTGAATATTTCAATCGAAGGCAGTTATGACCAGCCTGGGGTATGGGCTCAGGGCTCGGTCTGGCGCGGACGGGCGCAGACGGGCTTGCCTTAGGCGCGCCTTCGGCGCGCAACCGGCGCTCCCGCTGCGCTCGTCCGCTGCGCTTGCGTGGAATGCACATTATATGGCGGGATGGAGGTGGGCGTTGCCTAGCAAGTGGGCGTGGCCTCGCGTTACCGGCGATGGCGTCCGGTGTTTGCCCTTTCTGACAGCGCTAAAATCCGCTGTTTTGTGGGTGCCTGCTGGCGGGAAAAGTCTCAGCTAGACTCAGGTAAGTGCAGTAATTTTAAAAGCAGTTTATCACAGTTCACACAATTTTTAAAAACACGAGTGAGTTGCACCTCCGGCTTCCGCCTCAGAGGTCTGTCTCTATCAATGTATCGCGCTTCCAATCGGCGGTTACATAGGAAGGGAGGTGGGCGTGGCCTAGCAAGTGGGCGTGGCCTCGCGTTACCGGCGATGGCGTCCGGTGTTTGCCCTTTCTGACAGCGCTAAAATCCGCTGTTTTGTGGGTGCCTGCTGGCGGGAAAAGTCTCAGCTAGACTCAGGTAAGTGCAGTAATTTTAAAAGCAGTTTATCACAGTTCACACAATTTTTAAAAACACGAGTGAGTTGCACCTCCGGCTTCCGCCTCAGAGGTCTGTCTCTATCAATGTATCGCGCTTCCAATCGGCGGTTACATAGGAAGGGAGGTGGGCGTGGCCTAGCAAGTGGGCGTGGCCTCGCGTTACCGGCGATGGCGTCCGGTGTTTGCCCTTTCTGACAGCGCTAAAATCCGCTGTTTTGTGGGTGCCTGCTGGCGGAAAAAGTCTCAGCTAGACTCAGGTAAGTGCAGTAATTTTAAAAGCAGTTTATCACAGTTCACACAATTTTTAAAAACACGAGTGAGTTGCACCTCCGGCTTCCGCCTCAGAGGTCTGTCTCTATTGATTGGCGTTGTAATGCATGAGGTGTATTTATGCATAATGTTGTATCTTACATTTTCAGCCAACCCCCTAAGGATGAGAGCCTGAGTTGGCCCCGCCAGATTGGCCCCAGGTCTAATGTTTTATTAACCATCCTTTTTCCTTACAGCTATGGACTATGGACTCAATCCCTTTTTGGTCCCATGTAAATAATCCCCCTCTGAAGTACTTGGCTCTGGTGCCAGTTGGCGCCGTGTTATGATGACACTGTAAATGCATTTTTGCCTTGCAGGTTGGAGATACTAAACTGCTTAATTTTCCAACTCAAATTGGTGTCCTGCCTCTTTTGTAGTGTGCCTGGTGTGTTGACTGAGGGTACTGCGTGAGTGCTTCACATGTCCTCCAAGTTTGGCCTGCCCGCTTGATGCCATGCTACCCCCTTTGAGACTTGGGCAACCCCCATTTCCAACATTTGGTGGCAGAGCGGTGGGATAGGACTTGTGTTTACGCAGTACCACAGCAGCCGCGGGTTACACTGCAAATAGAGCTTTGGATGTAATCCGAGCCTTTTTGTGGGGATTATTACTGTTTGGCTGAATATTGTTTTTGATTGCTTCCTCCTGAAGAGTATTCTGAATTGTCCCCTTGTTCCACTGGGAGGGTGTGTCCCGGGTGTACCTCGCCACGATGGGGTTGATTTACCAGGAAGTGGAACTGATGGAGTACACCGAACAGGAGGTGATAGACTTCCTCCTGGAGAGAGGGATACCCCCAGTAGGGAACATTAGGAGGAATTTGTTTCTCTATGAGGCCCTCAAGAGGGGAGAGCCCTTAGAGATTGATGGGGACTTGTCTGACTACCCCCCCGAAGTTTTGAAGGGTCAGTGGGTTAGAGACCAGAGAGAGGGCTCCCCATCCAGAACCCTGGGAGGTAATTGCTCCGATGAGGAGGAGGAAGAGTGTAGCAGGGCAGAGACGCCAGTAGCTGTGGAGGACACCGAAGATAGGGAGTCTCGCACTGGGTCCAGTCCCGGGGGCACTGCCCCATCCCTTGCCCTGTCCCCAGAAGAATGGGTAGATAGGAGAGAAGTAAGGGAGTATCAGCTGGCGCTGGCAAAGCTCAGGCATGCCGAGGGCTTAGCGCAGCTGAGGGTAGAAGAGCAGCGACTAGAGACTGAAAAAGTCCTAGCGCTGGAGAGGATGGCGGAGGCGGAGAGGGCCTTCACCAGGGAGAGATCAGCTCAGGTGGGTAGGTTGTCCCCTGAGAGTGGTTTTAGGAGTCTGGATTCACCGAAGAGGGTGGGATCCAGTGGTGGCAGCGAGTGTAGGTCCAGTGCAAGGAGTCCCACTCCCGAAGCCCAAGAGACTGTGCCTGATTCCCCGGAAGAGGAGGACGGGTTAGTGTTTAGGGGCAGGGGAAAGCTGTTCCATCAGTCCTGGGGAGAGTTCGAGGAGGAGTGTTGGACTGTACTGGAGGATTGGGTGGTGAGGAGAGCAGTGGAGGATTGGGAAGGGCTGTGCCATGCCGTTATCCGGGAGCACATGCTGAGGAGTTGTTTCCCAAGACTGCGTCACCATCTGTTGCGGTGCGGGTTCTCAGACCCCAGGGAACTTGCACGGGAGGCAGACCTCTGGGTAAGTGCCAGAGCGTCTGGGAAGGCTGAGGGAAGTGATCCTGAAGGGAGTGAGACGGGGAGGTGTCCCGAGATGCCCCAGCTGTGGTCACCGGGCTTGGAGTGTTCTTTAAGAGAACCCCAGGTTGGGAGTCTAGGCTGTCCCAATGTGTCATCCAGAGGAAGGGATCCCCTCATGTCAGGAGGACCCGGAGCATCAATAATTGGAGCTCCAGTGGTTCGGGGGTCTGCCCAGTCACAGGGTTTAGATCCTGGACTGGGGTTCCAGGTTAAGGGGTTGCCTGACCTGGAGGGTGGGGTACCTGTAATTCAGGTCCCTACCAATTTGACTCCCAGGGGTACTACTCCCAGTGGGAGGGTGCGGAACTCTGGGAGGGGGTGCAGAGGGAGGAAGGTCTCTTCTCTGTCACCAGCTCAGCCACAGGGCGCAGATCCTGGGTTGGGTGGCCAGGGACAGGGGTTGCCTGCTCTGGTGGGAGGGATCTCTGTAACCAGAGTCCCCCTGGAAGTGACTCTCAGGGGTACTACTCCAGTTAGGAGGGTGCAGGACTCTGGGAGGGGGTGCAGGGAGAGGGAGGACTCGCCCCTGTCACCGGTTCAGCCTGTGGGTTTCGGCTCCAGGTTGGGGAGAGAGTTGTGTGAGGGTGTCCCCCAGCGTAGGAGATGGAGGAACCCTAGGAGGAGAAGTAGGGGGAGGAGAGCCTCGCCCCTAAGGGCTGGTCAGTCTGAGGGTGTAGACCCCAGATGGGTGGACCAGTGGCAATTTGGAGAGAGAAGAGTGGTCCAAGAGAATTACAAGCCTGAGGCTAGAGCCTCCCACTCTAGGAAGGAGAAACATCCCACTAGGGAACACCAGTGGGGTGGTTTTGTTGGTGAAGGGAGGGTTGCGAAAGAGAACCATCGGGTTCCAGAGTGGAGGAGAGACTGCAGGTGCTCCTGTAGTTGCAGGCCTGCGTCCACCTTTTTCCGCCCCAAGCAGGGAAGCCCATCAAGGCATTGATGTGTCTACCCTGGCTTTTGGCTGGGGGGGAGTCGTGTTGGACTTGGCCTTTTCCCCCCAAAATTTTTCGCTTTTGACCCCCTCATCTAGATTGTCTCCCCCATGGGATTAAACCTGTATAGGCCATAAGTGGTGTGAGACATCTTGTGAAAAATGTAATTGCCTGAAGTAATGTGAGCACTTGTAAAATCCCCCATTTTAAAACTGCACCCCCATTTTAAAACTGCACCTGACTGAAATGTATTGCTTTTAAAATGGATGCCATGGCCTTGGGTTTTGCCACTGGAGTGACATAGGTCAGCGGTCTAGATAATATTACCCAGCTACCCCTAGCTTTTGGAGGGAAAGCCTGGCACCCAGGGTGCTCACCCCCTCCCCTAGAACCAGTTTAGGCTAGATGTGCCAACATTCTAGAAGGTCCTGGCACTGCCTGGGAGGAGGGTATAAATAGGGAGAAGTGTCACCAGAGAGTCAGTCAGCGCAGGGACAAGAAAGAGAGGGGACCTGCTGTGAGGTGCTACCGCCACATGGGCCTGTGAGCTGGGCCCTGCACCCCTAGAACCCCCCCCCCCTATGCTGTCCCTATGGGCCCCTGACAAGGGAGGGCCCCTGACTAGGTCCCTGTCACAGTTGGGATCTTGAACCAGGCCAGCGGCGCGCTGAAAGAGCACTGAGAAGGGAAGGAGCTAATTGGATTCCCCCCAGGAGGTGAGGAGTTTGCCCCTTAGGAACTGCAGTGGGACTGTCTACCCCCCTTTTGAAGTGCTGGGCCGTGTGGAGCCGCCTGGGGAGGATTGAGCCACTGTGAGGTGTACCTGCTGGACGCTGTGCCCTGGAAGCGCTGTTTTGGGAAGTTGCGGCCCCTGTGGAAGCGCTGGACTGGGAGGAGCTGCCCGGGGAGGATTGTGCCCCCGAGGAACTGTGCCTCACTGACCTGCCTCAGTCAACCTGCCCCTGGACTGCTGAACAAGCAGTGCGCTGTGAATAGCGCTGTGGTTTGAGGAGTCGTGCGCGGTGGAAAACGCTGTTTCCTGAGGAGACTGTGGCCAGGAGCAGTGCGCTGTGAATAGCGCTGTTTGAGGAGGCGCGCTTTTGTCGCTAAATAAATAATTAATAAAAAGGGAGCCTACCCCTTGTGCCACCGGAATCACCGCCGCAACCCGGCATCGTGAGGAGACCGTCCCCCGCTGGGCAGCGCATCGTTGCAGCGACCCCTGGTGTCAGGAGGGGGCCGCCGAGGTGGAAAGAGGGCCGCACTAGGCCCTGAGGCCGCTGTGTCCTGCATCACGTGACGGGGGCCTGACCGCATCATCGGCCCGCCCCCGCCATCACCGCGAGCGGATTGGCCTGCGCGGCCGTGACCTGAAGGCCGCGCAGGGATTGGTTGCCGTCCGGCAGCCCGAGAGGAGAAGCGTCCTGTAGCCCTGGGTCCCCGTGAGAAAAGGGGGGAACCCAGGTGAAGCACCGGTTGTCGGGGAGAGGAGGGGGCATCGAGGCACATTGTCGGTGCCTGCCCCCTCCGCTGTGGAGATCCGCGCTTGCCCGGGTGAACAGCAGGGAGGCCCCCGAGAAGAGCGCCAGAGCTGCGCAGGCCTCCCCTGACCGGCCCCCTCTCAGACGAGGGGCCGGCATTGAAGTAAGGAAGACCCCGGAAGACTGGAGCAACGTCGCGGCTGAGGGAGAGCGGAGGGCGGGAGCCACCCTGCCTCCGCCAGTGCCAGGAGTGCGCAAGTGTTGCGACTGGCTGCCAGAGCACGGAGGGGGCCCCGAGGCACATTGCCGGTGCCTGCCCCCTCCCCTTCGAAATCTGGGGGACGCCTGCAGGACTGCAAGAGGCCGGTGAGTGGGGCCTCTATTAAACTGTGTAGGGGGGTGAATAGGGCAACGCGGCACAAGGTCGGTGCTCGGCGCCCCCCCTGTTAGAAACTGGGATTGGGCCCTGTTGGCCCCAGATACCTCGGTGTTGGCCCGGACTGATCCCGTGTGGGACATTTGTAATGGGACTGCAAAGGCACTAGGTGAATGTGGCCTGACTTCTGAAAGGGGTCTGCTCCTGGACAAGGGAAGAGTAATTCCCTCTTATTGCTGCGGCTACTGAAAGGTGTTCCATGTGGAAAAGTGGCTGCATTTAAGGAAATTGTTTTCCATGGAAAGGAATGTTATGCCCTCATCTAATGTCCAAGGAAATGTTCTTCCTGATTAGGGAAATGAGTACCCTGGCATAAAGAAAGGTTATCTGACCCCAGGGAAATGTTGATACGCATAGCCAGGTGATATGCCTAATGAAATGCACATTTTCTTGCTTGTTGCCTAATTTTCCCTGAAGTGTTTTAGGCCTGACCTCCCACTTCTATAAGTATGCCCCGAGGAGGGTTGCCCTAGGTTGATGGTAGAGGGAGCCTACCCGTTTCTGTACAGGTGTTCCTTATCTATGAGGAGGGCCCCTACCTGATGTTAATGCTAGGCGATGTATGTTCCGCCTGATGTTTGATACACCTAGCCCGGTGACATGCCTGATGAAATGCCATAGTTACCTGTTGCCAGATGGTCCCTGAGGTTAGGCCTGGCTCTTAGGTTACTGTTGATACGTTGATGGTGAGGCCACTTTCCTATCTAATGGTTAATTGCATGCTTTTGTGCCACCGTGCAGGTGATTGTGCCTTTTATTACAGGTGCTCCTATTTATGAGGTACTATGATGCCCTGATGTTTTCTTTTACAGGGGTGGGGATTGGCGTTGTAATGCATGAGGTGTATTTATGCATAATGTTGTATCTTACATTTTCAGCCAACCCCCTAAGGATGAGAGCCTGAGTTGGCCCCGCCAGATTGGCCCCAGGTCTAATGTTTTATTAACCATCCTTTTTCCTTACAGCTATGGACTATGGACTCCATCCCTTTTTGGTCCCATGTAAATAATCCCCCTCTGAAGTACTTGGCTCTGGTGCCAGTTGGCGCCGTGTTATGATGACACTGTAAATGCATTTTTGCCTTGCAGGTTGGAGATACTAAACTGCTTAATTTTCCAACTCAAATTGGTGTCCTGCCTCTTTTGTAGTGTGCCTGGTGTGTTGACTGAGGGTACTGCGTGAGTGCTTCACATGTCCTCCAAGTTTGGCCTGCCCGCTTGATGCCATGCTACCCCCTTTGAGACTTGGGCAACCCCCATTTCCAACAGCTTTTGATATAGATTGGTGGTAATGGCCCCTTCTTGTATACTGATTTTGATATCGAGAAAGTTGGCCGTGTGTGCATTGATGTCACTGGTAAAGGCCAAGTTGAGCTCGTTGTCATTGATAATTTTGACAAAATTCAAGGCCTGTTCTATGCTCCCTCTCCACACGACAAAAATATCATCGATATACCGCCACATATGGGCTACATGTGTTTCATATAGGGCCCTGTGTTGGCTCCTGAGGACATGCTCCTCCCACCAACCCACATGAAGACATGCGTAGCTGGGGAAGAAGCATGGCCCCATTGCCACTCCACGTTTTTGTCTGTAAATTTTGTTGTCAAATAAAAACACATTGTTATTCAGACATCGACCAATCATATCAATCAACATTTTGTTGTGCTGGTACATGCCAATGTTTCTTTGGCTTAGATAATACTGCACTGCATGCATACCGTCTTTATGATCTATGCACGTATAAAGTGCAGTAATATCCAGAGTCATAAGAATCATATCCTGGGTCCATTCGATGGCATTGATCTTTTGTAAGAAGTCTCTTGAGTCCTGTAAATAAGTGGGCAAACTCATAACGAATTCCTGCAAATAATAATCAACGTATTTGGAAGTATTCTCAAAACAACTGTTTATGGCAGAGATGATAGGTCTGCCATGAAGAGGGTCCAGGCCTTTATGAACTTTAGGGATGAGGTAGAATAAGGGCAACACCGGATGTTCATTATGTAGAAATTTAAATTCCTCTTTTGTGATTAGCCCTTCTCTTTGCCATTGTGACAGCGAGATTTTATATTCATTGCTAATTCTGCGCACTGATGTTCCGTCGCTGCGCTCATAGCATATATTGTCATCCAATTGTCTAAAGGCCTCTGCTCGATATTTTGCTTTGTCCCACAGGACAATATTACCCCCCTTATCAGCATGGTTGATAACAACATTTTTCTGTTCCTTTAATTTTTTCATTAGTTGGAAATACTCCCTTGATGTTCCACTGGCTCTTGTTTTTGATTTGCAGGAATTTCTATAAAGAGTTTTTAGTTCGTCATTTACCCTCTCATGGAAAATATCCAAGGCGTCACGGGGCATGATGGGGACGAATGATGATGGTGCTTTGAAAGGGCTTTTCCCTGGCAATGCGATGTTGATATCTTCTTCCTGCGCCACACTTTGAGAACATATGGTATTGTCCTGATCATGTCTGAGCGCTAGGAGGGTTGCCAGGGCCGGCATTGTTCCTGCTGTTAAACTAGTACCGGCACTTGGGACTGGTTGCATGGCGGTTGTAGGTGTGCGCCCGTGATTCTTAATCAGGAAAAACTTTTGTAGTTTTAACTTTCTGATGAACTTGTATATGTCCACCCGTGTCTGGACATAATTAAAGTTGCTTTCCGGACAAAAACTAAGACCTAAAGATAGAAGCTGGGTCTCAGCAGCGTTGAGTTCAATATCAGTTAAATTGATGACAGTTGGTGTATTTGTGGGTACTTCTAATTGCGCCATGTTTTCTTCTTCTGGCGCCCCCTTCCCCCGACGTTTTGCGCATTTGCGCCTTTGTTTCCGCCGTCTGTTTTTGGTTTGCCTGTTGATTGTCCAGCTCTCGGTCGAAGGGTCTGGAGACGTTGTTCCCTGATAAAATCCAGCTCTTCTGCAAAGCTGACCGGCCCCAACAGAGTGAAGGATGAAGTTGACCCCCCAGAACTGCCATCTGAGTCACAATCTGTGCCCTGGCTTGTACTGCCTGTCATCATGTTGGAATTGGCACCTCCTTCCACACTTATAGCTGATAGTGTGTTTACCTGGGCTCCTGTTGTCTGTCCCATATGTCTCGATTCTACCGAGACACAAGATGGTGGACTCTCCGGACTATGTAGAATGTTGACAGACACCTGACAGCCAATCAGCTTTCCGCTAGCGCACTCCCGTAGCGCGCCGGGTGCGCTCCCCGGTACGCGCACCTGTGAGCGCTCGGAGCGCGCCAATAGATATATATGTGTTTTTGAAGTTCATTTTCAAAAAAACCACTGGAGCAATTTTCACCAAATATAGCAAAGTCACATCTGCGTACCAGTCCCTACAATTTTTGCCAAGTTTGGCGTAATTCCGTTCAGCGGTTCGGGCTGTAGACTTGTCATACCGTCCTATGGAAATTAACACATTTTGGGACTCCGCTTTTTTCTCAGCCCCCACTTCACGAATCCCCCCGAAACTTTCAGGGAAGGAGCAGAGCGGAGCTGGCCAAAATTTTGGAAAATTATACACACATTCCTCAACCGGCGCCAGAGTTATTCCCAATAGAATGTTGCGAATTTCCTATGGTAGCCAATCCTAACTCTAACTACCTACTGGCGACCGCCAGTAGGTAATACATATATATATATATATATATATATATATATATATATATATTACCTACTGGCGATCGCCAGTAGGTATATATAGTTAGGATTTTTTCTCTATGGGTTTTTTGAAAATTCTATGTCTAATAACTTTGGCGTTTGTGGACGGAATTGGCTGAAATTTTCAGGAAAATGGCACATTTTGTTTCTGAGCAGCCCTTGAAAATTTGGGGGGGGTTCGTCCAGTGGGGGCCGAGAAAAAAGGGGGTCCCAAAACGTGTTTTTAACATTGAGTTTTCCATAGGGCGGTTGGCCTCACTTTTAGCCCGAACGGCTGAATGGATTTGCACGAAACTTGGCAAAATTGTAGGGACTGGTAGCCCGATGTGCCTTTTGTAGGTCTCAATATATGTGCTCCAGTGGATTTTGAGAAATTAACGTTTAAAAAAAGATATATATCTGTAACAGCGGACCGGGCAGCGGCCCAGGACGCGTACTTTTCGCGCAACGGAGCTTTGTGAAGCGAAGCTGATTGGTTCTCTGGCGTCTGTCAACATTCCAAACAGTCCGTAGCGGCCGCCATCTTGTCTCTCGGTAGGATCGAGAGACAAGAGGAGGCCAAAGCGAAGGGGCAAATGACCATAAGGGGGAATAGTAGATCCTCGCTGACCCCCTAGGTTTGATGTGGAGGTTTTAAAAGGGCCCCGCGGGGCAAAAAAAAAAAAATAATAATAATAATCGAACGGCTGAATGGATTTGCACGAAACTTGGCAAAATTGTAGGGACTGGTAGCCCGATGTGCCTTTGCTAGGTCTCAATATATGTGCTTCAGTGGATTTTGAGAAATTAACGTTCAAAAAAAGATATATATCTGTAACAGCGCACCGCTTCGCGTACTTTTCGCGTTACGGAGCTTTGCGAAGCGAAGCTGATTGGCTCTCCGGTGTCTGTAAACATTCCAAACAGTACGTAGCGGCCGCCATCTTGTCTCTCGGTAGGATCGAGAGACAAGAGGAGGCCAAAGCGAAGGGGCAAATGACCATAAGGGGGCATAGTAGATCCTCGCTGACCCCCTAGGTTTGATGTGGAGGTTTTAAAAGGGCCCCGCGGGGCAAAAAAAATAAATAATAATAATAATCGAACGGCTGAATGGATTTGCACGAAACTTGGTAAAATATTAGGGACTGGTAGCCCGATGTGCCTTTGCTATGTCTCAATATATGTGCTTCAGTGCATTTTGAGAAATTAACGTTCAAAAACAAGATATATATCTGTAACAGCGCTCCGCTTCGCGGAGATAAAATTATATCTGTATTACCTAGCTGTTGCTAACACCAGTTAGCGACGGCTAGTAGGAGATAGCGACCATCTTGGGTCCCACTTTGCATGTGAGTGATATTTATCACTAATGACATGCAAAGTGGGCATGCCAAGATGTTAGCGACTGGAAACAGTCGCTAACATCGCTATCTCCTAGGGACTGGTAGCCCGATGTGCCTTTGCTATGTCTCAATATATGTGCTTCAGTGCATTTTGAGAAATTAACGTTCAAAAACAAGATATATATCTGTAACAGCGCTCCGCTTCGCGGAGATAAAATTATATCTGTATTACCTAGCTGTTGCTAACACCAGTTAGCGACGGCTAGTAGGAGATAGCGACCATCTTGGGTCCCACTTTGCATGTGAGTGATATTTATCACTAATGACATGCAAAGTGGGCATGCCAAGATGTTAGCGACTGGAAACAGTCGCTAACATCGCTATCTCCTATTATCAACTTTTGGAAATATTCGAGATAAGCGCGAATATCTCCAAAAAGTAACAGCTGCCCTGAGCAGTTCTTAGCCATGTTATCCAATGGGAGGTGGATAACATGGCTAAGAGCATTAGCTCGGTAATGCATGAATATCGCGGAGTTTTCAGCGATATTAATGCATTGCGCTCGTTTTTTATCGTATTTGCGATAAACCTTGATAATAGCAAGGTTTATCTGCGATAATTTCTGACGGTAAAAAAATCTTTGCAATGCATCGTTAGGGATAAATATCGCTTAACTTTGGTAATATGCCCCAACGTCTGTTAACGTTCGATTCGAAGGAAATCAGGAATTGTTGAAAAACATTGTGTGCGCCATCTTGTCTTTTTTCAAATGCCACACTTTTGTCGTGCACGGCAGCCATTTTAGATGCCTTGACCAGACCCACTCTGTGCACGCTGTCGATCCTTAGCATGGCTCCCCACCCTCGCAAGCATCTCACCCAGGCAGTGGTCACCCCCGCTCTCTGTCTTATGCATGGGTAATAAACCTCCCCCCATCTGCGCTGCTCTTCCCTGAGAATCACACCCTGTGCCCGCCCGACACCTCCCATTCGCCCTATTCACTACCGCACCCTCTGACACTCCTTTTCCTCTGTGTCCGATTGTCCAGGCCGGTCCTAGGCTATCAGCTAGCCCTGCAGATGTAGTTTATGGCCACAGCTGTAAAGAATCACCCCTCTTCAAAGGAGTTATAGTAGATCAAGGCCCACACTCGATGAGATCCGTCACAGCAGAAGCGTTGCTATTATCTGAAAACCATCCTGTATTGTGATTGGGGAGGGGACCGAGCGTGAAGCGGAAGATTCCAGGGATGACTCTTTGTACATCAAAGTTTTTACAATTATGTGTCACATTAAAAATATATAGCACTCCGACAAAGTAGTAAGATTATAAAACTTTAATAATTTATAAATATATACAAGAAAACAAAAATAGTAATAACATATAAACATTTTTAGGGAAAAACAACGAAGTAGCGGTCGGCTGTGCGAATAGTCCCAACGCAGCACAACGTCCAGATTTCCGGCGTGGGGCGTCGCGGGGGGTGGGTCATCAGTAGCAAACTGTTGTGCGAATAGTTCCAAGGCAGCAGAACGCGCCGAAATCTAGATGACACGAAAGTGATGTCTAGTAAGTTGCCACCCAGCAAATAACGGCGTGGGGCGTCGCGGGGGGTGGGTCATCAGTAGCAAACTGTTGTGCGAATAGTTCCAAGGCAGCAGAACGATGGCACCAAGGTGATGTCCAGTAAGTTGCCGCACTGGTTTTGGTATCCTACAATGCTGCTCCGAATAACGGCGTGGGGCGCCCCGGGGGAGGCGGCGTGAACGGGCCTCTCCAGGTGGAGTCTCATCTGTTTTAGTGGGGCGCCCCTTTACCGTTTCAGTTGCCATTCCGTCCGCTTTTGGTCCACTGTGTCAAAATCCGCCATTCAGCTGAGTTGCGCCCACTCTTGCGGTGCAGCGATAGGCGGCTGCCACAGGAATCTCAAAATGGCGGCAGGCTCTTTCCTTTTTGGGCGTGGTCCACTGAAATGGCCCTGGGACACCTTGGAAATCGGACGCTTGTCTGCTAGGTCTTGGACCCCATTCTCGAAAGCGTCCCCTCCGCCTTGAGAATTCATCAAAAGTTTTGGGGGCCCCGACTCCTGCAGGCTTCTGGTGGGGAGCGGCTGCCATGATTGCTCGCGGAATGACCACGACGGAGCTACGAGATGGTGGTGCTCTCATGCTGACGCCAGTTTAGTCTGAAACATCCAGAAACAAGGTGGGGCTTTCATCGTTTGGGGGAAAAAAAAAGTTTTCATCCAATGAAAAGTGTTGTTTTTAGGTCATATGATCAAGCCTTCCATCATTCGGAAACCAAAAGTAAAATGAACCAATGAAAAGTTTTATAAACAAGTCACATGACCTGTTATGCGGCATAGGGTATAAAATGCGGAGAAAATGCGTTGGCACGTGAGGCGGCGTCAGTAGCGGACCGATGTGCGAATAGGCCGAAGGCAATACAACGCGCCAAGATCCGGATGGCACCGAGGTGGTGTCCAGCAAGTTGCAGCACTGGTGTGGCCATCCTACAATGCTGAAAGTCGGCGTGGGGCGCCCCGTTGGCCTGTGAGTTTGCGTCAGTAGCGGACCGATGTGCGAATAGGCCGAAGGCAGCACAACGCGCCAAGATCCGGATGGCACCGAGGTGGTGTCTAGTAAGTTGTCGCACTTTTGTGGCCATCCTACAATATTGAAAGTCGGCGTGGGGCGCCCCGTTGGCCTGTGAGATGGCGTCAGTAGCGGACCGATGTGCGAATGGGGCCAAAGGCAGCGCAACAATATTTTCTGACTGACACCACAAGGCGCTGAGATGCCAAGATCCGGATGGCACCGAGGTGATGTCTAAGTTGCGGACTGATGTGCGAATGGGGCCAAAGGCAGCGTAACAATATTTTTTGTATGGAAGATACCACTAGGCGTTGAGATGCCAAGATTCGGATGGCACTGAGGTGATGTCTAGCAAGTTGGTGTGGTCATCCTACAATGCTGAAACTCGGCGTGGGTCGCCCCATTAGCCTGTGAGATGGCGTCAGTAGCGGACCGATGTGCGAATAGGCCGAAGGCAGCACAACGCGCCAAGATCCGGATGTCACCGTGGTGGTTTCATAGTTGAGAGGCACTTCATCTGCAGTGGGGCGCCGAGATCCGGATGGCACCGAGGTGATGTCTAGCAAGTTGCTGTACTGGTGTGGTCATCCTACAATGCTGAAACTCGGCGTGGGTCGCCCCATTAGCCTGTGAGATGGCGTCAGTAGCGGACCGATGTGCGAATAGGCCGAAGGCAGCACAACGCGCCAAGATCCGGATGTCACCGTGGTGGTTTCATAGTTGAGAGGCACTTCATCTGCAGTGGGGCGCCGAGATCCGGATGGCACCGAGGTGATGTCTAGCAAGTTGCTGTACTGGTGTGGTTATTCTACAATGCTGAAACTCGGCGTGGGGCGCCCCATTAGCCTGTGAGATGGCGTCAGTAGCGGACCGATGTGCGAATGGGGCCAAAGGCAGCGCAACAATATTTTCTGAAGAGAAGACACCAAAAGGTGCTGACATTCCAAGATCTGGATGGCACCGAGGTGGTGTCTAGCAAGCTATGCAGTTGAGTTGTGTGCGCACTTGCTGCGAATAGGTCGAAGGCAGCATAACAATGTTTTCTGAATAGGATGCACCACAAGGCGTTGAGATTCGGTTACCACCGAGGTGATGTCTAGCAAGTTGCCGCACTGGTGTGGCCATCCTACAATACTGCTCCGAATAACGGCGTGGGGTGCCCGAAGGGGGGGGGAGCTGGCGTGAATGGGCCTTCCTAGGTGGAGGCTCGTCTGCTGTAGTGGGGCGCCCCTTTACCGTTTCAGTTGCCATTCAGCTGAGTTTCGGCTGCTCTTGATGCTACAGCGACAGGCGGCTGCAAGAGGACTCTCAAAATGGCGGCCTGTTCTTTGGATTTGGGCCTGGTCCACTAAAATGGCCCTGGGACACCTTAGAACTCGGACGCTCGATTTTCTTTTCCTTTCCTGTACATGCAAAAAAAGGTAAATGCCCGGTACGTTACACGCTTCATCTGCCACGATGAACTCTCCAGAGGAACCGAAAAAAAATATAGTTGTGGTAACTATACCATGCATCGTCATATGGAGAGGTGGCACCAATTAATTATAGTGCTGCATAAAAGAGAGATTTGGAGGAGAACCCCTGACCTGCTAGTACATTCATCAAAGAAGTGGCACTGAGAGCTTCAGAGGCAAGGGAAACGGTCCCAAATATTTAGAAGAACTTTGGAAAGATTAAAATGACATGTTTAGATTGTGGCAAATTAATTTCATGTGGACAGATGAGTGTTACTCTAATAAATACAGCATATGAACATCATCATAGTCGATGGTTGGTAGAGACATTTTGACTATATCCTGGACCTGCCCGTCCTCGCCCAAAATGGCGCCGGAATAAATGGGACTCGTAACTCCTTGTTGTGTACTGGTTGCAGAACCTTAAAATCACGAGATACGTATGCAGTTTTGAAGCACATGGCGGGCGGGGACGAGAATTGATTGAATATTTCGACATCCCTATTGATATTAAGTTCTGATGTGTTATTGATTACTGTACTGTTGAAAGTTCGAATTAACGTCACCCATGGTACTTGCCCGCAAATGTATATCTAGATAATTTTATTGTAACTGGCCCTGTCGTATTTTAATTATAAAATGTACGTCCACCGATTCCGTAACTGTTAGACACCTTAGTTCTTGCAACCTAATGGCCCGCCCGTTACGTTCCTCTACAGTGTAAATGTCTATTCATCATATACGATTACAGTTTGCTCTGTGGCAGGCCCACGTGGTTATAGGCTCGTATTTGTATAATGACATTTTCACAATAAAGGTTTTTAAAAGAAAACATGGTAGTATTATATACATTGGTAAAGTTTTTAATAATAGTGACTGTTTTAGAATCATTAAAAGGCAAGTGAAATAAAGCAGACCAATTACATGAAGGGTAAAAGGTATAATACGAAGGAACGCAGTAAAGATAAATGGTCAAGGGCTGTTGTGTTTTCTATTCCTGCAACATAAAGTGATCGATAAGAATCTCATATTCAGGCGTATCGGCGACTAAGACAGCAGGTCGACCCTCTTTTGCTCAACGGCTCCGTCATGGGACGAAGAAACGCTCTTTTTCTCGAAAAAAGAATATATTTTACTTGCAGGACAGTTGTAAAATTTCCGGGAAAGTACATTAGCCTGGAACATTATAACATATATTTAAGAAAAAATAATGTTCGGAAGTAATGAAAAGCGTAATTTTTAGGTCATATGACCAAGCCTTTCATCATTACAATAAGAAAAGTAAAATGAACCAATGAAAAGTTTTATTAACAAGTCACATGACTTGTTATGCTTACGTTACGCGCTGCGCGCCCCGGATGACTTCCGGATGCGCTAACGCGGCGCGTCATATGACGCATTACGCGACAACGCAGGTACAGAATATAGTCAAAATGTCTCCACCAACCAGCGGTCGGAACACAACCCCTTTCAGCAGGCTAAATAGTTCTGTTAAATGACAACAGAAGGGACAGGCAACAAGAACCATCAGTCAAAGAGGGGAGAGCTAGTTCTTCTCTACCGAGTTACATTGGGGCGCTACCGGAACTGATCGAATTGGTAGTCTACAGTGTTTCTGGATGTTTCAGACTGAAGCTGGGGTTAGCATGAGAGCAGCACCATTTCGTAGCTCCGTCGTGGTCATTCCGCAACCAATCATGGCAGCCGTTCTTTATCGTTATTTTGGGCGGGGCGGGTGGCGGAGCCGAGCTGTTTTGCAGCCATCATTGTGTGGAGTTCAGTTCATCTCACTAGTTTTGTATTTGTCATGAGGGGTTGTTCCTAATGTTTCTATTTTAGCGAGGTCAAAAAGAGATCCCATTAGTGGCCTACTGATTTTGCTCGATTCCTTTTCTTTTTTTTTTACACGATTTTTCGTTATCTGCAAAGACTAAACAGAGTATTGCGACTCTGTGTTTGTTTGTAAATAGAGAATGAACCAAAGAGAACTAATTCTAAAACAGTAAATACTTGGATAACAATCAATCAAATGGAGAGAGAAGCAGGCACGACGGATTACAATGGGGGCAAAGACCTGCGTTAACTACCTTTCACTATCTGCAAAGAGAGAGTACTCCTAATAGAAATGAGGGGGGGGGGCACCATTCAAAGCAGATCAGTGTGCATAAACACGAAAATGTTTTCACTTACCACGTACTTGACATTCGACAGCTTATGATATTTGCTATTAAAAAACCATTGAAATTCACTGAAAAAACCATAGGTTATAGACCATATATAGTTAGGAATTAGCATTTACAAAACCTTGAAAATTCACTGAAAAAACCATAGGTTATAGACCATATATAGTTAGGAATTAGCATTTAAAAAACCTTATTTTACTCACACAAAACCATTGAAATTCCATATATAGTTAGTTGCACTAACTATATATCGCGCACCTGCAATCCACTGCTGATCATGTCACATATTACATCATTCATGACATGGTCAGTGACATCACTGATGACATCACTGATGACATCTCAAATGACATCACTGATATATGGAATTTCAATGGTTTTGTGTGAGTAAAATAAGGTTTTTTAAATGCTAATTCCTAACTATATATGGTCTATAACCTATGGTTTTTTCAGTGAATTTTCAAGGTTTTGTAAATGCTAATTCCTAACTATATATGGTCTATAACCTATGGTTTTTTCAGTGAATATATATATGGTCTATAACCTATGGTTTTTTCAGTGAATATATATATATATATATATATATATTCACTGAAAAAACCATAGGTTATAGACCATATATAGTTAGGAATTAGCATTTACAAAACCTTGAAAATTCACTGAAAAAACCATAGGTTATAGACCATATATCGTTAGGAATTAGCATTTACAAAACCTTATTTTACTCACACAAAACCATTGAAATTCCATATATAGTTAGTTGCACTAACTATATATCGCGCACCCGCAATCCACTGCTGATGATGTCACATATTACATCATTCATGACATGGTCAGTGACATCACTGATGACATCACTGATGATGTGAATTTTCAAGGTTTTGTAAATGCTAATTCCTAACTATATATGGTATATAACCTATGGTTTTTTCAGTGAATTTTCAAGGTTTTGTAAACGCTAATTCCTAACTATATATGGTCTATAACCTATGGTTTTTTCAGTGAATTTCAATGGTTTTTTAATAGCAAATATCATAAGCTGTCGAATGTCAAGTACGTGGTAAGTAAAAACATTTTCGTGTTTATGCACACTGATCTGCTTTGAATGCTGCCCCCCCCCTCATTTCTATTAGGAGTACTCTCTCTTTGCAGATAGTGAAAGGTAGTTAACGCAGGCCTTTGCCCCCGTTGTAATACGTCGTGCCTGCTTCTCTCTCCATTTGATTGATTGTTATCCAAGCATTTACTGTTTTAGAATTGGTTCTCTTTGGTTCATTCTCTATTTACAAACAAACACAGAGTCGCAATACTCTGTTTAGTCTTTGCAGATAACGAAAAATCGTGTAAAAAAACAAAAGGAATCGGGCAAAATCAGTAGGCCACTAATGGGATCTCTTTTTGACCTTGCTAAAATAGAAACATTAGGAACAACCCCTCATGACAAATACGAAACTAGTGAGATGAACTGAACTCCACACAATGATGGCTGCAAAACTGCTCGGCTCCGCCACCCACCCCGCCCAAAATAACGATAAAGAGCGGCTGCCATGATTGGTTGCGGAATGGCCACGACGGAGCTACGAAATGGTGGTGCTCTCATGCTAACCCCAGCTTCAGTCTGAAACATCCAGAAACACTGTAGACTACCAATTCGATCAGTTCCGGTAGCGCCCCAATGTAACCCGGTAGAGAAGAACTAGCCCTCCCCTCTTTGACTGATGGTTCTTGTTGCCTGTCCCTTCTGTTGTCATTTAACAGAATTATTTAGCCTGCTGAAAGGGGTTGTGTTCCGACCGCTGGTTGGTGGAGACATTTTGACTATATTCTGGACCTGCGTTGTCGCGTAATGCGTCATATGACGCGCCGCGTTAGCGCATCCGGAAGTCATCCGGGGCGCGACGCGCAGCGCGTAACGTAAGCATAACAAGTCATGTGACTTGTTAATAAAACTTTTCATTGGTTCATTTTACTTTTCTTATTCTAATGATGAAAGGCTTGGTCATATGACCTAAAAATTACGCTTTTTATTACTTCCGAACATTATTTTTTCTTAAATATATGTTATAATGTTCCAGGCTAATGTACTTTCCCGGAAAACTGTCCTGCAAGTAAAATATATTCTTTTTTCGAGAAAAAGAGCGTTTCTTCGTCCCATGACGGAGCCGTTGAGCAAAAGAGGGTCGACCTGCTGTCTTAGTCGCCGATACGCCTGAATATGAGATTCTTATCGATCACTTTATGTTGCAGGAGTAGAAAACACAACAGCCCTTGACCATTTATCTTTACTGCGTTCCTGCGTATTATACCTTTTACCCTTCATGTAATTGGTCTTCTTTATTTCACTTGCCTTTTAATGATTCTAAAACAGTGACTATTATTAAAAACTTTACCAATGTATATACTACTACCATGTTTTCTTTTAAAAACCTTTATTGTGAAAATTTCATTATACAAATACGAGCCTATAACCACGTGGGCCGGCCACGGAGCAAACTGTAATCGTATATGATGAGTAGACATTTACACTGTAGAGGAACGTAACGGGCGGGCCATTAGGTTGCAAGAACTAAGGTGTCTAACAGTTGCGGAATTGGTGGACGTACATTTTATAATTAAAATACGACAGGGCCCGTTACAATAAAATTATCTAGATATACATTTGCGGGCAAGTACCATGGGTGACGTTAATTCGAACTTTCAATAGTACAGTAATCAATAACACATCAGAACTTAATATCAATAGGGATGTCAAATATTCAATCAATTCTCGTCCCCGCCCGCCATGTGCTTCAAAACTGCATACGTATCTCGTGATTTCAAGGTTCTGCAACCAGTACACAACAAGGAGTTACGAGTCCCATTTATTCCGGCGCCATTTTGGGCGAGGACGGGCAGGTCCAGGATATAGTCAAAATGTCTCTACCAACCATCGACTATGATGATGTTCATATGCTGTATTTATTAGAGTAACACTCATCTGTCCACATGAAATTAATTTGCCACAATCTAAACATGTCATTTTAATCTTTCCAAAGTTCTTCTAAATATTTGGGACCGTTTCTCTTGCCTCTGATGCTGTCAGTGCCACTTCATTGATGAATGTACTGGCAGGTCGGGGGTTCTCCTCCAAATCTCTCTTTTATGCAGCACTATAATTAATTGGTGCCACCTCTCCATATGACGATGCATGGTATAGTTACCATAACTATATTTTTTTTCGGTTCCTCTGGAGAGTACATCGTGGCAGATGAAGCGTGTAACGTACCGGGCATTTACCTTTTTTTGCATGTACAGGAAAGGAAAAAAAAAATCGAGCGTCCGAGTTCTAAGGTGTCCCAGGGCTATTTTAGTGGACCAGGCCCAAATCCAAAGAACAGGCCGCCATTTTGAGAGTCCTGTTGCAGCCGCCTGTCGCTGTAGCATCAAGAGCAGCCGAAACTCAGCTGAATGGCAACTGAAACGGTAAAGGGGCGCCCCACTACAGCAGACGAGCCTCCACCTAGGAAGGCCCGTTCACGCCGCCTCCCCCCCCCCCTTCGGGCACCCCACGCCGTTATTCGGAGCAGTATTGTAGGATGGCCACACCAGTGCGGCAACTTGCTAGACATCACCTCGGTGGTAACCGAATCTCAGCGCCTTGTGGTGTCTTCTCTTCAGAAAATATTGTTGCGCTGCCTTTTGCCCCATTCGCACATCGGTCCGCTACTGACGCCATCTCACAGGCTAATGGGGCGCCCCACGCCGAGTTTCAGCATTGTAGGATGGCCACACCAGTACAGCAACTTGCTAGACATCACCTCGGTGCCATCCGGATCTTGGCATCTCAGCGCCTTGTGGTGTCTTCTAGTCAGAAAATATTGTTGCGCTGCCTTTGGCCCCATTCGCACATCGGTTCGCTACTGACACCATCTCACAGGCCAACAGGGCGCCCCACGCCGACTTTTACCATTGTAGGATGGCCACACCAGTGCCACAACTTGCTAGACAGCACCTCGGTGCCATCCGGATCTTGGCATCTCAGCGCCTTGTGGTGTCTTCTATTCAGAAAATATTGTTGCTCTGCCTTTGGCCCCATTCGCACATCGGCGCCCCACGCCGACTTTCAACATTGTAGGATGGCCACACCAGTGCGGCAACTTACTAGACACCACCTCGGTGCCATCTGGATCTTGGCGCGTTGTGTTGCCTTCGGCCTATTCGCACATCGGTCCGCTACTGACGCCGCCTCACGTGCCAACGTATTTTCTCCGCATTTTATACCCTATGCCGCATAACAGGTCATGTGACTTGTTTATAAAACTTTTCATTGGTTCATTTTACTTTTGGTTTCCTAATGATGGAAGGCTTGATCATATGACCTAAAAATAACACTTTTCATTGGATGAAAACTTTTTTTTTTCCCAAACGATGAAAGCCCCACCTTGTTTCTGGATGTTTCAGACTGAAGCTGGCGTCACCATGAAAGCACCACCATCTCGTGGCTCCGTCGTGGTCATTCCGCGAGCAATCATGGCAGCCGCTCCCCACCAGAAGCCTGCAGGAGTCGGGGGCCCCCAAAACTTTTGATGAATCCTCAAGGCGGAGGGGACGCTTTCGAGAATGGGGTCCAAGACCTAGCAGACAAGCGTCCGATTTCCAAGGTGTCCCAGGGCCATTTCAGTGGACCAGGCCCAAAAAGGAAACAGCCTGCCGCCATTTTGAGAGTCCTGTGACAGCCGCCTATCGCTGCACCGCAAGAGTGGGCGCAACTCAGCTGAATTGCGGCTTTTGACACAGTGGACCAAAAGCGGACGGAATGGCAACTGAAACGGTAAAGGGGCGCCCCACTACAACAGATGAGACTCCACCTGGAGAGGCCCGTTCACGCCGCCTCCCCCCCCCCGGGGCGCCCCACGACGTTATTCGGAGCAGCATTGTAGGATACCAAAACCAGTGCGGCAACTTACTGGACATCACCTTGGTGCCATCGTTCTGCTGTCTTGGAACTATTCGCACAACAGTTTGCTACTGATGACCCACCCCCCGCGACGCCCCACGCCGGATGCCGAAATCAGTGCGGCACCCAGGCAACATCACCTGGGTGCCGTCCAGAAATCTGGACGTTGTGCTGCGTTGGGACTATTCGCACAGCCGACCGCTACTTCGTTGTTTTTCCCTAAAAATGTTTATATGTTATTACTGTTTTTGTTTTGTTGTATATATTTATAAGTTATTAAAGTTTTATAATCTTACTACTTTGTTGGAGTGCTATATATTTTTAATGTGACACATAAATGTAAAAACTTTGATGTACAAAGAGTCATCCCTGGAATCTTCCGCTTCAGGCTCGGTCCCCTCCCCAATCACAATACAGGATGGTTTTCAGATAATAGGAACGCGTCTGCTGTGACGGATCTCATCGAGTGTGGGCCTTGATCTACTATAACTCCTTTGAAGAGGGGTGATTCTTTACAGCTGGGGCCATAAACTACATCTGCAGGGCTAGCTGATAGCCTAGGACCGGCCTGGACAATCGGACACAGAGGAAAAGGAGTGTCAGAGGGTGCGGTAGTGAATAGGGCGAAAGGGAGGTGTCGGGTGGGCACAGGGTGTGATTCTCAGGGAAGAGCAGCGCAGATGGGGGGAGGTTTCTTACCCATGCATAAGACAGAGAGCGGGGGTGACCACTGCCTGGGGGAGATGCTTGCGAGGGTGGGGAGCCATGCTAAGGATCGACAGCGTGCAGAGAGTGGGTCTGGTCAAGGCATCTAAAATGACTGCCGTGCACGACAAAAGTGTGGCATTTGAAAAAGGCAAGATGGCGCAGACAATGTTTTTCAACACTTCCTGATTTCCTTCGAATCGAACGTTAACAGACGTTGGGGCATATTACCAAAGTTAAGCGATATTTATCCCTAACGATGCTTAGCAACACATTTTTTACCGCTAAGCATCGTCAGAAATTATCGCAGATAAACCTTGCTATTATCAAGGTTTATCGCAAATACGATAAAAAACGACCGCAATGCATTAATATCGCTGAAAACTCAGCGATATTCATGCATTACCGAGCTAATGCTCTTAGCCATGTTATCCACCTCCCATTGGATAACATGGCTAAGAACTGCTCAGGGCAGGTGGTAGCTTTTGGAGATATTCGCGCTTATCGCGAATATTTCCAAAAGTTGGTAATAGGAGATAGCGATGTTAGCGACTGTTTCCAGTCGCTAACATCTTGGCATGCCCACTTTGCATGTCATTAGTGATAAATATCACTCACATGCAAAGTGGGGCCCAAGATGGTCGCTATCTCCTACTAGCGGTCGCTAACTGGTGTTAGCAACAGCTAGGTAATACAGAGATAATTTTATCTCCGCGAAGCGGAGCGCTGTTACAGATATATATCTTTTTTTGAACGTTAATTTCTCAAAATCCACTGAAGCACATATATTGAGACCTAGCAAAGGCACATCGAGCTACCAGTCCCTACAATTTTGCCAAGTTTCGTGCAAATCCATTCAGCCGTTCGATTATTATTATTATTATTATTTTTGCCCCGCCGGGCCCTTTTAAAACCTCCACATCAAACCTAAGAGGTCAAGGAGGATCTACTATGCCCCCTTATGGTCATTTGCCCCTTCGCTTTGGCCTCCTCTTGTCTCTCGATCCTACCGAGAGACAAGATGGCGGCCGCTACGGACTGTTTGCAATGTTTACAGACGCCGGAGAACCAATCAGCTTCGCAAAGCTCCGTAACGCGAAAAGTACGCGAAGCGGAGCGCTGGTACAGATATATATCTTTTTTGGAACGTTAATTTCTCAAAATCCACTGAAGCACATATATTGAGACCTAGCAAAGGCACATCGGGCTACCAGTCCCTACAATTTTGCCAAGTTTCGTGCAAATCCATTCAGCCGTTCGATTATTATAATTTTTTTTTTTTTGCCCCGCGGGGCCCTTTTAAAACCTTTAAAAAAAGATATATATCTGTAACAGCGGACCGGGCAGCTCCCCGGTTCACGGACCGGGGCGCGTACCAGAACTTCGCGTAGCGAAGCTGATTGGCTCTACGGCGTCTGTCAACATTCCAAACAGTCCGGAGCGGCCGCCATCTTGTCTCTCGGTAGGATTGAGAGACAAGAGGAGGCCAAAACAAAGGGGGAAATAACCATAAGGGGGCATAGTAGATCCTCCCTGACCCCCTAGGTTTAATGTGGAGGCTTTAAAAGGGCCCCGCGGGGCAAAAAAAAAAATTTTTTTTTTTGTTTTTTTGCGTGGTTAGCGCCCGGTCCGCGAACCGAGAAGCGTTCTGGGCAGCGTACTACAATGAAAAATGAATGATAGACTTTTCAAATGCTGTATGTTAATTGATTGTTGGTTTTGTTGATTATTTTTTATTTTCTTTATTTTTTAAGCATTTTTTTTTTATTGTGATTGTGTTTCATAATTTATTAAACTTTCTAGCATTTTATTGTCAGAAATTTCATAATTATCATGGAATATACATTGTAGTCTCTGAGGGTGTAAAATGTCCTCATTTGCAAGGAGGTTATCTACTGCTTGTACACATTGCAGTAGTTCATTGTCCCAAGTTTCATCGAAAAATTCAATATCATTTTCATCAATGATTTCTTGGCTGCTCTCTTGCAGGACAATTTGAAATTCAACTTTCTGTTCGCCTTCCATTTTGCCTGAAATTTAGATTAAAAAAATATATATTAGTAGAGATAGGGCACTGTTGGGATTAATTTTAGATAGGCAGTTTTTATCAGTGAATTTATCTTTGGGCAGTGTATAGTATCAGAGTGGAAGTAGGAATATAAAAAAGTGTATGTGATTTAACGTAAGTAAATTCATAATTATACAAGAGAAGCCTAACTCCATCCATAACTATAACAGAGAAGTCTATCTAAATCTATAACTACTACAGAGGGATAGTATATAACTATCAGAAAAAGTTTACCATATTAACTTATAGTGCACAATATACTTCAGTTTTAAAAATAAAAACTTACCTTTAGAAAGAAGTTGAAGGAATTAGTGAAAATACTATTGAAATGTACACCAAGAAGTAGTAGTCAAAATGGCTGTGTTTTCTTCTCTTCCTTTATATATATTGAGGTATATAACCAATGAAATGTCAGGTAAAAAAAGTAGAAAATGAAAGTAACATTTTCATTGGTTGTCAATTCCAACACTTCAGATGTGTTTTGTGAAGTAATTTACCTCAGGGTATTTAGAGAGGTCTACAGGCTAAATGGCTCAATGGAATTCCAATCAAATTTGTGAAAATGGTAGGGATTGGTATGTAGTATGAGCTAATCTATATTTGGTGAAATTGTCTCCAGTGGCTTTTCTGTGAACTACTTTCCCACCTTTTTTGATGGTGCGCTTCCCAGGGAGCGACCCGGTACGCGAACCGTTGAGCGCCTCGGTTCGCGGACCTTAAGCGTTCCGGGAGTCCACCATTTTGTGTTTCGGTCGAATTAAGATACAAGATGGAGGGCAAATAATGTTCAGAATGGGTAGAAGGGGGCACGGTAGAGTTATCTTGACCCCCTAGGTTTTGTGAGGGTGGCTGAGGAGGCTTATATGTGCAAAAAAAAAACATTTTTAAAAAAAATTTCGCGAGGTTAGCTGCCGGTTCGCGTACCGGGTAGCGCCCCAGGGAGCGTACTTTGTTGAAAATTAGTGAAAAATGTTAGAGTAAAATAATAATTGTGAGTGATTAGATGTAGGGTAGCTCTGAGAAGAGCTTTTGGGTTTATGGTACATTTAGGTACTTATAAGTAGGTACCAATGCACATTCTTAAATTCAGAGTGAAAATTCTGTTGCCCTCATCTGAGAAGTGAACTCCATCTCCTCTGTAGATATCTTGCATGTAGTAACGCAAGTTATTGTTGTACAGGGAGCCCATTCCATGGTCTCTCATGTAAGCTGAAACAGATTTGTTTACATGCTTCCTCGACTTCTCAATTTGTGGACAAAATTGGTTTGACCACCTCCATTTCTGTCTTTGGCATATATTTGAATATACCAAGGCAGTCTGAGGAAAAAGTGCCATTAATTGCTCAAAGGTGTCCTTTAAAAGCATTTCCAGACCTACACCAGTCAAAGTGCCCAAGTCATTACCTCCACAGTGCACAATTAACAGGTCAGGTTTGGGCAAATGCATAAAGGTTTTCACCAATGGTATCAATTGGTGACATTTTAATCCTCTGTGGCCAAACCACTTAATTTCCACATCTTGTAAATTGAGGTTAGGTAAATTCCTGTTTTCAACGTACCTTTGAGCCCAGTGAATATAACTATGTCCAACAATCCAGACAGAAAACATGGTGAGAGAAGGTTCTCCTGCAGTCAGATGAAGTGTGGCAATGAAATGGCAGTTGAAAAAATGAGAGTGTAAAATGAAAAAAAACTGTGGAGTTTCTGTGTTCATGAAGCAGTAACAGTGATTGTTGGATTTTGATTGCTGAAAACAGAAAGTTAGGGTGCACGGATGTGTTCTTTGAAAGATGTATTTTGAGTGGTCAATAAAAAATAATTAAATGAAAGAATGCACTGGATATGCAGGTGCACTGAGAGTTCAGAGTTCAATTGCAACATTGTTGTGTGAACTTGCAAACACCAGAGGTCTTCCAAGAGGTGGTTGCTATGCAAAAAAAGCAGAGAGGGGGCAGAGGGGGGAAGGGTTTTCATTTGAAAAAAGTGAGGGAAGAGTTTTGATTGGGTGACATGAGAGATATGTGTGAAGAATTACAGCATTTCTGTGCTTTTGATAGCTGCAGACTCTGGAGTGCATACCTTTTGCTCTGCTGAAGACAAATTGGTGTGTTTCTGAGACTGTTTTCAAACTCAAAGTATTTGCTAAGGTGAGAAAATATTTCTTTAATTTAGATAGAGAATAGTGTGCTTTAAGGAGAAAATTATGAATTATGTGGCGCAAATTGCTTGTAAATATGCTCCCAACTTTGCATGGAAAATTTAGATTTTGAATGTTTGTGTTACATAGCCATGTTAAAAGTGATACAAACATGCTGCAAAGGCAATCAAAAAACGCTTTTATGTGTCTTAAGGACATTTTAAGTAATTTTCCCATGTGCAGTGTTTTGAAATTATGATTTGAAAATCGTTTTTGGGGAAAAGGAATTGTTTTTAAATTTATGACAAGGACATAATGGTGTATGCTTCTTTATAAGGCAATTGACTGTCCCTGATATTATTTTTCCCATTTTAATGTAAGACCTTTCTCTGTGGCGCAAATTGCTTGTAAATATGCTCCCACCTGTGCATGGTAAATTTAGATTTTAAATGTTTGTGTTACATAGCCATGTTAAAAGTGACCCAACCATGCTGGAAAGGCAATCAAAAAACGCTTTCATGTGTCTTAAGGACATTTTAAGTCATTTTCCCATGTGCAGTGTTTTGAAATTATGATTTGAAAATCGTTTTTGGGGAAAAGGAATTGTTTTTAAATTTATGACAAGGACATAATGGTGTATGCTTCTTTATAAGGCAATTGACTGTCCCTGATGTTATTTTTCCCATTTTAATGTAAGACCTTTCTCTGTGGCGCAAATTGCTTGTAAATATGCTCCCACCTGTGCATGGCAAATTTAGATTTTGAATGTTTGTGTTACATAGCCATGTTAAAAGTGATACAAACATGCTGCAAAGGCAATCAAAAAACGCTTTTATGTGTCTTAAGGACATTTTAAGTAATTTTCCCATGTGCAGTGTTTTGAAATTATGATTTGAAAATCGTTTTTGAGGTAAAGGAATGTTGTTAAAATTTATGTGCGCCATATGCCCCCAAATTTCTTTTTCAGGGGTGCAGCAGGGTGTTATTGAGACACCCCTGCACCTTTGGAAAAATTCCTAATTTGCGATGAGCAAATTGTTAATCGCAAATTGCACCTTCATTTATATGAGCCTCCTAGCCCATGGAAATGAATGGGTAATTTGCAATTAGCAATTTGCTCATCGCAAATTTGGAATGGTAAAGAATCGCTATTTATTCCTTAAAATTCGCTATTTTGGAAATGCAAAATAGTTATATGATACATATGGCGGTTGATGTCTAACAAGATAAGAAGCTTAGGGATACATTTATGATGACTGGCGCAATGAAGTGGACATCACTTACTTCATTGGTAGAGCTTTACATGTATTATGTCCTCTGTATTCTTCATCAAGCGTAACTTTAATCTGCAATCCTGAGTAGGCCTCACCTTAAACAAACCTCTGGATAGGCCACATCTTATTGTCATCCTGAATTAATCATTTAAAATGCTAGGGACAGATTTATGATAGGTGTATGCCTCTTTTGCGCCACTTAGAAAACACTGTCCATGGGGAAATGACTTAAAATGTCCTTAAGACACATGAATGGGTTTTTTTAAAACGTTTGCAATTTTTTTGGGTCACTTTTAACATGGCTATGTGACTCAAACAGTCAAAATCTAAATTCGCCATGCACAGGTGGGAGCATATTTACAAGGAATGTGCTACATGGGGAAAGGTCTTATAATGTAATATGGGAAAAATGACATCAGAGACACTGAAATGCCTTATAGAGAAGCATACACCATTATGTCCTTGTCATAAATTTGCAAACCATTACTTTTCCCCAAAAACGATTTTCAAATCATAATTTGAAAACACTGCACATGTGGAAATGACTTAAAATGTCCTTAATTCAAAATTTGCTATTCCTTATTTTGCGATTGCACTGAAGGATTTGCAAATTTTGCGATTCCTTAAATGCAATGTATCAAACAAAAAATATGTAAAACATGATATTAAGGATTTGGAAACTACCACCAACTTCTAGTTTGTGGTAATTTGCGAATTCTTTTCAAAAAGCATTTTTTTCCAAAAAACAAAAGGTCCCATATGACGCCCATACATGCCCTTAGGGCATGTATGTGTGCCATATGCCCCCAAATTTCTTTTTCAGGGGTGCAGCAGGGTGTTCTTGAGATACCCCTGCACGCTTGAAAAAATTCCTATTTTGTGATGAGCTAATTGCTAATCGCAAATTGCAACCTTCATTCCTATGAGCCTCCTAGCCCATGGAAATGAATGGGTAATTTGCAATTAGCAATTTGCTCATTGCAAATTAGGAATGGTAAAGAATTGCTATTTATTCCTTAAAATTTGCTATTTAGGAAATGCAAAATAGTTTGATGGTACATATGGTGGTTCATCTGTAACAAGATAAGAAGCTTAGGGATACATTTATGATGACTGGCGCAATAAAGTGGACATTACTTACTTCATTGGTAGGCCTTTACATGTATTATCTCCTCTGTATTCTTCATCAAGCGTAACTTTAATCTGCAATCCTGAGTAGGCCTCACCTTAAACAAACCTTTGGATAGGCCACACCTTATTGTCATCCTGGATTAATCATTTAAAATGCTAGGGACAGATTTATGATAGGTGTATGCCTCTTTTGTGCCTCTGTGCGTCACTTTTATGATGCAGCGGCGGTGCTAATTTGCAATTAGCAATTTGCTCATTGCAAATTAGGAATGGTAAAGAATTGCTATTTATTCCTTAAAATTTGCTATTTAGGAAATGCAAAATAGTTTGATGGTACATATGGTGGTTCATCTGTAACAAGATAAGAAGCTTAGGGATACATTTATGATGACTGGCGCAATAAAGTGCACATTACTTACTTCATTGGTAGGCCTTTACATGTATTATCTCCTCTGTATTCTTCATCAAGCGTAACTTTAATCTGCAATCCTGAGTAGGCCTCACCTTAAACAAACCTCTGGATAGGCCACACTTTATCGTCATCCTGGATTAATCATTTAAAATGCTAGGGACAGATTTATGATAGGTGTATGCCTCTTTTGTGCCACTGTGCGTCACTTTTATGATGCAGCGGTGGTGCAAAAGATTTGCTATGAGGCGACAACATTACAAATTGATGCATTTAGGCAGATATGTCATGGTGTAAAAAAAACGTACCACATGAAACCGATGCAGCAGTGATGCAAAAGATGCACCATGTCGCAAGACAGGCCTCACTTGGGGCCATATGTATCAAGCTAATTAGCATTCGCAAAGATCAAAATTCTACGAATTTCGGCCTTTGCGAATATTTATTAGACAAATGGTATGTATCAAACAAGTTTGATGCAAAATAAGGAGTAGCAAAATTTGCTATTCCTTATTTTGCAATTGCACTGAAGGATTTGCAAATTTTGTGACTACTTAAATGCAATGTATCAAACAAAAAATATGTAAAAAATGACATTAAGGATTTGGAAACTATTGTGGTAAATTGGTGGTAATTTGTGAATTCTTTTCAAAAAGCTTTTTTTCAAAAAAACAAAAGGTCCCATAGGACGCCAACACATGCCCTTAGGGCATGTATGTGTGCCATATGCTCCCAAATTTCTTTTTCAGGGGTGCAGCAGGGTGTTCTTGAGACACCCCTGCACCCTTGGAAAAATTCCTAATTTGTGATGAGCAAATTGCTAATCGCAAATTAAACCTTCATTCCTATGAGCCTCCTAGCCCATGGAAATGAATGGGTAACTTGCAATTAGCAATTTGCTCATTGCAAATTAGGAATGGTAAAGAATTGCTATTTATTCCTTAAAATTCGCTATTTAGGAAATGCAAAATAGTTTCATGCTACATATGGCGGTTCATCTGTAACAAGATAAGAAGCTTAGGGATAGATTTATGATGACTGGTGCATCACCAGGGATGTGTCAGTCATCCTGCGCTGCTGTTCCGCCACCCATGGTGTGCTGCATTTAGAATGCGGGGCATCATGGGGCAAAAATGGCACAGATGCGTGACGTATCTGTGCTGTAAAGGTAGTGATTGCTGGAGTTGTATCGCAAGTGCGATGCAGCTCAAGCAAGGCTCAGGGGTGTCCCATCTCCACAATGTTGCGTCAAGACCTATGCCTGCTTAAAGCAGGCGCAGGGTTTTGACGAAGCTTTCTCCTATCTGATTGTAAATACGGCACACCATGGGTGGCAGAGTAGTGGTGCACGTTAACTGGTGCATGCCTGGGGATGTGCCATTTAACATAAATCTGCCCCTTTACATTTAAGTATGTGCAGGACACACAGAGTCGGTGAGGCTTATCCAAGGTTAAGAAGAGATGAGTCCTGTTCACTGAAAATTTAGACATAGTCTTCACCTGCTCAGCATTGTTGGACATGGCTAAATAATAGCTGCAAAATATTACTCTTGTTAAACAATTTTACTATTATAATCTGTGAGATTTGTCTCTTACTCTGCAACATCTCATTGTTGTTATCTTTCTTTAAAGCTAAAGACAACCTCAACATGAGCGACAATCTGCAATCAGTTGATTTTGACCTCATCATTGAACTTGTAATTGAAACATCAGTGGATGTTGATCCCTTGGATGATTTAAATCCTGAGGATGAAGAAGAGCGTGATGAGGATGCAGATTTGTCCGAATTATATGACATAGGATGGGAAGCTGACCTGCTTGAGCCTATGGAAATATAAACATTTATTTTTAAAATTTATAATTAATAAAAAGTAAAAAGGTAAACCGTTTAATTTAAAAATAAAGACACCTTCAAAAGCAGGTTATGTGTAGTGTCTTCAATAAAATATTAAAATATGCTCATAAAATTAGATCAGATTCACATATAAAATAGCATAGGTAACATAAATATAAATGTCATTTCTTTTCTGCTATTTCTGTATTGTAAATTTGCAAGGACTAAAAAATCTTCTATTTAAAATGTCAAGTAGTGTGTTAAGTTTTTGATCACTGTTATTGTTTTACTGTTTGGTAATAATGGTTAATAAAAATTTTTATTATATTTTACCACAGATTCAACTGCAGATCATTTCAAGATTTCACCATGCCAACAATAGAAAGACAGAGAAAGGCTGCAAAACGTCAAAGACAGCAGGTGAAAGAAAATAAGCAGCAGTCCTCTAACAAAAAGATTTGTCAAGTCACGAAGAAAGCACCTGGTAAGAGCACAAAATATTTCATAAGAAATATGTGTAGTAAAAAAAATATTACTACAGAAAATGTTTCAGTCCATAAAACGAGAAGGAATTCAAATGGAAAGGAAAGGCCAATCAAAAATGTAACTGCTAGAGCAAGAGATAACTCTGTGCATGATAGTAGAAGGAAACAACAGTTTAGGGAGATTCGTAAACGAATGTTCCGCAACAGGATAATTGGCAATTTGTTAAAAAATATTAAGAAAGGTCAACAGAAACTGTTTTTTTATAAGAGAAAAAAAAAGTTGAGAAAGTTATTGATCAGGCATTTGAAATTAAACGTAAGTTATTTATTTTGATAATCAATAGAATTAGGAAGCTAAACAAGGCAATTTATGATTTCAAAAGAAATAGTAGATGGAAGAGAATAGTTAATCGTAGTAATTTTTGTGAAGTTTTTTCTGGAGAATGGATGCATAGTTCAAGCTGTGAGGCATTTTTTAATGAGGAGAGTTATTTCCAGGATAATGATTTGGTGCATGCAGTTGACACCAGTGGTCGTGCTTATGAAGTGAAAGATGGTTGTCCAGTTGAAAAAGAAAAACTTGTGACAACAGAGGCAGAAGAGGTGTTAGGTAATGAGGTTTTAGGAAGACGTGCTAAGGGTCCTGTGTACACCTGGAAGTGTAGTAGTATTTGCAGTGTGCGACAGGATTCCATCAATTTGCTTTGTGATTTTGTACGGTCATTTAATAAGAAAAGTTTGAAGCAGAAAATAAGGTTGTTGCAAGAATTAGATCCTTGCAGAGTAAGAGAAGTGACAGGTTTGCATGGTCATTCACTGGCTTGTCTTTCCAGGAGAGTATGCCAGAGTGTTTTTCATCATTTCAGGATGCTAGCAGTGCATCATAATAAAGTGAGGAAATTAGTTAGAATGTTGTATTATGCTAAGAGTCCAGCAATTATGCTTAAACAATTATGCGCTGTTCTTTTGCATGGTTCTGAAATAGATGTGAAGAATATATGTGAAGAAATTGAGTTTTGTTACTTTGGAAGTAAAGAGGAGAATGTTGAAATTGAGCAAGAAGAAGAGGGTCATGTGGAAGATAGTGTACAGGTTTCCAGTACATATAATTTCCAGAGGGAAATTGCGACGTTTGAGGTGAAATCAAGTGAGAGGCCTAATTTCACTTGTGTGTGTTGTCGACGCACTTATTATAAGAATCAGACTAAGTTAGTGGATTTATATGCAAAAAGTGAAAGGGAAAATAATAGTGAATGGAAGGATTTTGCAACATACTTGATGGTAGAAAATTGTTTTGATTTGGGATTGGATCAACGTGTGTGTAGTTATTGTTGTTGCAAATTAAATCAAAACCAGATGCCTGCTAGAGCAGTTCATAATAATCTGGAATTGGTTGAGATTCCTTCTGAATTGAAGGATTTAAATACTTATGAATCTATTTTGATTCAAAGTATCCATCCCTTTCAGGCTATTGTAAGAATGGAGCCAAAGACAGGGAAATTGCCTCCATCAGATTTACAGAGAGGATTAAAGGGAAGAGTTGTTTATTTGCCTCTAGATTTGAAGAAAAACATTAACACAATTGGAGTAGAAAAAGTGGAAGAGGAAGCTCTGGTTATCTTAGTTAATGGGGTTCCGACAAAGAATAAGAAAATATGGCAAGATTTAGTAGATGTTAGGAAAGTTAAAAAGGCAACATTGTATTTGAAAAAAAAAAAAAATACTATAAGAATGTATATGTTGCAGAAGAGGAAGTAAGTGAGGAAGAGGATAGCGATTTGTGTGCTGGTCAAATTGAGAAAGTAGAACCCTCTACTAGTAAAGAAATATATGAACATTATAGTGTTCATCCTTTGCATTCCAAGGAAGTCATGGGGAATGCTATTGAGTTGTTTCAAATGAAACAAGCCAAAGGGAGTCCCATTAGTGTTTGGGAGGAAAGTTTGGAAGCTCGGTGTTTCCCACAGCTTTTTCCAACAGGTCAGGGAGGAAGATATGATGAGCGACCTCATCAAATTCCTGCTTCTGAATACCGGACTTTGCGATTGTATGCAGGAGATGCTAGGTTTCGACAATGCATTCCTTATTTGTTTCATCTCCTGTTTGAAAGCGATCTGTCTGGACTGTCATATGCAGTGAACCACATCTTGAAAAGTGGTATACACATGCAAAACATCTCGGCAAGTGACTTTATGGATAAAGTCAATGTCCAAGACAGTATTTTGGATTCTCACCTGATTAATCTCATGGCGTGTCAGCGTGGTACTAATGAGTACTGGTACCGTCGTCATGGTGATTTAAAATGTATGCTGAGGAACTTAGGTACTCCCACATGGTTCCTCACTCTGAGCTGTGCCGAGTATGGCTGGGAAGACTTACTTGAATTTCTACGAGAGGCAAATGCTAACGTAGATAACATCGAATTCAAGACACCCGGAGAACTGTGCTCTTTGGATCCAGTCAATGTATGTAGGTACTTCAATCATAGATTTGAAGCTATGATGTCTTTCATCATGAATAAGAAGAATCCACCTCTTGGAGAGGTGTTGGATTTCTTCTGGAGAAAGGAGTACCAAGCAAGAGGTGCTCCTCATATACATATGTTGCTGTGGATCAAGGATGCACCTAAATTTGGAACGGATCCAGAAGACTCAGTGATGAGTTTCATCCAACAGTATTCTACGTGTGCTGTTCCAAACGCAAAGGAGAAGAAAAGCCTAAGAGAAAAAGTTCTGCGTTTCCAAAGCCATCGATGTGGAAAGTACTGCCGTCGTAAATTCCGAAACAAGGACAAGTTCTACACTAAATGTCGTTTCGGCTTTCCACGACCGGTGATTTCTAAAGGAAGAGTAAACAGTTTGATGTCTTCGCTGCGACACAATGTCATGAAGAAATCACCTAAAAACACTTACAATTTGAAGAGGAACGAAGAGTCCAAGTACATCAACGACTACAACCCGGTGATTTTGTCCATGTGGAATGCTAACATGGATATACAGTTTGTGGCTGATAACTGTATGGCTGTGGCTCGGTATGTGACGTCTTACATCACCAAAAAAGAGAAGACAGAATTGAAGGATATGTGGGAGGACATTTCCCATGAAAAGAGCCTCAGCAAGAAGTTGTACAGTTTCAGTCTGAAGATGTTGTCGCATCGAGAAATCGGAGCGTACGAATGTTCTGACCGGTTGTCTTCAGCAAGTCTCTATGCCAAGTCCAGGAGTATCGTTTGGGCGAGTCTTGGTCTTGCTGCAACGCGTAATCGAGTTCTCAAACCTGTGCGGGAAATTGAGTATTTGGCGGAAAAGGAGCCAAACAGTACCGACATTTTGAAGACCAACATGTTGGATACATATTATCCAAATCGAAGCATTCACCTCGAGAATGTTTGTCTGTATGAGGTTCTTCAAAATTACATATTCAAGAGGAACATCAAAGAAGATACTGAGAAAGGAGTGTATGCTGTAATAGGAAGTGAGGGATGTCTGGTCAAGCAAAGAAAATGCCACTTGGTAAACCATCGAAAATTGAGTGGCGAATCTCCTGAAAAAAAGGAGTTTTTCTATTTAGCACTTTTGCAACTTTTCAAGCCTTGGCGTGCAGAAGAGGAACTGCTTGGAGATTTCCTCTGTTACGAAGTCTCTTTCAATGCCGCCAAGGAGACCATAGAATGTCCTGCTTTTCCCAAATATGTAGAAATGTTGAATGCGGAAATTGAGCAGGAAGCAACGATTGCAGCCGAGATTGCCAGAGACAGTTCTCAGGACAGTCAGAGTTCTGCTTCATTGAGTCAGGATCCACTAGGAGGACCTGTTATCGAAAATGAAGCTGCCACTGCTATGAATGAAGTGGAAAGAGCCATGGCACATGCTCAAGAGGATGCGGTTAACTTAGAAGAGTTGGAAAGACAACTCAACGTTGAGCAGAGGAAAATATATGACGAAGTTACCATGCAAATTGATCATGGATTAAGTCATGATAAGAAAGAGTGCTCATGTACGTCGTTGAAGCCTGTCCGACTGTACGTGAGTGGAGAAGCGGGAACTGGAAAAAGTTTCCTCATTAAAGCAATTTCATGCTATTTGCAGGAAAGGACAGAGTCATCGCTGTCTTGTGTTGTCACTGCTCCAACTGGACTGGCAGCACATAATATTAAAGGGATTACTTTACATCGTTTACTGATGCTGCCAGTGGAGCATGACAACAAATTACAATATCACAAGCTATCTGGAGATGCTTGTTTTGAAGTTTCAAGAATCTTGAGGAAAATGAAACTTCTTATCATTGACGAAGTAAGCATGGTTTCCAATGTCATGCTTGCCTTTGTGCATTTGAGAATGCAAGAAGTTCTCAAAACAGAGTATGATGTGTTATTTGGTGGCAAACACATCATTGTTTTCGGAGATCTTCTGCAGCTGACACCAGTGAAAGGGCAACCTGTGTTCAAAATGCTCACGCATGAAGATACCAGGAAGTGCCTAGGCAGCATTGGCAACGTCAATATATGGTTAAACTTCAATTATGCTGAACTGCATGAAAATATGCGTCAGGCGAAGGATGAAGTTTACAAGACTATTCTACAAGATGTTAGAATTGGAAAAGTGACCGAGCATGGGAAAGAAGCTTTACATGCACGATTACTGTCAAATTTATATCCAGAACAAGATGTTGTGCCTGAGAATATTTTTCAGAAAATTACTGAGAAGAAATCTGGAATATGTTTGATGCCAACTCTTGCAGAATGTGCCAAATTTAACAACAAAATGTTGCATTTAGAAAAGCAAGAGATTGTGAAACTGGAAGCTATTGACAGAGTAGAGCATATGGGATCAACAATTATTTTGTCTGAGAATCTGAAAACAAAATTGGATTCATTAGAGAAGAGTATATCTAAAACTGCAGGTTTTGAAAAGACTCTGAAAGTGTGCTTGAACTGCCGTATAATTTTAAGAAGGAATTTACATGTTGAAAGAGGTCTGGTAAATGGATCAATGGGTAATGTTGTTGATTTTGTGAAATACAGAAATAGAGATGGAATTGAATTTTTAAAAATTAAATTTGATGGCATTGAGGAAGTACAGCTAATTGCTCGTTGTTCTGCTAGATTTTTGCTTGTAAAAGACTTATATGTTCGCCGTAAGCAGTTTCCTGTTTGCTTGGCATATGCGGTGACAATCCATAAATCGCAAGGTTTAAGTGTAGACAGTGCATTGGTGAATATTGGCAGTTCTGTGTTCAAGGAGGGTATGGCATATGTGGCATTGTCACGAGTTAGAACTTTATCGGGATTGTACTTGATTGAGTGTGATGTCACAAACATTTGTGCTGATCTAGATTGTGCTAAGGAATACAATAGGTTAAGAAGAGAGTATGCGCCACATTTGCCTCAGTATCCTTTGTTTGAGAAACGTGTGGTAGGCCGGAAACGAAGAAATGTGACCAATACTGGGGAGGTTGTAGCAAAAAGACGAAAAGTCGATGAACCTAAAATTACTAGCAGAAACAAAAAGGATTCTGTTGAAGATGTTGTTGGTTTTCAATTTGAAAACAGTTCTGGTGTCAACTGCTATGCTAATGTAGTGGTTAATGTTTTGTTTTCTCTAGAAAATGTAAAAGAAGAGATTGTGGTCAATTCTGATCAAAGATTTTGCAGTTTGTTAAATTCTGTGTTAGAGAAATGTAGCACTGATAGAAGAAACATAGAAAGTGTGTCTGAAATTCGAAATCTGTTAGACAGATGTTCAGGCCAAACACAATTCTCTCAAAATATTCAGCAAGATTGTCAGGAGTTTTTAATGTATATGCTTGATGTATTACATGCTGAAGGTGTAGATGTAGATCAGCTGTTTGGGCTTTCTTATCAATGGCAGCATGACTGCGAGAACTGTATGGTATCAAGTACTACTAGTGTAGACTCAGAAAGATTTATATATTTAACTTTGCCAGACAGTAAATCAGTCTCTTTTAATAAGCTAGTAAAAGCAGCTGATCACAACATGGAGTGTAGCCAATGTAAATCTGAAATGATGTCCACATTATTTATACGAACATATGGCCAGTATGTCATTTTAATGTTCCAACGATGTAGGCCTGATGGAACAAAATTGACAACTTTAATTAAAAATTTTGTAGCTTCGCAGTTGTCAATATCAGGAAGGACTTTTGTAACTGCAGCAATTATATATCATGACGGCCCTTGAATAACATCAGGACATTACACAGCTTATTTAAAGTCTAGAAATGGCTGGTCATTCTGCAATGATTCTGTTTTAATTTAAAAAAAAAAATTGCTGTATGACCTTAAAAACTCTTACCTGGTGTTTTTAAAACCAAAATTTTAGGGAAATAATCTCGGGATGTGCTCTGTGGAATTTCAAGAAGTTCTAATGGCTCCTACACAATTTGGCCTTGAGGATAAGTGTAGTTCAGAGACATAACTTCTAACCATAGGACTGGACGTCATGGAGAAATACGTGCACTTTGAATGAGTTCAGAAAAACTGTTTCTTTTTATAAGCTAATTGAAGCAGCCAATCAAAACATGGAGTAGAGGGAATGTAAGTCTGCAATGCTGTCTACTGTTTTACATTGCTTTGTGATTAAAAGTGATGTAGAGAATTAAATAATTGTAGTAGTCATAGAGGTAGTGTAAGTCTGCTTCATAGTAAGCAGTATCAGTGTCATAGTAAATGTAGAACATGACTGAGCAAGAAGGGGAAGATATTACTATTCCAGGATTGTGAAAATGATCTTCAACATTTTAATTCTGAAAGTTGCGGAAATGCCAAATGACGGGATTGGCTTACAAGAAATCCAAGAGTTATAAATGGCTCTGACCAGATTTGGCCTTGTGGAAACTTGTGGTAGAGAGCAAGAAGTCATTTATTGCATGTAACGTGTTTTTAAAAACGATGGAGATTTTCTTTCAGAAAGTGGCGGGCTGAAAGTAATAACAGCACAAAAGAGTGTAAGCTGTTCATAGGACATCCTTGGACGTCATGGAAAGTAAGTTAACTTTAAGGAGTTCTGAATTTTGATTTCTGATGTTATATGGGTTTTTTAAACACAATCATTTTGATTGTGTTTTTTTTTCCCCGCTGTTATATGATGAACCTTCAAGTCACTGTTTTTAGTGAATTTTGATACATTCTGAGAACAGCAAAAATAAACCATTTAACATGTATAATTAATTCTGTACTGTTTGCATTTATGATGTATATGTAGAACTGTGTAGGAGGCATGGAGAAGGTGAGGCTTCTGTAAGTGTCAAAGTTGTTGCATGCAGTGCTGCACTTCTGCATATTCTTTCATATGCTAGACTACATCTGCACAATGAGATACCTAAGCAAAGGAAACACAAGTGATGTGATTGTGAAATGAGCAAAATAAATTGCACGTATTTCAATTACATCACCTGTGTTTCCTATCATTACGAATCACATTTTGCAGATCAAGTTTAGGTCTGTCCAGGGAAACATAGGAGGTTTGGACTTTGTTGAAGAGTGCAGTGGACATGACTCACTTCATTGGTAGACCTTCACATGTATTATCTCCTCTGTACTCTTCAACAAGTGTAAATCTCATCTGCAACCCTGAGTAGGCCTCACCTCAAACAAACCTCTGGATAGTAGACATCTTATTGGCATCCTGAAGCAATTATTTAAAATTTTAGTGTCTTGCGACACTTTTCTGAAACAACAGCAATGCAAAAGATGCACCATGTTTTAAGATAGGCCTCACTTCATCTGCATCAAGATACTGTTAGTTTAAAATGTATATTTTTAAGACTGTGTAGGGGGCCTGGAGAAGCAGAAGCTTCTGTAAGTGTCAAAGTTGTTGAAAAACTGTTTGTCCTTCAATCTTTTCCCTTGTCTTTTCTAATTTTTAAATACATGTTTTAATATTTTTCAAATGTTTGTTCTCTCTTTCACAGATTGAAAGTATAAAAACAAAAAGTGAGTAATTTAACGACAATTATAAGGTAAATATTTTGTACTCTTTTCGTTACATTTCTATCACATTTAACTACTATTAGTTCCACTGCTTCATTTCTTTAACCCTCAGTTTCCTGCCTTTGCTACTTCCCTCATTCCTTTCTCTATTACCTACTTACTCAACTCCTTCCACTCTTTTTCTCAGTCCCTCTCTTCTCATAGTTCCTCACTCTTGTTCACTCACTCCATCTCTATTACTCTTAGTGTCTTTGACTGATCACTCTATCACTACTTGTTCATAATGCTTTCTCTGTGTAGTTGAAGCACACTAAGGGGAATATTATGAACACAGCCAATAAAATTATTGCTCTTTTTATTGGCAGAAAACTGGTGCAAAAGTGGTTTTAGTGGCAGTTTTCTGCCACAAAAGCAGCTTTAGCGACACATTTCTGCCAATAAAAGCTGCAAAACTTTTATTGCCTATGTTGATGATATGGCTCTATGTTAATTACATTTCTTTGCTGTTTCAATTAATCTTTTTCTGTTATTTTTTGTTTTCTGTTTTCTATTTTTTCTCTCTGTTATTCCTCATGTTTTAATCTTATTTTGAACATTCACTCACATTCTCCAAGAAACTCTTCTTTGTTAATGTTATACTCTCTTTTTTTTCTTTCACTTCGTTATCTATTTTGTTTTTCACAATTATACCCTCTTCTGTCTTTTCTTCGGTAAATAGATCTATTAAACAGTATCTCTTCTTTACTCCCTATAGCTGTCTTTCTTTTAACATCACTCTCTGTTTACTTTCCTTATACTTACACTTTTTTTTTATTTATTTTTTTTTGGTTAGCTCCCGGTCCGCGTACCGGGAAGCTAACCCGGAAGCGAACCAAAAGAAATAGAGCTTGCCAGAGTGCTAAACATTCTAGCAATTTTTTTTGAAAGGGAAGGTAGTTCTGAAAAGAACTTTTTTTTTTATATTTTTGTTGTTTTATATTTATTTTTTTATTTTTTGAACATTTTTTGTTTTTTTTGTATTTTTTGAACGATTTTATATTTTTTTTGGTTTTTTTTTGGGGGGGGGAAACAACAAAAAACAGGCGTTGAAAAGGGCTCAACAGGAGCAAAAAAAAATTACTGGGGGCGGTTAGGGCAATCATGGTGTTCATATGCCAGGTTGAGTGCATTGATGCTCATGTTGCCACAAGCTAATAATGCACGACAGTGCATACATAAGTGAATCATGTGCCCAAAATTTTCTTGAATATTTGGCACAGTTTCCCGTGCCTCTTCTGGTGTTAGAGAAATCGGTATTGTTGGTCTGGCCACAGGAGTTGGTCTTGGATTGTCCTGCATATCCCTTATTTCCGCCCGGCTGTAATTTAGTGGATGCTTCCTTGTCATGTGCCTGTGCATTGTGTGATTTCCATAGCTATATTTTTTGTCCGTCCCTCTGGACAATTGTTCCTTGCATATCAGGCAGGTGACATACCTCGCATTGACTTTTTTTTGGCCACGAGGGATCGAAAAAAACTGCCAGATGAAACTGGCTTTCTTTCTGGAAACCCGGGGCAACTCTTCTAAAAATTGTGGTTCTTCTCCCTCCTCATCCATTTCTTCATCTTCCTCCTCAGTGTTGGTAATGACCTGGGGAGGTGGTCCTCTCTTCCCATGAGGAGGTGGAGGTGGTGGTGGGGGTGCACCAGCTAAAGCAACCAATGAAGCCATTTTCCAACAAGCAAAATAGGTCTTCCTCTCACAATGATGAAAGTCAGAGTGAGGAAAGAAGGAGGAGTTTTCATCATTTGGGAAAAAACAATACTTCTCAACCAATGAAAAGTGTTATTTTTAAGTCACCTGACCTAGCCTTCCATCATTATGAAACCAAAAGTGAAATGAACCAATGAAAAGTTTTATTAACAAGTCACATGACCTCTCACGCTCATGTTACGCGCTGCGGAACGCTCCCCGGTTAGCTTCCGAGTTGCTCCGCTTCGCGCCTCGGTTTGCGCCCCGGGACACTTCCGGGTGCGCTAACGCGATACGTCACAAGACGCAGTTCGCGGCAACGCGATACGTCGCGCTTTCGCGACGCGCCGCGGATCGCTTCTGGGGAGCTGCGTTTCGCGCCTCGGTCCGCGCCCCAGGCACTTCCGGGTGCGCTAACGCAGTACGTCATAAGACGCATTACGCGGCAACGCGATACCGTCACTATGTTGATTTCTTACCGGTTCGCGGACCGGGTCGCGGCATCAAAGTGAGCTAACGGGAAGCTTCCCGGTTCGCGGACCGGGAGCGAAACAAAAAAAATATTTAAAAAAAATTATTAATAAACATATAAAATATATTTTTGGATTTAAAGAAGAATACATTTTACAGCTATAGATATTAGCTTTTAAAAAACCAATGAAATTCACTGAAAAAACCATAGGTTATAGACCATATATAGTTAGGAATTAGCATTTAAAAAACCTTGAAAATTCACTGAAAAAACCATAGGTTATAGACCATATATAGTTAGGAATTAGCATTTAAAAAACCTTATTTTACTCACACAAAACCATTGAAATTCCATATATAGTTAGTTGTACTAACTATATATCGCGCACCCGCAATCCACTGCTGATCATGTCACATATTACATCATTCATGACATGGTCAGTGACATCACTGATGACATCACTGATGACATCTCAAATGACATCACTGATGACATCACTGATGACATCTCAAATGACATCACTGATGACAACATCCAGTGACTGTATTTTTCTGTAAAGTTAAAATATGTCTTACATATTGAAGAATGAGTGGATGTATAAGTGTCTGGATGAAGGATTTAGTAGGTGCATGACTGACTGTATGAGTGAGTGGTTAAATGTGTCTCATTGAGTGCATGGGTTAGTGACTAAACTGTCTTAATTTGTGCATCATTATGTCTGTTGTTCTGTAAACTGCTGCATGTGTTGATCAGTAGCTATATGAGTAACTATATGGGTTATTGATTGGTTGCCCAAGCATTTGTATGGGAGACTGAGAGTGTGTGTGGGTGGCTGGGAGGTGTATGACTCTGTGCATAGATGTATGGGTTCAAAAGTGCATGTGGAAACAGCTGTATGGGTGGTTGACTGTGTGCATGACTGTATTGGTGAGTGAATGGATATCTCAGTGCTACATGTCAAAGTAAGTACATATGTAAAACACAGTACATGTGAGAGTTGACATATATAAATAACTGTGCATAAGAGCCAGTGAATGTGTGAGTGGCTGTATGGATCATTGTGCTCTTGTATCCAGGATTGTATAAGTGAGTAAATATGTTTTAGTATATGTTTGAATAAGTAAGGTGTGTTTAACTGTATAGTTAAGGAAATGGAGGTGTGATTGATTGTTTGCATGACTGACTAGGTGTGTGTGTAACTTCATGGATGAGTGACAATCTGCGAGTCTGTGTTTACACTGAGTGTATCTAAGGTTATATTAGAGTCTGAAGAGGTTCATCGTATTATCACATGAATGATGTCATCAGTGATGTGATCAGTAATGTCAAATGAGATGTCATCAGTGATGTCATCAGTGATGTCATTTGAGATGTCATCAGTGATGTCATCAGTGATGTCATTTGAGATGTCATCAGTGATGTCATCAGTGATGTCATTTGACATGTCATCAGTGATGTGATCAGTGATGTCATTTGAGATGTCATCAGTGATGTCATCAGTGATGTCATTTGAGATGTCATCAGTGATGTCATTTGAGATGTCATCAGTGATGTCATTTGAGATGTCATCAGTGATGTCATCAGTGATGTCATTTGAGATGTCATCAGTGATGTCATCAGTGATGTCACTGACCATGTCATGAATGATGTAATATGTGACATGATCAGCAGTGGATTGCGGGTGCGCGATATATAGTTAGTACAACTAACTATATATGGAATTTCAATGGTTTTGTGTGAGTAAAATAAGGTTTTTTAAATGCTAATTCCTAACTATATATGGTCTATAACCTATGGTTTTTTCAGTGAATATATATATATATATATTACCTACTGGCGGTCGCCAGTAGGTATATGTAGTTAGGATTTTTTCTCTATGGGATTTTTGAAAATTCTATGTCTAATAACTTTGGCGTTTGTGGACGGAATTGGCTGAAATTTTCAGGAAAATGGCACATTTTGTTTCTGAGCAGCCCCTGAAAATTGGGGGGGGTTTCGTCCAGGGGGGGTCGAGAAAAAAGGGGGGTCCCAAAACGTGTTTTTAACATTGAGTTTTCCATAGGGCGGTTGGCCTCACTTTTAGCCCGAACGGCTGAATGGATTTGCACGAAACTTGGCAAAATTGTAGGGACTGGTAGCCCGATGTGCCTTTTGTAGGTCTCAATATATGTGCTCCAGTGGATTTTGAGAAATTAACGTTTAAAAAAAGATATATATCTGTAACAGCGGACCGGGCAGCGTCCCAGGACGCGTACTTTTCGCGCAACGGAGCTTTGTGAAGCGAAGCTGATTGGTTCTCCGGCGTCTGTCAACATTCCAAACAGTCCGTAGCGGCCGCCATCTTGTCTCTCGGTAGGATCGAGAGACAAGAGGAGGTCAAAACAAAGGGGGAAATAACTATAAGGGGGCATAGTAGATCCTCGCTGACCCCCTAGGTTTGATGTGGAGGTTTTAAAAGGGCCCCGCGGGGCAAAAAAAAATAATAAAAATAATAATTGAACGGCTGAATGGATTTGCACGAAACTTGGCAAAATATTAGGGACTGGTAGCCCGATGTGCCTTTGCTAGGTCTCAATATATGTGCTCCAGTGGATTTTGAGAAATTAACGTTCAAAAAAAGATATATATCTGTAACAGCGCTCCGCTTCGCGTAACGGAGGTTTGCGAAGCTGATTGGTCATTCTGTCACTGGGCTATAGTTGGGCTACATCTGGCTGATATTTGGGCTACATTTGTTTTTTTGTGTGTCTGGCGGCCATCTTTGGGCTACATTGGGCTACATTGGGCTTCATTGGGCTACATTCGGCTAATTAGCAAATAGCTCATCGCAAACTAGGAATGGTAAAGAATCGCTATTTATTCCTTAAAGTTCGCTATTTAGGAAATGCAAATAACTTTGATGATACATATGGCGGTTCATCTCTAACAAGATAAGAAGCATAGGGATAGATTTATGATGACTGGCGCATCACCAGGGATGTGTTAGTCATTCTGTGCCGCTGTTCCGTCACCTATGGTGTGCTGCATTTACAATGCGGCGCATCACGGGGCAAAAACAGCACAGATGCGTGATGTATCTGTGCCGTAAAGGTGGCGCATTGCTGGAGTTGTATCGCAAGTGTGATGAAGGTCCAGCAAGGGTCGGGGGTGCCCCTGTCGCAGGGTTTCTGTTCTCACACAGAACTGTGGACAGAGGATTGGAACCTCGGCGAATTAGGGTGTCCCAAAACTCACCTTAGTAATCAAAAACCCCTTAGCAAGCTAGGTACAGTGTCACATTGGATATAACAAACTCTCAATGTTTAGACAATCCAGAATATGAACTTATAGTACCTCAGGATACGTGGAACTCATGAACAGTCGGTCGTTATATATTTCTTAGAAACCAGAACATGGAGTTAAGAAGAACACATGTGTATTTGAAATGTTTATTTACTAATGCCGTCTTCTCAGGCGTAGTACCTTAGATAATAAAAGTACACATATTATCAGTAGCAAAATTACCAGCATAGTTACTAGTACATAAAAAGTGAATGGTGATAGTATGTTAACATGCTGTAAATGAATAAGAGTTAGCAACACTTATAAGCAGCCGCGGGCCGTGGAGGGAGTTACGGTGAGGCAGGGAGGCGGGGAGGGGGAGAAGCAGGGTGGAGAATACAAGTACACATATTATCAGTAGCAAAATTACCAGCATAGTTACTAGTACATAAAAAGCGAATGGTGACAGTATGTTAACATGCTGTAAATGAATAAGAGTTAGCAACACTTATAAGCAGCCGCGGGCCGTGGAGGGAGTTACGGTGGGGCAGGGAGGCGGGGAGGGGGAGGGGCAAGGTAGAGAGGGCTCCACCCTGCTTCTCCCCCTCCCCGCCTCCCTGCCTCACCGTAACTCCCTCCACGGCCCGCGGCTGCTTATATCTCACCCTCCCTAATACACATATTATATTATTTGCTAAGAAGGTCTCTTTGTGTTGGTTTAGGGCGTGCCCATACTTTAGTGTCTTAGATTTGAAGGAATCACATCAGCATACACCAGCTCTCTCTTCATGTGAACCGCATCAACTGTTGTGTATGTGTGTTCGGCAAAGCAATATAAAACCCGCCTCATGCCCAGAATTGGCAGAAGTTGCACTTATGTTATGAGTATGAAGTCGTGGAGATCAGACCTCATAACAATTCTGTACCGTGTTGTTCTTGAAACTTTAGCACTCGCTGTACAGATATAGTTTAACAAGTAAAGCAGATAGTAGACCAATAACATATTATTCTCATGTAAACCACGATGAACTACTAGGTGGAAAGCTAAAGCAACAACTAAATGTCGTGTGCAGAAGTTGCAAAAAAGGAAAAATGGCGTTTAAACCGGTAATGAGCCCATGCTAACTTAACACGGTGTAAAGATATCCAGGACCTAGATGACACCTCCTCATGATCCGGAAACGAACTGAATAAGATAATAGAAGTGCCATCTCATGAGAGCAGATTGCAAGTTTATATGTGGACGGTCCGCAAGGTAAAGCATTAAAAACTAGGAAAATTCAATGCTAAAGAAAAATAAAACAGCCAAGTACTTTATCGAGTCTTAAGCCAATAGGCAAGGTAAATAATAAAAACTTGACAATTAAGTCAATGAATTGTCAATGAAATGCTAGTACTCAGCATATGAAACATGAAAAAGGTCTATGACATAACTGTGTATGCAAAATAAGCTGCAACAGCCTCCAACAGGAAGTCACCGTCTTCATCCGAAAACAGTTCAGCCATCCAATTTAAAAGCGGAAAAGAACATACGTGCTCTCCCAGCACCGGATCCTCTATCACCATCAGAGGACAGCTCGGTGGGTTTTCAAGAAAGCTGTGTTCCAAGAAAGACTGTGCTGCCGCCAGTAAATTCCAGGGACCAAGTAGTCCATGCATCAATGCCACAGCCATAATCCTTTCGCCAGGACAAATCAACTCGTGAGTAATGATAGGAGTCATCAGCTGATTAAAGTCGACGTCAGGAGAAACCGGTCTGCAGAGACACAAATCAATGGCCCAATCGAAATCACAGGTCAGGCAGTGAAATACAGGCTGGACACAGGTGAAGTAGGAGAACCGAAAAGATAATCCATATGCCGTGCTTAATATCGCCAACGGCATTGTGCCATAATATTCTAGCATGCGATTGCGGAACAGTGTCAGCAGCTGCAGGGTCGGAGGTTGCATAGGAGGGACATCCATATTTAAAAATGTAAAAAAGCACAAGAGCGTCCGCTGGTAATGCAAGTAAAAATGCAATCCACGAACCAGAGTGGAGAAAATGGAATGAAAGGGAGCAGGGATGACTCCAAAGATTTTCTCAAATGAAGTCACGAGACCACTGGTAACAACTTTAAAAAAGTGTGCCAGGGATTTTGTGGAGGATGCGTTAAAGATAGTCGGAAACATGTTGCTGAAATTGAAAGGCAAACCTGTGTACGGGTGTTCGCTATGTGAAGTACGAAAGTTTCACGGGCCGAACTCAAGGCCACCTCTCTCTGAGACAAAAGAGCTCTTATTCTTGTCATGCCGTTGAAACGTGTCCCAAGGTTGGTATTTGTGGCCAGATTGAAAACTCCCTATGTTCATGTGTGGGAGGAAATAGAACATTTCTGCAGCAAATAACCCGTTCACTTACTGTTACGATAAAAGGAATACTTTTAATTAACTCAGAACAATCTTCATTATTGAGCATCAAATAACTACCATTTTCCAACAACTTGAACGTGGGGATGATAGCAGGAACTGGCGTGCCTTGCATCACGCAAGCCATATTTGGTCGGTGTTTGTTGCATGAATCGTGTAACTGTATGTGCCTACACATTAGTGAATGATCTGGCGTCTCAGTGCATTCCTCTCCATTCAGATAAACTTCTTGATCATCTTTGAAACATCTGTATGTGTATGGAAGCGACCAGACCTCATGAACAAAAGCACTACCTAAAGGTTCATAAAGACCTATTGGTATATATTTCATACAATTTGAAAACTTATATAAAGCAAAAGGCAGCGTTATTAAACCGTCGATAAGGCATGTTGCCAAAAAACCCGCAATCCTCTGCTGATGATGTCACTGAGCATGTCATGAATGATGTAATATGTGACATCATCAGTAGTGGATTATGGGTAATAGTATCTCTAGTTTACTCCCCTATAGCTGTCTTTCTTTTAACATAAGTGTGTGTTTCCTTCCCTTATACTTACTGTTTTTGGTTCGCTTCCAGTTCGCGTACCAGCGAGCGAACTAGGAAGCGAACTAAGAGAAATAGAGGTTGGCACAGTTCCAAATATTGTACCAATTTTTTAATAACGGGGAGGTAGTTCTGAAAAGAACTTTTTTTTTTATTTTTCTGAACATTTTTTTACTGTAAGGTTCCCGATTCGCGAAGCGGGAACGAAGAAAAAAAAATATTTAAAAAAATAATTATTCATAAACATATAAAATATATTTTTGGATTTAAAGAAGAATAAATTTTACAGCTACAGATATTAGCTGTTAAAAAACCAATGAAATTCACTGAAAAAACCATAGGTTATAGACCATATATAGTTAGGAATTAGCATTTACAAAACCTTGAAAATTCACTGAAAAAACCATAGGTTATAGACCATATATAGTTAGGAATTAGCATTTACTAAACCTTATTTTACTCACACAAAACCATTGAAATTCCATATATAGTTAGTTGCACTAACTATATATCGCGCACCCGCAATCCACTGCTGATGATGTCACATATTACATCATTCATGACATGGTCAGTGACATCACTGATGACATCACTGATGACATCTCAAATGACATCACTGATGACATCACTGATGACATCTCATTTGACATCAATGACCACATCACTGATGATATCATTCATGTGACAATACAATGCATCTCCTCACATTTTAATATAACCTCTGTTTAACCAGTGTTAAAAAGAGAGTATAATTTTTGAAACCATTGACACACCAATACTAGTTACTACATACGCAGTCACTGATTGCTACGTCTACACACACCTTCACTCATTCACCCATACAATCATTCATACATACAATCACTCATCTTTACAACACTATCATATGCACTCATACACCTATACAGACACTCACAGTCTGCCACGCATCCATGGAGTTACTCACACACCTAGTCAGTCCTGTAAAGAATCAATGACACTTCCATTTTCTTGTCTATACAGTTAAACATAGAGCACCTTACATTTTCAAACATATACTAACACATACTTACCTTCTTATACAATCATTGATACAAGTACAGATTGATCTGCACAGAGTCACACACCTCCCAGCTAGCCACACACACACTCAGTCTCCCATACAAATACTTGGGCAATCAATCAATAACCCATATAGTTACTCATATAGCTACTGATCAACACATGCAGCAGTTTACAGAACAACAGACATAATGATGCACAAATTAAGACAGTTTAGTCACTAACCCATGCAGTCAGTGAGACACATTTAATCACTCACTCATACAGTCAGTCATGCACCTACTAAATCCTTCGTCCAGACACTTACACATCCACTCATTCTTCAATATGTAAGACATATTTAAACTTTATAGAAACAAAAAATCACTGGATGTTGTTATCAGTGATGTCATCAGTGATGTCATTTGAGATGTCATCAGTGATGTCATCAGTGATGTCACTGACCATGTCATGAATGATGTAATATGTGACATCATCAGCAGTGGATTGCGGGTGCGCGATATATAGTTAGTGCAACTAACTATATATGGAATTTCAATGGTTTTGTGTGAGTAAAATAAGGTTTAGTAAATGCTAATTCCTAACTATATATGGTCTATAACCTATGGTTTTTTCAGTGAATTTTCAAGGTTTTGTAAATGCTAATTCCTAACTATATATGGTCTATAACCTATGGTTTTTTCAGTGAATATATATATATATACACACTACCTACTGGCGATCGCCAGTAGGTAGTTCTAGTTAGGACCTATTTTCCATAGGAAATCCACAACATTCCATTCTCAATAACTTTGGTGCCGAATCTTTGAGAAATGTTCAGAACTCGTGGGGCACTCCGGTCCACTCCTATCCTGAAAGGTTTGGGGTGATTCGTCAAGCGGGGGTTGAGAAAAAAGGGGTTCCCAAAATGCATTTTCCCCATGTTATTTCCCGTAGGAAATTTTAGACACGGCTACAGACCAAACTGCTGAACAGAATTACACCAAATTTTGCAGAAAGGTAGCCCTCAGTTCAGAAAGCGCCCCATTTTAAATGGTGTAAATCCGTTCAGTAATTCCTGAGAAATGAAAAAAATAGTGGTGAAAAAATCAATTTCCCATAGTAAACTTTAGACACTGTTATAGCAAAAACTGCTGAACGGAATTACACCAAATTTGACAGACGGCAACCTTGTTAAAAATGGTGCAAATCCGTTCAGTAGTTTTTGAGAAATTAAAGAATAAAGATAGTGATATCTATGGCTTCGGTGGATCCGCGTACCCTCCCAATCACAAGCTTTATGGTAATTGGCTGTCAACACTCCAAACCAGGAAGTGTTGGAAGCCATTTTGTGCCTTGGTAGAACTGAGGCACAAGAAATCAGTTAAACTAAGCCGCAAAACGCAAAAAGGGACCATGGTAATTACACCCTGACCCCTTAGGCCTGCTTAGGGGGTCCCACAAGGACATCCAGAGCCCAAAACATATATTTTTTTAATTCGGAAAAATCGGCTGGGTGCGCGGATCCTGCTGAGAAAAAAAGAACAATGCCAGGGTTCCTGTGCTTCGTTGTCCCGGAGGCAATATTGTTATGTAATGGGGGCCCAGAGGGGCACCCCAGCCCCGGGGACTGCCACCCCCAGTGCTTTATAAAATGATGTGCAGGGGGCTCAGAGACCCCCCCGCCCGAGGACCGCCACCCCGGGGCTTTGAAAATAAATGGGTGAGGGGGCTCAAAGGCCCCCCAGGCCCCGGGAACCCTCAACCCCGGGGCTTTACGACAATATATGCAGGGAGCTCACGCCACTCTGCAGCCCCAGGGACCGGCATCCCCTGGGCTTGTGTTTTTATGAAATAAAAAAACCTGTGTGGGGGGCTTGAGCCCCTCCACATGCCCCAGGGCACCGCCTTCTCCCCGGGGCTCCAAATAATTGCCCCGGGGACCACCACCTACCCGGGGTTTTCATAATGTTGGAGTCCTGTCATGGCCCTGTGGACCGCCACCCCCCAGGGCCGGCTCCTGCAGTATCCTGGGTGCCCAAACCCGGGACACTGTAGTTTGATATGGCAGGGTGGAAGCCTCGCGGCTCCTGCACTGCCATAGAAAACTTCTTTGGTATTTGGAACAAGGTGCAGGAAACCTGCTCTCTCTTCCAAATGCCAAACACGATTGCCTTTCAACATGGGGAGCTGCATCTTCGCAGCTCCCCATGTGGAAAAGCAAAGCCGGTTCCTGCAGGATGCGGGGAGCCAGCCGGACCATGGGGGGATTGGGGACCCCCACAGTCCCCAAAAGAGAGGGCCAGCCCCAGGGGATGGGGTCCCCAGGGATATTAGTGGCCCAGGAGGGGGACCACGCAGCCCCCTCCTCAGAAAAAAAAAAAAAAAGAAATTAGGAATAAAAAACAGGCCAGCCCCAGGGATGGGCCCCCGGGGCCATAAAAGGCCTAAGGATGGGGCCACGCGGCCCCCTTCCAAAATTATATATGTAAAAAAAGGGTCAGGCCCTGGGGGATGGGGTCCCCAGGGCCAACATATTAGCAAAAGAAGGAGAGACACACAGCCCCCCTTCTAAAAACAAAAAAAATGAAAAAGACTGACATCGCGTCGGAGGCCCTGCCCCCTCACTGCAGCACTCTGCAGAAGTGTCCCCTGGTGCATTTGTAGATGTGGAACGAATTCCCCTTGAATAATGGGGGCCCCTGGGGGCCAAATACCCACCAGGAACCTCCAGTATGCGCCAGGGGGCTGTGTTGCAGAGAGGTGTTCTAAGGCTATGCCCTTTTTTACACCTCTCTGCAACGCAGCTCTGTTGCGCTTAATGGAGGTAGCTGGTGGGCTAGTTGCACCCCAGGGATGCTCAGGATATAAGGGGAGGTAATCCACCAACTTAAAACGTGCCACGGGAACGTTTGCACAGTGGTGAAGGTAGGGGGCGGCGTCTGAGGTGACATGTGTGCAAACACACCCTGAGGTGCATTTTAAGTTGAGGAATTAATTCCTCTTCAATCCTGACGGTCACTGGGGGCCAACTAGCCAACCAGGTACCTCCAGTAGGCGCCACGTAGCTGCATTGCAGAGTGTTTTAAAAAGGAGCGTGACCTCTGAACACCTCTCTGCAACGCAGCTCTCTGGCACATACTGGGGGTACCTGGTGGGCTAGTTGGCCCCCATGGATCCTCAGGATTTAGCAGGAATTAATTCTCCAACTTAAAATGCGCCACAGGGCGTGTTTGCAGACATGTCACCTCAGGCCCCGCCCCCTTCCTTCATCACTGTGCAAATACACCCCCTGGTGAGTTGCAATTTGGGGAATTAATTCCTCTTCAATACTGAGGGTCCCTGAGGGCCAAAAAGCCCACCAGCTCCCTCCAGTATGCGCCAGGGAGCTGTGTTGCAGAGAGGTTTTCAGAGACCATGCCTCTTTTTACACCTCTCTGCAATGCAGCTCTGGTGCGCTTAGTGGAGGTTCCTAGTGGACGAGTTTGAACCTAGGGACCCTCAGGATTCAAGGGGACTTAATCTTCCAACTTAAAACGGACACAGGGCGCGTTTACGTAGGGGCGAGTAGACGGGGCCTGAGGTGATGTGTGCAAACACGTCCTGTGGTGCGTTTTAAGTGGGAGAAATAATTCCACTTCAATCCAGAAGGCCCCTGGGGGCCAACTAGCCCACCAGGTGCTTCCAATAAGTGCCACTGCGCTGCGTTGCAGAGAGGTGGTCCAGGCCTTGATACCTGGTGGGCTAGTTAGTTAAAAGTCTCTAGTGTTGGTCAACATGTTTTGAGCCACTCCACGGCTCTTTCTCAGGACCACACAGGGGCCAGCCCTGTGCGTTCCACTCCTAAGTGACCTAAAAATTGAGGTAAATAGATAGTTAAGTGAGAAGTGATGTGTACACACCTACTGTATATGCACTTTAATACATCTGATTTTAATTCAATTGATCATAGTATTTTAAATGAGGTTCATATTTGCCCCATGGTCTGGAGGGGTTGAGGAGCTCATATTCATACTTTAAGTCGAGCTCGCCTCAACAGTTAATCACCTACTAGTACCCCTGGAGACCGCATCAATTGAATTAAAATCGTATGTATTAAAATGCACACACAGTAGGGGTGTACACATCACTTCTCTCATAACTATCTATTTACCTCACTTTTTAGGTCACTTAGGAGTGGAACGCACAGGGATGGCCCATGTGTGGTCCTGAGGAAGAGTCGTGGGGAGGCTCGAAACGAGTTAACCAACACTAGATACTTTTAACACATTATGGTTACATCGTTGTCTAGTACCCCTGTTTTTATTATACCTACTAGGAGCCATAAAAAGTGTTTCGCCCATTAGCCCTGTATTTTTAGATATCCTATCCACTCCACCAAACACTGCACCACACATAGTCGCCTTTTAGTACTCCTATGTAATTTTGTAAGTCGAAGCATGCCCTAATCCGCAGTGGATTGAGGGGACCCCAATGATGAAGCATGTCACCGGTGGCAAGCCCGGTGAGTGAGGGGACTCAAGAAAGCATTTGCTTTTTCTTGCCAGAAATACCTGACATTCCAATTCAAAATGTTTTGGAGTCAAACGCTACCTTAGCTTCGTCCTCGATCCGGTAACCCGTTATTTTTTTTGCATGCATGATTGAAAGGAGGGTGGACCTAGCCTAAAACCGTCTATCTCCCCCTGTTTTTGAAGTGTTCCTTCAATGATTGCCAGGAAAAACAACAAGATCGGTACACCAAGAGACTGCATAATAGTTTATTGTGCACCAAGATGACGCGTTTTGGCGTTAGCCTTTATCAAGTAATATGTGCATGCAAATTCCCTTAGAAATGCAAATGAAAGTTCATAGAAATTGAAAACATACTTCTGTCTCTTCTTATTTCATCAAGAGGCTATGACAGAAATTGCCACGGCCAGGATAAAATGCCCACAAGAAACCATATAAAGGAAAGCATTCTGCAATTATAAAGCATATGACAGAGGAATGAATTAGAAAATGTATAAAGCTATTTTTTAGTGGCGATTTTCAACATAAAATGTTTGTCATTTTGACTGCCGCTGTCAATAAATTTAATTTAAGCAATGTTTTGTCTGTGTTGTATAGCAAAAAATTATTTGTCAAATTACATATATGATTTCTGTATTGCTCCTGGGCACAAACAATCTGATTAAGTACACGGAAATGGAGAAACATTTTACCAGTAAGCGCTACCCATGTTGTAATTATACAGGATAAACAATTCATTGTGTGAAATTCACCACACCATTACATGAATACTGCCCCTGATAAATACCAGGAATCAATCAATTATTAAGGTAATTGCATACTGTATGCTTGCTATACATAACTCGAATATGTCATCTAACCCTGGGCGTAGTTTTTGTAGCAGCACTACACGTAGCTTCATGTAGTATACTTTGAACTTCATGTAGTACACATAGTCTGCGTAGAGTAGCTGATGACACTGTGTACTTGTCTGCACTGTGAAAAAATTGCAATATAATTGCAAATGGCATCCTGCACAGTGCCAGTTATGATAAAATAAGTATCTCTATTGTTATATGCTAAAGAGCATATAGCACTTTCACAAAAGTGAAACTGAAAAATTAGTAAGCAGTGAGAGAGGTGATGATTTTGGGATCCTCCCTAACCTAGGGGGAGTACTAAACAGATGCCTTGAAAACAAAAAGCACATCTTATTGAATGATTTGGTGGAGGTCCTATCCTCTCAGGACCGCCCTAAGCACAGTTATTGTCAAAAAACACAATCCCAACCAAAGGCCCTGCAAAGCATTATGGGATGAAATTAGCAGTGGGCAGTGAATATTATATAGTATTCAATATCAAAATAATTCTACAAAGAGCTGCAGTTCAACTGGTAGTTACTAGATGTTCCTCACGAGTCAAATTATTCAGTGATTGTGTTAAAATCTTTCTGAAAGAGATATACTGCTATTCATGAATATTTTGTAATTTTAGCGTCCTATGTGAGTTGCCAACTCCTCTCCACTCTTTAACATGATTACGCCCTACACCATATTATGGATTTTCTTCTCCAACTCTATATGATTTAGAATATGCCAACTACCACTTCTTGTTGTGTCTTGTATGTGTCAGTCGGACGTGAGACACAAGGAACAAAAATCAATGAGCAAGAGAGCCAACAGAAGATACAATATTACAAATGAGAACCCCAACCCATATCATTCTCCCCTCCCTAACAGCCCCCACATTTACCAAAGGGCTTAGCGATAAGAGGAGAGCAGCTCCTCCAGAGGAACAAGTATTAAGAACTTCGAGTCATATTATCGAGCCCATTTTCGCTGCTTTTGCTGCCGTTTTTGTCCGAAAAGCGGCGATAATTCCATCGCAGTATTAAGGACACGCTAGCGCATGTTTCCTTGTTTTAGCACCCATTACAGTTACGCCGTGCCACTCATCGCTAATGAGATGCAAAGAGGGCATTCCCGGGCAACACAACAGGGAAAAGCTCGCAAACCACACATCACAGTATTAAGAAGCCCATGCCCTGACACCCATAGCGAATTTGAAACCCCCGCTAACCCAGGGTATTGTTGTAAGCTAACGTCTGATACATTTCAGACTTAGCTATATGTGTAAAGGGTGGTGGATTGTCAGGCTACAACCACCATGGGATCACAACTAGGAATTCCCTATCGCTACAGGAATATCGCTGGTATTCCAGCGATATTCCCGCATTTCGCGGACTATCGCTGTATTTGTATCGCCTGGGTGATGAGCGTTGTTAATAATGCGCTAGCTGGGCGATAAAACCCGGCGATAATTAAAATCGCTCTGAGAGTGCATAGCGATATTTATCGCTTTTTCTTGTTAATATGCCCCTTCATTGTTTTGGAGTGGAGCCCCACAAATACAGACAGGCTCTCACAGTGAGTAAGAGGACACATTTGGAAATGTATATAAGTGTGTGTGTATGTATTCAATCCATTTTGTATGTGTACTCAAACCATTCTGTTTATGTGGCAATTGAGATTATATAATATGGGAGAGTTTGAGATACACGCTATAACAAACAATAGCTGTGTAATAGATGTGTACGTTGGATATGTGTAGCAGGCTTACGTTTGAGCACTGATGAGAAGAGACATGTTTGTGAATGAAGTTTTATGTCATGTGTGAGACCCTCGGTGTGTGCAGGTGAGTGAAATATGTAGAATTACCTGCAATAAATGTATATTAAGTGTGTCAATGGGTATGTGTATCAAGGTTACCCATAAACAATGAGGAGAGCAAACCTGCTTGTTAGCGAAAGCATAATGGCTCAGTATGTAGGGATTTGTAAATAATCAATGTACTTTATGAAAAGATGAAGAGATGTGAATAGTAGATTTGTATAGCTGTGTGGAAATGTGTATATACTTACAGATATGATCAAAATCATGTGCAGTAGGTGTATATCGGTGATTTGTGTAGATATGCAGATATGTGAAGATGTGTGAAGTGTATGAAGTAAAGGTACACTTTAACAATGATGAGAGAGGACATGCTTACATGTGAAGAGTCAATGAAATTACTTTCAGAATTATCAGTGTAGACAGTTAACATACGCTCTGTATGCACCCCACCAGACGCAGATTAGGAAATGTGCATTGAGGCGTCAATAATAAGTGAACCTAACAATTGTTTTACCACTCTATAACCAACGGATGCAGGAGTGGGTAACATATAAGATAGAAACATGCAGGGTCACTATAGAAGCAGACTTATCACTTGGCGTCAGTATTTACTTGGAAAGACACAGGGGCATATTATCTAGGGACGGCGATAAATAACGCAAAGCGCGTTTAGCGCTTTTTTATTTATTGCATCCATCGCTGGAATTTATCGCCCTGGTAGTGCGTTATTAACAACGCGTTACTTCAGGGCGATAAAAATTCCAGCGATAGTGGGCAAATCGACCTTTTGCAGGGAACATCACTGATTTTCTAGCAATGTTCCCTGCAAAACGGCAATAACCTTACTGATACGACCCACAGGGTCGTATCAGCATAATCCACCCCAATGATAGGGATAGGTAAGTCTGCATTTTAGCAGATGTTAGTTTTTGGAGAAAACAGCGGTTTTCTCCAAAAACGAACGTCTGATTAAATGCTAGGGCAGCCTTTTAAATATCGTGATGTGCACATCAGAGATATTTGCAAGAATGTACTGCCCAGTGACGCCCACTTTGCATCTCATTAGAGATACAATGCGAGGTGTCAGTAACAAGGCTGTAAACATGCGCTAAAACATGTTAGCACTGCCTTGTTAATAGGGCTAAAACATTATCTCTGCTTTTTTGGCTCTTTAGACCAAAAAAGCGGAGATTAGGCCCTTGATAATATGCCCCACGGTTGGTGATGGAGCTCCGTATCTATACAGATATCATGAGTGCAGGAGCAGCTATAATGCGAAAAGTTTGTAAAAGATGTGTGTAGTAGGAATGTGTAGCAAGGAGGTTATCATGCTATGATGACAGAAGATCTGCGATGGAGTGTAAGCGCAGAGGGTTATCTTGTAGGAACGGGAAATAGTCTTAATAACGAAGCCTTAACAACGACTGACCTGAGCTACGAATCCAAAACAACGACCTTTCTGTGAACCACGACATCATTATCCATGAATAACAGGAACAGCGACTTTCCTAAACCACAAATAAAATGATCTTCTAACTGGCCAATAGATGGCACTATTGTTATGTGTATTTTTGTTATTATTAATCATAACCATGGGAATCCAAAAAGGAACGAAGGAGCCTAGTGCATTCCGTCAAGCCTAACACAAGATAAAGCAAAATTAAAGAAAAGCCTTTCCCCAAGGGGTGACACTGATCGAGGAAAAGAAATTGAAAAAAAAAGCAGTACGTTGTACAAATGCGGCACCATCCCCACTGGACATAGAAATCTGGGGAACATAAGGAAAAAACAAACAAACAAGGATTTTGTAAAATCATCTCCTTTAAGAAACGATTTAGATTTGTATGCCCTGATGCACTGCCTGTAATCTCTCACAAGTGTTCATTAGTTACTTATATGTATATAGAGTCGCTACAGAAAAAATATAAAATCTATGGCCCATGTGACCTCAAAAAGAAATATATGTAACATATGTGTATTTATTTAAATACATGGCGTTGAAAGTCTCTGCTTTGCGCTTCTATGAAGACGATGGGGTATGTTAAAAGATTCTCCTTGCATCGTGGTTGTCAAAGGCTGTCAGCAAAATAAGACACAACACCGGGGAGAGATAGGAAAAAAACTAAAACTAAGGGGTATATTACCAACAACTAGCGATAATTTTTGTCTCTAACCTGTTTAGAGACAAAAATTATCGCCGCACATCGGCGATTTTTATCGCAGATAAACCTTGCTATTAGCAAGGTTTATCGCAAATGCGATAAAAAACGGCCGCAATGCATGAATATCGCTGAAAAGTCAGCGATATTCATGCATTATCGAGCAAATGCTCTTAGCCATGTTATCCACCTCCCATTGGATAACATGGTGAAGAACTGCTCAGGGCAGGTGTTAGCTTTTGGAGATATTCGCGCTTAGCGCGAATATCTCCAAAAGTTGGTAATAGGAGATAGCGATGTTAGCGACTGTTTCCAGTCGCTAACATCTTGGCACGCCCACTTTGCATGTCATTAGTGATAAATATCACTGACATGCAAAGCGGGGCCCAAGATGGTCGCTATCTCCTATTAGCTGTCACTAACTGGTGTTAGCGACAGCTTGGTAATAGGGAGATCATTTTATCTCCGCTTTCTTGGCTGTTAAAGCCAAAAAAGCGGAGATAAACCCCTTGATAATATACCCCTAAGTGCGGGTATTTGATTTTCTGTCCTTTCTGTTTCCGAGCAAAAGGCTGCATTTGAGCGAGGATTTTAAATCACTTCAAAATACCACAGCTGTGAATTCTTTGCACAGTGTTCCTCTGTTCAAAGTGTTGTATCTGGTGTAAATGGATGGTTTCGTTTTTCCATGAACTGTGAATGGTATTTTAAGGAAATGAGCAAATAGAATAATTCTCGTTGTTTAGGAATTCGTTGTTAAGAATGTAGTGGTTGGGAAATGGTCGTGGTTTATCATTCGTGGTTTAGGAATTCGTTGTTAAAGTAGTAGTTGTTAAATCATACATCCGTGGGAACTCTTTAATGCCTCATTGTAGACAAACAGTGTTTGTTAGTAAAAGTAAGAATTGTACAAAGTGAGTGTGTACTGTGAAAATGTGTAGCTATACGCACATGTGTATATGCTTCCAGGCAAAATCTGGTGCATGAGTAATAAATATGTGAGAAGGACATGCAATAACTTGTGCCTTATGTGTAGTGGGGTTTTGTATCCATCTTTAACAAACACAAGCAGATCCATCACTTTGTAATGTCCCTGGCTGAGAGAAGCAAAGTTGGGGAAAATTACCTATATGTATACAGGGAACCTTTGTGCATATATAGTCAGAAAGTGATACAAGTTTCTTTGGCTTTGTCCGTCTGAGACTTGGTGACTGCATCTGTGCTTGCGTTTTTGATGTGGGCAGTCAGTATGTTATTTAATGCTTTTTTTTTTTTTTGCCAAACTCATTAAGTGCTCTCTGGAAATATTCCTATTTTCTCCAAGTAATTTGTAAAAGTGCTTCACTTTTTTAAAGGATAACAGTTTTGATTTTTGAGATTTCAGCACCACCTACTGGCCTCTTCCACTACATCTAGCAGATAACAATTCACATTCATGTCACATCATTCCATATTATCGTTCCTACATATACTTTGTTATTCTAAACCCATCTTCAGAATCCCTTCATATTTTGTTCATCTCTCTTTGGTTCTTTGGTGATTGACATATCCTTCCCCCTCCTCCACTCACCTACCTGATTCCTCGCAAGATAGCTTAATGGCTTTTCTCTTTCCCTTCACTTTGTGATAACAACATAAGGCCTTCTTCCACCACACCAGCTTTGCATTTGAAATAGGACCCCTTTTAATTTGTTCCGACACTCCTGCTTGCTTCTTGTCAACCAGCTGCGTGGTTCCAGTTTCTTGCTCCCATACTCGGCCATTCTCTCCCTGTGTGGTACTATTATTCCCTTACTCACCTTTCTCTCCCTCACTCCTCCTCTTTTTGCTGGGCATCATGGACCCTCCACAGGATGCTAGACAGAACCATTCACTGTCCTTCGCTGGTCGCAATTCGTTTAATGTCGACTTTCCCCCCCTATCTTTCCAAAAACCCGACAAAAACCGTCAAGCAAAAAGCTCTCAAATCTCATCCTGAAGCACTCTTTCTCAATTACTATTTTTGCATTAAAAAGGGTACATTAATTAATGACCTTATCATCTTCAGCTTTCTTAGTCCTCAGTGGAGAAATGCCCTATCCTTGGTTCCCATACCCATCTCCACTAAGAAAATACCTCGCAGTCACAAACTAACTATTTTACCCTCCGCTTTTTACAAGGCAGAAGTGATTATCTCTATCTATAATATTGACATAGTGCTCATTCAGTCTTCTAACCGCAACCTGGAACTTTCTGACAATGTCTTCCCTTCCCTCAAGGACAAACTCAACACTGACTTTAACTCACCCCACTTATCCCAAATACGTACGGATCCCCCTCCCTATAACCTACACTGCCCATCCATTCCTATCCACTCGTCCTCCTACTGCTCACCCTGGACTGCTGCCCACACTACCACACCTGATGTCTCGTCATCTCAGAACTGTACCCCCACTCGAATTGGCACTCACCATTTCTCCAACGCTCACCTAGTCAACCCTCATATCCAATGTAATAACAAATTAATTTGCAAGACTGCTCCCTCTCAGCTTGGGATACACAGCTCACCCAATTAGCGAACCATCATTACACATACATGGGCTCCCACAAACCACATGTCTCCCACTTCCTCATCGTTTACATGCTCCTTCGCTGACATCAATACTTCTGAACAGCAGCCCCTCAACATTCTCTCCACCTCTTGTCCCTATGACCTCTCGTCTTTGCATCCCCTCACTCCTCATCACATTACGGTGTCTGACCATTACCCAATCACCTTAGGTAGGTATACTTCTAAGACTACTAACTATTGCTCTAAACTAAAGAAACCCTCCATCACATACAATATTTTAGATAACTCCCCTCCCCTATCACGTCTCTGTCTGCCATACACCACCCACACTAATACCCCAATACTCTATTCTATGCTAGATACTATACAATCTGATAATCAGTTGTTGCTTGCTGATATCCTTAGTCTTCTACGCATCACCTCTAATCTAGAAATCAATATGTCAAACCTTTCGGAACACCACCAGCACTGTAATATTCCCTCTCTCACTCACCCTCCCGCAATTAGAAGTGCATACTCCAGATCTCAATCTAGATGGAGATGCAAACCTAATCTAGACCATTCCATCCGACCCAACAGGCTTGGCATATACCGTTCGACCACAGACATCCTCTCTCTTTATGATCCCGCCCATCAAGTCCTACCTCCCGTTTAGGATTCAAACTATTATCACCCAACCACAAAGAATACCGTATACCAAACCCAGACTGATTAATAAATCTAACCTCAAAAATGTCCCCATCTCACATTCTCCCACTACCATTATCAAAACCAACCTAAAATGCTCACTACTCACTGCAGATCAGCAGTGAAACATGCTGCCAACATACAGGATTTATTACTCAACTTGGACCTGGATCTACTAATGCTCACGGAAACTTGGCTAAATGATTTCTCTTCTACTATACTAGACCTCCTGGTTCCACCCAGCTACTCTATCATCTGTCAAGATCACACTATCCGTCTTGGGTGGTGGTATTGCTTGTATTTATCGATCAAACCTCTCTGTCAAACAATCACTTTCTTCTCCAACATCTGGCTGTGAATAAATGATGATCAATATCTCTACTAAAGACAACTCCACCTGCACTTTGCACACTTTCTACCATCCCCAGGTGATAATCTTACCTTCATCGAACAAATCATGGAGATCCTCTCCACCATCCTTACCCCGTACAACAATCAGATTTTCCTAGTTGACTTCAACAGTCACTGGAATGACACTAACGATCCACTAGTGAATTGCTTTAAGGCTCACCTCCAGGACCTCAACCTGACCCAAGTCTATAATTGCCCTACTCATATAAAATGGGTCTTTTTATACTTAATCATAGCCAATAAAATATCATACTTTTGGATGCTATTCACCCTGCGACTGGACTGATCATCACTATATCACCTTCTCCATTGCTGAAAAGGAAACCATCCACAAAGGCCAGCCTGTGAAAGCTAAGCATTGGATCAGAACCACCTTCATTCTAAATCCAGACATGATGTCTGCCACCAGCCTTAGAGTCTTATCTCCTCCCACTGATATGGTTGATGCTCAAGACCTCACTGAGCACTACCTTAGCTCTATGTCTAATATCATGGACTGCATTGCCCCCAAACGACTAAAGAGAGTGCCAATAAGTAGAACCAATACCTGGTTCAACTGTAGTCTTAACGAGGGATGCCATGCCCTTAGACTTGCAGAAAGAGTGTGGAGACAGACTCCATCTCTTTAAAACCTTAAACTGTTGCGCAAAAAAAGAAGGATCTACAGTATTTGCATCAGAAGTACAAAATCATCATGTTTCCATCAGCAATAGGACACAGCCTTCTACCGTCCCAAAAAACTCTTTGAACTGGTGAAACAACAAACTAATGGGAAGCATAAATCCTCCGTATCTGACACTACAATCCTACCTAATTGTCAAACATTTTCCTCCTTTTTTTCAGATAACTAAGGGCCATATTATCAAGAAATGGCATTAAAATTATTGCCGCTTAAGCGGCAGGAAACTGCCGATAAATCGGCGATAATGGGCTTGATAATATGCCCTTGTGACTTCACATAAAAGCCCATGTTCTGGTGTGAACATGGGCTTCTATTGGAATTCTCAAGGGCATATTGCGACTTTCCCATAGAATTGGACGGAGCACAAGGTTGTTCTTCCTCTCTGCACATGTACTCCGTGGGTCTCCTGTGTCATCACCATGGATGGTTCCTTGGGGTCCCAGCGATTGTACATGCACTTGGCACTGTGTCTAGTCAAGTCGTGATTGCTATACCACTATTTTACTATAGGGTTTGGTGGTCTTCCCCTGGAACCCGCTGTGTATTTTGCTACTTACAACTGTTCTATTGGTCCAAGTATTGTGTGCTGTGTGTTCTATCCTCCTGTAGAAGACAGTAGAGAGTGTTATATTAATAAAGACATATTTTTATATAAATAATTTGTGGTTCTCCTTATATTAGTCATTCATGAGGTGATATTCTGGAGCTGTTTTACATTTCATCAAGATTAAGCCTGAAGGCTGTACTCCATAGCTACCACTAGGATAGCTTTCAATAAGGTTATCTTTGACCTCATATATCATAAGGGTCGGGTGGCTTGGTACAGGGTGCCCACTTTAACTAGTGAACAGGTAATACCAAGCCACCTTCTCACAGAGGAGGTGAGTGAAAGTGTGGGGAAAGAAGGGCGGAGAGAGGTGTGGTAAAGTGAGATGAAAAAAGGAAAGTTAAAGGAGTAGATGAGGTTGAGAGAGAGGTGAGGGAGTGAGATGGGAACAGTGCGGTGATGTGCAAAGAGAAAAGTGACACAATGAGGTCATGATAGTGAGTGACAGAGAGTCAGGTACATAGAAGTGTCCCTGAGAGAGGTGAGGGGTGCTGTAGAGATGTGAGACAGACAGAGGTGAGATGGGAGTGGGAACATCAAGATGTAGATGGCGCTGGTTAGAAGACATGAGGCAAAGTAAGGACATAGGCATGAGACAGAGATCGGTGAGGCAGAGAAGGGGGGCTGGAGAGTGGTACAGACAGGTGACAGAGTCAGAGGTAGATAGATAAGAGCTGCAATATATTTATTGTTAGATAGAGAGATAAGATACTACAATATCGACAGGTAGGAAGAAGTGAGGTAGAAAGATGAAAGCTAGCCAAGGTAGAGGGAGATGATGTGAAGAGTAAGTTATTGGAGGTAGACAGAGGTAAAAAATTATGAGGGTAGGTACAGAAAGATAGCTGAGAAAGAGGTGAGAGAAGGGGTAGATACACATGTCGAGAGTTTTGGGGAAAAGGATAGAGATGCAGGCAAAGGAAAGAGAGTGGTGAGGTAAAGTAAGAATAGGTAGACAGAGCAAGAGAGAGTCATGGGTAGAGGGACGTAGGAAGAGGTTGGCTTACAACCTCAAACAACTTTGAGAATGCAGTCTGTCACTATATAATACCATTTTTAATATCAGCAGATAGTCCTGGGAATGGGCTGCGAAATACATTTCTGACATAAAATGTGAAATACGCATCTCTGTGACATTCCTACAGAACTAATACTGAACCCCATTGACAGCTACAGCTTAAATGCTAAGCCCTTCATTTTGAGCTGAATGCTATGGGGTGCAACAATTGTCATACACAATTAAAACTGGCATTGAGGTGTTAGGTATTTACTACAAACAATTGTTATTTCATCCCACATTTGTGTGAAAAAAGTGCAGATTTTAGTGCACTATTTACTGCCCATTTCCCCCTCTAATAAATATAATTAGGTCTGAAATACCAGTATTTACTACAAAACTCATAATGACTGTCATATTATCCCAACTTGAGCACGAAATCCTGAGAAAATCGGCCATAAGCCACAAGCATGAAACCATTGTGTTGCAGACTCTACACACTCTGCTCAGAGCTTAACAAACACCCTTGCATCCCCCGCAGTGCAGGGGGCCCAAGTCTACAGTATGTAAAGCGTCCCCCTCAGCTTATCTGTGGAGAGCTGAGAGCGGCTTGCTCTAAAGCAGCTGCAGTGTGCAGCCTACTCTGAGCATCTTGCACTGACCCAGGACTGCAGAGAAATAAAGTAACAAGTTATTTTGTTTCTCTTCAGTCTGAGCCTGCCAGGACCCTGACAAGGATGGGGGTGGGGGCCCTCAGAGAGAGAATTTTCCACAGGGCACTGCTCCTCTGAGAAGGGACAAGGCAGCACAGGGGCAGGAGAAGGATTGCAGCTCCAGGAACAGGATCAGCTGGGACGCATTGGAAGGTAAACAAGCATTTGCAATGCAATTGGTCTCGCATTTGTGAGAGTTAGAGGTATTGACTATGTATTTTACCTATGCGTTTTCTCTTTGGAGTGGAGTGAATGTGTGTGGTGTCAGGTGGTCATATATGGTTTTGATTGGATTTGTTACTTGTGGAATTGTGTTGTGTGGATTGGATCTGTGTAGTGAAATAATGTGGCATGGGTTGCAGTGTAATTATGTGGATAGTAATTGTGTGGTATTGAGTGTACTGGAATTAAGTGGGGTGGATTGTGTGTCATGGAGTGGGGTTTTGTGTCTTGGAGTGAGATTATCTGGAATGGTATTTTGTGTTGTGGAGTGGTATGCAGTGGTGTTTACTTATGTGGTGTGCTGTTAAATATTGTAGCATGATGTGGAATTTTGTGGTGTAGATTCAAAGTATGTGGTGTGTTGTGTAATCGTGTTGTTGGTTTGAATTATGTAGTTTATTGTTGAATTATGTATTGCATAATGGAAATGTGTAGAGTTTAAATTTTGTGACGTGGAAGTGTGCGCTGTTGAGTGAAAATTGTGTTGAGTGGTATTATGAGACACAGTGTGAAGTTTAGCTATGTGGAATGTTGCTACGTAGTATAGACTGGATTTATGTGGAGTGTATGTATGCAATATGGAGGAAAGCATAATTATGTGAAGGTAAATTATGTGGTGCTGAGTGGTATTATGTGGAGTGTAATTATGTTGTGTGACGAATTTTGTGGGGATGAATTGTGGAATTGTGTGACATGTGAAATTATGTGGCATGGTGTGGCGTATATTTGTGCATGGGAATTATGTGGCATGTTGCAGAGTTGTATTTTGTGGAGGGTAATTATGTGTTTTGGAGTTGAGTGTAAATATGTTCTGTGAAGTATAATTATATAGATTGAAGGGGAATTATGTGTAGTTGAATTGTGTTGTGTGGAGTGTAATTATGTGCTTTGGAATGGTATTAAGTTGTGTGGAAAGTTATTATGTGATATGGAATTATGTGGTATGGTGTGAAGTGGTAATATGTGTTTTTAAAAAAAATGTTATGATTGTAATTATGCGGTATCAAATGTAGAGTTACATTATTTGTAGTTGAATTGTGTGGCATGGAATTATGAGATGTTCAAATGTACTGTGTGTGGTAGAAGTAGCATAGCTGCCAAGGTTTTCAGTATGCTATTTGTGACATTTTCCTAATTTCAGAGTGACACTTTCTTGTGAGCAAAATCAAGCAATGAAGAGGAGTGAAACATATACATCTCAGAAATTACACCCATTTGAGCATCTAGAAACTTTAAGAAAGTCACTGAACTAAAGTGTGCTAACAGCAGGCTGCTGAAAGCTGAGCATAGTCAGACTGCATGTATTCCACCCATTATCACAGTTAAATTATGAAAACCTCACACTTACCAATCTGAAACCTTGGCGTCTATGAGTGAATCCGTGTAAACATATGATCTCATTGAAGTGTATACCTCTGCACCCTCATGGTGACCAGTCTGCCGGGTGTCTATATAAATTTGCAAGCACCAAGAACTTTTTCATCAGCTACATGTTGATGTAACTGTTGATGTAACCCTCTTCAGTGAACTTCTGTCTATTTTAGGGTGCAACTGAGATCTGACATGTTTTAGGACTATGTGGTCTAGACTGCCCTGGGCTGAAGTGGTTCGTGCATTTAGCAAAGATTGTGAGAGGAGCGGAGATCTGAGCCTGAAGCAGTATGTGCAGTGGTGCCTCTGATGCTCCCAAACTAGAGTTGGGCCACAGCTCCCAGAGCCACGGTACGCACCAAGACCTTTGGCACATTCAGCTTGTCTGCAGAGCAAGGACTGTATGTGCATTAATACAACACCCGCTGGACAGAGGGGGACCTGAGGCCTCTTCTATGTGTGTGTTAATTGGGCCTCATCAGCCTGCGACCAGCAGGCAGATGCCCGAACTTGAGAGGCTGGATGAGGCAATATAGTAAACTGTTAGAGCATGTCTCTTGATGGACTCTAGGCATAAGAGGAGCATTGAGGACCGCGGGAGGGCCAACAGGTGGTGTTGGATGGCTGTGAGGTGAGTATCCACAGCAACAGGTGGAACTACGAGAGATGACTGGAGATGCTAACCCTCTGAGCAGCAATAGTTATGGCAGTAAGGGGAGGGGAGGTTATGTCTCTGCACTCCAAGAGTGTGATTTGTGGTATCAATGCAATGTCACCTGGGTACAGTAACGCTTTCGGAAACCATTGTCACGCATTTAGCAATTGCTCAATGTCTCAATGTAACACCCACTAATCAGTGCAGCTATAAATCTATCTTGCATCTGAAGAAATCAACTCTCTGATACAAGTAAGAGCTACCAATACACCTAGGCCACAGGATTTACAGGATCTTCACAATTAACGTTTTTGTTTTTTCATTCTGGTATGTCTGCTACTGAAAGAATGTATTATCACCTTGCGAATGTTTTGAAGAAAACCAATAGGAATCAGCCCGGAAACAGACTCCCGCATATTATTCTTTAATACTTACTCATCGTTATTTCTGTTTTCCCAACAACAAAACAACAATGAAATAGGGCACTTTAGCGCTGTGGTGTCATCGTGTTGGAATCTTAGACTCCGGCTCCTCCATGCACAGTGGCTGTTTTTGCACATCACTCCCAGCAGGGAGCCAGAGGTTATTCCGGGTCACATCACCCACTCTAGAGCTCCGCTTCCCTTCTCAAGTACCTAGCTCCTTTCAGGAACCAGTCCTTTTAGATGTATTACTCGAAGTGGCTGACATCGTAGGGCTGCCAGTGCATGGAGCACGTGTGCATGCAACAAATCCTCGCAAGACCTAAATTTAGGGACACACCATGGAAATACGGAAAAATAATGTGGGCATAAAAAAGGGACATTTCTTACAGGACTACCACACAGGTAGCTGTACTGCATAATGAAATTTACTGCATTGTGTTTAGGAGACAGGGGAAGCACCTGAAGCATTGATTATCAGCACTGGTACCGGAGGAGGTGCTATGCCTGTTATGCGTGATTTTGCATTTCAGTGCTGTGATGCAGATCACCACACTGAAATGAGTTAGTCTAACGCCAGATGCATGGTACTCAGCAGGGCTGAATTAGGTGGCGTGGATTTGGACAAGCTATGCAGGCTGAGGCTTTTATGTCATTGGACATTTGTCTATTTTTCTTCGTAAAATTAATATGTGCGTTTTCTTTACCTTTCGTTTCTTAACAATTTGTTAAGCTAAATTGTTTTGTTGCATTATATGCACATGCAGGGAAGACCAAGCGTCTGGCAGACATGCAAAAAATCATCCTCTGTCTCAGTATTAACTTCCATACTTCTAAGCAGTAATTCTAATCCTAGAATGAGTTACCTGTTTGCTTTACAAAGCCATTTAGTAAAACAAGTAAGTGTTCTGTGTGCCTGTATAAGTAGCAAAGGTTTTAAAGGGACTTGTTTTCCTGCAAGGCATTGCTTTTCCCAGTTCACAGAAGGGATAAAAAAATATCTTCAGCTAATATTAGGGTTGACAGGATGGTGTGAATGCAGAATATTGATACATGTGAATCTGGTGAGGACTGCGGGCAGCAAGTGCTTGATACGCTATTAGCATAAGGAAATACTATATATTTTTTTGTGATCCTCCATTAGATATTAATAAGGAAGGGTGAAGAGAAACGTTCACCAAAAGTATTCGGTTAGTCTTTGGGAGACTAAGAATGCTGTGGTCTGTGGTAGATGCCGACCAGAATTCATAGATATATGTATCAGGAGCTGCCATTGAAAGGAAGTGAAAATGCGCTTTAGATGTTGCCGGTATTGATGGCCACTGTGCAGTTGCAGACTTCGCTGGGCTGCCAGTGGGTGGGGAAATGCTACGTTTTCACAGTAGGTTTAATTACATGAATCGTGCATTCTCTCTAATCCATTTTTTTTTTCGGAGTTATATATAGCGCAAACTTGGCCCGATATTGGGTATCAGATAAAATGGGAAGATGGGTCATAACTAAAATAAAAATACATTTGCATAAATTTACAGTTGCGGGCTATTATGGTCTGAATACGGATGACACGATTCCCTTTAAGAATTTACTATCAGAGCTATTAAATTAAACAGATCCACTAATATTAGCGGGAGACTTCAATGTAGTACTGAATCAAGTTCTAGATAAATCATGCACAAGTAGATCCATTCAGAATTTTAAAACAAGATAAATCCAGAATGAGCTGAACAATTAGCGTGGTATGATGTCTGGAGGTCGAAAATGGGTAATAGAAGAGGATATACATTTCACAATAAGAAATATAAACATAAGTCCAGATTAGATTTTTTTCTCCTAAATACATCATTAAAACAATGGGTGCAAGATATTAAACATATTGGGTTACATCTGTCTGACCACTCAGCAGTATCCTTAGAACTTAATGTTCCCATTAGATCAAATATCAGGAGATGGACACTAGAACGTGCTATTCCATTAGAAGAAGATATAATAGAGAAATTAAGTATAGAAACAGAGAGTTTTTTCACATCAATTTAGGCACTGCACCTATACATATTGTTTGGGATCCTTATACAGCATTCATAAGGGGTCAGATAACTGCTATACAAATTGTGAGACATAAAAAGTATAATGCTGAAATTAAGACTATAGAAAGCGAGATACAAAAAATAGAATATGATCTCAATATACAACAAAGCACTTCACTTAATATCGAGATGTCTAAAAACTTAGAAACTCTCAGACTGGATCCAGAAGGAATCTTAGAATCAAGGGTAAAAAAGAAATGGCAAGCCAGTAAAACATCTCATTTTGAGTATGGAGAAAATTGCGGGAAGCTTCTGGAGTGGAAGACAAAGCAGGACCTAGCCAGAAGCAATATTAATGAGATTAAGTCAGATGTAGTATATGATTCTCCAGATGACATTGGGGAAATCTTTCATGCACACTTTGAAAAGGTGTACCATGAAGATTTAAATGTTCAGGAATTAGAGATTAGGAACTGGTTGGGTCAAACAGTATTAAGTAAAATCACGGATGAGGCATCCAGAAACATGGATAGGGTGATCAAAATGGTAGAAATTGATGCGGTTATAACAACAGGCAAATCCGGGAAAGCTGCAGGTCCGGATGGTCTACCAGCAGAGCTATATAAAGTTCTAAAGGTTTTTTTTACTCCAATCATGCTGACATTATTCACTCATATTTTGAACAAGGTGGAGATATACCACCATCATGGAATGAGGCAATTGTTGCTTTAATTCTTAAACCTGCGAAACCATCTTGTTCATCCGATTCTTATAGACCTATCTCTATGGTCAATAAAGATTATAAAATCTTTTAAAAAATATTGGCAGAGAAATTAATGGAGTGGCAGAAAACGTATTACAACATGATCAGAAAGGATTTGTTAAAGACCTTATTTACAACTTGGTTGGAGCGATAGATAGAGCAACCCTGCACAAGACTCCCCTGGCAGTAATAACAATAGACACCATGAAGGCGTTTGACAGAGTCAATTGGACATATTTAAAATGAATATTAAAAGAAAATAATATAGGGGAAAATATTTGTAGGGCAATCGCACTGATATATAAATCACCGTCGGCTAGAATTTTGGTAAACAGTAATTTATCTGACGCAGTTAAAATCCAAAGAGGTGCTCGACAGGGCTGTCCCCTATCCCCTATGCGTGTTAATTTATACATGGAGCCATTAGCTGGAAAGTTTACACCACATGACAAAATACCTGCTGTTATATTCAGAGAGTGGAGCAAAAAGGTGGCATTATATGAGGACGATCTCATGATATATACAACAAATTTAGACACAACCCTCCTGTTAATATATCAGGAAGCACATCACTTTTGGAAAGTTTGAGGCTATGAAATAAACAAAGCCAAAACTGAATGTATGACTTGGAATTTGGGAGACTTTATTCAATCAACCAAAAAAAAATAAGTTATTTAGGAATATTGATTTCACAAGACATTGAAAAAATGACATAAATAAACATATAAAATTAGTAAAGAGTTATATAACTGAATGGACATACCTCCCATTAACCCTGATCGGAAGAATAAACTTATTAAAAATGATATTGCTCCTAAAAATAATCTTTTTATTACAAAATACACCATTAGCATTCTAGGAGAAATCTTTAAAGTCTCTACAAGCAAGACTGAATCCATTCATCTGGGCTCCAAAAGGAGCACGTATTACATGGAAGAAATTACGGTGGAAAAAAAACAAAGGAGGCTTGTGTCTCCCAGACTTAGTTATGTATGCAAGAACCTTCTCCCTAAAAACAGGAAAAATGCTAATGAATACACCAGATGGGTCGGGCATTGGTATAATGTTTAAAGAGATGCTCCCGGATGTGGAGAATGGAAATCATAGCTTTCTTTATAAATTTGGAGAGCCATGATATTACAAAACAGTTTGCTTAAAGGTATTACACGGTTTAGCTACCACCTGGGCCAAAGTTAAGAAAATTCTAGGAATTACCAAATTCAGTGCCCTTGCCCCTATATGGAATACACAAGGCTCACCAGATGGACTAAATATATCCTCGTAAACCCTTTAATTAACGCAGGAATTCATCAATGGGGACAGATAGCCCTGAATGGGACTTTGCTATCTTGGGAAGATTTAAATTTAAATACTGGCAAATAAGCAGTTGGCATCATTCAGTGGGCTTAGATGTAGGACTATCTAATGAACTGGAATCAACATTAACCAAAAATATGGTAAAGAAAAAAGAAGTGACAACCCTGTATTGGCTACTAATGGATATGGAAGATGGTGAAATGAAGTTACCAATGGAATTATGGGGAGATAACTTGCCTGGCTGCAACTTGGAAGAGTTATGGCATGTATCTCATAATATTTTACACACGAACGTACAACCTGCAAATTTGAAAAGAAACCATGTTTTTTGTATTCACAGGGTTTATTGGACCCCATCTAAACTTGCAAAATTTTCAAAGGGTCCGACCCCGAAACGCTCAAAATGTCTCGAGATAAAGGCGAATGACATTCACATGTTTATATCTTCCCCAAAATTAAGTCAGATCTGGGAGAAGATAAATAGAGGTATGGAAAGCATATTTGGGGTAACCATACATGTGAGTATACATTCAGTTAAAGAGATTGCTGAACATGTGTTAAACTACCATAGTGGCATTGGGAAGTGCAGCAGCTGAAAGGCTCTGTCTTTACTGGTAGGCAGTGGTTAGATGGGGACCGGCCATCAGCCTTTCTGTTGATGGTGGACAGGGGAGCAGTGGGCGGTGGTCAAGGGTTCACAGTGACATCCTGTAGTGTAGTTCCTATATTCCCAATAGGCTCTGCGCATTGGAATAACAAAAAAGATAGTTTAGACATAGGACGTAGATCAACTAGGTCTCTACTGAATTTGTTAGACTTAATTATGAATGCCAGCTTGCTCAGAGGTCACTAAAAACTTTCTCGAGTAAACAAGAAGGTGTTAACTTTCCTGAAAAGACAAGAAGGGATTAGTTTCTGACAACCGCATAAACATGACAACTTTGCTCCCTCCGGAATAAGGAGTATATCTCCAGAGTTGCGGAAACAATAGATAGCTATTTCACTCAGTCAATCGTGCATGCTTAGTTTCACCAGGAGTGCAGAGAAATAGAGAGACGGGCGTTTTCAATAAAAGTGGTTATTTATTGAGCAGTCTTCTTTCTCATGCAAGAGAAGTGAATTGCCACAATTGCAATACTTGTCATGAAGTAAAGTGCATACAGTAAAAGGAGTATTATAAAATAATACTGTAAAAGCATTTATATGGTTTCTAAGCCATAAGATACTTAAAACTGATAAAATACATACAATGATAAAAGTTGACTAAACGTACTCAACTGGTGTTTCTAAAATACGCCTACCCCGGTGTACCTAACCTAAGCCTAGTACGTGGGAAGCAGTAAGTGAGAAATAGTTTCAGTTAAGATAGTTTTGCCAAGAATCTGAATCAAGAATTCTCTAATGATCTAATCAGCTCTGTACCTTGGTTATAGAATGAAGGAGGTCTTGTATCTCTTTCTCAGAACTTGATCTCCCAGCAACCCGCAAGGGTGACTGGAAACACTGGAGCTGGATTTCTCGGCAGGAGAAAAGACAGCGTCTCTCTCAGTGCGTCAATGGGAGGGTCGGCTTCCTTCGGCACCTGTTACAGCAGGGCGTCCGGTAAGTAGATAGCCGATCTGCTCCAAACCACCGCGTGTTTGCTAAGGCAGATGCTGGTGTATTTATACCTGGAAGGTGCCAAGTTTGTCGTAAGGTTGGACATAAGACGTCACTAAGAACTCGCAGTTCTTTTAGGACTCCAGGAGTTTTTGGAAAAATCAAAACAGAAGCAGGGGGAATTCCCGGGCTGCTGGAGGCTTGGTTTGTTTAAAGAACGCGTTGTACTTTCTAGGAGTCTATGGGAGTAGCCTTGCCGTATTTGGACTGCATTGGCTATGACTAAATATGGATATGAATCTTATGCCTTTATAAGGATATGATTTGTTATAACCACATAAGGGCATGAATCAGGAATATTTAAATAGGGTCTTAGATACGTTCAAAACACCCACTCCACGTATAATGTCCATCATTACTAAATACTAAGCAATACTAAACATATAATGATGCATGTGTTTTCCAACCCACCCCAAAATACATAAAATGCATTTGAAATGGTATATACACGAAAAATGAATATTATACTGTAAGTTTTCAAGCAGCGGTAACATTCAAATAATGCATATATGGTACGTTGGCTGAATGATTTGCGAAAATTACATTTATGAAAAGGCTCTTAATACAGAAGAGAAGGTCGAGACCATTTCATCACATATTTATATAAGAATGTACATGTGCTAGAGGCTAAGTCAAAATATTGTCTCTAGAGTTTCTTAAAAATAGAAATTCTGTTCTCTAAGAATAGTTCTACTTTAAGCAGAGTACCATGTGCAAAAACAAAAGGTAAATATTTTTGGAACGGAAAAATAATTTTGCTTTCAGGGGAAGAGAGGAAAAAAATAGTTCCAATGTTTTCAGAAGTGTTGTTTATCAAAATTGAAGGCCGAATTCAGACTTCAGGGAACGCTGTGTGCTCATGTTTTGTTTCAAAAGTTATTCTAGTTGTAAGGGGATAACATAAGTTCAGATAGGCTGGCAAAGAATTTGTCTACAACAGTAGGTGAAAGTTGGACCAAGTCCGAAAAAGTAGAAATAGTGCAGATGTGAGATTCATTGCCATCATCGATGTCTGGATCAGCAATGTTCACAGAAGGTTGTACCTATGTGCCGCTTTCATCTCGTACCTCACCGCCACCTAATCTTAATGGTGAGCTCTCAATGAATGCCGTCATCAGAATAGGTAGCCGCTGGGGACAACACGTTGCATGAGCCGTTACCAAACCAAGCAAAGTATCGATATCCATAGGTACTGCTGATGGTAGTGTAAGGCAGATGTCCAACACGCATTCTTCTCTGCATAGCAGGCATCGTAGAACAGGTAAGATGCAATCTTGCCAGATTGGTCTGAATGAAAGAGACCAGGTAGTATTCAGATCTCTTAGCCGAGCCAATCCGAGTACTTTATTTATTCTTTCTCGGTATCTCATCGCTAGAATCGTTTCTTCCATTGTTGCCTGAGTTTTGTCTGTGACTTGACTTGCCATATCGAAGCAGAAGGAACAAAAATAAAATTCCTGCTACGAGTCCCAAGAGAAGAGGCAGGCCACTGAACACAGAGTGCACAAAATTCGGAAAGATATTCAGGACTGCTTCAAAGGGTGTTAATAGTCCCGAAAAAATTGTCTTAAATACATGTGTGATGCCACTGGTATCAGACATGTTTAAGATTTGACCTAACATTTCTACAAAATGCACGGGGCAATTTGTCGATAATAGTGTATGTATCTCTGCCGCTGTCCTTGCAACTTGCAGATCACACGTCTCTTTGGACGAGGTTAAAGGCACAGTTGTCTGTAAAAGAATAGACTTCATTTTGCTTAAAGTATCAATTCGAATAGAAGAGATATTCAGAAAAGGCCATATTGCTGCCTCCTTGTCTGGTTTGCTGTTTGGATAAAATACTTGCACACAGCAAATGACGCTGGAAGTAACGCTCACGAGATAGACTATTCCTGGCACCATGCCACAACAGCTGTGGTCACTTATTATAACGTAGCTGCCGTTGGAAAGCTGTCTGAAAAATGGCTCTATCTGTGTTGCAGGGGTGCCGTGCAGGTGACATGAAAGGTTATTTGATGAACCTTCGCAGGCTCCATGCAAGTTAATACCTGACACAGAAGTGTACCGCTTAGTGAATTTTTACAGTGGTTACCACTAAGAAATACCTCTTTTTTCCCTTCACTATAACATCTATGTGTATAAGGTAAATTCCAGGTCGACTTGATGTAACCTTTACCCAACCTTTCATACAGGCCTGTTGGTATATACTTTTGGCAATACTGAAACTGAAAAGTCGTTATCGAAATGTAATTGTACCATGTATTATCCATTCAAAGACAGGTCGTTCTGACATTGTCAATGGTAATTTTTATAGTTTTTCAATGCTCAGCACCGTATAGTCTGCTTATTTTTGTGCCAAAGAGATTTGTTTATCTGTAAGGTTAAAGATAGAAAATAATGACGCTGTGTTGATTAGACACCATGGCATGTAGCCTGAACGGAGGTTTTGTAACCTCCAGCCTAACTGTACAATAGAACGTAATTGGGACTGGTCATGTTGTAACATTAGCATATCCTGTTCTATTATATCAATAGAAGATGATACAATGCTGTCCAGTGAATACATTCTGGAGAACAGAGTCGTTTACCCATTGTCCACTACAGACAGTGATTTTTCCAAATTAATACGATCAATTTCTCGTTTTTTTTCAGCAGTTTCTATTTGCATTACTTTCCAAGCTTCGTTGTAAGCAGCGTATATACCGGCGTATATGAAACGTTTTTGACGCTGTTTGCAAGATCCCAATATGAAATCTCGCAACTCAGCACCTTCTTTAAGTAAAGTCAAGTGTTGCTTAATTTACGGTAGTGTGGATTTCTGTAGCCACTCAAGGCATAGTTTTCCTACACTGTATGTTGTTATTATCCCTGGATGTTGTCTCTGGGAATATCTTGGGTCTAGCCTGGTCTGTTTGAACCCCTGTGTTCTGTTCAGGAATCTATTTTGACAGTTATTAGTGTATGTGGGCCAGATCAACCATTTTTTCCAATCAGGATTTGTTCTGTTTTGGTTTAAAATATGGGATACGTCTATCTCCACATCTGTAGTGCTATTACTATCAGTTATGGGCTTTGGAATAGACGGTTTGTTTAAATCTTTTATCTTGGCTAAGCCAAGACGGGTTGTCTGTTGAATGGTGTCATTCAGGAATATTATCTGTTCTGGGATCATGTAGGCTCTAAATAATGATTCTAGACCTTGTACCTGCCAGTCTTTTGCACCCCAGATGGTTTTTGTCTCAATGTTGTTTTTCCAAAATTCAAAACCAAATGCAGACATTTTTTCATAACATTTTTCAGAATAAATCAATTTAGTATTTGTCAACATATTTTTCATTCCTGTCTTATTTAATATTCTAAAATAAAACGTTTCTGGATCTGTGATGTTAAACCCTGAGAAGTATGGGAATTTCTCATAAAATGTTTTCGAACTGCATTTGGCGGTGTTGGACAATGTTACCATTGATTATAAGTAAAAACATTCCTAGGATTAGCAGATTTGTGCAAATTGTGATGCCCATAATGATTAAAACAGTACATTTCTTCATAAATTCATGAACCTTTTAAATAATCATGTTCTGTAAATTTCTCAATCTGACATCATATTATTAATATTTTCAAAGTCCCAATCATCAGAGAAAGTACTTGGTGTCACAAAGTCACTTAATAAAACCTTGAACTGGTGTGGATATTTCAAGAGCTCAATCGGGCCATAGATTTCGTAATCAGTAGCGTCCCATGCTACACCACCAGGTATAGGAATGGCAGTGATGTTCACTGATGATAGTTCTCTTTTTTCGATGTGAGAAGATCTGTGTGGCTTTAGAACCAAGTTGATGTTCTGACTTGCTGTGTCTATTGTACTATGTTTTCCATCAATAAATCTACCCAAACTTAAAACCAAGATGAGCCAGGACGCTGTGGAAAGCTTCTGGGACCCTTACCTCCTGAGGACGCTGTTGGCCTCTTTTCCCTCAGTGGCTGGGTCTGCTGTTTGTCCCCCTCTCGCCGCCGCTTTCGCCATCCTCGCGGCCGCCGAGCAGAGGGGGGCATTGGACGGGCGACTACATTTCCCGCCTGCCCTAGCGGCGGGAATCCCGGCCCCAGAGCGCACCAGGCGGCGCTGAAAAGAGGCGTCACCCCGGTGGAGCGGGTGACGCTGTGGAAACCTTCTGGGACCCTTACCTCCTGAGGACGCTGTTGGCCTCTTTTCCCTCCGTGGCTGGGTCTGCTGTTTGTCCCCCTCTCACCGCCGCTTTTGCCATCCTCGCGGCCGCCGAGCAGAGGGGGGCATTGGACGGGCGACTACATTTCCCGCCTGCCCTAGCGGCGGGAATCCCGGCACCAGAGCGCGCCAGGCGGCGCTGAAAAGAGGCGTCACCCCGGTGGAGCGGGTGACGCTGTGGAAACCTTCTGGGACCCTTACCTCCTGAGGACGCTGTTGGCCTCTTTTCCCTCAGTGGCTGGGTCTGCTGTTTGTCCCCCTCTCGCCGCCGCTTTCGCCATCCTCGCGGCCGCCGAGCAGAGGGGGGCATTGGACGGGCGACTACATTTCCCGCCTGCCCTAGCGGCGGGAATCCCGGCCCCAGAGCGCGCCAGGCGGCGCTGAAAAGAGGCGTCACCCCGGTGGAGCGGGTGACACTGTGGAAACCTTCTGGGACCCTTACCTCCTGAGGACGCTGTTGGCCTCTTTTCCCTCCGTGGCTGGGTCTGCTGTTTGTCCCCCTCTCGCCGCCGCTTTTGCCATCCTCGCGGCCGCCGAGCAGAGGGGGGCATTGGACGGGCGACTACATTTCCCGCCTGCCCTAGCGGCGGGAATCCCGGCAACAGAGCGCGCCAGGCGGCGCTGAAAAGAGGCGTCACCCCGGTGGAGCGGGTGACGCTGTGGAAACCTTCTGGGACCCTTACCTCCTGAGGACGCTGTTGGCCTCTTTTCCCTCCGTGGCTGGGTCTGCTGTTTGTCCCCCTCTCGCCGCCGCTTTCGCCATCCTCGCGGCCGCCGAGCAGAGGGGGGCATTGGACGGGCGACTACATTTCCCGCCTGCCCTAGCGGCGGGAATCCCGGCCCCAGAGCGCGCCAGGCGGTGCTGAAAAGAGGCGTCACCCCGGTGGAGCGGGTGACGCTGTGGAAACCTTCTGGGACCCTTACCTCCTGAGGACGCTGTTGGCCTCTTTTCCCTCCGTGGCTGGGTCTGCTGTTTGTCCCCCTCTCGCCGCCGCTTTCGCCATCCTCGCGGCCGCTGAGCAGAGGGGGGCATTGGACGGGCGACTACATTTCCCGCCTGCCCTAGCGGCCGGAATCCCGGCCCAAGAGCGCGCCAGGCGGCGCTGAAAAGAGGCGCCACCCCCGCGTCGCGGGAGCGCGCGGGAGCGCCCGGGGCTAAGCCCGGGCAAAGAGCGGACCCTCTGTGGCCCTAGGTGACTGAGGTAGGCTGGGCTGGGCCCGGTCATTTCCATTTTCGCTTATAAATATACGTGTTGTGTTTAAAACGAAGTGTTACTTCGAGAAGTTAAAGAAAACCTTTTGTCTCCATTGACATTTGACTGGAGGACAATTGATCACTTCTCTCCATATTCAAAACTATTTTATGGTTCATTTAATTTTTATTCATAATTTCAGTGGATACACTTTCTTCCATCGACGATACCCTTTGGAAAATCATTTTAGAGGATGACAAAGAAACTTCGCTCCGGGAGATTAGTGGGGGGAAGGACCTGCGCAAAAACAAAATCTAACCCCCTAAGAAACAAATTAGTGAATAATCCTTCACTAAAGGGACAATGTCAGCTTTTCGACCTGTGGGAAAAAGCAGTGGATAAGATAGTATCTGTTGCTGCAAATGATGGCTCACTTTCTATCGCACAGGTTGGCCCATCTCAAGTGGTTGATAATTCGGTCTCCCTCTCAATAATGTCAGACCCACTCCAAATAGAAACCACTGCGAGGACCAGCCCTGTACATCCCGAAGATGATGGTGCTATTGGGCTTCATGTTCATTCTATGGAAGGAAAACAAGCTAAAAATTCTCCAGCGCCACAAGCTTCTACTTCGTATGTTATGTCAGGTGGAGATCCCTCTTTGTCATCCATTGACCTCGAACTTTGTGGCCGCTACGTGAATGCAGGAAGTTTGAAATCTTCAGAAGTCATCAAGCCATCAGTGGGTGCCACCCCATTTGGGTTATTGTTATATAGTAGCACTCCTTCCATAAATGTGCAGGATATGTCCGCGTTGTTAAATGTTTCTATGACCCCTGAGCTCAATCTATCTGGAATTTGTCCTCCTGCTGCTACTGGCGAAAAACCTATATCGGAATCTCTGATTGCCCTCGAACATCTGTTATCTTCTATATTATGTCTTTTGGGCAAATTTGTGGGCAGTTCGGACTGTATCTTGGATTCTGTTACTAAAATATTGAATGCAATGCTGCAAAAGGCTCCTGAAATGAGGAGTGCCCCTTCCACCGCGGCCGATACTAGCTTGGTAACGGGGAATGTAAATGCGCCTGCAGAGAATTTTGGTACAAAGCCACCAGTAATAGTTCAAGAAAATAACGCTACGGCCCTGCCAGTTTCCGCGGCGACTAATTGTGTAAAGAACTCTGATTTTGAAATAGAGGAAGAAAATCTGTCTGTTTCAGTCTGTATAGTAGCACAGGAATTATTTCCAATTTTCAACCCTGAAAAAAAAGGGCAACAGGATGATGATCAAGAAATAACAGAAAAAAGCTGTAAACATAGAAATGACAAAGGGAAAAAAAGGAAACCTGTGCGCAAATACAGGAAGAAAAGACAAAGGCGGATAATCTTCCAAAATTCTATCCTTCTAATTGATAATGAAGAGAATGCCAATGACTCTAACCTGGTGACCACAAAATTGGCAAGTGAATCCCGCCATCCATATTATGGTCCAGAGATCAACTGTAATACTCTGCCTACGACTGTGGAAGATTTGCCTCAGAGGGGTGGACATGGCCTGACTGCCCCTCCTATGGTAGAGACAGGGAGCATTATTCCGGTCGAAATGGGGGCTCTCAACCCTTTGGCTCCTTCTTTTGCTCCTATGGATGGGGTCGGTGTAGGCCCACTCCGCTCTTCCCAGGCAAAAATATCAATGTTTTATGTGGACACTTTGGTTTTGGACTTTTTCCCTTTATTTGATGTGAATTTGCCCTTAAATAGATCATGGTTGCTTAAATGTTTCAGTGACTTGGAAAGTCTTCACCTCATTCAATCAAGTGATATTGAGTTAGTTTCTTTGTTAGGTGGAGATAGTGTAACAAGTATAAGAGTCAAATGTTATTCTAAAATTATTGTAAATTTGATATTACAGCAAGCGGAGAATTTCCAATGTAGAGGTATAGATGTTTTGCCTATTTTTAGCTCTGGTAATTCCTCTTCTCCCCACGGGATGACCCAAAAGGGTGATAAGCTAGATGGGGCTTCTTCTCCGTTTAAAGATCTAAAGATTTGGGTCTCTAAGGGGAAACGTTCGGTCTCTCAGGCACTGCCTCCTCCACTAATCCAGAACTCTTCGCCATCAGAGGATAATCATCGGTGGAATTGGCTGCACAGTGCCCTTGCAACTAAGAGCACAGATAACTCCAAATTATTCCATCATCTTTAATAATCAATTGAAAATTATTTCCTGGAATGCAGCTGGGATAGATAATAGTCCAGAGAAGCTTGATTTTTTATTCTCGCTGGGAGCAAATGTGATCTGCATCCAAGAAACATGGTGCACTGATAATATCTATGTAGGGAAGGATTACTATGTGTTGGAAGCACCGGCTGCCCCATCCAGGAAAGGTCATGCTAAAGGGGGAATTGCTTGCTTGTTAACTAACAAACTGCGTTGGAGATTCTCGCATTATATTGATTCAAGTAATCTTTTTCAAGCTATAACAATAGCAAATCTCCCCAGCTCTCCAAATAAGTCTGATGTCGTAATTATTAATGTGTATATCCCTCCTGAAGAGCGTTATAATATTTTATTGAAGCATGGATTTCAGTATATTGGACAGATTAAAAATGTTTCTTTTCCACCCGAAGTTATCCTAGTTGGAGATTTGAACTGCAAAATTTCTAATGCTAGTTTAAATCTATTTAGAAATAAACCCAAAGAAGAGGCTCATTTTATTCCACAATCCCTCTTTCCAGACAAAATAATAACTAATAAAAGAGGGAAGATTCTGCTGGAGGAATTATCGGCAGCTGAGGGGCTCATTTTAAATGGGAGATTCCCCTCTGATGTGCCGGCGAAATTCACTCATAGGTCACCTTTTAGTGCCTCTATTCTTGACTATGTGATCTCAGATTATGACATTATTCCATGGGTCCAGGATATCATGATAGCCCCTACATCCTTAAGTGATCATAGCATAATTACCATAACTCTTCCTGTAAAACCTCCACCCACTGAGTCTTGGTCTTTCAATAACAATGATGTTACCTTCCATGGATCTTCGGGTAGATGTTTTTGGAACCCAACTGCCATTAGAGGTGTGCATGATATTTTATGCAAAACTATATTAGAACTAAACGATTGGTATGGTTCCGAAATTGCTAACTTTGAAAAATTTATGAGGAAGATGACTCTAGATGTAAAAAAGGTTAGTGGTTCAGGGAAAAAGGTATAAGGAAATAAATAAATTAGTGCGAGTGCAATTCTTAGGTAGATCCGGTGAACTAGCTAAAGAAATATCGAGGTTAAAAATAAGGAGAACCAGATTAAAAGCGAGACTAAAAAAGGAGAAGGAAGACTCAGTATGGATAAACTTGCGGGAGGCAGTTGCGCATGGCAAAGCTAGAGATTTTTGGTCCATAGTTGGGAAGGGATGCGGCACTAGAACGAGCCCTCTTCCCATCCCTATTTCTGAAGAGGTATGGTCCTCCTATATCCGGAAGCTGTATGCAGGGAACGTAACATCGGCTGTAGATAGTGACCCTGACTTAACATCTGAGGGTCCGATTAATTATCCTACAGAGAAAACAATAGAAATGGCCATTAAGAACATGCGCTCGTCCGGCGCAATGGGACCTGATGAACTCCCTATGACGGTTCTGAAGCAGGATCCATTACTATGGAGTAAGATTCTTTGCCCATTGTTTAAATCCTGCTTTGATACTAAAAAGGTCCCTGCCTCTTGGAGGGGAAGTATATTGGTCCCTATCTTTAAGAAGGGAGCTAGGGATAGCCCCATGAACTACCGTCTGATTGCTCTCCTCGACTCAGTTGGAAAGGTTTTCGCTAAATGTATTTTAATTTTACTTGACAATTGGATCGAGGAGAATAATATTCTACCATTTGAACAAACTGGATTCCGTAGGGGTCACGGTACATTAGACAATCTCACCACCCTACATGTGATTTCTGATAAATATACACATGTGAGAGGGGGGGTGGTGTTCGCTGCGTTTATCGATTTCTCCACGGCGTTCGATAAAGTTGATCGTCGAACGCTGTGGAGAAAGTTAGCAGCCCTTGGATTACCACTATATCTATTGGATCTTTTGCGTGTTCTCCATACTGAAACATGGTGTAGTGTTCTCCAAGGGGGCGAAAGGGGACTTTCGCATAGAATTCCATCTTTGAACGGCCTTAAACAAGGCTGTCTTCTGGCCCCACTATTGTTCTCCCTATACACTGTAGACCTTCCTGCTTCCTTGACAGCTTGTGTGGGTATAGCTCCGGTGGTAGGGGGGACCCCTATCTCTTGTCTTATGTATGCCGATGATATTCTTGTTTTAGATTTAACCCCCAAAGGTCTCGCTAATCGGCTGCAAGCTCTACATTTTTTTGCTGATTCCCATTTTATGAAGATTAATACATCTAAAAGTAAAATTATGTGTATTGCCGGGAAAAAGAAGTGCCGCTCTGAAAACTTTGGATGGTTTATTGGTGGCCAGAAATTAGAGGTTGTTAAATCCTATACCTTTTTGGGTAAAATAATTGCGGCCAATTTGAGTCAGAGGCCCCATATCGAGCATAGTTCACGTAAAGCCCTCGCGTATGGCAAAGGTTTAAATTCCCTCTATCTTGCCACTGGAAAGAGACACTTTGCCTGTTTACTTGAGGTGTATAGGGCAAAGATTCCTCCTACGATATTATATGGCATAGAACTTATAGAGCTGAAGCACTGGGATTTTTGTAATAAAATTGAAGGGAAACTCTTAAGATCCCTATCTACCCTTAACACCTCGTGTTCTTTGGCCGCATGTAGGCTTGATTTCGGTCTCAGGAGCAGCTGGGTTCAGGGATTATGTGCCCTGGTAAGATGGGTGGTTTGCTTGGCTAGAGCCGAATCAGGGTCGATGAGAGCCCTCCTTAGAAATGAATTGCTGGGCAACTTTAAAGAGTTCTCACGATTAGTAAGGAACTTTAGAAGAGCTGTGTCACTTTTAAAGTTAGATGAAAGTGTTTTATTCCTTCACTCATCGACACAGCTAAAACTCCTGCTAAAACAGGCATCGTGGGAACTATGTTTCCAAACAGATAAGAATACAATACAAGAAAAAGGGGGTTGTGACCTACTCCTTAATTCTTATTCTATGAAGTTGGCCCAACCCTATGCCACATGGAATATGCCACATGGTGTTCGTAGATTATGGTTTCTTTTACGATATGATCTATTGCCCCTAAATTTACTTTTATCCAAATGGTATGGAACCTCTTCTATGTGCAATTTTTGTAACTTGAGTATTCAGGATCGTATGCATGTCTTGCGGATTTGTCCTGCACTTCGCCTATTGCGGTTTAAATGGTTAAAACCAATATGTCTCCAACTGGGTATTTCTGATGTGAATATTTTTTTACAATTTCTATACTGTCCTCCAAATTAAATGTTTTGCTTCCACATTTTTAATTTTTTTAAAGGTTTTTTAGCTATTTATTAAGGAGTTTGGAGAGGTCTGACATTGTTTTCTCTTGTCTATTTGTCAATGGATCCAATTAGTTTCGTATGTGTGATTGAATTCTTTTTTTCTTTTTTCTTTTGTCTGTAATTTGTATTGTGAATTTTATGTGGCCCTTATCGAGAGCCAAAACATAATAAAATAAATTGAATTGAAAAAATTGAATTGATGAGCCAGAGCAGGAGGAAAAGTACACCTAACACAATCCATAATTCAATCCATGGTGAAATTAGATATGTTTCTTTGAGTTGATGAAAGAGTTCAGTCATTTTTTCTTTGAAAGTTTTTGTTGCTGGCATTTCTTCATGTTCACTTGGATCATCAGAAAAGACATCGAAATTGATGAAGTAGCCAGATGCAGTTCTGTCAATTGTTAGAATTGCTTCCGGATTTTCATTAGTCTTTGGTTCTGTATGTTCAGAGGCTACATCATTGTAGATTGGTGTTTCTTGACAAACTGTTGCAATTTGGGTTTCAAGAGGCACAAGCTCCATGGCTTTGTTGCATAGTCCTTTTTTATTCACTGCAGGTTTATCAAAACCTATTAGTCTTTCAGTTTGAACCTCTTGGATTGTAGCAAGGTTTGATCTTCTGCTACTTCTTGGGAGTCCACTGGGCCTACTACTTATTATTGGCCACATGATTGTGGTTTTACCAGGTCGATTGATACAACTCTGTTCTCCTTTTTACCAGCAAGGGGCGGTAGTACTACTGATGTTGTTCCGCTGATAGCTAAGACAGGTACTGCTCTCCTGTAAGAAGGCCCAAATTCCTTTTTCACCGCGATCTTTTCTCTGACCAGATCCCCGATCTTCGGAATCCAGACAGGCCTTGCTGGGACAGGTGGTTTTTCTTCAGTGGCTGTTGGCTTTAGCTTTGTGTTACTTAGACTTCTTCTTGTTTCATTTAAGTCCTGTAAGACAGCCAAACGATCTTTGATATATATCAAAGGTTTTTTGCTTCACCACTGAAGTCTGACAATCGAGATCATGAATGATCATTCTTGTACCAAACAATAGTTCGTATGGAGTGATACCTCCTGGAGAATTTCTTGGCAGATTATTAAGACTACGTTGGACACTTATTAGATGTTTGACCCACCCGTCACCCGAACCTAATACCCTCGCTGTTATAGATTACTTTATGTCACGTTTTTTTCTTTCCACTACCGCATTTCCCTCGGGATGGAATGGACTAGAGTACCGCACTGCAATGCCCATGCTGGCCATGGCCTCTTTGTAAGCTCGAGAGCTAAACGCAGGACCCTGGTCAGAATGTAGCATGCCAATTGCACATGTGCCAATAAAGACTCGCAAATCTTTTATAACAGTTTTGGCGTCAACCGAGCGCTGGGGCCATATCCAAATGAATCTCGTGAAGGAATGCTCTGCAACCATGATATATTTATAGTTGTCAGCCCTTTGTAAGGGACCACAGTGGTCCAGGTAAACACATGCTAATGGTTTATCTGAGATTAGAAGGGGCATCTGTGCTGGTCGTTTCACTGTTGATACATTCATTCTTTGCCATATTTCACATTCTAGAACATAGTTCCTAGTTTGTTTTCTCATGCGCTGCCACCAATATCTCTGTTTTAATAATGATACTGTGGCGGAAACACCAGCATGTGTAGACGCGAGCCCTTCCTGTGCCGCTAAAATTAGTCCTAACCTGTGTTCCATGTTTGGAATTGCTCTATCCCCCACTCCAGGGATTACAGCATTATTTGCATCAGTTTTGTATGAGTACTTTACTGGAAATCCTTTCGGGAGTGTCTTACCACTGTCTTTTACTGAAGCACTGACAGCTTGCATTATCTCGCTGTCTATTTTTGTATTTTGACCGGGTAATGGCAGCTACGGAAGCCGTTTGCACAGCTGCTTTTGCGGCCTCATCAGCCAATGAATTCTCTGCAACATGAACGCCATCACGTTGATGACTCAGTGTATGTATCACATGAGTGTTTTGTAGTTCTTTCTGTAAAAGAACTACTTGTTCCCAAAGCATTTTATGCTTGATTGTGCCACCTTTTGCATCTTTAAAGTCGTTTTGAACCCAGTTCTGCAAGTATTCATTGTAAGACTGGACGCAGCAATATGAATCGCACACTATTAGTGTGGGGAATTCGCGATCGGTATTTTCAAGCGCCATCTTAAAAGCCTGTAGTTCAGCTCGCTGAGCTGTACAGTCTCCGAGTGATTGAGTTTTAGTGACCAGTGGTCTAAAGCGCCAGCGACCTTTGACAATCGCGCATGCTGCATTGTAAATTTGTTTTTCCACAACATAGTGTTTTGCAAATCTGTCCGTGTAAATTACACAGGTGTATTGTTCGAGAGGCAGAATTTTGATTGACAGAGGACATTCATGTTCGTATTCCAGATTTTCTAGTCTTTTCATTTTTGGATCAAATGCGTGTTTCATGTCTGTTGCAGCAAGAAAATTTTCCCATTGTATCCATTTTGGATCTGAAGCCTTAGCATTCGGAATGCTTGGTCTTGTTACTGCCTCAAGGGCTGATACTGCTGTTAAAACAGATATGCTCTTCCCTTGGTCTAGGGCTCTTTCTTTTGCTACAGCAGTTTGAACCACAGTCAGAATTTTTTCAGTAGAACTGAATTTCATTTCAGCTTGTGTGTACAAGTGTGATTTATAAGCTATTTGTACTGTTTCTCCCTCATTAGAGGTCAGGTATGTGAATCCGCATTTTCCTGGCATGACTCGGATTACAAGGTTGCGTTTGTTTGCGCGTGTTTGCAGTTTTGTTTTAGTTAACATGTCTGTTTGTAATGAACGTAACATTTCTGTGTGTTTCTGAGTCCAATTAATTGGTTTGAAATCAGGTTTTATTAATTCGTAGAGAGGTTTAACCCTCTCTCCATAATTTAGAATATAAGTTCTTCCGAAATTCAGGAAACCTAGAATTAATTGTAAGTTCTTCAGCGTTTTTGGAGCTTGCAGTACTGCACACTTTGCTAAGAAGTTGTCTGCTAGGCTTTTGCCTTCACTTGATAATTCATATCCTAAAAACAGGAAAGTTTTGTTTTATGTTTTAAAAGTTTATAAAGCGCTCAATTGCCGTGGCATCTTGGCGCTAGTGTGAGTGAGTGCAGACCCAAAGAACCATAGCTTATGCCCGCCTAGGCTACAAAAAGAATAGTTTTAAGACTCTTCCTGAACAGTCTCCGATCCAATTGAAATCTCATATTCAGAGGTAGTCTATTCCACAGGTGCCTGCCCTGTTGGATAGTGTCCTACCTCCCCACCTGGCCCGTTTAACCCTAGATATCTTAAGGAGTCCTGAATTGGTAGATCTCAAAAGACGTGGGGGAGCGTAAGGCGTGAATAACTTAGCTACTTCATCGGCACCCCCTCCATAAAGTGCCTTATGAACCAAGCACAGGGCCTTAAAATCAACCCGCTGGCGTACAGGTAGCCAGTGCAACGATTTGATGCCTGCAGAGGTTGAACAGTCTCTTGGAATATTCAGAAGCAGCCTGGCGGCCACATTTTGCAGAGACTGGAGCTTTCCCATCTGCGTTATGTCAATGCCCATAAACAGGGCGTTGCAGTAGTCTAGTTTAGAAAGAAAAAGGCTAACCATCACCGACTTCTGTAAAACGCGCAAAATAAATGGGAAGCTCTTTCTTAAGGTTTTTAAGAGGAAGAAACAGGACAATGTCAGACTATTGACCTGTGCTGAAAAGTTTAGCCTATCGTCGAAGATAACCCCCAAGTTCCTAACCTTGGAGACAAGAACCGGACATTTCCCTGCTTCCACTGGCCACCATGAGTCAAGCATGGAATTTGGCAGCTGTGATCTCAGGCTGCTTACAGATGGAAATAACAAGCTGTGACTCATCAGCGTCAGATACCAGCACAAAACCATGTCTTCTGATGAGCCTTGCTAACGGGGGTAACATATATATTGAATAATGTGGGGGAAAAAGACGATCATTGTGGGTCTCCGCATGGAAGCTGGAATCTCTTGGATTCCAGTCCGTCCCAAACCAGCTTTTCTTCCCTCCCCTTCAAAAAAGATGCAAGCAAGGCCAGGGCGGTATCCTCAACCCCCCGATCCTTCAGCCGCTGCACTAACACCGTGTGATTCACGGTGTCATATGCTGCCAATACGTCTAGGAGTATGAGGACCGCCCTGCCCCCTTGATCAACTACCTGCCGAATTTCCTCGGTTGCTACAACTAAGGCCGATTCGGTGGAGTGACAGGCACGAAAACCATGTTGGGTTGAGTCTAGTAGCTTGTGAATGTTTAAATATTCACTCAACACTATGTTTAAAGATTTCTCAATGACCTTCGCCACAAAGGGTAGTCCTGCAATCGGGCGGTAATTCTTCAGTATCTCCGGGTTGAGGTTGGGTTTTTTTAATAGCGGTCTGATGGCCACTTGTTTCCACTGAGCCGGATATGAGCCTGTTGTCAGTACTAGATTAATGAGGGGCGCCAATTTTTCACAAATCCTCTTGGGGGCTTTTGCACCTCCTCCTCTACCAATTCTGGAAAGCAGGATAGCTTGCATTGCATCAACGGCTGATCACCCTCTTCATTAGATATGGTGACATCCAAAGGTCCCTGTGCATTTAGAAGATCTTCATATATCATTTGCACCTTACTTTGGAAGAAAAGGGCCAAGTTGTTGCACATCTGTTGGTCGGCCGTGAAAGCATTTTTCTGCCGAGGTTTTGCCAAAGAATTAACTACTCTAAAAAGTTCTTTATTAGAGTTGGCAGCATCTGTAATTTTGTTGGTAAAGTATTGCTCTTTGGCAATAATTATCTCATGTTTGTATTTCAGCAGTGCAAGGTTATAAGTTGCTTTACTACTCTCACTGTAGTCTCGTCTCCACCGGCCTTCCGCTCTCCTGCACTCAATTTTTAGGGCCTTGAGCTGAGGACTATACCAAGGAGAGGATATCCTAGACTTTCTTATAGTTATCTCTTTCTCAGGGGCTACCTGCTTAGCTGCCGCCTTGATCCACTCATTGAACGCAGATGCAGCAGCATCATTGTCTGTCGTGGGTAGGTCAGGGCCAATATTCAGAGCTGTCTCGAAAGTACTACTCTGAACTTTTTTCCAATTCCAAACCTTGACTTTGCCATGCTTGGCAGCTGGTTCGTGGACCGGACTTTTGGCTCTGAGAGTGAAATGAATGGCATTGTGGTCCGTCCAGATCAGAGGCCTTATGTCCCCAAGCTCAAGATCAGGATTGTTGGTGAAAATGCCATCTAAGGTGTGGCCTGCCCTATGAGTTGGTCCAGTGACTAGCTGACTGAAACCGTATGCCTCCAGAGTATCTAACAATTTGGAGGATTCAAAATTATCTGCGACTTCTAGGTGATAATTGAAATCTCCCAAGAAAGTAAGAGGCAAGGCATCAGTACATGACTCTAACAGTATCTGTAGTGCATGTGTAAAAGCTTGCCTTGCCCCCGGCGGGCGGTATACTAAGTATCCCTGAAATGAGGTAATATTGTTTACTTTAATGCCGAAACATAGTGTTTCTGCTGGCAAGACTGATATGGCTTCAGTCCGTATCTTAAAATGCTCTCAATATATAATAGCTAATCCTCCACCTCGGCCCGCTATTCTATCTTGTGATAGGATGGCATATCCCTCTGGTACTGCAATATTCCAGTCGGGAACGGAAGTATTATCTGACCATGTTTCCGTCAGGAATAATATATCCGGAGAGGAGACATGAATCAAATCCTCCAGTTCATATTTATGTTTTCCCATGGAACGCACATTTAGTAGCATACATTTAATGATGCCCGGATGTATCCCTTGTCTATCCTTCATAGTAAACGCATTGTTACTAGCCTTTCCCCATATGTTTCCTCCTACCAATTTATCTAGCTCCCCTGATTCTGTTGTTGATGCACCCATAGGGCGGGAGGTATTAGTCCGAAAGGCAAGAAGCTGGCCCGACTGTATCTGTAAAGTGGTGAACAACCAGGGGTCCTGGCCCTGGGCCCGGGCCAGGAGCGGACGGGCGCAGACGGGCTTGCCTTTGGCGCGCCATCGGCACGCCCGCTGCACGCGGTCGCCTCAGCATTTGTTTATATGCTGTCGGCCAAGCTAAAGACTAGAGCGCCAACCCCAAGTGCAGTGCGGTCCCGCCTAACTTCCGGGTACCGCTGGGGTCGGGCGAAGATGACAGCGAGAAAAGTAAAGTCAGCACTCAAAGGTAGCTTCTTTAAAAATTGTAGGGCTAAGTTTGTGCAAATACGCTAAATTTTAAAAAACATGACACAGTATATCAAAGATATTAAAAACGTTATTTTGAACAGCAGCAAGAGGAGTCTTCACAAAGCACTCATACACACGTAGCGCGCCCGCCTCAGCAAGCGTTTATATGCTGTCGGCCAAGCTAAAGACTAGCGTGCCAACCCCAAGTGCAGTGCGGTCCCGCCTAACTTCCAGGTACCGCTGGGCTCGGGCAAAGATGACAGCGAGAAAAGTAAAGTCAGCACTCAAAGGTAGCTTCTTTAAAAATTGTAGGGCTAAGTTTATGCAAATATGCTAAATTTAAAAAAAACATGACACAGTATATCAAAGATATTAAAAACGTTATTTTGAACAGCAGCAAGAGGAGTCTTCACAAAGCACTCAAACACACAGGTGGGGCAATTCGTGACTTTTTAAAGTTGAATTTGTACCTTTCCGCTGCGAACCCAAGTATTATATTGTTCACTCTTTTCAAGTGTGTCTCCAGGTCATCGCCTGTAAGATAGATGTCATCGACATAAGATAATGCCTCATCATCATACATTTGTAGTAACTCTGTTACTCAGGCTGAAAATAATCCTGGGCTATTCTTGAATCCCTGTGGGAGACGGCAAAATTGTGACGGGTCCTCATACTTGAGAAAGCGATCAAATACCTGCTTTCTGGTGCAATTTTTTGACAGAAGAAACCATTTGAAATATCTAATGTTGTTTTATATTTTTTGCGCACAATGTTATTCATTGGTGCTGCACTGTGTGAGTTTTGTACTACAAATGTTTTGCAGCAAGAGTTTAGGTGTCTGTAGTCCAAAACTAGACGATATGAATTGTCTGGCTTGGAGACAGGAAACAAAAGATTGTTCATTTGTGAGGTGCATGTTTCAATTACCCCCTGATATTCAAATTGTTCTAAGATCTCCCTGACTTGTTTTTTAGCTTCTTGCTTAACAGGATACTGCCTCTGTGCAGTAGGTTGATTTTTTTAACTGAATTTTATGGTGAGGAGAATCCTCATCCCATCCTACATGATTTTTATATGATGCAGGGGCTTGGGCTACTGCCCATTTTCTAGCAAATGTGTATTTTTTATGAATTGGAATGTGATTTGAGAAGGCAGGCATAATCATTTCTTCGCCATGTGGGCACTCCCTGACAAACTCTGGTGGCCAGTCTTTCTCTGCTAGAAGGATATCATAGCCTTTAGATAGGTTATCCCAAAAGAGACCCCTTATTTTCCTAGTCTTATCCCCCTCTATAAGCAATGTTATTTCATATAATTTATGGGGCACGCTAACTCTGGTGTCTGCAGTTTCCACTTGAATGTATTAATTTGTGTCCACTGTCTCCAGAAGATTCATTAGGATCTTGCGAACTATGGTCACTTATGCTGCGCTGTCTAGCATTGTCTGGGCCCATTCTCCATTTTTCAGTTATGTCCTCAGAATTCTCGGCATGTTTTATTTTAATACTAGCTACCTTCTTTTTTGGAAATTGTAATTCTTCACTTTGATGAGCAGGTTCCTTGTCTTTGGACTTGATGTGCTCTTTTTTATGTTCTAACTGTCCTCTTCTTTCCGATTTCTGTGAGGAAGTCTGAAAAGATCGAGAGGGACGTGTATCAATAACTTGATTTCTGTCAGGTTTTCTCAAATTGTCCCTATTTCTAAGGTTGTACCTTTTTTCAAAGGGCTCCCTTTGTGGAGACTTGCCCCCTCGTTCTGGAGATTTATCTCTCCGTTGAGGAGACCTTCCTCTGGACTGAAACTGTTTTTCTCTGGGAGTGGTTTGTTTATTACCCTCCCACCTCTTTTTTTGGAGTGTTGAGATTATTCTTGATAAAGGTTTTTTTAGGATTTTCAGTTAGTTGTGGTTTAAGTGGTTTCCCACCCAAACTATCTCTACCTAATTCTTCATAAGATTTTTCAATTATTCTGGCAAGTTCAAAAGGTTGTTCTGCTATATCTGTTTCTTTCAATTTCTGGCGGATCGCTGTATCGTCAATTGTCAATTGAACTAATTGTCTATATGCTTTTGTTAATTCTTTTAGCTTCACTAAAAGTTCTTGGTCTGACATTTTTTCAATGTCGGGATGTGGTGTGTAGCCGGCTAGAACTGACAATGTGGCTCCTGGTCTACCTAGTGGACCGAGCCTGGTAATGTGATTTTGATGTTTTAGGGTGCCATTAAACCAGAGCTGGTGCTCTTGGTGTTTTAGTGGAATTTCAACATCCTCGAAAGGGGCATATTCCTCTGGAGATTCATCTATTTTGTAGTAGTGAAACTCGCGTGTCACAGCATGTGCTGCTGGAAAATATATCCAGGAATAGAATACCTCTGTATGCCAATATTCATGGGCCTCTACCACAAATATGACTGTACCACCTCTTGGTGATACTCCATTTTTTGTAAGTTTCATAGTTATAGTTTTTCTTATATTGACTGGGATGATTATAGCATCCAGGTCATCTTGCAGGAGACTTGTGTCTTCCGCTAAAAGTTGAGTTGCTAACGCTTCTCTTTCTCATTCCTATTCATCTTCCGACATTTTACTGACTGAAAGGTTTTTGTTTGCAGAGCAAGTTTCAAGGAAACAAAGATTAGGTGCACAATATTTTGGAACACTGGATCCTTCAACGTTGACTAAACCAAAAACTAATAAATAGGATTTTCATCATACTAAGTTCTGGCGGATATTAACCTTTCACCCACTCCAGACGTCTATTGGAGTTTTTACGGGAAAAAGGGGTCTGTGTGTAAAGCACGACTGAGTTACTCTAGTTTCTGGCGTTAGATTATCACCTTACCAAATGCTGGGCGCCATGTAGTGTAGTTCCTATATTCCCAATAGGCTCTGCGCATTGGAATAACATAAACGATAGTTTAGACGTAGGACTGAGGTCGACTAGATCTCTACTGAATATGTTAGACTTAATTATGAATGCCAGATAGCTCAGAGGTCACTAGAAACTTTCTCGAGTAAATAAAAAGGTGTTAACTTTCCTGAATAGACAAGAAGGGATTAGTTTCTGACAACCGCATAAACATGACAACTTTGCTCCCTCCAGAATAAGGAGTATAGCTCCAGAGTCGTGAAAACAATAGATAGCTATTTCACTCAGTCAATAGTGCATGCTCAGTTTCACCAGGAGTGCAGAGAAATAGAGACGGGCGTTTTCAATAAAAGTGGTTATTTATTGAGCAGTCTTCTTTCTCATGCAAGAGAAGTGAATTGCCACAATTGCAATACTTGTCATAAAGTAAAGTGCGTACAGCAAAAGGAGTATTATAAAATAATACTGGAAAAGCATTTATATGGTTTCTAAGCCATAAGATACTTAAAACAGATAAAATACATACAATGATAAAAGTTGACTAAACATACTCAACTGGTGTTTCTAAAATACGCCTACCCCGGTGTACCTAACCTAAGCCTAGTACGTGGGAAGGAGTAAGTGAGATATAGTTTTAGTTAAGATAGTTTTGCCAAGAATCTGAATCAAGAATTCTCTATGGATCTAATCAGCTCCGTACCTTGGTTATAGAATGAAGGAGGTCTTGTATCTCTTTCTCAGGACCCGATCTCCCAGTAACCCGCAAGGGTGACTGGAGACACTGGAGCTGGATTTCTCGGCAGGAGAAAAGACAGCATCTCTCTCAGTGCGTCAATGGGAGGGTCGGCTTCCTTCTGCTCTCGTTACAGCTGGGCTTTGGGTAAGTAGATAGCCGATCTGCTCCAAACCACCATGTATTTGCTAAGGCAGATGCTGGTATATTTATACCTGGAAGGTGCCGAGTTTGACATAAGGTTGGACATAAGACGTCACTAAGAACTCGTAGTTCTTTTAGGACTCCAGGAGTTCTAGACAAATTAAAACAGAAGCAGGGGGAATTCCCGGGCTGCTGGAGGCTTGGTTTGTCTAAAGAACGCGTTGTACTTTCTAGGAGTCTATGGGAGTAGCCTTGCCGTATTTGGACTGCACTGGCTATGACTAAATATGGATATTATTCTTATGCCTTTATAAGGATATGATTTGTTATAACCACATAAGGGCATGAATCGGGAATATTTAAATAGGGTCCTAGATACGTTCACAACAATCGGAGAGATGGTTTTAAAGGCAGGTGGAATAGCATAACTGCGGATTACGTAGGATTGAGAGTAGAGTGTGATAGATGCATTAGTATCAGGCACGAAGGCAGTGGTCTGTGTTTGGAGGTTATCAACAGAGTGGGCTTTGCTTGAAGGTGGGTCATCAAGTAGGAGGATGTGTTTGGTGGGCCGGCTGGAGGCAGTGTTGTGTAACTTTGCTGGAGGGCACAGCAGCATTGACTGATGTATGTCAATTTCCCAATGAAAATGCGGATGCGACCAATTGAGGAACCAGAATCCTTTTTTTATGGCCAGGGTGAGCCTTTGCAGTATGGCGGGTCGCAGGGCTGATAGCTCTTGACTGACGTGGAGAATGGGGGACCCCCTTAATGTACTTTGCAGGGGGGGCCCCCTCAAGTTTCGTTACGCCACTGACTCAGATGAGTCACAGGAGCAATGTAACCAGTTAAGTAAGTCGGCACGGCGTTACTATAGTTTTTTTTCCTTGTCAACTTTGCAGAGTTAGCAAAGATAATAAATAGACACTGAAGTCTACAGGATGATTGTTCTCATGACTGACCTACTCTTGACTCCGGTCGACCAACCTCCATCCGCTATATCACTGACTTAATGTTTCCCATTGCAAGCACTGATGACTTGAGAGTACTGATAATAATAACTGTTTTTTTTCATATAGTCCTTTAAATGTGTAGCACTCAAATGCTACAGTAAGTGGTTACCCAGCTCAATTATGGTCTAGTCTTGCAAGGAATTAGGCGCATTGTTCGTCTACTTATTTGAAACTCTGCCCTAGATTACCTACAATGCCATCACTGCATGCGCACATTCCAACTGCATGGCCAGCTCAAAGACAATGACATCACTGTTGCTGTTCCTAACACTGAAATGACACCATCCGCATCAGGGTTACGCGCTTTATTGTGAGAGAATAGTGTTCAATGAGTTAGGCCGTAATTTTTTAGGTCATTATAGTAAGTTGATTAAAGTGTACATTAGGGCTTGTCCTAGCCCAGGGCAATGAGAACACCAGGATCAATAACGGAAGTGTCCGAATGCTGAGAAGCGCGAGATGCAAAATCATAGAGTATAAAAAAGCAGCGCCATGAGCTGTTTTGCATGATCTATTCATATTACGTATTGATTTAACATACATTAGGCATATGGGACACCTTGCCTGACAGAGTGCCAAGTCCTCTTTGTACAGAACATTCCTTTAACATGGCCTATAACCTAGCCAATATGTGATAAAACACATTAGAGCTTGGAAAAATGGAGACACAAGGTATCCCATTGCTGCCCATCATGTCCAAAACAGTCAAGATCCAGATGGTCACCAATTTAACTACCGTGGGATTGAACATGTGATGCCTGACCCAAGGGGAGGTAACAGATTACTGAAACTCAGACGCAAGGAAGTAATATGGCTAATGAAGCTTAAAGCGGTTGAACTGGGTCTTAACATTGACAATGAGTATCAATTCTTTTTAGGCACTGAATAAGAATTTAGAAATGTAGGGCTCTACTCTAGATCAGATATGGAAGGTTTTGTAGATATGCCCTTTTTTCTGATTAATTCTATGTTTAATACTGATGATTATGGAATTTGGAATATTTAGTTATGGAGTAAACTGTACGCTTTAGCCTTGAAATTGCTTATAATTATTGCACTGTTAAAACATTTTAATTCAACCAACTTTGCTCTTGAATGTGACTGCTTAGACATGTTTTCAGATATTTACATTTAATATTTGTATTATTGATTGAAACATAGAATGAATGTATAGGTGATATTTCCTCTCTTGCCTCTTTCTAAGGAATGTATAATGTTTTATTTTTAATACTTATCCTTTAACCTACTCCCGGACCTGCGGTCAACATTGGTACTCCTTATTATAACTCTTTACTTTACTCTACCCTAATATCACTTACTTAGATATTTAGTAATAGCTAGATTGATACTGCACATGAGCGTTACTCTTACTCACTCTTGACAACGTATGGATTTGGTGATAGAAAATAGCTTAAATATAATTAGATTCATAATACGAATAACATAAGAATTATTCATTGAGGATTTTAGCAAACTCGTGCCCTTTATCTTAATCGAGACTTTAAATACGAAACGAACATGCTCCAAGATGGCGCTCACACTTTAAGACTATATGAGGATACTACAAGATGGCGCTGATACCGGACGCCGAGTGGGGACAGCGAGGATGGTTGCTGCCCGAGACGAGGTAGCCTTTTACTTTAGTTATTCGTGTTTTGTGGAACTACGGTAGATAGAAGGGATATAATATCATATTTCTATTTGACCAGGAGGAGATATATGGAAACTGGAGGCCGCCACACATCTGAGAAGATATAATTTGCTGAGCAATAGGGAACACGATTCAGTTACCTTCGCATATTTATTTTTACAATTTCGGAATTCGGTAATATCATTCATTTTGGAATTTTTTTAATTTATTTTGAAATTTTTAATGCGCAACTACTACCCTTGGGTGTCTAGGCGCAGTGAGATACTCTGGGATGCACAAAAATTCAGAGCGTGAACTTATTGGTCGAATAGCCATGTCTTCAAGGCCTTGCGAAAGGCAATGAGTGTTGGTGCTGTTTTAATATGCAAGGGGAGTGTGTTCCACAGTTTGGGAGTTGCTACCAGGAAACGTCTATCTCCCCATGTGGTCGTTCTTGTACGGGGGACATGCAATAAACAGCTTGCCGCTGATCTTAGATCCTTTCCAGGTATGTACACCTGAAAAGCTTCTTTTAGGAATTTCGGTCCAATCTGATGGATGGCCTTATAGGCGATACAGAGCGCCTTAAATTTGATTCTGCTCTCCACCCTTAGCCAGTGTAGATGGCGTATGGCTACTGAAGTGGGGTGTCGCAAGGGGATATTAAGTAGGATCCGTGCTGCCATATTTTGCACAGACTGTAGTTTATTCAGAATGTATTTGTGTGTACCAAGGAAGAGGGCGTTTCCATAATCCAGCTTTGAAAACACTAAGGTTGTAATGAGTGTTTTCCCTGCCGAGGCAGGCAGGTATGGCATGAGTTTTTTTATTTTCTTCAACACGAAGAATGCAGCAGAGACCACCTTATTTACATGGTAACCAAATGATAACTTGTTATCGAAGATAACTCCCAAATTCCTAACCTTAACAGCAGGAACCGGGGGGGAGCCCATCTGACTGGGCCACCATGTTGAGGACCATTCGGGAGAGATCTTACCGAAGGTCATCACTTCGGTCTTCTCTGCATTAAGTTTCAGGCAGTTACTGTGCATCCATGATTGTACATCCAGTAGCCCCTCCTGAAACTTAGCTGCCACCACTGGACCATTCTTGTGTACTGCCAACACAAGTTGGGTGTCATCCGCATAGGTAGTCAATCGCATCCCATGAGATTTAATGACCCTCGCCAAGTCCGCAACGTAGATATTAAAAAGCGTGGGACTTAGCGAGGATCCTTGAGGGACCCCACAGAGCAATTCAGAAGTGGGCGAGTAGTAGTTGCCCAGTTTGACTGCCTGTTTACGATTGACTAGGAAAGAGGCTATAAGATCTTTAGCCAGATGACTGATTCCAAGAGCTGCGACACGGTCAACCAAGATGACATGGTTGACCGTGTCGAAGGCAGCAGACAGGTCCAACAAGATAAGCACTGCCGCACCTCCCGAATCCATGATCTCTCGAATTTCATCCGAGGCTTTTACCAATGCTGTCTCAGTTCCGTGTTCCTTCCGGAACCCGAACTGAGTATCATCCAAGAGCTTATGTTGTTCAATGAACTCAGAGAGCTGTTTATTCATTATTGCCTCTATTATTTTGGCAGGGAAGGGAAGGCAGGCAATAGGTCTGTAGTTGGAAGTGATGGTAGGGTCTAAGGAAGGCTTCTTGATCAAAGGTTTAACAATAGCCTTCTTCCAGATCTGTGGATAGACACCGGTTTTAAAGATGGTATTACATTCATTTTTCATTGTACTTTTGAATACTAGGATGTTAGCGACCTCCGTCTACAGCCCGCATATAATTGGACTGTAGGTGAGTGTATATAATTATTCTCACATAAGAATGAAAAGGAGGATAGGATTGGTTTTGATAGACATTTCTCACCGGTTATAGGGACAGGGGAACTGAGACTCACTTTGGAGAAGGAAAGACGTGTGATAATACAATCGCCAATAGGTGAGAGCATATGAAGAAGAAAACGGTTATTAGTTTAGGCTATGTGCAGCGAGACTGTTAATTGCACTACTTTATTTTAATAGGAACGTGAAATAATACGAGGGATATAATACACTACTTTCCTATACCTAAGTGATGTAAGCAATAATGGTGAGTTATGTCTACTCTGCTTGCGTAAACTAAATAGATTAATACTAAGATTTAGTGAGTAATTTCTACTGCTCTCTTGTGCAACTATGATGAGAGGATTAATTTTCATTCCATACTTGGAATTTTCCAAATAGTGGGAAAACCAGAAGAGATATGTTACATACCTCTGTTAAAGTTAACAACAGAGGTATAACTCTGGTGGTCTAGCTTTTTGTCAGAACTCTAAGGAGGACCTTATTGACTCAAGATATCAATAATGTAAATATATATACAATTATTCAAATAACGAATATTGATATAAGGTTTCTTTTTACAGAAATACAATCTTAATTGATGTACACATCAATCCAGGAGCTTAAGGAACTGCGAATAGATAGGTGCATATTGATATAGGTTTCATTTTGATTACTAACTTTCTTCTCTATACTCTTGGTGTGGGACTCTTACTTGACTCACAAAGCTTTGGAGAATACTTCATAAGGAGTGGTTTGACTTGTTATTTCTTTCTCTTAAAAACTACACACTATGCGGGCTTTCGTATTCAAAGGAAGGTGGAAGGCATTCCCCCTTTTTTTCTAAATTAGGCCATACGATAATAGTTTAATAACTGTGGATAATGTTTATTTGGTTACAGCCCTGAAGAAGTCAGTGTGTTTATTTTGTACACGACGAAACACGTGTTGGCTGTCGTTTGCATCATCATTTGGAATTTTGAAGCAAGAAAATAAACGACAAGAAAGACACATCTATTTTGATTCATGGACAATTTTATCACATATTGGTGATTTGAGAAAAGTGACTCTTGCCTGGAATATTTACTTATATTTACAGACTGCTTTGTGATATGTGTGCTCAGAGGTTATTGTAGAGTTTTGTAGCTTTCAATTTTGAGAGTTGTTGATGTTGGATACGCATCATACCTCTAGAGGCACCACTTTTCATTAATATATACACAGGTATCCCGGATAGCAACAAGGTTGAGCGCCCATTAGTCTGTTGGTATCCCAATCAAGTTTTTTATAATCTAGCCAAGTTTACTACAGTTTCAGGGACTACACCCCCAAACAGTATACAGTTTTGGACATTTCATTTACAGGGGGGAGGAAGGACACCAATAGTATCTGTGAAATTTATCATGAATAAACTTGAGCTGCCCCAATACTACTTCGAGAACAAATTGGTAGACTAGAAATGGAGCCCACTGGACATCTGGATTTTGATTAAGAGCACTGAAGAGAGCCATTGACCTCTTGCGTGCTCTCATGGTAAAAATAGTAGCCCAAGTGCACTGAACCCCAGTGAGCGACAGGGCCCTTACACAGGTAGAGTGCAGAAATGACTCAGTGGTATGGCAATACCCAGCCTCCAGGCCTATGCTTGCCATTAAGAATCCATTATTTGTGTTAGTGGGCTGAATGGAGGGCCTAGCCTTACAAACCTGAGAAGTTCTTGAAACGTGAAGGGCTATCGGATGGAAACTGTTCTAGAGACATGGTAAGCTAATCACAGCAAGCAGTAGTACCTTGCATTAAAACCCTGGTTTCTGGCCTTATTATAAAGGAGCCAACTGTACAGATATAGGATGGAAAATAAAAAAAATGCTCAGTCTTGACATGTCTTAGATGGCAAGCAAGCAGTCAACAAGTGACCAATTGCTTTACGGGCCTCCCCTTCACTGACCAATGTAAAGTGAAAGTGTAGTCTAATGCATTCCCCGATGAAGGAATCACACTACCCCTGTGCACACGGCCACTAAATAAGCCCATAAATTGAGCCTCACCTAGTTCATCATATGGAGTCTTAGCCAATTACCTTAATTGGAGTAAGCATAGCTAAAAATTGCACAGGCTATTATTCACTAGTTTTGAGTCGATCATTCTTAAAACGGTGCCCCTTTACTGCTGGGGGGAGAGAAGAGCAGTAGTACGATGTAAATAATTCAGAACCCCAAACCCAATATTAGTTTTACCATTTTACGTTTCTGCTTCTCGCGCTGCGAGAAAGCAGTGGGGCAACGACCCTCCGCCCTAACAGAGGAGCAGCCCATGGTGCTTTGTATAAATGAAGGTGTGAATGTTACCCTGATAATATGTGTTGTTTTGTACAAACAATAATTAACCTTTCAAGGCTATGATGGTCCCTGAAGGATACACATCACCTAATTATTGATAGGGGACAATTACCTAATTACTAGATTAATACAAGACCGAGAATACTATGGCCCAATTTTAATGTTTGACTGCACTAAAATGATAACTGTATCCATGTGCCATTAGATTTACTAGAGGTTGTCAACCTTATGTTTTCCATATCAATTGATTTTGATCCCTTGAGCATTACACTTGACACCCTCTGAAACTAGTGTGATGTGGGTTGAAACTCATTTATATTCCTTTTTTTCTTGGTATTTTTGAAGCATAGAAGTCACTCTTGCCCTGATAAATGCCACCTACACCTACCTATAGGCTGCTCTACCGACATAAACATGATGCCCTTTGCTAGTGGGTTGAAATAACCATCACCACTATTTTAATCCTATCCCTGGGAACAGAATAAAGTATATAGAGTCTATCCATTACAGTTTTATTCAATTTTCTCATTTCCCCCTCTGAAATATTACCTTCAAACTCACTTACCAGTAAGAGTGGTGTCAGCTCGACCCCCCACCTACTGGGACCTAGGACATACTCACTCTCACCTGGATCCGGATAGCAATCTTTTATGCAACCAAGTTCCATTAAATATTCTTAGGTCAAATTTATCAAAAGGTATACAACAGAGAGAAGACTGTCTGTTCTTATTACAGTAAAGTGAAAAAAATTCAATACTGATGACATCATTTTTCCCAAGTCTTATACATGGATATTTCATAGTGATAACTATTCTACAGTGAGGTGCTCAAATCTTGCACACATTTAGGTGTTACATCGATGCTGAGCCGTTTTGATGGAAAAGTCCATGCTGCAGAGGCAGTGTATTGGTTCTACTCAGGGTTGCTCCATGCACCAGAGGAGATGCGTTGGTTATTCTGAACCATAAATGGGATGGTGGACCATCTTCAAGACAACATTAAAGGGTCCAGGGCAGAGGAGGGCAGGACTCACAGTTGACAAAGTCCAGGAGCTGGGTTAAAAGTTGTTGAAGTCTGTTTTTTTCCATAGGCTCGGATCAGGATACCAGCCAACAAGCCCTCTGAGTCATTCTGGTGTTCCTGGGTTCAAGCTGCAGCTCCAGTCCTTCTCACTCAGGCAAGAGGGCAGCTGAATGGCAGGGCAGACATCCAACAGGGCAGCAGTCCAACAGGGCAACAGTCTAACAGGGCAGCAGCTCAGTAGATTAGCAGTTGTTCCAGCAGCACAGCAGTTGTTCCTCCTGGCGAAAGTTGTCCACAGGAAATTTATGATAGAATTTCGCATGCCTTAGGAACTCCGTCATTCAAATTAATGTGCCTTTAGCACGCATTTGTTCTGCATGCAAGTCATATTTACGACTTGCCTTAGGGAGGCGCTGGATATTTGAGTAGTTAAATTTACTATTCCAAATTCAGTCTGCGCAAAAGTATGGAAAGTGTTGGACTTTAATTCCAAAACCACTCCACCATTGCGCCCCCCCTTAAAGCAAGTCATTGTAAAGACTTGCGTGCAGAACAATTGCGTGCTAAAGAGGCATTTGTTCTGTTGTCAGGACTGTGAAGGCACAGCATGATTCCAGCTTTGTCCTAAAGGACATTTTCCACCCACAGTTCTAGAAGTGTACTGAAGAGTTGGGGCTGAGGGTCCAATATTAATACCTGAACGCACATTGAAGAAGCAGAAGTGTCTAAAAATTTTCCTTTGAAGTACTCAGAATTTTCTTACTTCCCTGCCCTGACTCTGAGTTGTTCTAAGTTGGCTACAGGAACAATGCAGTGGTGACAAATACTTTATGTGAAGGCAGAGCATAGACTATTCAGTTGCAAGTAGGGCTGTACCTAGGTCCACCCCAATCCTGCCATTGGATGGCCCATCCAAGGACAACTAAGAACTATATTATGTGTCATGCTGCCTAATACAGGTTGCAGGAACCAAATAACAAAGGCAGACAAATCAATCTTTCTAAAAGTCAAAATTTCAAAATTGTAGTTGAAAATATGTATTTACCATAAGAGAGGATTTGTCATTACAATTTTAAAAACACCAAACATGAACTGGTTCTCTGTTCCCATTTATAAGTTACAGCTTATTAAATTTAATAAGGTAATTCCAATGTTATCCTATTAGAGAAGGTGGCCTTGCAGTAGTGAAAAACAAATTTACGAGTGTTTCTCTGCCAGGACACATAAAACTTAAGAGTATATGTTCTACATTTTAAATACACTGCATCCTCCCCTCTGGGCTGTCCAGGGCCTACCCCATGGCTGACCTAAACAGGAACGGTTGGGTCTGGCAAAAGTTTATTTTTCCAGGTCGAAATGGAGGTTTAACTGCACACACAAGCAATGGCAGTCCCTAGTCGTATTTGAAAGCGCTACTCAAGTGAGTGGCACAATTGGTGCTGCAGGCCCTATGGTAGCATTTAACTCACATGCCATGGGTACATGCAGTACCACATTACCTGGGATTAATATGTAAATTGAAATGCCAATTGGGTTCAAGCCAATATTACCATGTTTTAAGGAGGGAGCACATACACTTTAACATTGGTTAGCAGTAGTAAATTGTACATAGTAGTAAGGCCAGCAAAAATGAGATCAGAAAAGCTAGAGGAGAAAGGCAAAAGGTTTGAGAGGAAGACCACCCTAAGGCTGACAAGTCTAACAGAGTACACATGAACAATTTCAGAACCAAAAAGGTTTCACTGTGGCATCACAATAATCAGGGCTGGAACATGTTTGTCTAAAAAAAAATCTCTCATCGGGTCATTTGAAAAAGGATGGTTGGTCCAGTAAATGTAGAAAGGCTGAAAAGGCTGCTAAATAACTTTTAAAGGATTCACTGCAATGCTCTGCTGGTTCTAAGACAAAACAAACAACAAAATATCAGATAACTTGGCTGGCAATAGGTCTTTCCTTCGGGTCTCTACGTCAGGCCACAAGTTTATCCCAGCACCTCACATACATTAGCTTTGTTGAAGAGTGCCAGGCAGCCAGGATGACATACACAACTTTGGTTGGCAAGTCACACACCATCAATGGCCACTACTCAGAATCCATTCCTGGAGGTGTGGATTGCACATGGGCAGGTAAAAAATGCTTCCCTGATGCTGTAACACATGAATTTCACAAAATGGTAAACTGATTGGAGGGCAGACATACATTCTAAAAAGCTCTGGGTACCACACACTCCTTGCCCAATCCAGTGCCACTAAAATGATTTGGAACTGTGTTTTCCGTATATTCGTCTAAACTTTCATCAGCGGAGGTAGAAGCAGTAAGGTTTACAAGAGTCCCTCCCTCTACCCCAATTGAAATGAAAAGAAATGTTGGACATACGTTTTTGCTAAGGTGGCTAAGGGCTCCAGTCAGGGTATGTCCCAATGCCTGCGCTACCTTGGGATGCAGCCACAATGTCTCATCTGCCGCATACTGTCATCAGAGCTCGTCCAACTTGCCGCTCAAAAGTGTAGATCACAATTAATGAATTGCCCTGATGTTCCAACCTTCTCCACAGGGCATACCCTCCCAGCTCAGTCAGGACCCAACCTTGAACTTCAGAAAATGCCTGTTAGACTACAGGAAAGACATATGCAAGTAAATGTCCTGCAGGTCCAAAGCTGCCATCCATTTGTCCAAATTCAGGACCGGTGGAACCTGGGCCAGTGGGCCCATTTTGAATATATCATTGCTCAGGAAGGCCTTCAGAGAGTAAACATCTAAAATAGAACAGAGACCTCCATCTTTTTTTGGCATGAGAAAATACCAAAAGTAACATTCTGTCTCTATTTCTGAATTTAGAACATTCTTAGAATCTTCTTGGACCCGGATCGCTCTGCAAACACGCCTCTAAAGTCTGGAACACTTTCTCCACCCTCACCCAAGATGCAATCTACATCCCAGAGATATGGCTCATCCTCTCATCCGCCCCCGATATCACCACTGCAATGCCCAGTGGCCACAAGATGGCACTCCGGCACAACACCAACAAACATGGAGGTGGCAGCTACACCACCACCGAAGACGACACCACCTGATCATGGAGCACCTGAACTTCCAACTCGACACTGACGACAAAACAACCATCAAAGGCATCCTCACATCCACACCCTATGGACAACACACTGGCCTTTACTATGCCATCACAGACTTCATCGCTTTACTTGCAATCAAATCTACACACTACATATTCCTCAGAGATGTCAACTTCCACCTTCATGACCCCACAGACCTCTTGGAATTAAAGAACATCACCCTTACCCAGTTGGTTGCAGACCACACACACAGAGCAGGACACAAAATGGACCCTTTCTTCACATTTAGCAACAGAGTTAAATACAGCCAGGGCTCTGCACTCACCTGGACTGACCACGTCATCATCACAGGATCACCTTGCACCATCCCCAACCCTCCCAGCCCCTCTTCTCCTAGAGCAAAGTGACAAAGACCCAATGGACAGATGCCGTCAACACTATCCAGCCAGATACCACAACAAACCTGAAAGAGGCAGTCTGGAACTTGAACACCTGGATTACCAAACCTGCAAAAAGCTGCAAATCTACCAAACAAGCCAGGTGGCATACACCGGAACTCAGAACAATGAAATACAGCTGCAAACAACTGAGATGGTGTACGAGCAGAGACGATACAGATCATGCCACGTCCAAGTCAAGTCAGCCCTCAACTAATACCACCAATGACTCAAAGATGCACAAAAGGGCACCCTTGCATACTGCATCAGGCTAGCGCCACCCACACTAAGGAACTCTTCAACACTGTTGGAGAGTTTTTCTGGCCAACTGCCCAGGGAACACAATTGCTCCCTCGCAGGAACTCTGCAACGCTTTAGCAAATCACTTCCTCAAGATTTCCACCATCTACAGGATATTTGAGCCCCAACCCACCGACCACCTCAGCCTCCTCACTCCAATGAAAGCCTTCCCAACAAACATAGGGAGCAGCTTACTGCATGTGATACCACAGCCATCATGGACTCCATCCACTCAGGAGCACACAGCAACACCTGCACCTACACTTCTTCAACCTCGGAGGTAACAAGATGAGCCACCAGCTTACCAATATTATCAATGCATCTATTGCCACAGCCACCTTCCCCAGACACCTAGAAACCTGCAGAGGTCAGACCTCTCACCAGAAACCCCACTCACACCCCAGCAAACTCCAGAACTACCTCCCATCTCAAAAGCAAAGTCGTAGGGAAGGTCATCAACTGTCATGTCACCGAACACCTGGAGAAAAACAACCTGCTAGATGCCTCACAATCCAGTTTCTGAGCCAACTACAGCACCAAGATGTTCCTGAGCACTGCTACGAATGATAGCTGCACCCTACTGGACAGAGGAGAATCAGCCGCCCTGATCCTTCCCTAACTCTCAGCAGCCCACCACACACTCATCAAGAGACGGCACCAAATCGGAATCAAGGGAGACACGCTAAGTTAGATTTCATCGTTCCTTAATGGATGCATGCAAAAATCACCCCTCACCTCAGAACCCAAAGACGCCATCTGCGGCTCGTCCAAGGTTCATCCCTCAGCCCTACCCTCTTCAACACCTATATGACGCCTCTCGCGGATTACAACAGAACCCACAAAATCAACATCATATTCTATATTGACAACCCCGAGCTCATCCTCTCGCTCTGAAATGACCAACTTCCACATCTGCCTGAAGAACTTTGCAGTCTTCATGAAGGACAACTTGGACAAGACCAAAGTGCTGATCTTTGGAAAGCATGCCTCCCCCTGGAGTGACACCTAGTAGCTCACTGAACTCGGATCCACCCCCACACCAAAAGGCCATGCCTGCAATCTTGGCATCATACTGGACAACAAACTTACCATGAAATGACAGATCAACACAGTCTCCTTTGCCTGCTTCCACACTCTCTGCATGCTCTGAAGAATCTTCAAATGGCTCCCCTTTTCACGAGAAAAACACAGTCATGCCAGCCCTCATCCCCAGCTACCTGAAATACAGAAACACACTGTACACAGGAACCGCCACTCAACTCATGGGAAGACTCCAGGTGATAGAGAATTTAGTAGCAAGACTGATCTTCATCCTGCCTTAATTGACCCACATCACCCAAGCCCTGAGGAACCTCCACTGGCTCCCAGTCCAGGAAAGAGGCCTGCAAAACCTCCATGATCAAGGACCAGGGTACACAAACCACCACCTGAACTTTCACCAACCATCCAGAAACCTTTGCTCCGCCTCCCTCCTTCTTGTATTGACAATGCACATCTGCTGTAGGTACAGCAGCTGCTGCTCCTTCTCCCACCTTGTTGCCAAGAACTTGAACACCCTCACTTTCCACCTCCGAACTTTGCCCTCGCTTATGGACTTCAGAAAAAAATGACGTAAAATGAAATAATGATTAATAAAACACGCACAACTACCTGAGGGTGACTAGGCATGCCAGCTAGCTAACGGGCTAACAGGCTGGCTGAGACTGAGCAGAATCCTTATAGCTTAAAGAGCCATGTTTTCAGTTTTTTTCTAAAGACGAGGAGGCCTGTTTCCTTTTTTAACAGTAAGGGTAGGCTGTTCCAGAGAAAGGAAGTGCTGCTTATGAAGCTTCTCCCACCCCATTGTGATCTCTGTGCTCTAGGGACAATGATGTTGAACACTGATTGGCAGGATGAACCTGCTAAAACTACACATTAAAAATTGAGATTCTTCCCCATGAAGAGCCGTGAAAGCTATACATAGGGCTTTAAAATGTATGCACTTCTCAATGGGTAACCAATGGAGAAGTGAAAGGGCAGCTGAAACTGAATCTTTTTGAGGTATGCCAAGTGGTAGGTGTGCAGATGAGTTTTGTAGGATCTGCACAAGGAGAGGCACAGGAAGTGGCTTTCGACTAAGCCCAGCAACCCACAGCCTGGATACCTTCACAGGTGATAAGCTACTCATTGACTGATTTTGAGAGAACCTTTGAATAACAGAGCTTGTATTAAGTACCTCTGCACCCCAGCACTGCCCGAGTGCCATGGGCTCAGCACGCTTGGAGGAATGTGGCTCACTGGTTAGAGTGGCAGACCCTGATGCAGAGCTCTGGCCCGGGACCAGGGTTCAATTCCCGCCTCGGCAGGTCTTGGGCTCAATTTCCTCAGACCTGACAATTCTCGCCTCGGTGCCTATTCTAATCATGGGCCCCACGCTACAACTCTGGGCAATAGCTTGCTTAACCTCCACCCGGCCCCAACAGCGCTAGGATGCCTGGCTTCACCCTGGGGGTGCCCAGGAGTGGACACTTCACAGGGAAAGCCAGGATGGGTTCCTCAGCGGTATGAGTAATAGCGCCAGGAAACCGCTTGGTGACAGTGTGCTCTACAAATACCTTGACATTTACAATTCACGCTGTGCTGGTCTCAGTGGAGACCTTGTGACCCCAAACTATTTTTTTTGTTTTGTCAGTGGTTTTGCATAGCATGATCTCGGCCTGAAGATTTTGAAGCACCTACCATGCTCAACATGAGCACTAGTTATGTTACATATTCAGCAGGGACCCACTCCAGTGCATCAGAGCCCAGCGCTTATTTAGATTGCAATAAACAACGCACACTCACCAGTCCCCTGGGGCAGAAGAAGGGACCCACTCGATTGCATCAAAGACTGGCACTTGTTTGTTTATTTTCTTTTTATCCACTATACAGTGCAAACAACATCCAAAGGTATTGGAGCGCTTTACATGAGCACCAGTAACTTTGCACATGGACACATTCAGGTTACTACAGAGCAAGGAGGGAGGGGAGCCCTAAGGGATGTCCAGCAAGCATGGTCGGTTCAGGGCTGGACTGGCTGTAGCGGGCACCGGACATTTCCCCGGTAGACTGGAAGTACGGGGGGCAGTTTTGGACAGGTGGGGGCTGTTTCTGTTACTGGGGGCTGGTTTTGCCGCAGTGCTGTAAAATTGGCCCCTTGTAACAAAAGTGCACAGCACTGTTTCTGCCAGCTCCCCACCGTCCTCTCCTAGCCAGTCAGGCATAATTGACAGGGCTGGTTTGAGATCCCAGTCCAGCCGTGAGTCGGTTCCCAGAGAGCTGAGAACTTAGCGGCCTCTCTATTGGAAACATGTATGCTACTTGCCTTTGTGATGCTAAGTGAGGAGTACACAAGATTAAATGTAGAAGTAATGTTTATTGGAAAGGTACAAAGAGCCGTCCCAGCTGGCACAGCCAAGGCACACACAGTAAATGCCACTGAGAGAACAATCAGGGCAGGATGCTCATCAACACTCTAGATTGCATCACAGTATTCTCATAAATCTCTACCAGCATGATATCACCACACCTCCCCCTTTTAACCAAAATATACAGAGACAACGGAAAAGGAAAATAGGATACAGAAAGACAGAGGGGAAGTAAAACCAAAGGTCAGTGTAAGTAACATAATCTCGTAATCTGCTTGGTCTGGCATTAACCCCAGTGATCTTCCTAACACCCCACCCCGAAACATTTTTTGTCATTCTTCACATTTCTAGGGAAAAAAACAAGGGTCCTTAGCCACATGAGAGATGCTCCACCAATTTCCATTGGCCAACTCCACAGTAATCTTGTGAATCTCTACAACCTGCTGAGAATCTAAAAACTTGGAAAGGCCTTTTCTTACTGACACAGGGTTTTTTACTCTAACCCAGTCTCCAACACAAATCCTGTGGATTTCATTCTCAATAGTAGGTTACATTTTCATTGAACTTGTTTCAGATGATTTTCTATGGGCAGATTCCTACGTGCACCTCATCTCACTACCATGGTGGAAAGACTTCACCATTTAAAAGGGGTAAACCTGTGAAGAAGCTTTTATTCCTCTCATAAGTTTAAATGGACCGAAATTGGTCGCAACGCGAGGCGATGTGCGGTATGACCAAACACGATCTGTTACAGCTTAGGAAAATACAAGACTTGGATCTGAAAGCTGCCTGGACACACTCTACTACAACTCTATTAAATCTCTGGTTCTTGCCATTGCTTTGTGGATGATAAAGAGGAGTTCTACTATATTTAATGCTACAGGAGCGAAAAAAGGAATTCATCTCCTGTGAAACAAATTGGACAACGTTGTCTGTAAGAATTTCCTCAGGATAACCTTCCCTAAGAAAAATTTCATTCAGGCAATTGATGACACTTTTGGAATTGGGAACACTAATGTGTTCAACTTCAACCCACCTGCACAAATGGTCAACAAGAACCAAAAAGTATTTTGAGTTGATAGGAAGAACATGGAAAGGCCAAAGAAAATAGATACTTAACTTCTGCCAGGCTCTCCCAGAGGGAGGTACAGGAGATTCAACAACACCCTCAAGTACAAGAACTGTGGGGCATATTACCAACCAATAGAGATAATTTTTGTCTCTAACTTGTTTAGAGACAAAAATTATCGCCGCACATCGGCGATTTTTATCGCAGATAAACCTTGCTATTAGCAAGGTTTATCGCAAATGCGATAAAAAACGGCCGCAATGCATGAATATCGCTGAAAAGTCCGCGATATTCATGCATTATCGAGCGAATGCTCTTAGCCATGTTATCCACCTCCCATTGGTTAACATGGCTAAGAACTGCTCAGGGCAGGTGTTAGCTTTTGGAGATATTCGCGCTTAGCGCGAATATCTCCAAAAGTTGGTAATAGGAGATAGCGATGTTAGCGACTGTTTCCAGTCGCTAACATCTTGGCACGCCCACTTTGCATGTCATTAGTGATAAATATCACTGACATGCAAAGCGGGGCCCAAGATGGTCGCTATCTCCTATTTTATCGCAGATAAACCTTGCTATTAGCAAGGTTTATCGCAAATGCGATAAAAAACGGCCGCAATGCATGAATATCGCTGAAAAGTTCGCGATATTCATGCATTATCGAGCAAATGCTCTTAGCCATGTTATCCACCTCCCATTGGTTAACATGGCTAAGAACTGCTCAGGGCAGGTGTTAGCTTTTGGAGATATTCGCGCTTAGCGCGAATATCTCCAAAAGTTGGTAATAGGAGATAGCGATGTTAGCGACTGTTTCCAGTCGCTAACATCTTGGCACGCCCACTTTGCATGTCATTAGTGATAAATATCACTGACATGCAAAGCAGGGCCCAAGATGGTCGCTATCTCCTATTAGCTGTCGCTAACTGGTGTTAGCGACAGCTTGGTAATAGGGAGATCATTTTATCTCCGCTTTCTTGGCTTTTAAAGCCAAAAAAGCGGAGATAAACCTCCTTGATAATATGCCCCTGTGTTACTAGCATTGCATCAAACACATTTTTTAGCTAACTCATTGAACTGAGTGTTCATCCTAGGCCACCAAAAATCAGTTCTGACCTTTCTCTTAGGGATGGTTGTACCAAGATGGCCAGAATGAGCAGCCAAAATGATGTTCTCTCACTAACACTTTGTCGTATCTAACACCTTTTCCGCCTTCAACCGAAAGCTCATTGCTGACTTTCCAGAACATTTGGAGATCTGGAGAAAGACATTTCTCTTTCGGCCAACCTTTCTTGATCAGCATAGCAGCTTCCCTGAGTACAGCATCTTTATCAACTTCAGTCACCTAATCTTCTTCTGCAGAGGACAAACTTTTGTGATTGATACATGCCACAAAAACATTCCTCTATCTCAGTCTCCCAATCTTGCTCATCTGTGTCAGAAATTGGAGGTCTAGATAAACAGTCTGCTCTGCTATTCCTCCCTCCCGAGATGTATTCCACACTAAATAAGTACTCCAGTAGTTTTGTTGACAACCTAGCTAACCTAGCAGTAGTGCGTTTGACATTTTTCCCCGACAAGATATCCACTGAAGGTCGATGATCAGTTTCGAGAACAAAAGATCTGCCCCACAAGTATGACTTGAATTTCTCGACACTGCAGACTGCCAGAATGCAACTTGAAAGTGAGCTGCTGGAGCGGAGAGATAGCTCATGAAGGCAGCTTGTGGAGTTGCATGTGAACAAAACAAAGCTGGAGCGAGGAGACAGTTTGAATGCAGCATGTAGAGTTGCACGTGAGATGAGCCAAACCAGCACTGCAGTTCCTTTATTTTTTAAATCAATCTAAATTATCCCAATTTTAATGCTGGGCAGCATTACCACAACACAGCGGGAACCTAATGACACAGCAGGGAACCCCCGCAGAATGTTTAAATAAAGTGCAGAGCAAGTCCCTCGCAGCAAATGGGAATATAGCGCAAATGAGACATTTAAATTTAAATACGGGCACGGCTCTCTATACGGAATCGCCCAGGAGTGCCTTGGATAAAGAAGTATTAAAAAATAGTACTTACAGATGCGCTCCCATTTAGCAGGAAAGAGATACTTGCTACACAGCCATGAAAATCATCAGCAAGTGAAAGCTGTGGATAGGAAAATCACGTCTTCTGTCGCCACTAATGCAAAGTGAGGAGGATACAGGTAAAATTAGAAGTAATGTTTATTGGAAGGGTACAGAGAGCCGTCCCAGCTGGCACAGCCAAGGCACAAGCAGTAACTGCCTCTGAGAGAACAATCAGGGCAGGATGCTCATCAACTCTCTAGATGACATCACAGTATTCTCATAAATCTCTACCAGCATCATATACCCACACTTTGTTGCTTGGTGACCGTCGCTCTTCACCACCATCTCCCACCTATCGCTGCTTGCCCCGCTGTACACATATCCTCTCCTCCCCCGACCCTGCTTACCCATTTTTTGTTTCATTTCTTTTTATTCACTACATAGCACAAACAATACCAGAAGGAATTGAAGCACTTTGCATGAGCACCAGTTACTTTACACATGGACACGTTCAGCTGCCCTACAACCACTGGGCCATCCTTACTACAGGCAAAGAGGGAGGGGGCCCTGAGGGACATCAAGCAAGTATAGTCGGCTCACAGAGAGCAGAAAACTTAGCTGCCTGGTTGTTGGAAACATGTATGCTAAAAACAAATTAAAGCTGCTGCCCAAAAACATGCTATTTGTATTCATTAAAGGCAACCCCTTGCCATGACACAACATTGCTATTACACGGATCCCCTTCTCCCCCCACAGGTTGCCCCTTTCTCCTCCCTCCGAGCCTTCTTTGCACCTTTTCTTTCACCTTTTAGAACCCCATCCGAAGGTCCTGGAAGCTTCACATGAGCACCTGTTGCTTTACAGATGGACACATTTAGCTCCCTCCGATGGCCATCCCTGGACGGGCAATTCCGACAGTTTAAATACATCCTCTGCAGTGTCATTCAGTGAGTTTGCTCTGAAATTGAAGTCGGACAGACAGCTAACAAGAAGCCATCCTGCCAGCGTAGCTGCTTGTTTCCTTCTGTACTGAAAATGAGGCTGCCTTTGGCACACGTCGAGTGGCCACTCAAGAGGGCAGCCACCGTAGTGCCACATTCGGCACACCATCTTGTCTAGTGGTGGGGACCCCTTGGGAGTCCCCAAACCCAGCGCTGGCTATGTGTCACTTCAGCAATGGCAGAGGGTGCGGGCTAGGTACTTAAACCTACCCCGCCCATTGGTCCTTCCTTTTTATCCTTCTGGTCATGCTGTCAGTCACACCATCAGGACGTGTCCCTTTTGTCGGGTTGCAAAGCTGCTTACAATGATTTACAGTAAGTTGGGCCCTATGGTCTCTGTGTGGGTCACATTGACCCTCTCCCCCACCGGCCACATCTCTGTCAGATGCAACGTCTGGGAACAGGGAGTTTGTTAAAGCACCTGGTCAGCATCCCGTTTGGGGGGTGGTGGGCTGCTGCTTTCACTGATTGGGCTTCCTGTTGCCTCCAGCTGCATGGTGCACATTGGGCGGATGCATGGAGAAGCCTGGCATGGCAGGGTGGTTATGGCTGCTCTGGTCCTGGGGCCCCCGGAGGTGCCATGAGGGGGCTGCGTGTCTGCCGCAGCTCAGTGCACACTTTGCACACCAGTGCTTGGGGCGTACCTGATGGCCGTTTGTCCAGTGACCGCTAGTGGTCCTGAAGGGGCTTGGCTTTGGCAGTGAACAGCCCCAGCAATTTGCAACGCTGAGCGACACCCAAAGTCGTGGGTCAACCGTGTGTGCCGGAAGGCACCCGACCGCACAACAGCTGCAGGGGTGCCGCACGAGTACCCGGGTCCTCACGTTTAGCAATTTGCAACACTGGGGCGGCAAACGATGTTGTGGGTAAACTGTGTGTGCTTGAAGGCCCCTTGACCACACAAAAGCCGCAGGTGGGCTGCAAGAGTGCCCGGGCCCTCCTGTTTGGTCACTGAGTGTGGCAGTGCTGCTCCCCAGCAGATTGACAATTCTGTGGCTGCATATTTTTGGTCGACTGGGTGCTTGGTAAGGCAAATGCTACTTTTAGAAAGTTAGCATTTGCTTGCCTAACCATTTTCAGCCCGCCTCTGCTTGGATGTGTATCTGACAGTCTGGGTTATGTGAGTGACAGGGCTAGGGGTTGACAGGTAGTGAATGCAAGGATTACACCTTGGTGGGAGGTGGGAGTGCCCCTGGAATCTGAATAGGGCTGTGCTCTGCCACCACAATGCTGGCTCCGCCCCCTGGGGAGCGAATGATGACTCAGCCGGCACCTGGCCCAGGAAGGGCGAAGCACTGTTGTTGGACCTGGCCCTTTTGGAAGGTTTACCCCAAAACTTTTTGCTTTTTCCTAGCCTGTTTCTGTGACCTGGTGTTGGTGATTTTAAGCCTCTGCGCACTTTTTCACTGTGGTACAGTGTAAAGTGCATGAGCTCTCTGTGTATGTGTGGTGAGTGACCTGCCCTCCCATAGGAATGAATGGGGAATATGTATGCCCATGGTAGTTCCTGATGTGTTGGGAGTGCAGGGTCGAGTTTGGTATGTGAGAACTCGTGAGACTGAATGCTGCACAATGGTATATGCGGCATGATTGTGTCTAGTCTAGAAGTGCCACTTTTAGAAGTTGGCATATTTGTGTAATTTGTGCCTGCCGTGTGATTGGCTGGTGAGCCTGGCCCAGAGTGCCTGGGCCTGCTTGTGGATTGACTGTCTGGTTTGAGGGTGACAGGGGCTGCAGAGTCCCCAGGAGGTTGTCTGAGTCAGCCCGTGGATGAAAGGCTGCATCTGCTGCCAGGGAAGTGGGAGGAGATAGCACCTGATAGTGAATAGGGCTGTGCCTGCCTGACCACAATGCTGGCTCCACCTCCCGCTGGGCGACTATCACCTCTGTCCCTGATACTGAAAGAAAGAAGGAAGCCAGGAAAGCCCCAGTGCTCCAGCAAACACCCAGAACTGGTTTAGACCGGGCTCAGGGCCCACTTGCACAAAGACTTCAAAGGACTTCAAAGACTTTTAGGGGTATAAGAGAAGGACCCCTGACTACAGAAAATGAGATTCTACAATCAAGAGGAACCTCTGCTGGAAGAAGGACTGCTGGAGAACTGAAGGAAGATTGCCTTGCTGTGTGCTCTAAGGGCTGACCTATTCTGCTGACCAACTGAAGCTGAGGAGAAGAGGGACTTTGCTGTGTGCTGTGACCCTGCTTACTTGAACTCCAAGAGACTTTGCTGTGTGCTGTGTCTCCTAAACTGAATCTCCAAGGGCCTGAGAAAAGCTGGCCCCCTGTTGGAACCCGGGGTTAAAAGGTTCCTAAGCTTTGCCAAGAACTGCTGAGGAGATCGTGTGGTGGTCTGCCCCAACGCGTGTTTTCTAACTACCAGCTGTGAGGAACGATCGCTGTGCTCATCGGCACAGATTCAGGGGTGAGGAGAGGCCCGAGGTGTGTCCCTGTGTCCAGGATCCCCCTGTCGATCTGCTGGTTGGGAAACAGTCTGACCGCGATCTGCGGCCCCGAAAATCTCTTGCCGCCAAATCACCGTCGCGGCCCGGGGCCAGAAACACCCTCTACAAACTGCCTTCATGCCCAGGAGCTGCGGTAGCGGAGATCGAAGCCGCCGCGCTCCCATTGGTCCCTCGAGCCGAGCCCCCTCACTGACGCCGCGACGGGATTGGCTCGTGCGCCGTAGCGTAAGCGCTGAGGCCGTGTTGTGGTTCGCTGTTTAGGACGCGTCATCACAGGCCTGCCCCGGGAGCCGCACTGCCATTGGCTGACTCCCGGGTGTGTGTGGAGGCTTGTCACAAACGCCGCGACCGGATTGGTCCCCGTCATCGGGACCTTTGGAGAGCCGTATGTTTAGCGCCGGAGCCGGGGGAGAGTGACCCAACCTCGCCGAGGGAATAACCAAAGTGATCTTTGCCCCTGGCCTGTCGTCCCTGCTTTGAGAGCCGAGTTAGCTCCCCGCCGCTCCCTGGAGGACCGAGAGCGGGCGGAGGGCTGCCGGGACCGGCCGGGGTGGAGTGAAGTCTACTCTGCTCAGCGCGAAGGCGCCGACTGAATCCTAGGTGAGGCGCGCTGATAGTGTCTGGTGCTAACCAGTTCGAGGGACTGACCCTTGAAGTAAATCACACGCTGGCATTATTTTAACAGAGCATATTAAGAGCTAATTTAAACTAAATCAGGCGCATTATTATTTTACTACTGACCTAAAGAGACTTGAGACTATTTTTATTAAGAAACTACCTGATAATATAGGTGCAGATGAACCAGGGAGGTTCATGGGGGCATATTGGTTCAAGAGCCTGTGTGGCTCCTGCCTTTTTGCGCAGTACTGTTCAAGGGCTAGTGAGAGCCCATGCCCTAGTGTGCTTGTTATCCCAGCTTCCCAGCAATTAGTGGGCAGCTGCACCGTTTAGGCCCTGACATTGAGACACAGGGCGTTCTAGCCCCAACATGGCCAGTTGGCCTAGGGACTGCCACATGTAGTGGCTTATGTAGGTTTTGCGCAATTGTGTGGTTTTTCCTTGCACCTCTGAATGTGTTTTCATGCATCATGTGTTTTTGCGCTATTGAGTTATGTTCTGGCACCTCTGAATGGTTTTATGCATCATGTGTCTTCCTTGATCTTACACCCCTGAATGTTTTAGGCATCATGTGTTTTCCTTCCCTACACGGCTGAATGTATTTTAGATGCATCATGTGTAATGTGTTCTTGCTGATATCCCTAATTGTATTGTGATACTTAGGTGGTTGTTCTTTTTAGTACAGGTGGTCCTAGTGAGGTCCTGGTTAAGCATGGGCGGATTTTGCGGATCCACGATTCACGAATTTGCGGATTCACGGATCGTGGATCCGCAAAATCCGCGGATTTTGCGGATCGGCGGATTTGGGGGCGGGGCTTTACTGGATAATCAGTAAGTGCTACCTCGTTGGGTAAATGTATAGTGCTTTTACTACACTACAGCTACCTAAAGTGCCCGAGAGTTGTCAACAGCGACCAGGTGTGTGTTACTATGCAATCGCGCCGAAGGGCGCAGGGGTCCCTTGAGTGATCTGCCCATCATAGTGGGTAAATGGCGGGAAGACGGTGCACACCTCGAGTGTGTGGGCGGGGCCAAACGGACAGGGCTTCCATGCGAGTGCACATGCCTCTTGTGTGTATAAAAGGTCAGAGACTGATCGGAGCAACAGATGTAGAAACAGAAGCTCCTGGTCACAGAACAGCACGGGGATTGCGCTCGTGAAGGTCAAAGATGCAAAGGCCTGTATCCAGCGTCACAGCTGATTTTCGACGGTATATTTGGGAAGAAGGCACACCTGCCCAGCCTCCACAACGCTCAGGATTGTTTTTGGGCTGATGAATGAGTCACTGAATTAAAGCTTCAACTAGGGCACATGCTGTATTGATATCTGTAAGTGCTTCCTGTTGAGGTGTAATTTTTGTGCCAGGACCGTCGTGCCAGAATGAACCCTGCCCTTCATATTTATTCAAGAAGACACCACCGTTTTTTTGTAACTAATTTACGATGGCGCCAGCAAGCTGCCAGCGCCATCCTAAAATAGTTACTAAATTAGCTTCAACAGGAAGCTCTAATTGGTAACATAAAGCAGGCGCTCGAGCCCCTGCTTTATCTTATCTATTAGAGCTTCCTGCTGAAGCTAATTAAGTAACTTTAGGATGGCGCTGGCAGCTTGCCGGCGCCATCATAAATCAGTTACAGACCAGCAAGGCGTGAACTTTTGACCGGGAATCCGCCGCTCGCGAATTGCGGATTTTCGGTAAATTCGCGAGAGTTCGCGGATCGCGGATTTACCGAAAATCCGAAAAATCCGCGATCGGAGCTGATTTTTCGCTCATGCTTACTCCTGGTCCCCTGCGTGACAGTCTCCTAAGGTGGTTAGGGTTACAGGTGGTACTTACCTGTTCCCAGTAGTTACTGGATATGATTTACAACGGTTATTTTGTGCTATACTTACTCTAAGTTCTAGAAGTGCTATTTCTAAAAGTGTTGATTCTGACAGTGGCCCATGTGGCCCTGTCTTGTAAATAATCCCTTATGAATACTGCCCGTGCCAGTTGGCACAATGTACATGTGTGATCTTTATCTGATGTGATTTTGACAATACAGAAGTTATTTTCATATAACCTTGTGTGGAGTTCCTTTTGTGGTGTGCCTAGGATGTTGTTGCTGTTGTGTGCTGGCGCAAATGCTTTACACATTGCCTCCAAGTTTAGCCTCACTGCTCGTGCCAAGCTACCAAGGGGGTGAGCAGGGGTTATCTTGGCGTGTGACTCCCTTGCCCTCACTAGAATGGTGGTTTCTGCCAGGCTTTGGCGTCAACCTTAGCCTACCAGAAATAGCCAGTTCTAACAACTGTCAACAAGGTACTCCTGGCTGCCCCTGTCCACACAATGCTGGCTCCACCTCCTGTGGAGCATCTGATGTGCCTGCCCCTCACACTGAAAGCAGAAACCAGAGTACACCCAACAAGTGCTCAGAGACTGAAAGAAGTTATGTAGAGGCCCCCCTGGCCTGTAAGAACAAAGAAAATGCTGTATAAAAGTAGGAGCTCCGCTCCTTGTAAATCAGAATCCTGTTTCCCACAACAAACCTCTGCCCAACTAGAAGGAGAAGAAGACGCTGGAAAGGCTGGCCTGCTGCTTGCCTTGCTGAGGAAGGGGAGGAGAAGACTTATTGAAAAGACTTTGCTGACTTGTGCTAGAACTTTCTCCAAGGGCTTGACTGAGCTTGTCCCCTGATCTGAACCCCAGAACTAGTGGGTTCTCTGTGCCTTGGCTCATCTGTGATTGAGCCGTGTGTTTCCTCCCGCCGGAGGCAAGACTGCGCCCCCCTCGCCCCCTCCTAGAACTGTGTCACTCGGGAGCTTGCCTGCCCTTTCACCCGTTGAGAGCCTCGCTCTGACTGAGCCGCTCTCTGCCACTCTGGTCAGGCCGCCTGCGCCTCTGCCACTGTTTGCTACTGGAGGACTTGGAGTGTTCATCTGCCCCCTCCCGCCGGAATCCTGGTCTCCAGAGTGCACATCCATAGCCTGGACGGCCACCTGTGCGTTGTGATCGCACCCGGCCACCCCGCTGTGCCCTCTGACTTGTGGAGAGGCCGCGCCGCATACCCAAAGGACTCACCACCTCTCTGGTCTTTGTGCCGCACCCCACCTAAAGCCTCCTGCCATTCTTCAGATCCCAAGGTACGTCTGCGCTTCCAAGCGCACCAAGAGCTTGCCCCGTCTCCCTGCATCGAGGGACATTTGCCGACTCGTGAGGCCAGTGCACCTCAAGCAAGAAATCGACAACGGGCCCGCACCATTCTTATTTCCCCGTCAGCCTGTGACTGTGTACCAAGGCCTTCCCTGTGCCTTGGCCCAAGAGGCTCCTCTCATCGCCTCCCTGCTCCTCACTGCAGCCGAGAGCCCCCACCTCCGGAAAAGGCCCGGGGTTCCTTGAGGCTCCTCTCATTGCCTGCTTGCTGCTCTGCAGCTCAGCCCCCACCTCCGGAAAAGGCCCAGGGTATCTCGAGGCCCCTCTCTGGTATCCATTCAACCCGCACCGCAAGATGCGTGAGCATTGGTAGGGCCCGGGGTTTTCTTCCGTGTGGAGCACAGAGGAGCGCTGCGAAGCCCACAGAGGCGCTTGGGAGCGCCATACCTTCCAGGAACGGGGCAAGAGGCCCCCAATATTTCATATCAAGAACTGTGGCATTATCCTTTCTAAAGAGTAACTGAACTGCCACAAAAAGAACTATTTTAAGCAAAAGAGACTAAAAGGAAGCAGCTATTAATTCAAAAGAACACTTGCCATTTTTCTATGATCTTGTGGCCTAACAAAAATCGTTTTATTGGTCTTGTGATAAGTCTTACCTGAATATATATATTTTTACATAAAGAAGACGTATTTTTATATATCTACAGCCTCGTGTCCGTTTGTGGGGGGATTGGTAAATTTACTGTGTGTGTGATTACAAATGCTTAACTAAGAAACGCCTGAAGAATAGCCTTGGCTGCTCACGCCACGCACCTAGAGGGTGAGCAAGGGTATTTCTAAGGGGTCATCCTTCGCCCTGACTTAGAGGAGAGGGTCCCTGCTTGTCACAAGTGAATACTTGCACCAACCAGAGACCCCCAATTCTAACACTAGACAACAACACAAAGGCAAAGGAAAGAATCACTGGGTACAAAAAAGCTGACAGGGGCAATGGGGATCACCGAGTCATCACCAGGTTTGCGACATGTATGTGCTCACGAGGTATCAAGATTAGCGGTGGGGGGAATGTTCTACTTCCTGAACTTCCCTTTGAGATAAAGGAGCAGGGCACAGCCAGGATCAGGCTGGCGGAGATGTGGGTCACTTCGGGGGACAGCAGAAGACTTCCGTTCAGTGTATCGGCGGCACACGTCAAGGCTTAAAGTTTAAGATGTTTTATCTTTCACTCCCCCTCCCTCCAGAGTTGTGTTTGTTGAAGGAACATTGACCATCAGTTTCGGGCAGAACAACAGTACACCAGGTCCTCAGCGCCGCTGCCTTGTACCAGAAAAGTAAGTATGTCAGGGATGTGGCACCATGAGCAAGGGAAAGGGATGCTGAAACAGAACATGGGACAACCCATAGCAATGGCGAAAGAAGGGGTGAGGCCATTCTCATACACATTTCTCTAGCCATACATAATCAGCCAATTGGGTGGCAGGTGCGCAAGGGCATGAATAGCCAAGGCTTACCCTCCCTATTTTCCCAGAGGACAACAGTCGGGGACTCTCAGCCCAGCCTGTCTCAAGATGTAGACTGGGCAGCATTCATGCAGATGATGAAGGTAAAAGGTTTAGACTGGGCAAGGGTATATTGAATGCACAAGACCCACGGTTTCTGGCGTTGAAATTGACATATCCGGTGCTGAACAGTCAGCCAACACGCACGCAGGGCCCTCGAGGCGAAAAAGGCCCCCGCAGGCCGACAAACAAGGAATTCCCCGCCGAGGTCCCTGTATTGTATTGTATTGTATTCAAACTTATAAAGCACACTGTAACCCTAGGGGCATCCTGGTGCTGCGGTACATATGCACTGTCACCATAATTCTGGAATCAGCATGTTGCTAAGCTAAACCTGTACTCTAAGGAATAGCCAGTTTTTACTTTCCCCCTGAACTTCAGCAGATCCTGCAACTGTCTTAAGTCAGCTGGGAGACCATTCCAAATGCATGCTGTCGTATAGCTGAAAGTTCTTCCACCTGATTTAGCTCTCTTAATCTTGGGTATATTAACCAGGCTGGCCTAAGAGGAACGGAGGCTGCGGTGGGAGTATACCAGTTGAACTTGGACTACAATGGTATGGGTCCCATCCCATGCAGTGCCTCAAAGACAATGCAGAGTGACTTGAATTGTATCTTCTGGAATACAGGGAGCCAGTGCAGCTCCGCCAGTACCAGAGATGTGGATGAATGTTGTGGTCTTGATAAGGACAGCTTAGCCGCCACCGTCTGGATTCTCTGGAGTCTCCCAATCAAGTACCTTGGGAATTCCGCAGTAGTGCATTACCATAGTCAAGCTGACTCAGAATGATGCTCCTTACTACTTGTGCTCGTATCTGACTTGGGAGTAGTGGAAGAATCTTCCGGAGAACCCTGATGAGTGAAAAGCTGCTTCCACAATTTTATTAATATGAGTTTTGAGGTTTAGCTTGTCATTAAAGATGACCCCAAGATTACATGCCATCTTAACGGGTAACATGGGTGTCTCCGTGGAGATGGGCCAGAAGCCCATAGGAAGAGAGCAAGGGACTTTACCTGCTGCACAGCAGAGTATCTCAGTTTTCACGCAATTAAATTGCAATGAGTTGTTTTTCAACCAGTGCACCATTTCTTGCATGCAGTCATGAAAATTTTCCATCAAGAACGCTTGGTCTCACTCCAGTGACAAGATAAGCATAGTTTACCAAGCTGACCCCTTTTGACTTAATAATCACAATCAGGGGACTCATATAGGCGTTAAACAGTACCAGGCTAATTGCCGAGCCCTTGGGGACCCCATGCCTAATCTCAGCAAAATCCGAATGATAGGAGGGAAGAGCCACCGACTGACGGCTATTTGTCAGGTAGGATTGAAACCATTCCAGGGCTACTCCCAGCACACCTACTGTTTTCAACTTTGCTTGGAGAACTGTGTGGTTGACCGTGTCAAATGCCGCAGACAGGTCCAGAAAATCAGTATAGCTGGTTTCCCCCAGTCTGCTCGCAATCGAAGATCGTCCAGGACGTTCACCAGAGCTGTCTCTGTCCCATGGCCTGGGCAGAACCCAAACTGCACATCCTTCGACTTGTTATTAGACTCCAAAAACTGGGAGAGTGCCAAGCTGATCAGCTGCTCTATGATCTTTACTGGGTAGATGAGGAGGAATATGGGTCTTCAGCTCTTAGGGCATAATGGATTAAGTGCAGGTTTTTTCAGCAGAGGTGTTATTATTGCTTGCTTCCAGCTTGCCGCTACCAACCCACTGCTTAGCGATTGGTTGCACAGCTGTCGAAGTATTGGGAAGAGTTCAGATCCCAACTCCTTCCAAATTTGAGGAGTGAGGGTAGCCAGAGGAGAGCCAGAGGAGACTCCTAAGGCTATCTTATTAAACTCCTCCTCAGAGGGAATTTCAAAGTGATTAGGCAAGCCGCTTGATCACTAGACTTAGCCCCACACTCCCAGCTCTTTCACTTACTAGGTGATGACCGACCATCTATCTCACCAGACATGACAGCGTCGTCCTTTTTCAGCCCTTCTATGATTTTACTTATTTAGTCCTCAAAAAAGTGGCTAAGCTTGTTGCATAGCTCCTGACTAGGCAGAATCTTGTTTTTCGTACAGTCAGGACTGGCAATATCCTTCACAATTTTAAATATACCCTTTGTACTATTGGGAACCTTCTGGATAATTTTGGCAGAGTATTCAGCCTTAGCATTCACAATTTCCTTTTTGTGAGCAGCTATTTTCTCCTTCCAGTAAGCTTTATCCATTTCTGCATATGCCTTCCTCCATTGCGGCTCAGCCACTTTACAATTCTTTTTTTAAAGTCCTCAATGTTTCATTGAACCACGGGGCGGAGGGTCTCCCTAACTTCCTAATGTTCTTTACAGGGACGACCTGGTCAAGTTTTCCGACTGAGCAAGAACACCATTGATTCAGCATGAAGCAGAGACTGTGACAATGCCAACCATTAGCGTAGCACCAGAAAACTCACAGTCCTTGGAAAAACTGGGTAAGCTAATGGACACCATGATGAGTTTTATGGCAGACTACAAAACATGTTTTGCCAGCCTGGGCCCCCACCTTCACACAATGACTCAACCATTGGGGATAGTGGGTCCAGAAGTTTGTGAATGTGTGAGGGAATTAAATATGCGATAAGCAGACACAGGGCGCAGCTTCCCTCACTTAAGGCATCGACATCTGTTACACAGGTGGAGAGGCAGTTGGAGTCTATGGGGCTGCAGGCACTTCCACAGCAAGAGCCAGCATGCTAGCATCTTCTAGCCCACCTCATTGTCCCCCCTGTCTAGCCTGCGGCTGCATTGGGAAGTGAAGCACAGCTTAGGGAGGCCGGCCACCCAGTAGATACACAAGGTACAGCCCTGTCCTCTAGACAGACAAAGCCACCAAAGGAAATGCCCAATGCAACAGACAGGTTGCCGCTGATAACAGTTGCTCCTCTGGTGTCTGGTCACTGCTCACTGGGGTGGCAGGTCCCAATGGCAGAGAAAGATGGGATCTGGTGATGGAAATTTGTTGATATATTTACTTTACTGATGCATGGTTTGGATGGGTTGGACACAAGATAGATGGATGGGATGTAGAAGGGCAGACAGTTGAAATATCAAGCAAGGCCAGAAAAAACGATAGAAAACGGGCTAGAGGCATTTTCCATCCTGTCAGCGGTAGTGATGGAAAAACGTCCTAACAGGGTTATTCCAATATTCTTGTGCCATTCATAATGAGGCCCTAAAGTGGGTGGGGGGGGTAAAATTTTGATAGGCAGTACAGAAAGAAGATGACCATGTGCCCCAAACTGGGCTGGGGCCAAAAAAAAGTCCGGCATGGATGGAGCACATGGGCAAATCTACCCCATAGAAGACTGAATCTTTCAACAAAAATCAGAATAGACAATCATCATTCAAAGGTCAGTACCAATTTGAGTGAGGCCACATCAAGCAGCCCTTTTAAGGTGTGCACTGAATAGCTGGCCAGAGGGGTGGGTTTAAACGGCCCCTCATTGGTACTTTCAGGCTGTTCAATGCTGGGTCCTGCTCCTGGGGTAAAGCCTGCAAATTCACTCACAGCAGCAACAAATATGGGGCCCCTCATCCAGCAGAGGCCTGTAACAGCAAGCAGGAGTCCCCATTCCAAACAATAGGCAGGACAGTTAAGCTGCTTCAGTCGAACATCGACCCTCCCCTGTATGCCTCCTCTCACAGCACAAATTGGTATTCAGCATTCACCAGCACAGATACTGGACTCCCCCACAATGTGGACAGCTCCCTAGCTACTGCCTGCGCAGATAAGGGCCTGTCACAAATACTCTTGCACAACCTCCTCCAGCTACTTAGACAATAACCAACGATGGACAAATGCTGGTGAATGGTTTTGTAGAAGGCTTCAGGATCCCTTATGTAGGTCTACTGGTTAGCAGGTATGCAGACAATTGCAGGTCTGTGAAAGATCTCCCAGCAGTAGTACAGGATAAGGTTGTGAAAGAACTGAAATTAGGGAGGGTGGTAGGGCCATTCTCTCACCCCCTGCTTGAGAACTTTGTGGTTTCCTCCATGGATGTGGTCCCTAAGAAAGAGCAAGGGAGCTTTAGACTGATACACCACCTGTCACTCCATGAGGGGAAGTCAGTGAACCATGGGTTGGAGGTTTGAGCTTGTTTGGTGTCTTATTGCTTGGCTTGTATGAGGTGGCAGAGGACATGGTTAGGTGGGCGTGCAGAGGGGCTTGGTTAGCAAAGGCAGACATCAGTTTTCAGTTTGCTACCAGTCCACCTGGACAGCCACCACTTGCTGGGTTTCAAGCTAGATGGGCAGTTCTACTACAACAGGTGCATACCCATGGGTTGCACAGTGTCATGTCCTTACTTTGAGGCATTCAGCTATTTCTTACAATTGGAACTCTAATGGACCTACAGTGTAAAAGGGGTGACACACTATCTGGATGATTTCTTGTTCATTGGGGAGGAGGGGACTGTAGAATTTCCAAGGATTAACTGACCACTTAGGGGTTCTTCTGGCACCAGGGCAAATGGAGGGTCCAGCACAGGTTCCAACAATCCTGGGCATTAAGCTAGGCACAGTGGAGGGAATGTCCAGACTACTGGCCGGCAAGGTACAGGCCCTGACTCAGAACATACAGACAACAAGACGTAGGATAAGGCAACTTTGGGCGCCATTCAGAGTCTCCTGGGTAAATTAAATTTTGTGGCAAAGGTGATCCCAGCGGGGAAGGTTTTTTCCAGAAGGTTGGCTAGGGCCACAGCCAACATAAGAAAGAAACACAACCTGGTTAGACTGAGCAAAGGAATAAAACAGGACCTCGGAATGTGGGCTGAATTCTTAGCTGACTACAATCGCTGTCTTATAAGGAGAGCACCCTGACAGGCAGGCTGAACTGTGCCTGTTTACAGATGCATCAGGCAGGGAAGGCTTTGGCGCAATAATGGGGAGCAAGTGGTGTGCATAGAAATTGCCTAACGCTAGCCGCAAAAAGAAGATCACAGCCAACGTTACAGTCCTGCCACTGTTCCCCATAGTGGAAGCCCTCCATCTATGGCCAGAGGCACTGGCGTCTTAGAAGGGTTCTGTTGTGGACTGACAATATGGCAGTGGTACAGGCCATAAATGTACAATCAGATAAGTGTCCACTGATGCTCCGATTACTGTGGTAACTGGTGCAGGCTTGCCTGCTTAACAATGTGGAGTTTGGGGCTATGCACATCCAAGGGGTCAAGAACGTGGCAGCTGATGCTCTCTCTTGTTTTCAGAGGCTTTTTGGGAGGCGGGGCCGTGAGTGAGAGCGGAGATGTCCCCCTTCCCATCCCAACTTTGGCATCATGTACGGTGGAACAGCTGTTAATGGAACTAGGCAAACTATCTTTAGCACAGGGGACCAGGAGGCGATACACGGCCTGTGTCACCACTTTCTGCAATGTGGTAGGGTCCTGGGGCGAGGATACAACAACACCGGAGTACAAGGTGCAACTATTTGTCTAGTGGGCCAAGGACTAGGGCAAGAGCCACTCCTGGACCACGGGTCATCTAGCTGATGTGAGCCACCATGCCAAAATCAGGGGGCAACAGGATCCTGCCAGGACATTACCCATTAGGGAGGCGCTTAAGGGATGGGCTAGAGGGGAGACACGAGTACTGGATTCTAGGTCGCCCATTGAATTCCTCACGCTACAGGGTATGACAGAGGAAGTGTACAGGGCCACATACTCTCCTTTTCCAGCCAGCCTCTTTGCTGTGGGATTCAGCTTGGCATTCTTTGGGGTCTTCAGAATAAGTGGGTTTGTGGCCAGATTAAAAAAAGGATGTGTCTGGGGATGCTATAGGCAGAGAGGACATTAAGCTCATAGGAGACTCTAAGAATACGTGTGAGATATTCCAAAACTGACCAGACAGGGCTGGGGAAAGTAATTTTGCTACAAACTCTGAGTGACAAGAGGTACTGCCTGTGGGACTGGTCTCTAACTACTTAGGCCTCCACCCCAACAAAGGAGGCTGCCTGCTAATTCATGTGTATCTCATGCCTCTCATCAAGTTCCAGGTTGAGCAGATTATGAATTCTTGCTTGGAGTTGACAGGTAACTCTGGGCCAGAAAAGCATTTATCCAGCCGTTCCTTCCTAACAAGAGCAGCCACCTCAGCATTTAAGGTTGGCCTGCCACCTCAAGAGAGTGGGGCGGTAGGAGTCACAGTGCTGCAAGTGCTACATTCGCCCATAAAGGTTCTAAAGGGAAATAGAGATATGCAATGTAAATGAGTGTGGCTATAGAGATGTATCATTAGCTTGCAGTGTTAGTATTATCCCAAGTTTGCCAGTTATTTAGTGTTACTTGATTCACAAGAGTGCATTGTGTATGTAAAATTAAATGCTGTTTGCAACTTCGCATTTCTTTCTTTTGCCAGGACTCAAGGTGTAGATTATCAGCCATTCAGGCATCGCTAGGGTGGCTCACTTGGCAGAAAGCAGGAGCTGGAGGCATGGGCTCTCCACAAACAGAGAGCCTGGTTGGGGTTCCCGGCCATGCGATGGCACAGCTGTGGAAAATTAGTACGGTTTGGTGAACATTATCTGCGCCATCTTGCCTTTCCCCCTGATGCCACACTTTTTCGTGCGCGCCCGCCATTTTAAAATGCCTCGATCAGAACAGCCCCCCCTTTTTTGCATGCCCCCGGCCCCCGACATAGCCCTTCGCCCTCACCAAGCCTGCACGCTGACCAACTCCTCCCCCCCCCGCTCGCACCTGCCTTGAGTCATAAACCCCTCTTCAGCGCAGCTCTGCCTCAAAGCCCCATCCTGTTCCCAGCGCGACCCCTCCCTTCATTCTTTTCATAGTCCCGGGCCCTTTGATGCAAAAACCCCCTTTTTTCCTGTGCCCGTTTGTCTTCCTTGTTCCCAGGCCGACACCTAGCTCTGCTGATACTATTCCTTGCCCCTCCCCGTACAGTTGAAAGCTTCACTCATCAAAGGACCCCCGAGTTGATCAGACCCCCCACCCCACGAGATCCGATCGAACCCCCCACACTCCATGAATCGGCGGAATATCCAGCTGCGCGATAACCATCACCTGTTGTGACCGGGGTGGGGACTTCTACTGTAAATGTGTGTGGGAACGGGCCCGAAGGGGAGATTCCGGGAATGTCTTTTCGTACATCAAAGCATTGCCATGAATATGTAAACTGTAATAAAGCCACAAAAACCTGTATATAAGGGGCCAGGCCTCAGAAATGAGTTAGAGCACCTCAGAACGATACCTGCTGTCCAACTGATGTGTTTCTCCTCCGGAGAAAATAAAACCTTGTTTCCTGCCTTCCAGTCTCCAGCGCCTGCCTCTTCATTTGTTAATATCTTGTGGGTTCGAGAGGCGACACCGCCGGGCAATACTTAAGGACCTTATATTCTGGTTGGTAGCGTCACCCTTTTACAATTGGCGTCCCAAGCGTGGGGCCCATCAGCGACTCGTGGATCCAGTGGGAGAGGTCCTGACGACAGAGTGAACGACTGCAACGATCGGGAGAGCTCTTGCCCAATAGACCCTTGTCTGGCAGCCGATCATCCGAACTTCACTAGTTCCGAACAGACCTCTCTCGAGTGATCTACGGTCCTGACTGGGAACCATTAGGAGTGCCGTGAGAAATACGAGAAAAAGAGGACGAACGGGCGCTGGATTCGGAAGACAAGAAACTGTCCATACGGTCCGGGTAAGGTCGTGTAAACACGACAAACTGCAAAATAATTGTATTGGTTGTTCAGAAAATACTAGTATTACTCTTTATTTGACTTATTTGGAGATTCACTGTCTGCACACGGAGAAACAGTAGGCTCTTTCCCTTTTGCAAACAGTGAAGGATAGGTAACGCAGCCGTCGTGCCTATTTTTCTCCCCCACTGATTCTATTATTTATTAACGGTTTTTGGGAGATTCCCTCTCCCACACTGATTAACTGGGTTCTTTGACCCCGAACTACTGTTCACGGATTGCCTTCTGGATATTCTCTGTCTGCAAACAGGAAATAACAGATTCCTCTTTGCGGATAGTGAAAGGGTAGAGGACGCAGACCTTTGCGCCCCTACTTACTCTCCCCACTGATTTTATTTTATTTTATTTATTATTGGTTGTTCTTTGTTATTGGTTGTTCCTTGTTTTTGGTTATTCTTTGTTATTGGTTCATGAGGTATTCACTGCCTGCAAACAACGTAGAATAGAAATATTCTGTCTAGTCTTTGCGCACAGTGATAAGATAGGCAGTGCTGACTTTTTGTCCCTCGTTGCGAGCCGTCATGTCTGTCTTCTCCCCACTGATTGATAATTGGTTCAGCCCGGACCGTTTGTTAGAGGTGGATCACCTAGCTCCGCTGGAAGGCACCCCTAATAAGGACATGTTCATAAACTATGGTTTAGTTACCATAGCCTATAATAAATTGTGGCACAGGTATACCAAAGAAAGTCAAGACAAACAGTGGCCACTGGTAGGATCCTTCGACCTTGATAAAATAGAAACGTTAGAAATAGCCCTTCGTAATAATAAGACAACGCCTATTATGATCGACAGTCTCGGTATGTGGCGCCGAGAGGCAATGCAACGGAAGACGAGAGACGAGGACAGAGCAGGTAGGGGAATATATCAACAGGACAACCCCTGGACACCACGACCCGAAAGTTATCCCCCGACACTACGCGCAGGACGGCCAGACTTAGGGCAAGACCAATGCACTTTTTGTAGATGTGTCGGACACTGGAAAGCACAATGCCCGACTTTACTGAGCGAGAGTAGGAACAGAGGACCGACAGGAATAGCAGCCCGGAAGAAAGGAAAAAAGCGCCAGACAAAGAAGAATCAGACTGACATGGTCAGGCCAGATAGAACCACCACGTTTGATTATGCCCGATGGCACAGATTTCGCCAGACCGATTTCAGTGACATGTTCGAGTTTTCATAGATCGGACAATGTTAAAGACGGGAACCCAATCTAGCTCTAAATCAACAGACAGGAAGAGAAAATTATGGCCAATCACCGTTTTATGTTTGTCTTTGGGTCTTGTGTGTCATACTTTTACTGTCTCCCCGTCTGAGTTTGTGTGTACGTAATGTATGAATCTGCGTCATCCCTCTGCACGTGCTTCCGTGTTACATAAACTCTGTTAACAGAAATTTTAGCTTGAAACAACCTGGAAAGAATGGAATGGGAAACGAAATCAGTAAGCCACTGATGAACACGAACTTTTAATTAACATAACAAGCAAGGAACAATAACGCTAGAAACAAGAAACGGTAAACTGTAGAAAATGAAAGTCAACAGAACATTCGCCCCCCCCCCATTCTGGAACCTTCCAAAGTAGGGCAGGGTTACGGCTACGCCCAACCGGCGGCAACCCATATAAGGCGGGCCCCGCTGCCAACACTCGGTCAGGAAATCTTAACATATGGGGGAGCCGGAGGAGAGGCAGGGGCCAGCAGAGTCCGGCCGCAGCGGCCCTGGATAGCTGCAGGCAGTCCCGCCACATGCCTTCCCGGCCCGGCCATGGTGGCGCATGGGAGTTTCAGGTAGTCCCGCCACATGTCCACCCGGTCCGGCCACCAATGGCCAGGGACCGGGGCCAACTGAGTCCGGCTGCAGCCGATAACCTAAGGAAGCCCGGTCCAGAGAAGAACGAGACACCTCTTTCTTTTCCCCTCCGTGACAGCCGCAGCAGCTCTGGGCGGCGGGATGTCCTGTCCATACCTCTGCAGAAATTTGTCCAAGTTGGGCTGGGAGGGAGAGGCGACGCGGACGAGCCTCTCCCACCTCCACGGATAGGAGGTTTCCCAGCCCCCGGCCCAACGCCGAACTCCCCAGCCAGACGGCGGTGCCAATACCTGCGTAGCACCGAACATACCATGGTGGCGCCCCAGTACTTGCGCAGCACCGAACATGCAACGGTGCCCATATTTTCGGAACACCGAATATGCAATGGCTGCACCGATACTTGTGCAGCACCGAAACGTGCGCCACAGGTGGCCGTACTTCCACAACACAGAGTTCCATTCCCTACTTGTCCTCGGAAAGGTCTCTTCCACTCTTGCAGACTCGATGAGAGGGGACTGCTGCAGGGCCTCAAAATGGCGTCTGGGCCCGCTGGAAGGCGGTACTCGGCCGCTAGAGTAACTTTGGACAGCAATATAACTCGGTCGCTCGCCCCCCGGAGCACGAGCCCCCACCTCCGACAGCATCTCCACAGCCTTGAAGATTCTACAAAGGTCCCCGGAGGAACCCTCGGCCCTTGCAGGCTTCCGGTAAAGGACAACTGCCTTAATCGCTAGCGAAATAAGCATGACATAGCCACTCCTTCTGTTAGCATGAATTCTAGAACTGCCGAAAAGGACTCTGGTCCAACTGCCAGTTGTAGGAAACATTTCCCCTGATGCTACTTCCGGACTAACCCGGCCCCGCCCAAAATGGCGCCGGTATCGATAGGAACTTACGAACACCTCGTGGTGTTCCTTTTTACTCATACAAAACTTGATGTTCTGAGACATATATGATCCTTTGTACACTTGACAAGAAGAAAGGAGAGCTCACTCGACGAACATGTAAAAAGGATCCCGTTAAAAAATGATGATTACAAATGTACAATGTATTATATTTTTTATATATATATAGCTGATGTATAACCTCGCTTATGACGCACGCACACGGTATGCATATAGGAAATCTGATTGCAACTAGTCTGACTATGCTTCTAAATTATGAAATAAATGCCCCCGAACCCCCCCCAGCCAATTGATAGACGTTTTAGTTTGCTACAAATGAATTGATAAAACTTTCTAATGTTTTTTATGGCTGCAAAACAACACCCCCCACTATACGCACTTTAGCCATTGCCGTGTCCGGCCAAATACGACTGCACCCTCATAAATCCACGTACTATGATTTTGCAAAAATAAAGGTTTTCAAAATTATGAACGGGTATTGCATGCTTTATTTAAAAATATGGGATCGGCGGGAGAGTTCCTTTCTGTGCACCCTACTCTGCTCTCTCTTTAAGGTTAAAAGAAGACGGTTGCCCAGCCCCAGATGGAGGATCGAATCTGAGACGCGACACTCCGCCGTCAAAAAGGCGACTGACTCAGGGACTCGCGCATGGAGAAGGACTCCGACTCCCGGGGATGGGTAAAGGCGAAATGACGCAATATAAAGGATGGGTAAAGGTGAAACGATGTAAATAATAGAATATTATAAAGATACGACACTCCAAGGTGCTAGGGAACAGAGTTGACCAAAGAACTGATAAACCTTGAAACATCACGGCGTTGAAAGAGATTTTAGGACCCCGATAGTTAAAAACACCTACCAACTAGAACCTTCGCGCTAAGTGCTTCTGATTCTCTAACGTTTTCCTTCTCACACCCCATAAGGACACACTGCCCCCCCCCCCTTTTTTGACTCCAGAAACCACAACCTCGGGGATTCTATCCCAAGGAGATAAGACGAGTATGAGGTAAGTAAAAGACTTTCGTACCCGTGCTTTTTAAAATGCTCGAATATTGTCCCCCTCCCCCTTTTTTTCTCCCTCTGCAGGCTACCTCAGAGATCACAACCGAGGTATGGCGAAGATCTGAAGCCTTGCCATGTCTGATACGCGAAGCGGACTAGCGCCGCAAGGTGGCACCCAAGCACACCCACAAACTGCTAATGTAACAAACGGGTCAATAGATGATATGACTTGATGGAAAATGATCACCCTTAATCCATGTTGTATGAATGGACACATGTCGCGTGTGTATGAAACTATGAGAGAATGTTTGAGTGTGACTGAAGCGCTGACTCAACTGGTCAAAGGACCGAGAATGCAAGGAGTGCGACAATGGTGCCCCCCCCCTTTTTCCTTTTTCTCAAAGCATGTCCCCCGTACCCGACCTAATGCTCGCCCGTCCTGAACTGCATGCTTTCAAAATACTAACACGGACCTGCGATGCTTTGTATCAAGTAATGCGCCGAATAATCTACCTTAAGTACACGGCCGCTCCCTATGCTGCACATGTGCTATCTAGCCTATTGTTGCACATCTCTCTCTCTCTCTCTCTCTCTCTCTCTCTCTCTCTCTCTCTCTCTCTCACTCTCTCTCTCCTCCACACTCTCACTCTTCCGAACGACTAGCTCCTAAATTGGCAAACCGTCACCCCTAGCACACCACCCAATTGGCTTCAGATACCGCCAGTATTGGCTCAAAACTTGTCTTTAATGCAATCACCCTAACGCTGTGTCACTACCTCTCCTTTCCGAAAAATATTTTGATGAGACCGAGAATTGGCCATAAGGGAAAGGACAGGTAAGACGACTGAGGTTCCCTAATCTGACCCGTAATGAGGGAACTACATGTCAGCGGCTCCTATGATGAGATAAAATGCCTCAGATGACGCGACCTTCCCCGTTCCGAATTGTCGCAATACCCAAACCGTAAAGGTAATCGAAACCTCCCCATCTTCCCAGGACGCACCCAGTATTGCGTTCAGTTGCCCCCGATAAGAGTTTTTTAACTATCCTTCACCCCCCGATCGTAAGAGATGGGTCGACTTGCGACTAACGCAGGCCAGCTGTGGTTCCTAGAAATGATTTTTTTGATAGGCAAATTTCAGAGTTTGGAATTCGAGAAATGTCACTGAACGCTCACCAACTGAACTGTGGCCTTCTGCCGATAATGCCCTTATAACCCAAAGTAAGACGATGCCCCCCCCACCACCGTTTTCTACGTCCCTAGTTGTTTTTCCCATGAGACCCCTATCTTTTCTAATTTAGTAATCAGGCCGTGAGAGGCTGCATAGGAACCAGAATGATGTTTCACAAAGTTAAAGACTAGACCTAAGCGAAGAAAACCATTACAATGAAGCTTGTTGAAAAAGCAAAAATGTTTAGTTAAAAGGCAGGATGCATTGATAAGATGAAAGATGTTTAGCCTATGTTCGTCCCTCAGCGAGATACCTATTAGTACCATGTTGATAGCTCGCAACACCCTTTGTAAATATAAACCCCTAGAGAATGGTATAGCTTTGTCAGGCTTGTATTACGAAGGTGGGTCTCCATCAGATGAACTATTGTGACTATAATAAATAGTTGTGAAGGAAAGTCATAGTAAATCCAGCAGGCCCACCATCGATCATTTATATGTCAGTTGTGAACCCTAATATAACGGACGTTTCTATTCTCATTTACCTGGAGCTGGGAGAGAAATAGACTTGTGTGATTACCTTCCTCTGCCCATTCTCTAAAGACTGTCTTTTCAAACTCCTTCAAGGGTACGGCTGTCGGAGGAAAGAAGGACCGGATGTGGGAGCACGTGGCCTGACTACAGACTATGGAACGTCTGCGACATGGGCCAAGGCGAGACCGCGACAGAACGAAGCTGCAGGACGAGGCACTATTTCCGACAAAACAAGAGGAGAGGGCTAACCTGATGCCCCTGTCCAATGTTCAAATGTGTGCCGAAAGGTCCCCGCTCCCTAAACTCGGTCATAAGCCCGCCTACCTGAAATCTCTCGTTCCCCTAGTTTGTTCCCGATCTGGCCTTGCTCCATCCCCCTTTTTTTCTCCGACCTACCCTATGGACTATTTTTACACTCTTCTTCCATCTGAACTTTTTGACTATCGACTCCAAAGGACACAGGGCGAAAAGGACCTTTTTGACCAGAAACGCGAGGAAAAGGTCGTGCCCTGCAACACGGGACCTAGAATAGAGCTGGACCCTTAGCTCCACCGCCGGTGCTCCACAGCGCCAACAAAAGACGACAACCAATACTGAGAACTCATTAACTTCGAACATTGACACACTCGATCATCGTTTTTGCTACGTCTCATTTCTCTCCCAGCCACCATTGTATTGACTATGCTCCAACCAAATATATACGGAGCCTGTATATAATAACCTGTCAGTTCACCTTATGCAATGTACTCACTGCTCCCACTACAGAATCGTTTTTGTATTACATTACTATGACTTTCCTGCTAACAAGTTTATCAAAGTTTATCAATAGACCCGCCTCCTAAAACTAGAGATCTTAAATGTAATGTTTACGACTCCTTCACCTAGGTTCCTACTGCTTTTTCTTATGACCACCATAATAGACTTGAATAGGAAATAGATCAGCAAGATGTCTTGAATATGTTAAAGGGAGGACTGTGGAAAATTAGTACGGTTTGGTGAACATTATCTGCGCCATCTTGCCTTTCCCCCTGATGCCACACTTTTTCGTGCGCGCCCGCCATTTTAAAATGCCTCGATCAGAACAGCCCCCCCCTTTTTTGCATGCCCCCGGCCCCCGACATAGCCCTTCGCCCTCACCAAGCCTGCACGCTGACCAACCCCCCCCCCCGCTCGCACCTGCCCTGAGTCATAAACCCCTCTTCAGCGCAGCTCTGCCTCAAAGCCCCATCCTGTTCCCAGCGCGACCCCTCCCTTCATTCTTTTCATAGTCCCGGGCCCTTTGATGCAAAAACCCCCTTTTTTCCTGTGCCCGTTTGTCTTCCTTGTTCCCAGGCCGACACCTAGCTCTGCTGATACTATTCCTTGCCCCTCCCCGTACAGTTGAAAGCTTCACTCATCAAAGGACCCCCGAGTTGATCAGACCCCCCACCCCACGAGATCCGATCGAACCCCCCACACTCCATGAATCGGCGGAATATCCAGCTGCGCGATAACCATCACCTGTTGTGACCGGGGTGGGGACTTCTACTGTAAATGTGTGTGGGAACGGGCCCGAAGGGGAGATTCCGGGAATGTCTTTTCGTACATCAAAGCATTGCCATGAATATGTAAACTGTAATAAAGCCACAAAAACCTGTATATAAGGGGCCAGGCCTCAGAAATGAGTTAGAGCACCTCAGAACGATACCTGCTGTCCAACTGATGTGTTTCTCCTCCGGAGAAAATAAAACCTTGTTTCCTGCCTTCCAGTCTCCAGCGCCTGCCTCTTCATTTGTTAATATCTTGTGGGTTCGAGAGGCGACACCGCCGGGCAATACTTAAGGACCTTATATTCTGGTTGGTAGCGTCACCCTTTTACACAGCTTGCTCAATAAGTCTCAGTAGAGACTAGCAAGGGCTGGACCTCTCCCAACAGGTTGGTCATTTAGCTTGGGGGTAACTACCTGACGTTTATGAGTAGAAAGGCACTTTTACAGGCTATGAAGGCCACGATGGGTGAAATAAGTAACTACATTGGGCAATGTGAGTTTTGGTGGTCAAGTTCACCACACAGAGGGTCTGGCACGGGGACAGGTCAGGGGAGGCCATTGAACATTCTCGTAGAAGGGTAAACTGCGCCATGCGCAAGTTGATGGAGCAGAGGGGTTTTGGCCTCATTAGATTTGGAGTTATACATGCCAACGCCACAGGGTATTTGGGGGATAATGGTGCTTACCTGTCTAAGGTGGACATGGACCTGTTCTTGTTGGACCTGTGTGAAGCCTTGGAGACAGCGGGTTGTCCTTTGGGCGGTTGTAAGTCTGAGTAACCGGGGGCTTGCGTTGACACGCTCCTCCCCTAAAAAGGCGTGAGTAAAGGCGCGGTCCACGGTATTTAAGGTGGACAATCCCCACAAAATGATAGCACCGATTTGGTTGGCCATGGTACAGTTGGCTCATCAGGCAGGCAGGGCACCTTGGGTTAGTCACCGTTGCCTGCCCTTAAATCACCAGTAAGTTGACCCATCGCGTTGGGATATTTCTTATACAAAATAAACCTGCAGCAAAATGTTTCCAAACAAACATGTCTTGTGTGTTTATTTTATGGTTGTGCGTGCTATGTTCTTATGTGGGGTGAGGTTGCCTATATTGGCAATATAAACCAAGTTCTAATAATTGTGTGGTGTGGCCTCCGGGCTTTGAGGAGTTACCACAAGTGCTTCCAACTAGCGGGGGCTTTTTTTCTTGGCACTGATAACACGTTTCTTCATTGTTGTGGGCATGGATCACACTGGGAAACTTATTTCCTGCATTTCATTTCTTGATGAATGCAGCAGTATTTGTGGAACTGAAAGCCATGGTAATGGCCTGCTTAACAAAATGATGACACTTGTATACAATCATTTTATACTGGTGAATTCAGCCCACTGCTCGAGGGTTTTAGAAGCATTTGTATGCAGTCCTGCACTTGTCTCCCAGGCTCACGCAGACACTCACCAAGAGACTTATACATTGTCACTAACACTCAGGCATAAATGGTCTCACATATGCACCCACAGCCACACACTTCCAAACACACACAATCTCACTCTCTTAAACACAGTCACATGCACAACCCTATCCAGATTCCACCGACTCACACTGACACACTCAAAATATAATCACTTAGGCTCTTACACACACAACATACTCACTGTGATTTTCAAACACATACCCTTCACTAAGTATGGGCGAAATTCGTGCAAATTTGCAGATTTTTTTTGCGTGTTTGTGGGGTTTTTTGCGTATTTGCGGGCCGTTTGCAGCGCACCGACCGCGAAGTTACCCATGCGTTCGTACATGGGTGTGGCCATCTTGAGCGCGTTGCGTATTTCCGTTTCCGGGCGCTATTTGCAAGCTCGCGTTGTGTGTGGGGCGCGATTATGTGTTCGCGTGCGTTTTTGTCTGCTCGTGGGGGAAATATCGTGCAAACGTACCCACGCAGTCCTCAATGGGTGCGGCCGTCTTGTTTTTCATTCATTACTATGGTCCTGGGCATGCTTTTTGTATCCAGCTTGAATATTTCCCATCCTTTCTTTGTTTGAAGGTTTTTTTTATCTTTTTTACTCATTTTCTATCCCTCTCTTTTTCTACATCTATATTTTGTGTTTTTTTCTACTTTTGGTTACTTTAAAACTACTTCTTTTAACTCTTTTTTCTTTTCTTTACTTTTTCACTATTCTTTCCTTTTTTTTATTTTACTTTACTGTCCAGGACCATGGCAAAGGGAGGCGGCAAAGATCTGAAGGGGAAGGGTCCTGCACCCCATAGCCGGCTCCTTTGCGAGCGCTTAAGAGGGGAGGATGTGACGGCCAGGGAGATTTTCAGCCCGGTGGAGGTGGCTGCACTGATCTTTTATGTGCAGCACCACCTCCCCAAGACCGTGGCAACAGGGGGCATGCTCGCGTCAGGGTATGGCCTCCGAGAGCGTCGCCAGCTGTGGGCCAAGGTGTGCTGGACCATGCGGAGGGAGTCGAGGGTCCGGCGCACCTACCATCAAGCGACGCACCGGTGGTCGGACCTCCTTGACCGCGAGCAGGACTTGCTCTACTTGCTAGGTGTGGAGATCCCAGGCCTTGGTGAGTAGCTATTTAATAAATACTTTGTTTTCTTCTGCTCTGTGTTATATTGCTAATATATGTTTTTCCCGAAGAGCAAGAATGCTGCTGATTCGGATACATTGCAGGTAAATTAAACGCTTAAATAGCTTCTATGATTGCAGGTGCTTGCCTGCTCAGTGGCGTTGCTACTATGCTTACTTGTTTGCAACTTTGTGCTTATTTGAGAGCAGAACTGCGTAATGCTAGAGAGACTAGAGACTCAAGTCTAGTCCTTCCTTTGTACTCCTGCTTCTATTAAGAAGAGATAGTGGTGGATTGATAGGTTGAGTATATTATGACTTGTTATTTAGTAGTAGGACATTTTTTTGTGGTCTGCAATCATGATGATGGACTGTGTCTGTCACGTCGCGTGCGGTTGAGTGCTGGCAGTCGTAGTAGAACCTTTTTGTTGTTGGTTTAGTTAGTGATTTACATAACATTCCAAGTAGACGGTCTGCGAATCCAGAAATACTGTACTATCTATCCTAGTTGACCAGATCAGATAGGTCAATCAATACATGTAGTAAAACTCTCTGCCGAAGCTCTCATCTTGATTCATTAAACAATTCATACATGGTAGGAAAAGCACAACCCTACATAAGCAAGGCCCTTACATCACAGGTCCGAAGCAACATTTTATTCATGAGGCTGACCATGCTTGGGATTGCAGACTTTAATCCCGCATGGGCCCAAAGAGGGGAACCCATAACTTGCAGACTGTGCCCCTATAAGAGGGAATCCTGGTTGCACCTTCTTTGCTGCTGTCCCAACCTTAGGAATGAGCGCTGGCGTCTGCTGCACCCGATTTGCCGCAATAAGAATATAAAGACATGCAGCGAAGCATCAGCCTTGTGTCTGTCAACCACCAACACAATGACCTTAGCGAGACTGGCGAAATTTGTCCATCAAATCAGGTTAGCCTTAAAAGTCGCTAACGAAAGTAGCTTAACCCAGGGGAAGCCCACGGCAAACCCTGCGGATTAAAGTTGATGGGATCTCTTTACGAAGTACCACTGACAGTGCCCCACAAAGAAAGAAACGTCCCTTGCAAGACACTTAGGGGGCCATTAGGATGGCGGGCGGGCTTTGCCCGCCCGCCACCCTATCCGGAAACGGGACCGCCCGCCTCGAGGGCGGGGGTCCCGAAATGTGCATTAGGATGCGCCCGGCACAGTGGCGGGCGCAATCCTCATTTTAACATTGTGGCGGGCGGTGCTCACTGCACCGCCCGCCACAATCTAACAATCAAATGCATGCATTTGCATACACGAAGCGGCAGGCACCCCGCGGTGCCTGCTGCTTGGTGTATGGTACCCCCCCATTGCACCAATCCCCTCGGCCATCACCAGGGGGGCCCGCAGGGGGCCCCCAAACCAAAGACCGCCTGCCTTTCCGTGGCGGAAAGGCCTGACAAAATGCTCATGATAATATGGTTGGCGGTGTCTAACAGACACCGCCACCATATGTAACACATTCCGCCCCGGCCGCAAGGCGACCGGGGCGGAAAACAGGTGGGCGGTGTTTTGCACCGCAGCGGTCCCCCCCCGCCATCCTAATGTGGCGGGGGGGAATTGGGCAATGGATGTCGGGCGGATTGCCTCCGCCAGGCCGGCGGTGGCTACCGCCAGCCTGGCGGTGGCAATCCGCCCGACATCATAATGGGCCCCAAAGTGCGCCACAGAGGCCAGCTCAAGCGCTCACTAATACAGACCAACCTTAGGGCACAAAAGTTGGAGAAAGGCCAACTATGCGGGAGTCAGATAGGGGTGCTCAACTTTTATTTAATACAGAAGTACCATATTTTATTAAGCAAAGAAGTCTGTAATTTACTGTTTTTTTCTTATTTTTTTTAGTGCTTTTTAGTGTGTATATATGAATCGTTGTTTCTCTCTTCTTTTCTTTCCTTTTTACTGTAATGATTTTAATTAATTGTACAGTTAATAAAGTACATACTCAATACATTTAGTGCAATTGTTGGTAATTTGTTTCCCCGAGATAATTTTAGATTGTGGTCAAAGAAATCAAATATTTCAAAAAAACATTTCAAAATCATCAGCACCTCCCAGGGGCAAGAAGACTGAAACTCCGGCGGAACAAGGTGGGCCGGAACGGTCCTCTGCAGGCTCTTCTGCTGGCCCCAGTAAGTTGTTCTGTTGTTAATATTAATAATTATACTTCCCTAACTTTTACAGGTCCTATTCATTCAAAATTGTTTCCTAATTCTATTTTTTACAAAATAGTCTTTGATCTTCTTGTAGACTGTTTCTACATTGTTATCCTGCCTCTACCATCACTCTCTGTGCTACTACTATGATTTACTATTATTATGAGTCGGTCTATGTAGGTAGCTAAGCTTGCCCAGTCGGCAAACGGTGTTAAACAAAACTCTGATCCAGGCACTGAGTGCAGTCCTCTGGGTTGCCCTTGCTGTCTATTCCAGACTTTTTAATGTAAGTGCTTTGACAATTTCCTACAACAAAATGTCAATGTGTCCAACAAGAATAAGCTAGTCGTTGGCTTTTTTGATTTGATAGGAGCACATACCATACCGCTAGTGTTTCAGGGACTATTCTGCACATACAGAAGTATGGACAAGAGAAATAGGACATTGCTGATGATAGGTGTAGTTCGACTTTCCCCATACCTCAGTCCAAACAGAAGTTGAACCCCCAATTCCCTGAACCACTATCTAGTGGGTCTGACCAATGATTACGTTACGACCCAGAAGAACAGAACTACCTGATAGGTCGCCGAGTCCCGACCTATCAGAGTCATGGAAACATGCCCGCCCAGTGCAGTAGTTCAAAGTTCAAACCCTTCCGCTCACTCACTCGTGAACAAAACCCACACAGTGTTTGTTAGTTTTAAAGTTTTATTTTCAAATAAGAAATGAAAAAACAAATTCTTCATTTTTAATAGCGCAGTATTGCGAGTGAGCACTGGTGATGAGATAGATGACGTTAAAGTTTGAACAACATTCCCTTGAATCAATAAAACTTAACACATCAAATTATTAGAATAACTGTGCAGGAGCCCGCAACTTCTTTAAAGTACTTAAAGTACTGCTGGTGATGAGGAGTAGGTGGTGAATTGTCCTGTTGGCAGAAGGGCAATGGAATCTTCTGTCTGTAATTATAAAAATGGTGCACGTTAAAAAGCAAGCATTCATCAGTTGTGCCAAAAAGTGTAGCATTAAATGGCTAACCATATTAAAGGTTATCACCCTCCCCAAAACCGTCACTTTTTTTCATTCCCAATAATTAAAAATTGGTTATGTATTAACATTTTCTTTCATTACGAGACGACATGGGGGTGGTGTATGGCATCTGAAAATATGACAGGTTTTTTCTAGGCGTCACAACATTGGATGCGGCACCTAACACCAGTGTCGGGGCCAGCAGTGCGGAGGGGTCCACTCTAGGTGATGCGGCGGCACCATAACAAGTGCCACCAGGAGGAGTTGGGGGGGAGACTCAGTGGCGGCGGACGGTGGTAAGTTATTATACTCCTTACTTATTGACATTTTTGAGTAGGCTCGCAAAGGAGTGTATAATGTACTGTACAGTACACTAGTACAAGTACACTGTACTGTTAAGAACCGTTACTAATTTAGAACTATATTTTTGCAAATCACGGAGAAGACAGTTAACCTTGACTTAACCATAGCATTAGAGGCGGTAGTTCTCGGGTAAGCAATGGCCCCCTCTATGACTTCAACTCAGCTGGGAAACTTTTATCGTGAAGCCAAGTCATATCAGATGAACTTGAGGGATGTGAAGAACGAAAAGGGAAAGAAGGGCGAAAGGAAGGACGAGCGATTTGTTACATTTATGACTGTAAAGAACGATAAGTGTTTTTAAATGCAGGCAGAGGTGGCTGATAGGAAGGAATCACATGCATGGCTGCTTGAAGCAAGGATGGTTGGAGGAGAAAGAAAAGATGACTGTCTGTGTGGGTGAATCAGAGAAAATGCATGTGTGGTGTGCATTGCAATATATCATGTGGGTCAAAATTAAATGCAAGTCAAGACGGTGGTTTACCAAATAAAATGAAAAGGGTGTTAGTTGGTTGTTGAGAAAAAGTAAAATTGGTACAGTTGAGACATTAGGAAGAATGATAGACGTTTACTTTGGGAGCCTGGATGGTATCTTCTTCTTCCTCATAGATAGCAGAGGTATATGTAGTAGAGCAGATGCTCAGTGGATGAAGAGAGTTACTTTGAACAGCATGTCCGTGCCAGAGTAGCAAAGCTGAGGAAATCCAAATTCTAGAAGTTGTGATTCTTCAGAAATATTCCCTTGACTAACAGTACAGTAGTTTACTTTGCAAGCACTGCATATATTGTCAATGTATTGTATAGTTGACATTATATCAAGTAAAGTCCCTTCCTCCGGCAATTATGGGTAGCACACTCACTCCCTATATTAATAATTTTCTTTCAGCTGTGTCATGGGTGGACTATCGATGTCGTTCACTCAATCTATCAAAACAAAGCACCTAAAGCCATCCATCATATAAGCAAAGATCATGTGATCGGCAGGATATAGGATCAGAAATGAATAATCTTCATTTTCCTTTTGTAGTAGTCAAGGCACGGGAGGCAGTGCGAAATATAAATTACATTGAGCAGTAGCCCTTGATGTAACCGAGTATGGCCAGTGCCACCCCTATAGAAAAGTAAGAGCTTCCCTATCACCACCTGCATGTACTGCTTAAAGTAATGCGAGTCTGCGTCATCATGGCTTGTGTCTGTTTTTCTTGGGTGCAAGCTGAGTGAGCTGGCATTATGCTGCCGGCTAGGCTACCACACTTTCACGTACAGGTAATTTCTTTTGCAAAACAAGAGAAAAAAGAAGAAGACTGGTGTAGTCTCTGACTCTCTGACTATGTAGTAGTGAGTCCATAGTGCTGCTAGTAGAATTCCTGAAACTCCCACTAATATCACAGGCCCACAAAGATGCCGGAAAGATACATGCCAAAATGTTATACTGTGCTTGCAAGTTGCTAGTGTTGCTGACTGTGAGAATACTTTCTGATGAATTATTTTGAGTTAATGTTAAAGACTATTGGCTACAGTATTTTTCTTTCTTTCTTCATATAGATGCTCCGCAACAAAAGCTCACCTGGAAGGAGATGGCTGTCCGGGCTAGGGCCTGTAAGCTGGAGGCCATTTGCGCTGAATATCGATGGCTGTGGGCTCGGGAGCGAGACGAGGAGGCAGCAACTACTGCATCCTCCTCCAGTGCCCCTGGGCCCACCAGCCAGCAGCCACCAGCTAAACGGCGCGGTGGCCCGACAGGCTCCCGCTGCCGCACAGCAGCAAAAACAACTGCTGCCCCCCAGAGCCTGGATGACACGTGTGCCCCGCCTCAGAAAAAGAGTGGACATCCTGGAGCGCCTGGCTGAGAAACAACAACGCCAGATGCGGGACCTCCGCAAAGAGCTGCGGGACCTCCGCAAAGAGCTGCAGGACCACCTGTCTACAGGACACCGCCGGAGGAAGTGACTGTCCCATGCCCCTTTTTTAAAAACTGTTGGGGGTGGGAATCGGGAGTTGGGGATTATTTGGGACTTTTCAGAGGACTATTTGAAATGGACAATTGTTTGGGTTAGGGAGGGGTGGGACTAGTTTATTTTTGTTAGGGTTTGATACAATTATTTATTTTACATACTTCAACATAGTGTACGCGTTGATGTTATTTTGTGGGCTGGTGAGCGGGGGTTACGGCATGTTTGGTTTCCTCAAACCTACCAGCATGAATTTTCTAAAACGTCCAAAAATGTTCAAAAGTGCCACTAACAGAGTTAGTGGATTCAATTGGCCTACTAGTACTTTACTAGTACTAATGTCAGTCTCTCCTTCGAGTCCTAACCCATTATTCTACCTCCCCAAAATGCTTATCTTACCTGTGATTCGTGTTTGAGAATAGAGCTAGGCACAGCACTGGCTGCATGGCAAATGGCGATTACGTCACCCCGGACCAAAATTCCGTTGTTGTGGTGTTAGTAGGAGTGGTACCACACTAGCAATAACAGCATATGAAAAACAAAGTAAAAAAATGAGACATTGAGTGGCCTGAGAGGAGTATTAGAAGGAACAGTAGCCTAAGCAATGCTGAAGATAAGTATGGGGAAAAAAGAATTGCATGGATGATTATGGCTACAACAGGAACAGTGACACAGCAGCGTAACAAGTCTTTTTGACATGTAGGTGGATGACGTGGATGATGGATCCAATCGATGGTGGGCATGAAATTCAGAATTTATTTTAAAATCCTCGTTTTTGTAACCAGAATTGCAATATCTTAGGATTCATCTAGCTGCCTTAAAATTGATTCGAGGAGGTTGCTTGCACCTTATCCTCCCCAGCAAGTGTGTGGAATTGTTGTTGTAATTTACTCACACCTCAATGAAAACCACACAGCCCGGGGGAAGAGGGTTAGTGTTTGAAACTTGGATGGGAATGGGGTTTGTGGGGAAGGTTTTGTGGAGAGAGGATAAAAAAAAGCACAGCATGGATAAACAACAAATGAAGATAAACAAATCTTTGGATACAAAGCTATCCATAAATCTTTTAAGGGACATAAAGGAAGTGCATGCAGTATTGCATGCATGAAGTTGTTTGCTAAATGGATAGGTTACCGCTCAGCCCTCCACAGGGCTTGGTCGCCCCACTCACTGCTGCCGCTCCTGCCTGCCTTTGCCACCTCCTGCCTGCAGATTCCTTCGCTCGCTGCCCGCTGCTCCTGGGAATTTCCCGCTGCTCCTGGGAATTTCCCGCTGCCCGCTGCTTCTTGGAATTTCCCGCCGCTGCCTCCCTGTGACCCGCCCCCCTGTGATTCCATTCGCTGCCCCGCTCCCGCCACCCAGCTGCTCCTCCCTCCCGGCTCCTTACTTATGACGCCCCCAGAACGACCGCGCAGCGGACGCGCGCAGTGGGAGTGCCGATTGAGCGCCGAAGGTGCGCCAAAGGTAAGCCCGCCTGCGCCCGTCCGTGCCTGGCCGGCGCCCAGCGCCAGGACCCCTGGCCCTCCCCGCCGAGGCAAGACGACCCGACTGACCTACGACGCCGCCACTCTCAACGCACTCAATGCCGGCCGGACCCACGCATGCTGCCGAGCCACTCCGAGACGCACCCACAGACCCTTCACCTGCTGCACCTGCAAGTTCACCTGCCTCCGAACCTGCCCCGCACCCGCCAAGACAAACACCAGCAGCAACCACCTCAAGTGCATCCTGATCAACACCCGCTCCGTCCACAGACACGCCGTTGAACTCTGGAACCTCCTCGACACTACATCACCGGACGCCGCCTTCCTCACGGAAACCTGGATGAATGCCTCCTCTGCACCCGACATCGCCATCGCCATCCCGGACGGGTACAAGATCATCAGGAGGGACCGCATCAACCAGACCGGAGGTGGCATCGCCATCGTTCACAGGAACACCATCCGCATTACGACCGACGCCAACGACTCCTTCGCCGCAGCCGAACATCTCCACTTCCAGATTCACACCGACCCTAAGACGACCCTCAGAGGCACACTCGTCTACAGACCCTCGGGACCACGCACACAATTCAGCGAAGACATCACAGACTTCATCAGCCCGCACGCCCTCCCCTCCACTGACTACATCCTCCTCGGGGACCTCAACTTCCACCTGGAGAACAACAAGGACCGCAACACCACCGCCCTGCTGGAAAACCTCGCCAACCTCGGGCTCAAGCAACTGGTCAACACCCCCACCCACTACGCCGGCCACACGCTTGATCCCGTCTTCCCTTCCAGCAAGTACATCACCTTCAGCTACGCCACCGGACTCCACTGGACCGACCACTGCTGCGTCCACTTCAGCTTCAAAAGATCCACGACCCACCACCACCCGCAACAGGTACCTCACAGGAATTGGAGCAAGATCACCGCAGACCAGCTCACCACCTCCCTCAGCCAGAGCCCACCCGCCTACACAACGGACCCCAACGAAGCATCCCGCAACTTCACACAGTGGCTGACCGCCTGTGCCGACGACCTCGCGCCACTAAAGAACCCTCCCAGCAGACCCAGAAGCAAGAAGGCATCCTGGTTCACCGATGACCTCAAGGACTCCAAGAAGACCTGCCGCACCCTCGAGAAAGCCTGGCTCCTCGACCGGACCACCGACAACATGACCACCCTCAAACACGCTACCCGCAAGCACCACCAGCTCATCCGCACCACCAAGAAGAAATCCCTGAAGGAACGACAGGACAACAACGCCCACGACAGCAAAGAGCTCTTCACTATCGTGAAGGAGTTCTCCAACCCCAGCACCGGCACCAACGACATCACTCCGTCACAAGACCTCTGCGACTCCCTCACCTCGTTCTTCCACCGCAAGTTCGCCGACATCCACAACAGCTTCGGCGCCCCACCCACGCACCCAACCGTCGAACCAACGCCCCCCACCGCCACCCTTCGCACTTGGACCACGGTGACCACCGAAGACACAGCCCGCATGATGAACACCATCCACTCCGGATCACCGACCCACCCCTGCCCACACCACGTCTTCAACAAGACCGACTCCACCATCGCACCCCAACTCCGGAACATCAACAACGCCTCCTTCAACACCGCCACCTTCCCAGAGAGCTGGAAGCACGCCAAGATCAGTGCCCTCCTGAAGAAACCTACAGCGGACCCCACCGATCTCAAAAACTTCCGCCCTATCTCGCTCCTCCCTTTTCCTGCTAAAGTCATCGAGAAGATCGTCAACAGACAGCTGACCGCCTTCCTCGAGACGAACGGATCACTAGACCCCTCGCAGTCCGGCTTCAGAGCCAACCACAGCACCGAGACCGCCCTCATCGCAGCCACCGACGACATCCGGACCCTGCTCGACAAGGGGGAAACAGTGGCCCTCATCCTCCTGGACCTCTCCGCTGCGTTCGACACGGTCTGCCACCGCACCCTAGTCCAGCGCCTCAGCAATATCGGTATCCAAGAGAAGGCACTGGAGTGGATCATCTCGTTCCTCGCCGGAAGAACACAAAGAGTCCGCCTCCCCCGTTTCGCTCCGAGGCCACCGAAGTCATCTGCGGCATCCCGCAAGGATCTTCACTCAGCCCCACCCTCTTCAACATCTACATGAAACCTCTCGCAGCCATCGCACGCCAGCACAACCTCAACATCATCTCTTACGCCGACGACACCCAGCTGATCCTCTCCCTCACCAGAGACCCCGACACCACCAGAACCTGCCTACACGAAGGGATGAAAGACGTCGCCGAGTGGATGAAGGACAGCCGCCTGAAACTGAACTCGGACAAGATGGAAGTCCTCATCCTGGGATCTTCGCCCTCTGCCTGGGACGACTCCTGGTGGCCCCCAGCCCTGGGCACCGCACCCAAGCCAACCAACCACGCACGCAACCTGGGCTTCATCTTGGACCCCTCCCTCTCGATGACCAGACAAGTCAACGCCGTCTCCTCATCGTGCTTCAACACCCTGCGTATGCTTCGCAAGATCTTCCGCTGGATCCCGACCGAGACCAGGAAGACTGTCACCCAGGCACTCGTCACCAGCCGACTGGACTATGGAAATGCCCTCTACGCCGGAACTACAGCCAAGCTACAGAAAAGACTCCAGCGCATCCAGAACGCCTCCGCCCGACTCATCCTGGATGTCCCCAGACGCAGCCACATCTCCAGCCACCTGAGGAACCTGCACTGGCTCCCCGTCGACAAGAGGATCACGTTCCGGCTCCTCACCCACGCACACAAGTCTCTCCACGATCTGGGCCCCAAGTACCTCAACGACCGCCTGACCTTCTACACGCCCACCCGCCAGCTACGGTCCACCAGCCTCGCCCTCGCAGCCGTACCACGCATCCGAAGAGCCACCGCCGGAGGAAGATCCTTCTCTTACCTGGCTGCCAAGACTTGGAACTCCCTCCCCATCCACCTTCGGCTGACCCAGGACCATCTCGCCTTCAGGAAACAACTCAAGACCTGGCTGTTCGAGCAGTAGCATACCCCTCCCCCCAAGCGCCTTGAGACCCTCCCGGGTGAGTAGTGCGCTATACAAATGGCATGATTGATTGATTGATTGACTGAAAAGTAAGTAGTAATTTCTACAAGGTACTAACTATGAAGAAACAATGTGACAGTACAGGGCTGAAGTAATTACACAATTTCACTTGCCTATCAGCCCTCAGAGAAAAAAAACACTTTGTACATTAAATTAGTTTAGAAAATAGCAAAGAAAAAAGTATACAATGGCTGGAGGGATGAATTGAAGCAGAGAGCAAACAAATGCACAGAGTCACACTCATAGAAGTTCACAGCAATAACATCACTTAAATGATAAGTAGAAATGAAGATGGATACTGTAACTGTATGTTGTTGTAGTTGTCCTGTTGAATTTGGGAAGTTGCATGCATCCAGGCATTCCTCTTTTTCGCGGTACTCCTCCATTCCATCTGGCGCTCCGTTGATCAATGTTGGGGACCAGAAGACACCTTGTCCACTGCCTGCCTGGCGGATGCTGAATTGCAGCTCGCTAATGGTAAGCCTGAGTTCATGCTTTTTCCCATTGCACAGGGTAAAAGGCAAGCCGGCCTGTAATTGTTGATGGAAAAACAGTAAGTCATACTAAAACACCACGGAGAAAAAAAATAAGGTACGCTGTGTAGTGCAAAATAACACTTTCAGTTTCAGAGTCGACAGTATTACAAAAAACATACAAGCATAATTTTGAAAGTGCGTACTCTGTGTCTCCTTTTTAAGGATAAATAAGTGTGGTCGAAATTTGCGGATCTTTCCCCTCCAGCTAGGTGTAAAGTGTAAACTGCGATTTTAGAACAAAATTAGACCTTCCCAGCAGTGCCCCCAGACCCCTCAACCCACCCCCAAAAAAGTAGAACACCCCCAAACAGACCAAAAGCAAAAATGGAAAATGCCACACTTAGAAAATCTACATAGGCCTACCTGAAAATCGCTCCAAACGCGCTCTGCAGCTAGGCCCTAACCCCCCTTTTCCACCATGGATTTTCTCCAAACCACTTGCAATCAAACTTAGACCTTCCCAGCAGTGCCCCAGACCCCTCAACCCACCCCCAAACATCTAGAACCCCCCAAGCAGCACCCCAAAACATGCAATACTGCTAGGCCTCAGTTTAAATTGTGCCAAAAGACTGTCTGCAACTAGGCCCAAACCCCCCTTTTCCACCATGGATTTTTTTCAAACCACTTGCAATCAAAATTAGACCTTCCCAGCAGTGCTCCCAGACCCCTTAACCCACCTAGAACCCCCCCAAGCAGCCCCCCAAAAACCTGCAATACTGCTGTCCAGAAAACATGGGAAATCTCAAATCGCGCCTTGACAAAAAAGTTTTCAGCACTTCCACAATTTCGATCCTCTTGAAACTTACCAGGAAACTTGTTCCATTGATTCCCAAGAATCTCAGAAAGGCAGAACGAAATCGATCCACTGTAAGGTGTACGACTAGTTCACCCAAACACATGCGCCCGCAAAGCACCAAAAAAGGCCACAGTTCGTCCAATTCTGAAAAAACGCCAAACCCCCCTAAAATATTGCCAACATCAAAATGAACTAGCCTGCATCGGGCCCTGAGCCCTAGACTCCGGGAACCCTAACAAATTATTAATTAAACCCAAAAATCTTAGTAAACTGCACTGAACCCTAAACCCTAGATATGCTTTGTCTGTCTCGGTCAAAGAGCCTAGGTATGCTACACCAGGTTGCTTCACTCAGTGGTGCCTGCCATGACCATCTGCATGGCCCTACCGCAAGCATGGGCCAAAAATCATTCAGCGCGAAAGTTACTGTTTTTCGGTGGCAAATTCACAATCCGAGAATCTCGCGAAATTGCCGAACATTCGCAAACTCCTGAGCGTAACAGATTTTTGGCCTATGCTTGTGGCAGAACCAAGCAGACGGTCATGGCAGGCACCACTGAATGAAGCAGCCTGATGTAGCATACCTAGGCTCTTTGACACAGACAGACAAAGCATATCTAATTGTATATAACAAGTCACATTGCCCCAATTTTACATGAACTGCTGTACTCTGTAATCTGCCTGGCATACCAACACTACACTGCCTCGACCACTTCTTACCACGACTAGACAGACATGTAGTTCTGCTGCAGTAGTTGTTGTAGACTGGTTTACCTGTTTGACACTCACGAATTGGACATAGTTCTTCCCTAAACCGACGCTGATGATCCATCCATCCCAGTGAGTGGCTGTAAAGAAAAAAGATGTAATATTTAATCAATCATCATAGTATATTGGCAAACAGTAAGTCCAAGGACATTTTGCATATTGGAAAATACAACGTAGTGGCCCCTGCAGTTGAAGTACAATTTGAATTAAACAAGGTAAAAAAAAGCAGAGTAGACTTGAGTTACATTTAGTGTGTAAAAGATTAAATAATAACAGAAGACATATGATTCATTTCATGCACAACAAACAAACAGCAATTGCTTTCATCAGAGCCAGACACCCATTGATGTCCACTGCATGCCATCTTCTTCTCATTATTCATTACCTGTTCTACTTTTTGTCCGCATCTTCTTCTGAAAGTACGGGACCACAGGACAGCCTCTCCTGTCAATTTCAGAAGTAACTGTCAGCAATCAGCAAGCATGTAGTCAGTAATTCCAGTCCCACTTGTGGGGACTTGTCTACGAGTAAAAGACAAAGTTGCTTTGTTCTGCGTAATCCAGCCATCTGCCTTGAGGGAAAAGGATGGGGGGAGTCTAGAGAAGGAGGATAGAGGAGCATGATTGAGTTGTGAACTTGTGAACCTCAGGAATGCAGACTGCGGCACCTTCAAATCAATAAGGAAATATGATGAAGACAGTGCTGCTGATGGACTTGTTGTGATTAGGTGATTAGAGTTTTTTTGTTGTGGCAAAAGTTGCAAAACAAAGAAAGACATACAGGAATAAAAGTGAATAAGGACGAAAAAAAAGGTAGTCATTTTCAGGCCTGGGTGTCAGGGAAGTAGAGCTCGTCCTCAAACTCTATAAATTGAGACGGGAGAGAAGAACTTCCGTCACCTACGTCGGTGTCCTCTTCTTCCTGCGTGCATTCACGTTCTTTGTAATCTGGTGGTATGAAGTGCTGATTCATCTTGATCAGTGTTAACCTCTCCACATTTTCGGGTGAGAGGCGGGTCCTTTTTGAAGTTACAATGGCACCAGCAGCACTGAAAACACGTTCAGAAGACACACTTGCAAGTGGGCAAGAGAAATAATTTAGAGCCAGGTTTGTGATCAGTCGCCATAGAGGCCTTTTCCTATACCAATACAGCAATGGGTTCTTATTAACAAAGACCTCTGTTGGGTCATCCAGATAGGCCTACACCATCGACTCAAGGTTCTCTAGGGTTGCTCCACTTTGCGTACCATCTGTGGCCTTTGCATCACTGGAACGAGCAAACCCTTGATGAGTTAGCCAATCCGCTTTCGCAAATATTATGGCTGGGCCTGGTGCAGGTGAGGATGATTATACGGTTGCTGGTGTCATTAACGGCTGTGAGGGAAAGTGACTCCCTTTGGCCACAGATTCACAAGTGGAACTTGACACCGGATGGCCTGCTGATTCAGTTGTACTTCTGCCGGCTCCATCAAATTTCTGCCGCTCTCTTTCGAACCGAGTGGCTGACACAACTATCCAATGTTTGTACTTTGAAACATCTGCTTCATCAAAAGGAATGAATGCTTTGCTGGCCACTGCCTTTTTGTACCGTCGATCCAGAATAGTGGCACAAATGTAATGTTGTTCTGTATGTATGTTTTTAAACCTTTCATTTTCAACTAGGCGGCTTAATAACCTTTCTGCCAACTGATATGCATCTTGCTTTTCAGCATCATCTCGGAACATTGAAGACATTGCTTTCAGTTGGTGCTCTAGTATGCGCAACAATGGGATAGCTTTGCCCAAAGAACAGTCCTCCCGGCTGACTTCACGCGTGAAGACCTCAAAAGGACGAAGCATGTCTGTCAGGCTTGCAACTAGCTTCCATTCCTCCAACTCTAGCCTCATGTCTTTCATAGTAGAACCCAGTTTATAGACATACTCATTTATTACCCCCCACTGCTCAGACAGACGCTCAAGCATGTAAAAGGTTGAGGTCCAATGTGTTGCCACCTCCTGTATGAGTCCTTTGACTGGCAGTCTACGTTCATGTTGAATGCTCCTCAGCTGCTTCCGGGCCTTAAAAGAATGGCTAAAATATGTGCAGATTCTTCGGCACGTGGTCAGTAACTTGCTGACTGTGTTTTCTTTTTTCAAGAAATCTTGCACCATGATGTTAATACTGTGCGCCAAACACAGGGCACTCTGAAGTAGTTACCATCCTGCATGGCCGTTACTATATTACTGCCATTATCCGTGGAAACATAACTAACTATGCGATTTCTTGGATGCAGCCATTTATAGACCTTCCTCTCAAACTCCTCCAAAAGGTTAGGTGAGGTATGACTTTTCTCCATGGCAAACATGGCTACTGTTGCATGTTTCCGAGTAGCTTGAAAAACTGTGTCTGTATCAACACCTGCAGATAGCTTCTCTTTAACCCCTGCAAAAGAGACCCAGTGTGCAGTGATGCACATGTAATCAAGGGCTTGGCAACTGGTCCACATGTCTGTTGTAAGGTGGATAGTTTGAACAGCACTCTTTCTGCAAAGCTGCCCGAATCACTTCCAGCACATCTTGATGTAGTGCAGGAACCGCAACTCTGGCAAAATAGGACCGGCTTAGAACCTTCCATTTAGGGAAGACTGTTGCCACAAATTCTAGAAAACCCACCCCTTCCACGAAAGAAAAAGGGAGAAGGTCCAGCGCTAGCATTTTAGCCAGCTTTGCGTTCTACAGACGTGCCATTGGGTGGTTGCGTTGAAATGGCGCATCCGACCAAAACATTCTGCTAATGGTGGTCTGGACCCGTTTTACGTGATGATGATGATGCAGACTTCTTCAAACCAGTTAGGCTCTTTGATGTACTTTTTTGCATTGGTGTCTCTCCCAGACTATTAGTGTGCCTCATACATGTTGCAGGGGAAGAGGGTGTGGGCACTACCACTGCAGTGCTGCTGCCAGGGGTACTGGGTGTACCAGAAAAAATGTCTCTCGCTTCTTCACTTCCCCACTGTGTGGAAAAGTAAATTTTGCCATGTTATATGTGCCTACGTGTTCCCCATGTTATGTCATATGTGCATGATTGATATGCATGTATTCCCTAATGATCGATTAAAGACGCAACTATGGTTGTGTCCATCTCTAGTATGTCAGTTTCCAGTTTTCGTGAATACAACGAATATCAGGCCTATGTAAAGCTACGTTGCCACGTTTCACAGTGTGCACGTTAATTCATTAAATTATCCCCGTTCCTAGGCCTCAAAAGGGCCCGGACTCAGATTCAGCTCCTGTTTCCTGAACCCTCCTCGAGGAGCGATACAGCCCCCACCTGTATCCCTGACCCTTAGCTTACTTTCATGCCTCGCAGTGCCCGGCTCGGCCTGGCTCTGCCTCCGAGTCTGCCAAGAGTATGTTATGTTTCTAGTTATCAGTCCAGCCCTCTTTCTCTGCATTCCTAAGCTACTGAATCGCATCAATAGTTTCCATCATGGTCTAGCCTTTATGTCTCCATGTAAGAGAAATACTGTATTAATATTCATAGAATATTCCTCGCACACGCACTACATGTAGGATTATGTATGCACCAGTCATAATGTCTGTTAGCCTTTACTCTGATAACTTTTGGATTCTATCAACATGTTCTCTAAACACTAGATACTAGATAGGCTTTAGGTACATGTCGCTCTGACACTCCAGACTTTAGTCTCCTCTTCTAGCGCAGAAGTCATAGCCCCCCAGTCCTCCCTGGTAACACGTCATTGTCAGTTTACGCGCACCACTAGGTTAGAGGTCCCAGCTGCTCAGGTAGCCCCCTCCATGTTTCCGCCCCGTTTATGACATATTCTGTTACGTTTGCATCACATGTCCATGTATACGCCCTGTACACGCCTTCTTGTTGCCTCATTTCACCCTTATCTTTCGCGACTGCTACAAACTCCGCCTACTGCTACGCCTACTGTATTGAATGCAATGTATTTTGTTTAACTATATATACTAATGTACTGTTATTAAAAGTTACCCCCTCCCAATTGCCTGTTCCTGCCCCCAGATGCGCATCATTCCCAGATCCCGTACAGGCTGTCCTGTTCTTGTCCTTTATGCTTAATTAAAGCCTGTCAACTCCAGCTACCTCGTATCTTGACTCTTATTTATTGAGCTATCTTTTTGTACGAGTATCCCGAAAAATAGAACCGGTAATTAATTATTTATTTACCACATAATGGCGCCCGAACAGGGACTTGCCCTTTCCCCACGCGCCGGAGAAGCCACGCAGGCCCCCTGATCCTCTGCAGCCGTGACGGAACCATACCGTGCACGTGCAGATATTTCTGCTTCAAGTATCCCTCAGGCCCACGGAGGAGACGGAGGTTGCGGTCCAGCGTCCAGACGAGGCGGTGGAGGAACGCGGCGAGTCCCGACCAGAGCCCAAGCCGAGAGTCCAAGGTCCGAGGTATCCGGAGGCCCACCTGTAACTGAAGTCCGAAGTTCGTCCGTCCGTCGTCGTAGCAGTCCAGTCCAGTCCGAGGCCTTCCGTTCTTGCTGCCCGGTGAGTACCGTTGCTGGGGTAGTATCTAGACAGGGTCAATTGATTTGTCTCTGGTCCGTGGGTTTGGGTACACAGATCCAACACGAAGTGTCCACCTAGGTGGATGCGGGTCCTGACGTGTCTCTTTATGGGACCGGTAAGTTTCGTGCTGTTTTAGCAGTACATCTAGTCATTCTAGTCAGTTCTGTTCTCGAGGAAATTCATGTATTCTGTTTTCAGTATTTCAGGTAGTATTTTGTCCGAACTGTTATTCTAAATGTTATTCCATGTGTTTTCAATGTCGTGGTATGAATGATTTGTTTTCAAGTAATTATCGTGTTCATTGTGTATTGTATTGTGTCCAGACTCCAGCCTAGTTATGCCTTTGTTCTCAAAGTTATGTCAGTTAAAAACTAGAAAAGGTCTGCTCGAGGAAGCAGTTCCTGTCCCGCCTAGGGACAGTCCAGGTCATTTTATGTACCAAAAGCATGGCATAAGTGCCATATTATATCTAGATTTATGGGTGGAGTACACCAAACAATTAGAGGAAAAGTATAGATGGCCCGTATCAGGTACGTGGGATGCCGAGTGCATCATGCGAGTAGAAGAAGCATTATGGAAAAAGAAAGCCAGACAGTCCCAGAAAGATGCCATCGAGTTATGGCGCAAAGAATCTCACAAAAGAACAGAGAAAGAAATCAGAAAGTCAGAATTAAGTAGAGAATCCTCAGAAAGAGCCCAAGAAAGGGAATTAATCGAAGTAGGTGAACGAGTTAGAGCCGAACAGTCAGACAGACAGAGAAATGCCCTCATTAAGGGTATGTATCCTCTTCTTGCCGAGGGCTTGCCAAAAGCAACCCCGGAAGCACCATGTAATTTTCCGCCGCCATTAGTTCCGATTAAGCTACGTCACAAACCGACCGCAGCGGATATTTTTCTCTCATCCTATTTGGACGACACAGTCCCAGAATATGCGAATCCTGCTCCGCCAGCTCCAGTAAATAATGTAATTCCTGTTCCTCCAGCCACCGGGGCACCTGTTACAGCACCCGTTACGGTACCCCCGGTCCAGCCCATAATACAAGTTCCCGCTACATCGGTCACTCTGCCAGCACGAAGAGTATCAGTCGACGATTCCAGTTTAGGGGCCGCGGGAGGAGGTCCTCCTGGTACCCCGCCGCCACACAAACGTATAACGTTAGTCGAGTTACATGAACGTGCGTTACAGCGTACGCCCAAATATCAGTCCGTTGCAGATATCAGACGAGCTCTTACCGAATGCCGTTATGATCCAGTCCCAGGCGACGATAATATGGTTATATATTCATTACGCGTAAGACGGGTGACCGAGTATTTGGACACCCTACCGAATATGAAAGAAGATCTAGACAGAATGTATCGTTTCATCCGTACCGAGGATGATCCAGAAAGCATTGGCGAAATCATGTCACTAAGGAAAGCAGAGACCCAGCTCATACTATTAAAGTTTCTAATCAATTGTTTAGTAAGGGAACAAGATTGTCCGACTAAAGATCCGATCGAAATGAAAGTTCTGACAAGGTGGAGTGATAATATAGCCGAGGGTAGACACAAGACACTCAGTAGTATAGAAAGTATGTACAAGAAAATTCGTAAGGAAATAATAAGGTTACACGAAAATCGTAAAGCAGCACAAGTAAGCGAGAAAGAAGATAACACTGATACTGAAGAAGTAGAAGACGAGAATACCGCCAGAATAGCGTATGTAGGTAAATCTAGATATCCAGACCGACATTTACGCCTAGAACACAAGAAAGTCTTTCATCTTCCAGCACCAGAACAAGGTTCTCTAGAACAAGTATTTCAAGCTACCGATCACATTCTGAAATCACGAATCGGTTATAGTGAACTTAGTACCATGCATGAACAAGAACTAGCCCGATCAGCAGTCCGATGGATTACTGATTCTACCACTTTTCCAGACGAAATAGTGGCACAAATGTTTCTGAAACTGCCCCCAGCCGAGCAGCGACTGGTGGGTATGTATATGATCCAGCACCTCATTACATTATATGAGGGACAACATTCTGATCCAGGTCCGTTACATGATGTTCTGAACGAGTTACTCCAGTATAAATGGAAAGGTTTAGGTACTGATTTAATTAGTGTCATTCTAGAACAGCGCCACAAATATAGAACGTTTCTGAACCCGCATTTTGTTCACGTCTCACCTCCAGAAAGTAAACCATTTTACATAGATAGACAGCATCCGTTACGAGAAGTACATCCAGTTAGGACACCGGATGGTGAAATGCAACGAGTATTTGTTTACACCCCTGTCACAAAGATGGAACTCTTAGAGATGAAGAAATTAATTCCCTGTCACGACAAAGATCCAGCAGGGTTCCATCGAGAATTAAAAGACATGCTCCGTATGGGAGAATACACGTACCCAGATATCATTAAAATGTTAAAGGTCCTGTTGCCCGCAGGGGTATATGAGAAACTCAAGGAAAAAGAATGGGAGGTGGGAGAGAAAAAGATCGATTGGACAGCTCTAGAAGCTGAAGATAAAATACGAGTACCAAGTACCGGTCTTGGGGAGAAATGTAAAGAATTGCCAGAGTTATTGATTCAGGTTTTGCCAAGATTATTAGCCACAAAAAAGGAAGACTGGGATGCAATCTCAGCATGCAAACAGAAACAGGATGAAGATACTAGTGATTTTTATTCTAGATTCGAAAAATGTTTCATTATCAACAGTGGTCTGAAGACAGGTAGCGAGTCATACCCTCATCTTTTTGTTACTAAACTAGTCGAGAATTCAAGCCCACAAGTTAAAAATCGAGTTTTGAAAGTCGAAAGTACTTGGCAAGCTAGTACCCCGTCACAGATGTTACAGATGCTCCAGTATCACCAGAATAGAATCAGGGAAGAGCAAGAACACGAAAGGAGACGTATGAAAGACACGAAAATGAAAGTACTAGTTGCACAATCTGTTCCACAAGACAGTCAGAAGAGGGGTCCGAATCAAGCCAGTCATCCTGCAGCTCCCGTTAAAGGGACATGCAATTATTGTAAACAGCCAGGTCACTTTATAAACGAGTGTGCAGTTCTGAAACACAACATAGCTACTGGTAAGACTAAAGAAAGACCACGTCCGCCTAGACAAGAGCAAGTTTCACAGACTTCTCAGCCACCACAGAATGCACAACAGACAGTTCCAGCACCGCAGCCTATTGCTGCAACACAGCATGTTACACAGCAGATGTACCAGTATGACTAGACAGAGTATCCAGAGTATCAACCGTATTCATGAAACAGCCTAGAGAGGGAGGTAGGCTTGCCTCTCATCGAGATACCTGTAGATCAAGAGGGTCCCTATGTACATAGTCAAGTATTGGGGAAAGACAGAAAGTTTTTGATTGATACAGGGGCAAGTAGGACTACTATCAGTCATGACGAGGTTCCAGGGGCTCCGCTCTCAGGCTCTAGAAATGTTTCCCTTGGTTTTTCAGGAAAGCCTATTGTAAACGAGATATCAAAGCCAGTTACTCTAGAAGTTGGTCCATTGTCCCGAACTACTGATTTGTTACTTACGAAGTCGTGTCCAGAAAATGTATTAGGCATTAAAACATTGAAATAATTAGGTGCAGTTATTTGCTGCTCTCCAGAAGGAATACGATTGTTTTTAAGAGACTTTAAAGGTCACTATGTGTTACGAGATTTTGATCCAAGACTGTCCAATGTTCCGCAGCATTTATGGGCGCAAGGTCCAACTGATGTAGGTTTTATGCGAATCACACCCCATCGTGTGACCCTCAAGCAAGGTATAGTCCTGCCACGAATCAGACAGTACAGATTGCCACCTGAGGCTGTAGCAGCCTTATCCAAAATTATTGACGAGCTCATTGCTCAAGGAGTGGTTGTAGAAACTGACTCCAATGTATGTAATTCTCCTATCATTCCAGTCATGAAACGTACTGATCCAAATGCACCTCCAGTATATCGATTAGTGATTGACCTTCGAGAACTTAATAAATGTATCATACCCCAGTATCCAGTAGTCCCAGATATTTCATCTCTATTGACAGCTATTGATTCTGAAGCTACATTTTTTACTGTAATAGACCTCAAGAATGCATTTTTCAGTGTTCCGATTCATCCAGACAGCCAGTACCTTTTCGGTTTTTGTTTAAATGGTAGGAGCTATAAATTCACACGAGCTCCTCAAGGTTTCACAGAAAGTCCTAGCATTTACAGTCAAGCACTTAAAAGACAACTAGACAATATTCACATGCCAACTGACACTGCCCTGCTCCAGTATGTAGATGATCTTCTGATCACAGCCCGTTCTGAACGTGACTGCGAGCGAGCGTCACTTACAGTTCTGTATTTCCTAGCCGAGATGGGGCACAAGGTGTCCCCTTCAAAGCTCCAGTTCTGTGTCCAGCAAGTGATCTACTTAGGCCACTTACTGTCCAAGTGGGGTAGGCAGTTGACACCAGACCGTATCCAGTTAATAGCGAGTCTTCCACAGCCTAAGACACAGAAGGAGGTACGTGCTTTTATCGGCCTTACTTCTTATTGCAGACAATGGATTCCTCAGTATGCATTTCTAGCAAAGCCACTGATACAATTAACGACACAGGAGGCAGCCGTATCGACTGTCCTCCCTTGGACATCTGAACATACACTTAGTTTTAATGAGTTAAAGAAAGCTTTATGCCAAGCACCTGTTCTAGCTACACCGAACTACAGTAAGCCTTTTACACTTTTTGTCACAGAACGTGATGGTACTGCATTATCTGTTCTCACACAAGATCAAGCCGGACAGTACAAGCCTTGTGCTTATTTTTCGAGCACATTAGATCCAGTAGCCCAGGCTTTGCCTGCGTGCCTCAAGTCAGTTGCAGCCACAGCTCTAGCAATCAGACAAAGTGATTCTATAGTATTAGGACACTCCCTGACAGTACAAGTTCCACACTCCGTGGAAGTTCTTTTAAACCGAACACAGACTCAGCACTTGACCATTGCACGTTTAACAGGTTATGAACTGACATTGTTCCAGCCACACATAGAAATCAGACGCTGCAACGTTCTAAATCCTGCTACTCTGTTACCGTCAGTTACTTCAAATCCTGCCACACATGACTGTGTGGAAGTCATTAACACTATGACTAAGCCAAGACAAGACCTGACAGACATTGCATTACCTGATCCCGACCTGACACTTTATGTGGATGGTTCATGTATGAGAACTAGTACAGGAGAACTAGTAGCCGCGTATGCAGTGACTACTGACACTGAAGTTATAGAAACACACCGTATTGACACCCTGTCTGCTCAAGCAGCAGAGCTAGTTGCTCTGACCCAAGCCTGCATATGTGCCAAGAACCTGAAAGTAAATATATATACAGATTCACGTTACGCATTCGGAGTTGTACACGACTTCGGAGTGCTCTGGCAGGAGAGAGGTTTCATGACTTCTCATGGAACCAAGATTCAGCATGGTCTCCTCATTCAAGCTCTGTTAGATGCAATACATTTACCGACAGCTATCGCTATCATGAAGTGCAAGGCACATACGAAAGTTACTGACATCATTTCCCAAGGTAATGATCTAGCAGATCGAACAGCCAAGCTTACAGCTCAGACACCAGACATTCCAGTTAACAAGACACAGACATCCACTCCAGAACAGACTACATGTATGACAGTTAAGGACCCTACACAAGATGTCATAGACATACAGTTACATGCTACTCCTGAAGAAATCAAGAAATGGTCCGAACAAGGAGGGGTCCAGACAGATCAGGGATGGTTGACGAAGGGAAAAGCCACATGGTTTCTCCCCGACTCTATGGTTCAAGTCATTATCAATACCGCACATAGTCCAGCACACCTAGGAGAAAAAGCCATGTTAGACAGTATACAGAACCTTTGGTTTAACAAGCACTTACGAGCTGCAGCCAAGCAGAAAGTCCGTACTTGTATGATATGTTGTCAATTCAATCCAGGTAAAAGTGTCCCGGTGGAACAAGGTGGATTCCAGCCCCCTGACCACCCTTTTGAAGTCCTCCAGATGGATTATATTCAGATGGAGCGATGTCGAGGTTTCAAGTATGTTCTTGTAGTTGTATGCGCTTTGTCCAGGTGGACAGAAGCATATCCAGTTCCAGATTACACAGCAGCGACCACTGCCAAGCAGTTGGTTCGTGAATTCTTCCCCCGTTATGGACTCCCTGGGGTCGTGTATTCTGATAACGGCCAGCCATTCTCATCTGAGTTAATGAAACATGTTTCCCTTTTGTTAGGGTACCAGTGGAAGTTCCATTGTGTGCGCCATCCTGAAGCAGCCGGTCTCGTAGAGAGACATAATCAGACCCTGAAAATCCGTATTGCCAAGACATGTAAAGAGAAAGGTGTAGACTGGCTAGTTGCCCTGCCAGTTGCTTTATTCTTTATGCGCATGGTCGCACACTCCAGATCAGGTCTGTCCCCTTATGAGGTCGTATTCGGCCGCCCCCCAAATATGTGGGGTACACCTAGACCCCGCAGTATTACAGATGTTTCCAGTAATATGTTGACAGATTACCTAGCTTCCTTGATGTCTGCCCTACACTCTTGTCGTTCACAGGTTGCCGCCGCATTTCCAGACAATACTGAAGTGAAACCGCATGAGGTCATTCCAGGAGATCTTGTACTCGTAAGGAACTTTGATCGTTCAAGTCCGCTGGAGCCTCGTTGGAAGGAGCCGAGACTAGTCCTTCTGACCACCCGTACGGCCGTGAAGTTGGAAGGCCGCAAGGGATGGGTCCATCTGTGGTAAATAAATAAATAATACCTCTCTTTTTGAATGCATAAATGAATAACAGATAGCTCAATAAATAAGAGTCAAGATTCGAGGTAGTAGGAGTTTTGCAGGTTTAATACAGCATAAAGACAGGGACAGGACAACCTGCACAGGAATAGGATGGCAAGCCCTGGCAGCGCTGCCGGGGTCAGGATCGGAATCGGCGGAAGGATAACTTTTTAATAACAGTACATGAGCATATATACATAACGCAAACACATAGCATTACATCGCAATAGGCGTAGCAGTGGGTGGAGCAATAGGCGTGACGCGTAGCAGTCGCGAAAGATAAGGGTGAAAAGAGGTGTAACAGGGCGTATACATAGACATGTGATGCAAACGTAACAGAATATGTCATGAATGGGGTGGAAACCATGGAGGGGGCTACCTAAGGAGCCGGGACCTCTAACCTGATGGTGCGCGCAAACTGGCAATGACGTGTTACTAGGAGAAGCTGGGGGCTATGAACTCTGTGCTAGGAGCAGAGACTGAAGTCTGGAGAGTCAGGGCGACATGTGCCTAAGCAGTATCTAGTATCTGATGTTTAGAGAACATGTTGATAGAATCCAAATGTTATCGGGGTAAAGGCGAACAGACTCTAAGACTGGAGCATGCATTATTCTACATGTAGTGCGTGATGAAGAATATTAAATGATCATTAAATGCAGTATTTCTCTTACATGGAGACGTAGAGGCTAGAAAATGACGGAAACTATTGATGCGATTCAGTAGCTTTAGGAATGCAGAGAAGGAGGGCTGTACTGATAACTCGAATCATAACATACTCTTGGCAGACTCAGAGGCAGAGCCAGGCTGAACCGGGCACTGCGAGGCAGGAAGTAAGTGAAGGGTCGAGGATACAGGCGGGGGCTGTATCGCTCCTCAGCGAGGCTTTAGGGGACAGGAGCTGAATCTGGTGTCCAGGCCCTTTTGAGGCCTAGAAACGGAGATTTTACAATGGAATAACGTGCACACTGAGAAACGTGGCAACGTAGCTTTACATAGGCCTGATATTCGTAGTATTCACGAGAACTGGAAACTGACATACTAAAGGTGGACACAACTATAATTGCGTCTTTAATCGAACATGGGGAATAACATATGCATATTAATCATGCACAGATAACATATGATGGAGGACGCGTAGGGACACAGAACATGGCAAAATTTACTTTTCCACATTCCCTCCTTGTCACTACGTTTCCTTCAGGAAACATCAATATTCATGATACCATCTATTATTTCGTACAGTATCATTTGCTCGTCTCGAATTTTCTTGGAACGGGTTTTAGAATGGGGCTTGGGACTAGGAATACAAGAGGTAGCACAAATGCCGCAAATCGCAGGGCCACATTGTATACAGAGGCAGCAGCTAAATATGATCGCTACTGCAATACCTAGAAAGGACAAGACTTTCCATCCCCAAGCGGAAATTATATTCCAGAACCAACCGGACCATGTCCAGGTGCCTGGATTTTGGTGTAACAGATGGGCAATTTTATGAAGTCTGGTTATAGCTGAATAAACAGACGGCGCGTTATTTGGAATGAAAATGCAGCAACTAGATCCGATGACTCTACAGGCCCCGCCCCTATCGGCCAATATGACGTCAAGGACGAGACGATTCTGGAGCACGACAATTCTCATAAAGGATTGTTCTTCGGTTAAATTACTTAGAGCAGAAGTAGTCTCAATTACTACTGCTTCAAGGGTTCTGGTTAACCTACGTATCAGTTTACTATTCACAACTGTACCTAAATAAGGGAAGACACCTTTATTGATATCTATATATTGTTCTAGAGCAGTTTCAGTATAATCGACAATCGGGAGGTTTCTCTTGTGTCTAGTATGTACTAGGTGGGAATTCCTATGGTAGTCGGGTGGGGCTAGAAAAACCGGTGGCAGTAGGAAGGCAATGTAACAGGTTCCCTCCCAATCGAGGGGCAGACGAACATATGCGGTCTGACCACAAATAAAATAAGAATGACGTGAAGCTTTGAAAATAGATTTCCCACTGTCACTATACTTGACAATAGTAGTACAATCACTATGTCCTACGTGTGTAGAACCATTATTTCGGACACATAATTCGCCTTTGACTGGTAGTACTGAAATTGCAGGTAAGTCTGGAGTAGTATCAGACTGAACATTCAGGACCATGAAATTCGAAGAATAATTACCTAAATTATACACTTCATTTTCTAGATCTAACCCGGTTCTGTGGGGGAGACCTTGCTTGTCTGGAAAACATGTACTGTTAAGAAAAGACATATCTGTTGAGGATGACGTTAACGTGGACCATGCTCCACACGAACCATTATGTGAAAAAGGATAAGGAAAGAGTGGCAGAACTCCCTTCGGTGTCTGAAAAGGGGGGAGTCGACCACACACCCAACAATTAGTGGCATTGCTGGTCTGGTGTGAATAATGTAACATGCGGATGAAAGAATTATTTCGCATAGCGAGGCGGTAAGAGAGTTCATGAGGAGGCAGATCACTAAACGTGTGCTCCACCGTAACATTAGCAGACTTATTTACATGAGAAACTGGAAAATACAGGTAAAATGCATAACTGGTGCAGGAAATCATAATGCTGAGAAATAATATGAAACATAGAAAAACGATACATCGGATTGAGTTTTGACTAACTCTCTCACTATGGGGGTCTATTTTATACATGTCAGAAACAGTCTAACCGTTTCACCTAGGGGAGGACTTAGACAATCAAACTGGCTGACTTATTTTACTAGACCGGAGTTTCAACTTATACTCCTGCTGTGGAGTTTTCTCTAACAGGGAGGGTGCAGTATCATTGTTCTTTGCGGGACAGTCCTTAAGAATAGTACTTTGGTAATCCTTCAAATCCTGGGAAATGTTCTTTGAGACCGGTTTCAGTCCATAAAACTTCTTTATATGTGAAAGATGCACCCAGCCTTTGCGTCCCTCCAACTTCACGGCTGTACGTGTGGCGAGGAGGACCTGTCGGGGCTCCTTCCAGCGAGGCTCCAGCGGACTTGAGCGGTCAAAATTTCGCACCAGGACCATGGATCCTGGAACGATTTCATGCGGTGCCACCTCGGTATTGTCTGGAAATGCGGCGGCAACCTGTGAACGACAAGAGTTGAGGGCAGACATCAAGGAAGCTAGGTAATCTGTCAGCATATTACTTGAAACATCGGTAATACTTCGGGGTCTGGGTGTACCCCACATGTTAGGGGGGCGGCCGAAAACGACCTCATACGGGGACAGACCTGATCTGGAATGTGCGACCATGCGCATATAGAACAAAGCGACTGGCAGAGCTACTAGCCAGTCCACACCTTTCTCTTTACATACTTTGGCGATGCGGATTTTCAGAGTCTGGTTATGTCTCTCTACGAGACCTGCTGCTTCAGGGTGGCGTACACAATGGAACTTCCACTGGTACCCTAACAAAAGGGAAACATGCTTCATTAACTCTGAGGAGAATGGCTGGCCGTTATCAGAATATACGACCCTAGGGAGTCCATAACGGGGGAAGAACTCACGAACCAACTGCTTGGCAGTGGTCGCGGCTGTGTAATCTGGGACTGGATATGCTTCTGTCCACCTGGACAAAGCGCATACAACTACAAGGACATACTTGAAACCTCGACATCGCTCCATCTGAATATAATCCATCTGGAGGACTTCAAAAGGGTGGTCAGGAGGTTGAAATCCACCTTGTTCCACCGGTACACTTTTACCTGGATTAAACTGACAACATATCATACAGGTACGGACTTTCTGCTTGGCTGCAGCTCGTAAATGCTTGTTGAACCAAATGTTCTGGATACTGTCTAACATAGCTTTTTCTCCTAAATGTGCTGGACTATGTGCGGTATTGATAATGACTTGAACCATAGAGTCGGGGAGAAACCAAGTGGCTTTTCCTTTCGTTAACCATCCTTGATCTGTCTGGACCCCTCCTTGTTCGGACCATTTCTTGATTTCTTCGGGAGTAGCATGTAACTGGATATCTATGACATCTTGAGTAGGGTCCTTAACTGTCATACATGTAGTCGGATCTGGAGTGTGTGTCATGTTAACTGGAATGTCTGGAGTCTGTGCTGTAAGCTTGGCTGTGCGATCTGCTAGATCGTTACCCTGGGAAATAATGTCAGTAACTTTCGTGTGTGTCTTGCATTTCATGATAGCAATGGATGTCGGTAAATGTATTGCATCTAACAGAGCTTGAATAAGGAGACCATGCTGAATCTTGGTTCCATGAGAAGTCATGAAACCTCTCTCCTGCCAGAGCACTCCAAAGTCGTGTACGACTCCAAATGCGTAGCGTGAATCTGTGTAAACATTAACTTTCCGGTTCTTAGCGTGTATGCAGGCTTGTGTCAGAGCAACTAGCTCTGCTGCTTGAGCGGACAGAGTGTCAATACGGTGTGTTTCAATAACTTCGGTGTCGGTAGTCACTGCATACGCGGCGACTAGTTCTCCTGTACTTGTTCTCATACATGAACCATCCACATAAAGTGTCAGGTCGGGATCTGGTAATGGAATATCTGTCAGATCTTGTCTTGGCTTGGTCGTGATGTTGACTACTTCCACACAGTCATGTGTGGCAGGATTTGGATTAGCTGATGGTAACAGTGTAGCAGGATTGAGAACGTTGCAGCGTCTGATTTCTATGTGTGGCTGAAACAGTGTCAATTCATAACCTGTTAAACGTGCGATTGTCAAGTGCTGAGTTTGTGTTCGGTTTAAAAGAACTTCCACGGAGTGTGGAACTTGTACTGTCAGGGAGTGTCCTAATACTATGGAATCACTTTGTCTGATAGCTAGTGCTGTGGCTGCAACTGACTTGAGGCACGCAGGGAGAGCCTGGGCTACAGGATCTAATGTGCTCGAAAAATAAGCACAAGGCTTGTATTCTCCTGCTTGACCTTGTGTGAGAACAGATAATGCTGTACCTTCGCGTTCTGTGACGAAAAGTGTAAAAGGCTTACTGTAGTTTGGTGTAGCTAGAACTGGAGCTTGGCATAAAGTTTTCTTTAACTCATTGAAACTGAGTGTATGTTCAGATGTCCAAGGGAGGACAGTCGATACGGCTGCCTCCTGTGTCGTTAACTGTATCAGTGGCTTGGCTAGAAATGCATACTGAGGAATCCATTGTCGGCAGTAAGAAGTGAGGCCGATAAAAGCACGTACCTCCTTCTGGGTCTTGGGCTGAGGAAGACTCGCTATTAACTGGATACGGTCAGGTGTCAACTGCCTACCCCTCTTGGACAGTAAGTGTCCTAAGTAGACCACTTGCTGGACACAGAATTGAAGCTTCGAAGGGGACACCTTGTGCCCCATCTCGGCTAGGAAATACAGAACTGTGAGGGATGCTCGCTCGCAAGCATGTTCAGAACGGGCTGTGACCAGTAGATCATCGACATACTGGAGCAGGGCAGTGTCAGTTGGCATGTGAATGTTGTCTAGTTGTCACTTAAGTGCTTGACTGTAAATACTAGGACTTTCTGTGAAACCTTGAGGAGCTCGTGTGAACATATAGCTCCTTCCATTTAAACAAAACCCGAAAAGGAACTGGCTGTCTAGATGAATGGGGACACTAAAAAATGCGTCCTTGAGGTCTATGACTGTAAAAAATGAGGCTTCTGAATCAATGGCTGTCAATAGGGAAGAGATATCTGGGACAACTGGGTACTGGGGAATAATACATTTATTAAGCTCTCGTAGGTCAATCACTAATCGATATACTGGGGGTGCATTTGGATCAGTACGTTTCATGACTGGAATGATCGGAGAATTGCATACATTGGAGTCAGTTTCTACAACCACTCCTTGAGCGATGAGCTCGTCAATAATTTTGGATAAGGCTGCTACAGCCTCCGGTGGCAATCTATACTGTCTGATTCGTGGAAACACTACACCTGGCTTGAGAGTCACACGATGGGGTGTGATTTGCATATAACCAACATCAGTTGGACCTTGCGCCCATAGATGCTGCGGAACATTGGACAATCTGGGATCAAAATCTCGTAATACATAGTGACCCTTAAAGTCACGCAGGAACAATCGTATTCCCTCTGGGGAACAGCATATAACTGCACCTAACTCTTTCAGTGTTTTAATACCTAATAGATTCTCTGGACATGACTTAGTAAGTAACAGATCAGTAGTACGGGACAATGGACCTACTTCTAGAGTAACTGGCTTTGATATTTCATTTACAATGGGTTTTCCTGAAAATCCAAGGGAAACATTTCTTGAGCCTGAGAGCGGAGCCCCTGGAACTTCGGCGTGGCTAATTGTGGTCCTACTTGCCCCTGTATCAATCAAAAACTTTCTGTCTTTCCCTAATACTTGACTGTGAACATAGGGACCTTCTTGATCTACAGGTATCTCGATGAGAGGCAAGCCTACCTCCCTCTCTAGGCTGTTTCATGAATATGGCTGATACTCTGGATACTCAGACTGTGCATACTGGTACATCTGCTGTGTAACGTGCTGTGTTGCAGCGATGGGCTGCGGTGCTGTAACTGTCCGTGGTGCATTCTGTGGCTGAGGAGTCTGTGAAACTTGTTCTTGTCTAGGCGGACGTGGTCTTTCTTTAGTCTTACCAGTAGCTATGTTGTGTTTCAGAACTGCACACTCGTTTATAAAATGACCTGGCTGTTTACAATAATTGCAGTTCCCTTTAACGGGAGCTGCAGGATGACTGGCTTGATTCGGACCCCTCTTCTGACTGTCTTGAGGAACAGATTGTGCAACTAGTACTTTCATTTTCGTGTCTTTCATACGCTTTCTCTCGTGTTTTTGCTCTTCCCTGATTCTATTCTGGTGATATTGGAGCATCTGTAACATCTGGGACGGGGTATTAGCTTGCCAGGTACTTTCGACTTTCAAAACTCGATTTTTAATTGGTGGACTTGAATTCTCGACTAATTTAGTAACAAAAAGGTGAGGGTATGACTCACTACTTGTCTTGAGGCCACTGTTGATGCTAAAACATTTCTCAAATCTAGAATAAAAATCACTAATGTCTTCGTCTTGTTTCTGTTTACAGGCTGAGATTGCATCCCAGTCTTCCTTTTTCGTTGTTAACAATCTGGGTAAAACTTGAATCAATAATTCAGGTAATTCTTTACATTTCGCTCCAAGACCGGTACCTGGTACTCGTGCCTTATCTTCAGCTTCTAGAACTGCCCAATCGATCTTTTTCTCTCCCACCTCCCATTCTTTTTCCTTGAGCTTTTCATACACCCCTGCGGGCAGCAGAACCTTTAACATTTTAATTATATCTGGATACGTGTATTCTCCCATACAGAGCATGTCTTTTAATTCTCGATGGAACCCTGCTGGATCTTTATCGTGACAGGGAATTAATTTTTTCATCTCTAAGAGTTCCATCTTTGTGATCGGGGTGTAAACAAACACTCGTTCTAGTTCGCCACCCGTTCCTCTAACTGGGTGGACTTCTCGTAACGGATTCTGTCTCTCCATGTAAAATGGTTTACTTTCTGGGGGTGAGACATGAACAAAATGCGGGTTCAAAAATGTTCTATATTTGTGACGCTGTTCTAGAATGACACTAATTAAATCGGTACCTAAACCTTTCCATCTATACTGGAGTAACTCGTTCAGGATATCATGTAACGGGCCTGGATCAGAGTGCTGACCCTCATACAATGTAATGAGGTGCTGAATCATATACATACCCGCCAGTCGTTGCTCGGCTGGGGGCATTTTCAGAAACATTTGTGCCACTATTTCGTCTGGAAAAGTGGTAGAATCAGTAGTCCATCGGACTGCTGATCGGGCTAGTTCTTGTTCATGCATAGTACTTAACTCACTGTAACCGATTCGTGATTTCAGAATGTGATCGGTAGCTTGAAACACTTGTTCTAGAGAACCTTGTTCTGGTGCTGGATGATGGAAAGTTGACTTGTGTTCTAGGCGTAAATGGCGATCTGGAAATCTAGATTTTCCTACATACGCTATTCTGGCGGGATCCTCGTCGTCTACCTCTTCAGTATCAGAGTTACTTTCTTTCTCGCTTACTTGTGCTGCTTTACGCTGTTCGTGTAACTTTATTATTTCTTTACGGATTTTCTTGTACATACTTTCCATAGCACTGATGGTCCTGTGCTTACCCTCGGCTATATTATCACTCCACTTTGTCAGGGTTCTCATTTCGGCTTGATCTTTGGACGGGTAATCTTGTTCTCTTATTAAACAATTAATCAAAAACTTTAGTATCATGAGCTGGATCTCGGCTTTCCTTTGAGACATGACTTCGCCAATGCTTTCTGGATCATCCCCTGTACGGATGAAACGATATATTCTGTCTAGATCTTCTTTCATATTCGGTAGGGTGACTAGATACTCGGCCACCTTTCTTACACGTAATGAATATAAAACCATATTATCCTCGCCTGGGACTGGATCATAGCCGCATTCATTAAGGGCTTTTCTTATTTCTGCTACAGACTGATATCTGGGCGTACGCTGTGACGCTTGTGCATGTAATTCGACTAACGTTAGACGCTTGTGTGGCGGCGGGGTCTGAGGAGGGCCTCCTCCTGCGGCCCCTAAACTAGAGTCGTCAACTGATACTCTTCGTACTAGAGTGGCGGGAAATTGAAATGCGGACTGAACTTGTGTGGCGGGCTGGACCTGGGGGACCGTAGCAGGTACTGCAAGGGGTACCCCGGTGTCTGGAGAAACGGGGAGTGCCTGATTTACAGGGACTGGCGGAGCGCGAACAGGATTTGCATATTCTGGGACTGTGTCGTCCAAATAGGACGAAATGAAAATATCAGCTGCGGTCTGTTTGTGACGTAGCTTGGTCGGAACTAATGGTGGCGGAAAGTTACTGGATGCCTCCGGGGTCGCTTTTGGCAGGCCCTCGGCAAGAAGAGGATACATACCCTTAATAAGAGCATGCCTCTGTCTGTCTGACTGTTCGGTTTTAACTCGTTCACCAATCTCGATTAATTCCCTTTCTTGGGCTCGTTCCAAGGATTCTCTACTTAATTCTGACTTTCTGATTTCTTTTTTGGTTCTTTTATGAGATTCTTTGCGCCATAACTCAATGGCATCTTTCTGTGACTGTCTGGCTTTCTTTTTCCATAATGCTTCTTCTACTCTCATGATGCACTCGGCATCCCATGTGCCTGACACAGGCCATCTATACTTTTCCTCTAACTGTTTGGTATACTCGACCCATAAATCTAGATACAATATGGCGCTTATGCCATGCTTCTGATACATAAAATGACCTGGACTGTCCCTAGGCGGGACTGGAACTGCTGCTTCTAGCAGACCTTTTCTAGTTCTCAACTGACGCAGTTTTGAAAAGAGCGGCATGACTGAACTATAATCTGGACACAATACGATACACAATAAACACGATAACTACTTCACACTCATACCACGACATCAAGATACATGAAGAACATTCAGAATAACAGTTCGAACAGAATACTACCTGGAATACGGAAAACAGAATACATGAATTTTCTCGAGAACAGAACTGACTAGAACAGAAACTAGATGCACTGCTGAAACAGTACGAAACTTACCGGTCTCATACAGAGACACGTCAGGACCCGTATCCACCGGAGTGGACACTTCGTTTGTGGGCTTGTGTACCACCAACCCACGGACCAGAGTCAATTAAATTGACCCTGTCTAGATACTACCCCAGTGATGGTACTCACCGGGCAGTAAGAACGGAAGGCCTCAGACTGGACGGGACTGCTTGGACGCCGGACGGACGAACTTCGGACTTCTGTTACGGGTGGGCCTCCGGATACCTCGGACCTTGGACTCTCGGCTTGGGCTCTGGTCGGGACTCGCCGCGTTCCTCCACCGTCTCGTCTGGATGCTGGACCGCCTCCTCCGTCTCCTCCGTGGGCCTGAGGGATACTTGAAGCAGAAATATCTGCCGGTGCGCAGAAGAGTTCCGTCACGACTGCAGAGGGTCAGGGGGTCGGCGTGGCTTCACCGACGCGTGGGGAAAGGGCAAGTCCTTGTTCGGGCGCCATTATGTGGTAAATAAATAAATAATACCTCTCTTTTTGAATGCATAAATGAATAACAGATAGCTCAATAAATAAGAGTCAAGATTCGAGGTAGTAGGAGTTTTGCAGGTTTAATACAGCATAAAGACAGGGACAGGACAACCTGCACAGGAATAGGATGGCAAGCCCTGGCAGCGCTGCCGGGGTCAGGATCGGAATCGGCGGAAGGATAACTTTTTAATAACAGTACATGAGCATATATACATAACGCAAACACATAGCATTACATCGCAATAGGCGTAGCAGTGGGTGGAGCAATAGGCGTGACGCGTAGCAGTCGCGAAAGATAAGGGTGAAAAGAGGTGTAACAGGGCGTATACATAGACATGTGATGCAAACGTAACAGAATATGTCATGAATGGGGTGGAAACCATGGAGGGGGCTACCTAAGGAGCCGGGACCTCTAACCTGATGGTGCGCGCAAACTGGCAATGACGTGTTACTAGGAGAAGCTGGGGGCTATGAACTCTGTGCTAGGAGCAGAGACTGAAGTCTGGAGAGTCAGGGCGACATGTGCCTAAGCAGTATCTAGTATCTGATGTTTAGAGAACATGTTGATAGAATCCAAATGTTATCGGGGTAAAGGCGAACAGACTCTAAGACTGGAGCATGCATTGTTCTACATGTAGTGCGTGAAGAAGAATATTAAATGATCATTAAATGCAGTATTTCTCTTACATGGAGAAGTAGAGGCTAGAAAATGACGGAAACTATTGATGCGATTCAGTAGCTTTAGGAATGCAGAGAAGGAGGGCTGTACTGATAACTCGAATCATAACATACTCTTGGCAGACTCAGAGGCAGAGCCAGGCTGAACCGGGCACTGCGAGGCAGGAAGTAAGTGAAGGGTCGAGGATACAGGCGGGGGCTGTATCGCTCCTCAGCGAGGCTTCAGGGGACAGGAGCTGAATCTGGTGTCCAGGCCCTTTTGAGGCCTAGAAACGGAGATTTTACAATGGAATAACGTGCACACTGAGAAACGTGGCAACGTAGCTTTACATAGGCCTGATATTCGTAGTATTCACGAGAACTGGAAACTGACATACTAAAGGTGGACACAACTATAATTGCGTCTTTAATCGAACATGGGGAATAACATATGCATATTAATCATGCACAGATAACATATGATGGAGGACGCGTAGGGACACAGAACATGGCAAAATTTACTTTTCCACACATCTGTCGCATATCAAGAAATTCCATGGAGTCCGGAAAAAGACGTTTTTAAAGGATATTTCTAAAGACTGTTCCATTTCTAAAGACTGCCTGAAACCAGACATTGATCTAAATCCCGAACTGAAAGTTCCTCTGTTAGAGAAAACTCCTCAGCAGGAGTATAAGTTGAAACTACGGTCTAGTAAAATAAGTCAGCCAGTTTAATTGTCTAAGTCCCCCTCGGGTGAAACGGTTAGACAGGTATCTGACATGTATGAGATAGACCCCCATAGTGAGAGAGTTAGTCAAAACTCTATCCGATGTATCGTTTTTCTAAGTTTTCTATTGTTTCTAAGTTTGATGGTTACCTGCACAGGTTATGCATTGCATTTATGTTTTCCAATTTCTCATGTAAATAAGTTTTCTAATGCCACAGTAGAGCACACATTTAGTGATCTGCCTCCTCACGAGTTATCCTATCGTCTTGCTATGAGAAATAACACATTCATCAGAATGTTACATTATTCACACCAGACCAGCAATGCTACTAATTGTTGGGTGTGTGGTCGACTCCCCCCTTTCCAGACACCGAAGGGAGTTCTGCCACTCTTTCCTTATCCGTTCTCACATAATGGTTCGTGTGGAGCATGGTCCATGTTAACGTCATCTTCAAATGATATGTCCCTTCTGAATAGAACATGTTTTCCAGACAAGCAAGGTCTCTCCCATAGAACAGGGTTAGATCCAGAAAATGAAGTTTACAATTTAGGTAATTATTCTTTGAATTTTATGGTCCTGAATGTTCAGTCTGATACTACTCCAGACTTACCTGCTATTTCAGTACTACCAGTCAAAGGCGAATTATGTGTCAGAAATAATGGTTCCGTACATGTAGGACATAGTGATTGTACTACTACTGTCGAGTATAGTGACAGTGGGAAATCTATTTTCAAAGCTTCAAGTTTTTTTTATTTTGTTTGTGGTCAGACCGCATATGTTCGTCTGCCCCTCGATTGGGATGGAACATGTTACATTGCCTTCCTACTTCCACCAGTTTTTCTAGCCCCATCTGATTATCACAGAAACACACATCTAGTACACGTCAGACATAGAAGGGAGATTGAGTCCCCAATCGTCGATCAAACTGAAACTGCTCTAGAACAGTATACAGATTTCAATAGAGGTTTCTTTTTCTTTATAGGTCCTGTCCAGAATAGTAAGTCAATCCGTAGGTTAACGAGAACCCTTGAAGCAGTAGTGAATGAGACTACTTCTGCTCTAGGTAACTTAACCGAAGAGCAATCTGCTATGAGATTTGTCGTGCTCCAAAATCGTCTCGTTCTTGACGTCATACTGGCCGATAGAGGAGGAGCATGTAGAGTCATCGGATCTAGTTGCTGCATTTTCATTCCTAATAACGCGCCGTCTGTTTATTCAGCTATAACCAGACTCCATAAAATTGCCCATCAGTTACACCAGAATCCAGGCACCTGGACATGGTCCGGTTGGCTCTGGAGTATCATATCTGCCTGGGGATGGAAAGTATTGTCATTTCTAGGTATTGCAGTAATGATCATATTCAGTTGCTGCCTCTGTATACAATGTGGCCCTGCGATTTGCGGCATTTGTGCTACCTCTTGTATCCCTAGTCCTAAGTCCCGTTCCAAGGCAATTCGAGACGAGCAAATGATGCTGTATGAAATGATAGATGGTATCATGAATATAGATGTTTCCTGATGGAAACGTAGGGCACAAGGAGGGAATGTGGAAAAGTAAATTTTGCCATGTTATATGTGCCTACGTGTTCCCCATGTTATGTCATATGTGCATGATTGATATGCATGTATTCCCTTATGATCGATTAAAGACGCAACTATGGTTGTGTCCATCTCTAGTATGTCAGTTTCCAGTTTTCGTGAATACAACGAATATCAGGCCTATGTAAAGCTACGTTGCCACGTTTCACAGTGTGCACGTTAATTCATTGAATTATCCCCGTTCCTAGGCCTCAAAAGGGCCCGGACTCAGATTCAGCTCCTGTTTCCTGAACCCTCCTCGAGGAGCGATACAGCCCCCACCTGTATCCCTGACCCTTAGCTTACTTTCAGGCCTCGTAGTGCCCGGCTCGGCCTGGCTCTGCCTCCGAGTCTGCCAAGAGTATGTTATGTTTCTAGTTATCAGTCCAGCCCTCCTTCTCTGCATTCCTAAGCTACTGAATCGCATCAATAGTTTCCATCATGGTCTAGCCTTTATGTCTCCATGTAAGGGAAATACTGTATTAATATTCATAGAATATTCCTCGCACACGCACTACATGTAGGATTATGTATGCACCAGTCATAATGTCTGTTAGCCTTTACTCTGATAACTTTTGGATTCTATCAACATGTTCTCTAAACACTAGATACTAGATAGGCTTTAGGTACATGTCGCTCTGACACTCCAGACTTTAGTCTCCTCTTCTAGCGCAGAAGTCATAGCCCCCCAGTCCTCCCTGGTAACACGTCATTGTCAGTTTACGCGCACCACTAGGTTAGAGGTCCCAGCTGCTCAGGTAGCCCCCTCCATGTTTCCGCCCCGTTTATGACATATTCTGTTACGTTTGCATCACATGTCTATGTATACGCCCTGTACACGCCTTCTTGTTGCCTCATTTCACCCTTATCTTTCGTGACTGCTACAAACTCCGCCTACTGCTACGCCTACTGTATTGAATGCAATGTATTTTGTTTAACTATATATACTAATGTACTGTTATTAAAAGTTACCCCCTCCCATTTGCCTGTTCCTGCCCCCAGATGCGCATCATTCCCAGATCCCGTACAGGCTGTCCTGTTCTTGTCCTTTATGCTTAATTAAAGCCTGTCAACTCCAGCTACCTCGTATCTTGACTCTTATTTATTGAGCTATCTTTTTGTACGAGTATCCCGAAAAATAGAACCGGTAATTAATTATTTATTTACCACAACTGCACGATCAGCCCCTCGTCATCATCAGATGCAATATCAATGGATACATTTGGATTTGTTTTTCTTTTGGCTTCCTGGATCTTCCTTAGGTACGCCTGCCACTGAATAGTGTGGTGTTTTTTGAGATGACCTCTCTGGCCTCCGGAACCATAGTTGGTACCAAGCTTACCTCGACTAACTACTTGTTTACAAATTGAACAAACAACCATGTTTTCCGCCTTTTGGCTAACACTAAAAAAGTCCCAAACTGGGGACTGGAGATGTCTGCTAGTGGTGGAGGTGCTACTTTCAGTTTCAATGCCAGATGATGTGGAGGATGGGCGTGGCTGAATTCGACTCTGTTGTTCACTTACAGCACCACTACTTGAGGTAATGGAGGTCGAGATGGATGGAGGTCCCTGCCGGCTCTTCTGACTGAAAAATATGGAAGCTGTAGGTCGTGTTGGTGTTGTAGTTAACTGCGTTGGTGGTGGTACCAGTACCACGCTGCCCACATCCCGCTCAGCAGCCATTCGGGATAGGGTCAAAATGTCTGTCTGCTGCATGCCCGCTGGGGCTGGAGTGACGACTGTGATGACTGGGTCGTCATCAGACTGTTCATCAGCAGCAGAAGACACCACTTCTTGTTCGTCGTCATCACCCATAAGTGGAAGCCTTGCGGGAACCTTCCTTTTAGGCTTAGCTACCTTTGTCGGCTCATGGCATGCCTCCCCCTCAGACTGCATTTGTGGGTTCCAATCAAGATCAAGATCATCAGAAGGAAGGGAGCTTGAAGTAGAACTTGTAGTAGCCCTCCTTGACCTTTTTCTTGCTGGGGATCTGGAAGACAATGGATCATCCTCTGGAGGAGTGGCTTCCTCGGATGATACCTCCGCTTGAATCTCGATTTCCTGATGTGCCCCTACTTCTGGAGGAACAAGTATTGTGGGCAGTTGTGCCGCTCCATGCGCCTCTAGTTGCGCCTCTCCATGCGCCTCTCCTTGCACCTCTCCTTGCGCCTCTCCTTGCGCATGTACTTGTGCCTCTCCTTGCGCATGTACTTGCGCCTCTCCTTGCCCATGTACTTGCGCTTGTACTAGTTGCACCTGTGGTTGTCGTTGCGGCTGTGGTTGTTGAACACTCGTCAGCTGAGTTGCACCCACTGAGCCTTGCACAGGCCTGGTCGCCCCCACGCTCCTCCTGCTGCCTGCGTGATTCTTGCCTGATTGTTTGCCTAGGGCGACCCAGCCGCCGCTGAGCCACCCGTACCAGACTTTCCCGCCGCTGCCTCCCTGCGGCCCCGCCCCCAACTGCCCCCCCGCCAGCCCATTGGCCGCCGCTCCCGCCACCCAGCTGACCCTCCCTCCCGGCTACCTTTTTTAAGGAGACCTCTCCTTCTCCTAGGGAGCGACCGCTGAGCCTTGCACAGGCCTGGTCGCCTCCACGCTCCTCCTGCTGCCTGCCTGATTCTTGCCTGATTGTTTGCCTAGGGCGACCCAGCTGCTGCTGAGCCGCCCGCACCAGACTTTCCCGCCACTGCCTCCCTGCGGCCCGCCCCCCCGCCAGCCCATTGGCCGCCCGGCTCCCGCCACCCAGCTGACCCTCCCTCCGGCTACCTTTTTTTAGGAGACCTCTCCTTCTCCTAGGGAGCGACCGCTGAGCATTGCACAGGCCTGGTCGCCCCATCGCTCCTCCTGCTGCCTGCCTGATTCTTGCCTGATTGTTTGCCTAGGGCGACCCAGCCGCCGCTGAGCCGCCCGCACCAGACTTTCCCGCCGCTGCCTCCCTGCGGCCCCGCCCCCCCGCCAGCCCATTGGCCGCCCCGCTTCCGCCACCCAGCTGACCCTCCCTCCCGGCTACCTTCTTCTGTCGCCCCCGTGCTCGCGCAGCGGGCGCGCCGAATGTGCGCCGAAGGCGCGCCAAAGGCAAGCCCGTCTGCGCCCGTCCGTGCCTGGCCCGCATCCAGCGCCAGAACCCCTGGTCCCCGCAGATGCCAGCCCACCCGCCAGACGTACGACGCCGCAACACTCAACGCACTCAACACCGGCCGGATCCCCGGATGCTACCGAGCCACCCCGCGACGCACCCACGGACCCTTCCGCTGCCGATCCTGCAACTTTTCCTGCATCCGGACCTGCACCGCACCCGCCAAGCCTAGCACCAGAAGCAACCACCTGAAGTGCATCCTGCTCAACACCCGCTCCATCCACAGACACGCCGTGGAACTCTGGAACCTGCTCGACACCACATCTCCAGACGTCGCCTTCCTCACGGAAACATGGATGAACGCCTCCTCAGCGCCCGACATCGCCATCGCCATTCTGGACGGATACAAGATCACCCGGAGGGACCGCGTCAACCAGATAGGAGGAGGCATCGCCATCGTCCACAAGAACACCATCCGCATCACGACCAACTCCGACGACACCCTCACAGCCACCGAACATCTCCCCTTCCAGATACACACCGACCCCAAGACCACACTCAGAGGCACCCTCATCTACAGACCCCCAGGACCTCGCACACAATTCAGCGAAGACATCGCAGACTTCATCAGCCCGCACGTCCTCTCCTCCGCTGACTACATCCTCCTAGGGGACCTCAACTTCCACCTAGAGAACAACAAGGACAGCAACACCACCACCCTGCTGGACAACCTCGCCAACCTCGGACTCAAGCAACTGGTGAAAACCCCCACCCACTACGCCGGACACACGCTTGACCCCGTCTTCTCCTCCAGCAAGGACGTCTCCTTCAGCCACTCCACCGGACTCCACTGGACATACCACAGCTGCGTCCACTTCAGCTTCAGAAGGACCACGACCCACCACCACCCGCAACAGGTTCCCTGCAGGAGCTGGAACAAGATCATCTCCGACCAGCTCTCCACATCCCTGACCCTGAATCCTCCCGCCAGCTCAACGGACCCCAACCAGGCAGCCAACAACCTCACACAGTGGATCACCAACTGCGCTGACGACCTCGCACCCCTGAAAAACCATCCCAGCAGGCCCGGCAGCAAGAAGGCTTCCTGGTTCAACGACGATCTCATGATCTCCAAGAAGAACTGCCGCACCCTCGAGAATGCCTGGTGCAAAGACCCGACTACAGACAACATGACTGCCCTCAAGCACGCCACCCGCAAACACCACCAGCTGATCCACGCCACTAAGAAGACAGCATTCAAGGAACGACTAGACTACAACGCACACAATAGCAAAGAACTCTTCAGCATCGTCAAAGAGCTCTCGAACCCCAGCGCCGGAACCAACGACATCACCCCCTCGCAAGACTCACTCGCCTCGTTCTTCCACAGCAAGATCGCCGACATACACAACAGCTTCGGCACACAGCCCAGGCACCCAACCACTGAACCGACGCCCCCCACCACCACCCTCCGCGTCTGGACCCCGGTCAGCACCGAAGACACCATCCACACAATGAGCACCATCCATGCCGGATCACCAACAGACCCATGCCCCCACCACGTCTTCAACAAGGCCACCTCCGTTTTCGCACCCCAACTCCGAGACGTCATCAACTGCTCCTTCAACACCGCCGCCTTCCCGGAGAGCTGGAAGCATGCCGAACTCAGCGCCCTCCTGAAGAAACCATCAGCAGACCCCACCGACCTGAAGAACTACCGCCCCATCTCGCTCCTTCCGTTTCTTGCTGAAGTCATCGAGAAGACCGTCAACCGACAGCTAGCCGCCTTCCTCGAGATGAACGGATCCCTCGACCCCTCGCAGTCTGGCTTCCGAGTCAACCACAGCACCGAGACCCCCCTCATCGCAGCTACTGACGACATCCGAGCCTTGCTCGACAACGGGGAAACAGCGGCCCTCATCCTCCTGGACCTCTCCGCAGCGTTCGAAACTGTCTGCCACCGCACCCTAGTACAACGCCTCAGCAACATCGGAATCCAAGAAAAGGCACTGGAGTGGATCATCTCGTTCCTCGACGGAAGAACCCAGAGAGTCCGCCTGCCCCCGTTCAGATCCGAGGCCACCGAAGTCCTCTGCGGCGTACCACAAGCATTATCACTCAGCCCCACCCTCTTCAACATCTACATGAGCTCCCTCGCAGCCATCGCACGCCAACACAACCTCAACATCATCTCCTACGCCGACGACACTCAGCTGATCCTCTCCCTCACCAACGACCCAGCCACCGCCAGAACCAACCTTCACAAAGGGATGAAAGAAGTAGCTGAGTGGATGAAGAACAGCCGTTTGAAACTCAACTCAGACAAAACGGAAGTCCTCATCCTGGGACCATCTTCCTCTGTCTGGGACAACTCCTGGTGGCCCCCTGCCCTGGGCAGCGCACCCAAACCAACGGACCACGCACGCAACCTGGGCTTCATCCTGGACTCCTCCCTTTCGATGACCAGACAAGTCAACGCCGTCTCGTCCTCGTGCTTCAACATCCTACGCATGCTCCGGAAGATCATCCGATGGATCCCCACCGAAACCAGGAAGACGGTCACACAGGCACTCGTCACCAGTCGACTGGACTACGGAAACACCCTCTACACCGGAACCACAGCCAAACTACAGAAGAGACTCCAACGCATCCAGAACGCCTCCACACGACTCATCCTGGACATCCCCCATCACAGCCACATCTCCGGACACCTGAGAGACCTGCACTGGCTCCCCGTCAACAAGAGAATCACATTTCGACTCCTCACCCACGCACACAAGGCCCTCCACGACCTGGGCCCCAGATACCTCAACAACCACCTGACCTTCTACACTCCCACCCGCCAACTTCGTCCGACCAGCCACGCCCTCGCCGCCGTTCCATGCATCCGAAGAGCCACCATGGGAGGAAGATCATTTTCCTACCTGGCAGCCAAGACATGGAACTCCCTCCCCATCCACCTCCGTCAGACCCAAGACCACCTCTCCTTCAGGAAGAAACTCAAGACCTGGCTGTTCGAGCAGTAGCAGACCCCCCTCCCCCAAGTGCCTTGAGACCCTCCGGGTGAGTAGCGCGCTATATAAATTTCTTGATTGATTGATTGACCCTGCCTTGATTGTTTGCTACTTTTTCGCGATGAGCCAACATCACTGGTCGATGGTAATTTAACAACCAAAGTGGCTGCCTCTGCAGCACTCATGGACTTGGGCCTAACTTGGTGTGGTGGCACTAAGCCCAATGAAGCGGAGGCACTGCTCCCAGCTTGGTCCCCGGCGGACCCCGCTGCTGCAGGCGTTGTTTTGTTCCAGAAAAAAGTGTCTGTGGGCAGTCCAGTCTCCTTGGTAAGTGGCACCACTTGCTTCTTCTGCTCCTTCTTACTGGCAGTGGCAACTTTCTTTGTAGAGGAACTACGGTCACCTTTCTTTGGGACCATCTTCTTCAGATGTCAGAACAGCAGGCCGCAGTTGCACGAGTTGCAGAGTTGTCTGTGGCCACACGTGATGTTGTGCTGCACACACCGCTGAAGGACTTCTTTCTGGCACTGGTGGTTCTCTTGTGCACCTAAAAGCAAAGGAAGCCAGAGGAACATCAGTTAAACACCCCAAAAAGTCGAAAAACACACAAAAATCAACACAATCCAATGCCATCCATGCCCTCAATGATGTTTACATTCAAGAGTCCCCACACAAAGCATTGGTCCATACACGACTCACTACCCCTGGGCATAATGGGTGAAAGCAGGGCAGGCTGGGTGCAGGCCTATGGCTCAAAGCACACTGCCTGGCTTCAAAATGGCCCCTTGTCCCCCAGCCACATGGCCAGGCCCTGCCTGGACGAGGCCTCAAAATGGCCCCCACCCACATGGCCAGGACGCAACAACACCCCAAAAAGTAAAAAAACACACAAAAATCAACACAATCCAATGCCATCCATGCCCTCAATGATGTTTAAATTCAAGAGGCCCCGCACAAAGCATTGGTCCATGAACCACTCACTACCCCTAGGCATAATGGGTGAAAGCAGGGCAGGCTGGGTGCAGGCCTATGGCTCAAAGCACACTGCCTGGCTTCAAAATGGGCACTTGTCCCCCACCACATGGCCAGGCCCTGCCTTGCAAACAGAGAACCAGACAGTACAGATATTTTGAAGACAAATATTTTGGATACATACTATCCAAATAGAAGTAATCATCTTGAGAACGTTTGTCTATATGAAGTACTGCAAAGCTATACTAAGAATATTACAGAAGATATCAATAAAGGAGTATATGCTGTGATTGGATCTGAAGGATGTTTAGTGAAACAAAGTAAAGGACATTTGATTAATCACCGGAAACTGAGTAGCGAAACTGCTGACAAAAGGGAATTTTACTATTTAGCTCTTTTGCAACTCTTTAAGCCATGGCGAACATAACTGGAACTAGTTGGAGATTTTGACAGTTATGAAGATTCATTCAACGCAACTAAAAATACTGTAGAATGTCCTGCTTTTAATAATTATCTGAAAATGTTGAACGACGAAATACAGCTAGAAGCTACAATTGCAGCAGAGATTGCTAGAGACAGTTCTCAAGACAGTCAAAGTTCTCCTTCGTTGAGTCAGGATCCACTATGAGAACCAATTATTCAAAATGAAGCAGCGACTGCCATGGATGAGGTGGAAACAGCAATGTAACAAGTTCAAGAGGATGTAATAAACTTAGAAGAATTGGAAAAACAACTAGATGTTGAGCAAAAACAAATATACGATCAAGTGACTGAACAGATTGAGCATGGTTTATATCACGAGAAAAAAGAGTGCACATGTACGTCATTTAAACCTGTCCGACTGTACGTGAGTGGAGAAGCAGGAACTGGAAAAACTTTTCCTATTAAAGCAATTGCAACTTATCTACAGAAAAGAACTGAGTCGTCACCCTCTTGTGTTGTAACTGCTCCAACTGGATTGGCAGCACATAACATTAAAGGGATTACTTTACATCGTTTATTGATGCTGCCAGTACAGCATGAAAATAAATTAGAATACCACAAGCTATCTGGAGAAGCTTGTTGTGAAGTTTCTAGAGTCTTGAAAGAAATGAAACTTCTTATTATTGATGAGGTAAGCATGGTATCAAATTTAATGCTTGCTTTTGTGCATTTAAGAATGCAACACATCCTTAAAGCAGAGTATTATTTGGAGGCAAACACGTCAGAGTTTTTGGAGATCTGCTACAACTAACTCCTGTGAAAGGACAGCCAGTATTTAAAACAGTTACACATGAAGACACCAGAAAGTGCCTGGGAAGCATTGGAAATATAAATATTTGGTCATATTTCGAATATTCAGAACTCATTACAAATATGCGACAGACAAAGGACGCTGATTATAAAAGTATTCTTGAAGATATAAGAATTGGAAAAGTGAGTGAACATGGCAAAGAAGCTTTACAGGCACGATTACTTACAAATTTGTTTCCAGACGAAAATATTCTCCCAGAGAATATATATAGACAAATTGCAGAAAAGAAATCAGTGATATGCTTCATGCCAACTCTGCAGGAATGTTCAATATTCAATGAAAAAATGCTAAAGTTAGAAAATCAAGAAAATATAAAACTGGAAGCTATTGATAGAATTGGGCATGAAGGAGCTACTATTATTTTGTCTGCAAAGTTGAAGTCAAAATTGGATTCTTTAGAAAAATCAATATCTAAAACTGCTGGTTTAGAAAAGAATCTATATGCATGTATAAATTGTCGGATAATTTTACGACTTAATTTGCATTTGGAAAGAGGTTTAGTAAATGAAGCAATGGGCAATGTTGTTGATTTTGTGAATTATCCAAATAGAGATGACATTGAATTTTTGAAAATCAAATTTGATGAAATTGAAGAAGTACAACAATTGAGTCGTTGTTCAGCTCGATTTTTGCTTATAAAAGATGTATATGTCCGCCGAAAACAGTTTCCTGTTTGTTTGGCATATGCGGTGACTATTCATAAATCTCAAGGTTTAAGTGTAGATAGTGCTTTGGTGAATATTGGGAGTACTGTGTTTAAAGAGGGTATGGCATATGTTGCTTTATCTCGAGTCAGAACTTTATCTGGATTGTACCTAATTCATTTTGATGACACAAAGATTAGTGCAGATGTAAATTGTGTAAGAGAGTATAATAGGTTAAGAAGAGAACATGCTCCCAATTTACCTCAAAATACAGTATTTGAAAAGCGTGTGGTAAGTCGAAAAAGAAGATATGAGAAAAATTGTAGCGAGGTTGCAGAAAAAAGAAAAAAAGAAGATGAACCAGAGATAGTAAGCAAAAATAAAAAGGATTCTATTGAAGAGGTTGTTGGTTTTCAGTTTGAAAACAGTTCTGGTGTCAACTGCTATGCTAATGTAGTGGTTAATGCTGTTTTTTTTCTTGAAACTTTACTCCAGCAAATTGTTGAAAATCGGGACAAAAGATTTTGTTGTTTGTTGAATTCTGTGTTTGAAAAATGTAGTAGTGATAAAACTAAAATAGAAAGTGTTTCTGATATTCGAAATGTTTTAGACATATGTTCTGGTTTAAATCAATTTTCACAGAATATTCAGCAAGATTGTCAGGAATTTCTAATGTATGTGCTTGTTGTACTGCAAGATGAAGGTATAGAAATTGAAAATCTTTTTGGCCTTTCTTATAAATGGCAACATGACTGTGACAATTGTTCGTTTTCAAGTAGTACTGAAATAGACACTGAAAGATTTATATATTTGACTCTACCAGACTGCAAATCAGTGTCTTTTAATAATCTAGTTAGAGAAGCAAATCAAAACATGGTCTGTACCCAATGTAACTCTCAAATGTTCTCAACATTATTTATACAAAGATATGGACAGCATGTAATTTTAATGCTGCAATGATGCAGACCTGATGGAAGAAAACAGACAACTTTAATACAAATTTTTGTGGCTTCTCAACTATCAATATCAGGAAAAACTTTTGTAACTGTAGCAATTATTTTCCATGATGGTCCTTCTACAACATCAGGACATTACACAGCTTATTTAAAATGTACGAAAGGCTGGACTCATCGTAATGATACTCAATTGATTTTTAAACAACGTTTGCCTTATGACATACCAAATTCTTACCTAGTGTTTTTACAACCCAAATTTTAGGGAAAATAATTGGCCTGGGAAAATTACTGCTGTTAAGAAAGGGTAGTCTGGTGTTGAAAAGTACTTTGAGAGTGAGGGTGATGATGTTCAAAAAATTCTTGTAGTTGACGTAGAGGTAGTGTAAGTGTATCAGATAGTGGGTGATGTGGCTATCACAGAAGATGTTGATCATCAGTGAGGCAGAGGTGTTTTAGATTTGTTGTAGTTGTTGGAGATGTTTTTGAAATGTTTCATTTCCTTGTAGAGGTTTATTTTAATGGTATACAGCTCCTTGGTAAGATAAAGGATGAGCAGAGTGTGATCGGCATACCAGATGATGTTGAGGGTCTGATAGAATGTTAGTTGTTTAAGGTTCTATGTACATGATAAATAGCATCGGGTGGAGGTATAACCATTGTTAGATGGTCCAAAAGATGTTGGTGCTTCTGATTCAGAAGGTTGGGAAACGGACGGTTAAGAGTACTATTAAGTAACTTCCAAACTAAGGATTTCACACATACTATTTGGCCATGAGGAAGGGTATCTGAAACAAAAAATGACTATTTCGGGTAAATGTTGTTAGCATATGTTTGTACATAACTTTATTTAGAGTGTATAAGAAAGAAGTAATAATGTTTTGTTACTTTGTGATTGTTGGTGACATTCCTTACTTACGTAAAAAATTGCTGTTCGAAAAAGACATTTAAGATATGTTTTTCTAATTGTTACATTCTTAATGAAAATGTTGAATGTTTTTTTTAAAGAAAATCTTATTGATTGTCTTTTTTTTGCCCGCTGTTATATGATGAGTACTATTGAACTTACTGTGTTCAGTGAAATTCAATTTATTCTGAGAACAGCAAAATAAAATAGAAAACGTATTGTACATATTATTTTGTATTGTGAAATATATATTATAACTCCCTCAGTCCCTTTCGCTCACTCCCCTTCCTTTATCCTCTCCTCACGCTCTTTTCCTCCATCCGTCTCTAAGTCTTTTCCTCTGTCTCAGTCACTATAACTGACTTACTCCTTCACACTTCTTCACTCTCCCTCTGTTTGTCTCTCTCACTGTCTCCCTCTCTCTCCACCACTCTTCCTTTTTTCCCTCTATCTTTCCATAAATCCTTCTCTGTCACTTACTTCTTTTTCCTTTCTCTTACTATGCTTTTTTTCCATCACTCCCCTTCCTCACTCTTATATCCCTGCACTCAATCTAAGTCCTCTTCCCCCACTTCATGTTCTCCTCTCTGTGCATCAGTCCCATTCCCTTTCAACTGCTCCCATTCCCTCACTCCCCCTCACTCTTTTTCACTCACTCCATCCGTCAATACCTTTCCCTTATTCCCCTTTCCTCATTCCCTTTTGCTAACTCTCATTCCTTTAGTCTCTCACTCCCCTTTACTTCATTTTTCCATCCCTGTCTCCCTCTGTGTCACTCAGTCTAACCACTTCACTCCCTGTCAGTTACTCGTTCTCCCTCTCTTTCTCTCTCACTCTCTCCCTCTCTCTCTTCCTCACCCTTCCTTTCTTTCCCTTTCTGTTTGCTTCACTCCTACTTTCTTTTGTTTTATGAAATATATATTATAACTCAATTTTTTCTTGTCTTCCACAGATACTATATTTAAAAAACAAATGTACTATTAACTTGTCATTATTTATAAGGTAAGTATAACAAACAAAAAAATACTTTTTCATCACTCTCTTACTTCTCTTTCTCTCTTTCCCATTCTTTAATCTTTGTGTTACTACCCATCCTTTACTCATCTTACTCACCTTTCCTCAATTTCATTACTCCACTTCATTCATCTTTACAGTCCTTCTCTCACTATCAGTACTCTTTCTTCACCCTCACTCACGTTATCCAACTACCTCTTTCCCCTCTCTGTCCCTCACTTTTCTTTCCTATCTTACTCTATCACTACTTTGTCTTGCTGTATCCCTCAGTCTCTTCTCACTCCCCCTTACTCTCTTTCCTTCACATCATCCCTCACTCACCTTTACTCACTCCACTTGTCTCACTCCCTCACTCCGTTTTGCTCACCCCCCTACCTTTATTCTCTCCCTCACTCCCCTTTCCTTCATCCGTCTCTAAGTCTCTTCCTCTGTCTCAGTCAGTATAACTGATTTACTCCTTCACGCTTCTTCACTCTCCCTCTGTTTGTCTCTCTCACTGTCTCCCTCTCTCTCCACCACTCTTCCTTATCTTTCCTCTCTCTTTCCATAAATCCTTCTCTCTCACCGACTTCTTTTTCCTTTCTCTTACTATGCTTCTGTTTCCATCACTCCTCTCCCTCACCCTTATATCCCTTCTCTCACTGTCACTGCCCTTCACTCAATCTGAGTCCTCTTCCCCCACTTCATGTTCTCCTCTCAGTGCATCAGTCCCATTCCCTTTCTCCTGCTCCCATTCCCTCACTCCCCTTCACTCTCTTTCACTCACTCCATCCGTCAATACCTTTCCCTTATTGTCCTTTCCTCATTCCCTTTTGTTAACTCCCATTCCTTTAGTCTCTCACTCCCCTTCCCTCAAATTTCTGTCTCCCTCTCTCCCTCTGTCTCACTCAGTCTAACCACTTCACTCCCTGTCAGTTACTTGCTCACCCTCTCTTTCTCTGTCACTCTCTCCTTCTCTCTCTCTCCCTCATCCTTCCTTTCTTTCCTTTTCTGTTTCCTTCTCTCCTACTATATTTATAAAAGAAATGTACTATTAACTTGTCATTATTTATAAGGTAAGTATAACAAACATAAAATACTTTTTCATCACTCTCTTACTTCTCTTTCTCTCTTTCCCATTATTTAATCTCTGTCTTACTACCCTTCCTTTACTCATCTTACTCATCTTTCCTCATTCTCATTACTCCACTGCATTCTCCTTTACAGTCCTTCTCTCACTATCAATACTCTTTCTTCACCGTCACTCACGTTATCCAACTACCTCGTCCCCTCTCTGTCCCTTACTTCTCTTTCCTATCTTCCTCCATCACTACCTTTGACTTGCTCTATCCCTCAGTCTCTTCTCACCCCCCCTTACTCTCTTTCCTACACATCATCCCTCACTCACCTTCACTCACTCCACTTCCCTCACTCCCTCACTCCCTTTCGCTCACTCCTCTTCCTTTATTCTCCCCCTCACTCTCCTTTCTTTCATCCGTCTCTAAATCTCTTCCGCTGTCTCAGTCAGTATAACTGATTTACTCCTTCACACTTCTTCACTCTCCTTCTGTTTGTCTCTCTCACTGTCTCCCTCTCTCTCCACCAGTCTTCCTTTTCTTTCTTCTCAATTTCCATTAATCGTTCTCTCTCACTCACTACTTTTTCCTCTCTCTTAATGTGCTTCTTTTTCCCTCCCTGTCACTGCCCTTCACTCAATCTCACTCCTCTTCTGCTACTTCATACTCTCCTTTCTGTGCATCACTCCTATTCTCTTTTGCCTGCTTCTATTCCCCCTTACGCTCTTTCCCTCACTCCATCTGTCAATCCTCTTCCCTTACTTCACTTTCTTCATTCACTTTTTGCTAACACCCATTCGTTTAGTCCCCTACTCCCTTTCACTCCATTTTTCTCTCCGTCGCTCTCTGTCTCACTCACTCTAATTGCATCACTCCTTCTCAGTGCCTTGCTCTCCCTATCTCTCACTCTGTCCCTCTCTCTCTCCCTAACCCTTAAACTCCTTTCCTCTCTCTTTTTATCACTCCTCCTCTCTTCCTCACTCACTTTTCCTATCTCTTAATTTTCTTCCTTCGCCCTCATTCATCTTCCTTCTTCCTCATGCTCCTTCCCTAACTGGCACTGCCCTTCACTCACCATCACTCCCTTTCCCCCTCTACACTTCATCCTATCTGTATTTTCACCACTTCACTTTCCCACTCCCTTTTCTTCACTCCCCCTCACTCCTCTTCTTCTCTCTCCCCTTCCCTCACTCTCCTTCCTTCACTCCTCTTTCCTCACTCCCTCTCTCCATCTCACTTACTCCCCTTCATTGACTCCTTCACTCACTTTTTTTTCATCCATGTTTCTCTCCCTGTCTCCCTCTGTCTCACTACTCTAACTGACAAACTCTTTCTCCGTTCCTTGGTCTCCCTCTCTCTCCCTCTCTCTCCTTTACCCTTAATCTTCTTTCCTCTCTCTTTCTATCACTCCTCCTCTCTCCCTCACTCACTTTTCCTCTCTCTTAATTTTCTTCCTTCTCCCTCATTCCCCTTCCCTCACCCTCATACCCCTTCCCTAACTGTCACTGACCTTCACTCACCGTCACTCCCTTTCCCCCACTCCACTTCCTCCTGTCTGTATTTCTCACCCTTTCACTTTCCCGTTCCCTTTTCCTCACACCCCCTTGCTCTCCTTCTCTCACACCATTCCTTACTCCCCTTCTCTCACTCCCCTTTTCTAACTCCCTCCATCCCCTCACTCCATTTCTCTCTCCCTCACTCCCCATCTCTCACTTTACCTTACTCTCCTTTCCTCATCCTCATACCCCTTCCCTCACCGTCACTCCACTTTTTCTTACCTTCACTCCCTTTACTCTGATCTACTTCTCCCTTTCCATCTCTTACTCCCTTTCCCTGTCTCTGTTCCATGCTCCCCTTTTCTCACTCCTCCCTCACATTCCTTTCCTTACTGCCCTTCCCTTACTCTTTCCCTCCACTTACCTCACTCCCCTACCCTTAGTCCTCTTGTTTCAGTCACTCTTTGACTCCCCTTTCCTCACTCACCAAACTACCCTTTCCTCACTCATTCCCTCAGTCCATTCCTCCCTTACACTTACTCATTTCAGTCATTCATTTATACACTACACATTCATTCAAAAAAGTATGACACAGTATATAAGAGATATAGCTCTTCTTGGAGAAGTGAAGTTAGTTCTGAAAAGAACTATTTTTTTGTCTTTTTTGTTTTGTATTTTTTTGTAGTTTTCTAACAGTTTTATATTTTTGGGAGATTTTTTTAAAAACAAAAAAGTAACCAGGTAACGAAAAAGTGTTCAACTTGAACAAAAATAATACATGAAAAAAATTAAGTGCGGCGGCATGTGTGCTGTGTAATCTTTATATCTATTAAGTCCACACTCTGCTCTCCATAGCACAATATCTCATTGCACAAATTGCATGTAATGTGCACTTTTAAAAAATTTGGCCGGATGTCATTTGAGATGTCATCAGTGATGTCACTGACCATGTCAAGAATGATGTAATATGTGACATCTTCAGCAGTGGATTGTGGGCGCGCGAGGTATAGTTAGTACAACTAACTATATCGGAGGAATTTCAATGGTTTTGTATGACTGAAATGTCCAGCTAACTATAACACCCCTAAATTCTACAGTTTTTTCAGTGAATTTCTAAGGTTTTTTAAATGCTAAGTCCTAACTATATCAGGCCGGAAACCTTTGTTTTTTTCAATGAATTTCAAAGGTTTTTTAAATGCTAATTCCTAACTATATCAGGTGTGAAACCTATGGTTTTTTCAGTGAATATATATATATATATATATATATATATATATATATATATTCACTGAAAAAACCATAGGTTATAGACCATATATAGTTAGGAATTAGCATTTAAAAAACCTTATTTTACTCACACAAAACCATTGAAATTCCATATATAGTTAGTTGCACTAACTATATATCGCGCACCTGCAATCCACTGCTGATCATGTCACATATTACATCATTCATGACATGGTCAGTGACATCACTGATGACATCACTGATGACATCTCAAATGACATCACTGATGACATCACTGATGACAACATCCAGTGACTGTATGTTTCTGTAAAGTTAAAATATGTCTTACATATTGAAGAATGAGTGGATGTATAAGTGTCTGGATGAAGGATTTAGTAGGTGCGTGACTGACTGTATGAGTGAGTGATTAAATGTGTCTCACTGAATGCATGGGTTAGTGACTAAACTGTCTTAATTTGTGCATCATTATGTCTGTTGTTCTGTAAACTGCTGCATGTGTTGATCATTAGCTATACGAGAGGCTATATGTGTTATTAATTGGTTGCCCAAGTATTTCTATGGGAGATTGAGTTTGTGTGGGGGTGGCTGGAAGGTGTGTGACTCTATGCATAGATGTGTGAACAGTTTATTCACTAGGTGTATGAGTTCAAGAGTGCATGTGGAAACAGCTACATGGGCAGTTGACTGTGTGCATGAGTGTATTGATGAGTGAATGGATATCTCAATGCTACATGTCATAGTAAGTACATATGTAAAACACAGTACATGTGAGAGTTGGCATATATAAATAACTGTGCATGAGAGCCACCAAATGAGTGAGTGGTTGTATCGATCATTGTGAACTTGTATCAGGGATTCTATAAGAGAGTAAATATGTGTTAGTATATGTTTCAATAAGTAAGGTGTGTTTAACTGTATAGTTGAAGAAATGGAGATGAGATTGTTTCTTTGCATGACTGACTGGGTGTGTGAGTAACTCCATGGATGAGTGGCAGTGTGTGAGTGTCTGTATACACTGAGTGTATCTAAGGTTATATTAGAGTCTGAAGAGGTTTATCGTATTAGCACAAGAATGATGTCAAATGAGATGTCATCAGTGATGTCATCAGTGATGTCATTTGAGATGTCATCAGTGATGTCATCAGTGATGTCACTGACCATGTCATGAATGATGTAATATGTGACATGATCAGCAGTGGATTGCAGGTGCGCGATATATAGTTAGTGCAACTAACTATATATGGAATTTCAATGGTTTTGTGTGAGTAAAATAAGGTTTTTTAAATGCTAATTCCTAACTATATATGGTCTATAACCTATGGTTTTTTCAGTGAATTTTCAAGGTTTTGTAAATGCTAATTCCTAACTATATATGGTCTATAACCTATGGTTTTTTCAGTGAATTTCAATGGTTTTTTAATAGCAAATATCATAAGCTGTCGAATGTCAAGTACGTGGTAAGTGAAAACATTTTCGTGTTTATGCACACTGATCTGCTTTGAATGGTGCCCCCCCCCCCTCATTTCTATTAGGAGTACTCTCTCTTTGCAGATAGTGAAAGGTAGTTAACGCAGGTCTTTGCCCCCATTGTAATCCGTCGTGCCTGCTTCTCTCTCCATTTGATTGATTGTTATCCAAGTATTTACTGTTTTAGAATTAGTTCTCTTTGGTTCATTCTCTATTTACAAACAAACACAGAGTCGCAATACTCTGTTTAGTCTTTGCAGATAACGAAAAATCGTGTAAAAAAAAAAGAAAAGGAATCGAGCAAAATCAGTAGGCCACTAATGGGATCTCTTTTTGACCTCGCTAAAATAGAAACATTAGGAACAACCCCTCATGACAAATACAAAACTAGTGAGATGAACTGAACTCCACACAATGATGGCTGCAAAACAGCTCGGCTCCGCCACCCACCCCGCCCAAAATAACGATAAAGAACGGCTGCCATGATTGGTTGCGGAATGACCACGACGGAGCTACGAAATGGTGCTGCTCTCATGCTAACCCCAGCTTCAGTCTGAAACATCCAGAAACACTGTAGACTACCAATTCGATCAGTTCCGGTAGCGCCCCAATGTAACCCGGTAGAGAAGAACTAGCTCTCCCCTCTTTGACTGATGGTTCTTGTTGCCTGTCCCTTCTGTTGTCATTTAACAGAACTATTTAGCCTGCTGAAAGGGGTTGTGTTCCGACCGCTGGTTGGTGGAGACATTTTGACTATATTCTGTACCTGCGTTGTCGCGTAATGCGTCATATGACGCGCCGCGTTAGCGCATCCGGAAGTCATCCGGGGCGCGCAGCGCGTAACGTAAGCATAACAAGTCATGTGACTTGTTAATAAAACTTTTCATTGGTTCATTTTACTTTTCTTATTGTTATGATGAAAGGCTTGGTCATATGACCTAAAAATTACGCTTTTCATTACTTCCGAACATTATTTTTTCTTAAATATATGTTATAATGTTCCAGGCTAATGTACTTTCCCGGAAATTTTACAACTGTCCTGCAAGTAAAATATATTCTTTTTTCGAGAAAAAGAGCGTTTCTTCGTCCCATGACGGAGCCGTTGAGCAAAAGAGGGTCGACCTGCTGTCTTAGTCGCCGATACGCCTGAATATGAGATTCTTATCGATCACTTTATGTTGCAGGAATAGAAAACACAACAGCCCTTGACCATTTATCTTTACTGCGTTCCTTCGTATTATACCTTTTACCCTTCATGTAATTGGTCTGCTTTATTTCACTTGCCTTTTAATGATTCTAAAACAGTCACTATTATTAAAAACTTTACCAATGTATATACTACTACCATGTTTTCTTTTAAAAACCTTTATTGTGAAAATTTCATTATACAAATACGAGCCTATAACCACGTGGGCCTGCCACAGAGCAAACTGTAATCGTATATGATGAATAGACATTTACACTGTAGAGGAACGTAACGGGCGGGCCATTAGGTTGCAAGAACTAAGGTGTCTAACAGTTACGGAATCGGTGGACGTACATTTTATAATTAAAATACGACAGGGCCAGTTACAATAAAATTATCTAGATATACATTTGCGGGCAAGTACCATGGGTGACGTTAATTCGAACTTTCAACAGTACAGTAATCAATAACACATCAGAACTTAATATCAATAGGGATGTCGAAATATTCAATCAATTCTCGTCCCCGCCCGCCATGTGCTTCAAAACTGCATACGTATCTCGTGATTTCAAGGTTCTGCAACCAGTACACAACAAGGAGTTACGAGTCCCATTTATTCCGGCGCCATTTTGGGCGAGGACGGGCAGGTCCAGGATATAGTCAAAATGTCTCTACCAACCATCGACTATGATGATGTTCATATGCTGTATTTATTAGAGTAACACTCATCTGTCCACATGAAATTAATTTGCCACAATCTAAACATGTCATTTTAATCTTTCCAAAGTTCTTCTAAATATTTGGGACCGTTTCCCTTGCCTCTGAAGCTCTCAGTGCCACTTCTTTGATGAATGTACTAGCAGGTCAGGGGTTCTCCTCCAAATCTCTCTTTTATGCAGCACTATAATTAATTGGTGCCACCTCTCCATATGACGATGCATGGTATAGTTACCACAACTATATTTTTTTTCGGTTCCTCTGGAGAGTTCATCGTGGCAGATGAAGCGTGTAACGTACCGGGCATTTACCTTTTTTTGCATGTACAGGAAAGGAAAAAAAAATCGAGCGTCCGAGTTCTAAGGTGTCCCAGGGCCATTTTGGTGGACCAGGCCCAAATCCAAAGAACAGCCATCTCACAGGCTAATGGGGCGACCCACGCCGAGTTTCAGCATTGTAGGATGACCACACAAGTACAGCAACTTGCTAGACATCACCTCGGTGCCATCCGGATCTCGGCGCCCCACTGCAGATGAAGTGCCTCTCAACTATGAAACCACCACGGTGACATCCGGATCTTGACGCGTTGTGCTGCCTTCGGCCTATTCGCACATCGGTCCGCTACTGACGCCATCTCACAGGCTAATGGGGCGACCCACGCCGAGTTTCAGCATTGTAGGATGACCACACCAGTACAGCAACTTGCTAGACATCACCTCGGTGCCATCCGGATCTCGGCGCCCCACTGCAGATGAAGTGCCTCTCAACTATGAAACCACCACGGTGACATCCGGATCTTGGCGCGTTGTGCTGCCTTCGGCCTATTCGCACATCGGTCCGCTACTGACGCCATCTCACAGGCTAATGGGGCGACCCACGCCGAGTTTCAGCATTGTAGGATGACCACACCAACTTGCTAGACATCACCTCAGTGCCATCCGAATCTTGGCATCTCAACGCCTAGTGGTATCTTCCATACAAAAAATATTGTTACGCTGCCTTTGGCCCCATTCGCACATCAGTCCGCAACTTAGACATCACCTCGGTGCCATCCGGATCTTGGCATCTCAGCGCCTTGTGGTGTCAGTCAGAAAATATTGTTGCGCTGCCTTTGGCCCCATTCGCACATCGGTCCGCTACTGACGCCATCTCACAGGCCAACGGGGCGCCCCACGCCGACTTTCAACATTGTAGGATGGCCACAGAAGTGCGACAACTTACTAGACACCACCTCGGTGCCATCCGGATCATGGCGCGTTGTGCTGCCTTCGGCCTATTCGCACATCGGTCCGCTACTGACGCAAACTCACAGGCCAACGGGGCGCCCCACGCCGACTTTCAGCATTGTAGGATGGCCACACCAGTGCTGCAACTTGCTGGACACCACCTCGGTGCCATCCGGATCTTGGCGCGTTGTATTGCCTTCGGCCTATTCGCACATCGGTCCGCTACTGACGCCGCCTCACGTGCCAACGTATTTTCTCCGCATTTTATACCCTATGCCGCATAACAGGTCATGTGACTTGTTTATAAAACTTTTCATTGGTTCATTTTACTTTTGGTTTCCGAATGATGGAAGGCTTGATCATATGACCTAAAAACAACACTTTTCATTGGATGAAAACTTTTTTTTTCCCCCAAACGATGAAAGCCCCACCTTGTTTCTGGATGTTTCAGACTAAACTGGCGTCAGCATGAGAGCACCACCATCTCGTAGCTCCGTCGTGGTCATTCCGCGAGCAATCATGGCAGCCGCTCCCCACCAGAAGCCTGCAGGAGTCGGGGCCCCCAAAACTTTTGATGAATTCTCAAGGCGGAGGGGACGCTTTCGAGAATGGGGTCCAAGACCTAGCAGACAAGCGTCCGATTTCCAAGGTGTCCCAGGGCCATTTCAGTGGACCACGCCCAAAAAGGAAAGAGCCTGCCGCCATTTTGAGAGTCCTGTGGCAGCCGCCTATCGCTGCACCGCAAGAGTGGGCGCAACTCAGCTGAATGGCGGATTTTGACACAGTGGACCAAAAGGGGACGGAATGGCAACTGAAACGGTAAAGGGGCGCCCCACTAAAACAGATGAGACTCCACCTGGAGAGGCCCGTTCACGCCGCCTCCCCCGGGGCGCTCCACGCCGTTATTCGGAGCAGCATTGTAGGATACCAAAACCAGTGCGGCAACTTACTGGACATCACCTTGGTGCCATCGTTCTGCTGCCTTGGAACTATTCGCACAACAGTTTGCTACTGATGACCCACCCCCCGCGACGCCCCACGCCGTTATTTGCTGGGTGGCAACTTACTAGACATCACTTTCGTGTCATCTAGATTTCGGCGCGTTCTGCTGCCTTGGAACTATTCGCACAACAGTTTGCTACTGATGACCCACCCCCCGCGACGCCCCACGCCGGAAATCTGGACGTTGTGCTGCGTTGGGACTATTCGCACAGCCGACCGCTACTTCGTTGTTTTTCCCTAAAAATGTTTATATGTTATTACTATTTTTGTTTTCTTGTATATATTTATACATTATTAAAGTTTTATAATCTTACTACTTTGTCGGAGTGCTATATATTTTTAATGTGACACATAATTGTAAAAACTTTGATGTACAAAGAGTCATCCCTGGAATCTTCCGCTTCACGCTCGGTCCCCTCCCCAATCACAATACAGGATGGTTTTCAGATAATAGCAACGCTTCTGCTGTGACGGATCTCATCGAGTGTGGGCCTTGATCTACTATAACTCTTTTGAAGAGGGGTGATTCTTTACAGCTGTGGCCATAAACTACATCTGCAGGGCTAGCTGATAGCCTAGGACCGGCCTGGACAATCGGACACAGAGGAAAAGGAGTGTCAGAGGGTGCGGTAGTGAATAGGGCGAAAGGGAGGTGTCGGGCGGGCACAGGGTGTGATTCTCAGGGAAGAGCAGCGCAGATGGGGGGAGGTTTATTACCCATGCATAAGACAGAGAGCGGGGGTGACCACTGCCTGGGTGAGATGCTTGCGAGGGTGGGGAGCCATGCTAAGGATCGACAGCGTGCACAGAGTGGGTCTGGTCAAGGCATCTAAAATGGCTGCCGTGCACGACAAAAGTGTGGCATTTGAAAAAAGACAAGATGGCGCACACAATGTTTTTCAACAATTCCTGATTTCCTTTGAATCGAACGTTAACAGACGTTGGGGCATATTACCAAAGTTAAGCGATATTTATCCCTAACGATGCATTGCAAAGATTTTTTTACCGTCAGAAATTATCGCAGATAAACCTTGCTATTATCAAGGTTTATCGCAAATACGATAAAAAACGAGCGCAATGCATTAATATCGCTGAAAACTCCGCGATATTCATGCATTACCGAGCTAATGCTCTTAGCCATGTTATCCACCTCCCATTGGATAACATGGCTAAGAACTGCTCAGGGCAGCTGTTACTTTTTGGAGATATTCGCGCTTATCTCGAATATTTCCAAAAGTTGATAATAGGAGATAGCGATGTTAGCGACTGTTTCCAGTCGCTAACATCTTGGCATGCCCACTTTGCATGTCATTAGTGATAAATATCACTCACATGCAAAGTGGGACCCAAGATGGTCGCTATCTCCTACTAGCCGTCGCTAACTGGTGTTAGCAACAGCTAGGTAATACAGATATAATTTTATCTCCGCGAAGCGGAGCGCTGTTACAGATATATATCTTGTTTTTGAACGTTAATTTCTCAAAATGCACTGAAGCACATATATTGAGACATAGCAAAGGCACATCGGGCTACCAGTCCCTAATATTTTACCAAGTTTCGTGCAAATCCATTCAGCCGTTCGATTATTATTATTATTTTTTTTTTTTGCCCCGCGGGGCCCTTTTAAAACCTCCACATCAAACCTAGGGGGTCAGCGAGGATCTACTATGCCCCCTTATGGTCATTTGCCCCTTCACTTTGGCCTCCTCTTGTCTCTCGATCCTACCGAGAGACAAGATGGCGGCCGCTACGTACTGTTTGGAATGTTTACAGACACCGGAGAGCCAATCAGCTTCGCTTCGCAAAGCTCCGTAACGCGAAAAGTACGCGAAGCGGTGCGCTGTTACAGATATATATCTTTTTTTGAACGTTAATTTCTCAAAATCCACTGAAGCACATATATTGAGACCTAGCAAAGGCACATCGGGCTACCAGTCCCTACAATTTTGCCAAGTTTCGTGCAAATCCATTCAGCCGTTCGATTATCATTATTATTTTTTTTTTTGCCCCGCGGGGCCCTTTTAAAACCTCCACATCAAACCTAGGGGGTCAGCGAGGATCTACTATGCCCCCTTATAGTTATTTCCCCCTTTGTTTTGACCTCCTCTTGTCTCTCGATCCTACCGAGAGACAAGATGGCGGCCGCTACGGACTGTTTGGAATGTTGACAGACGCCGGAGAACCAATCAGCTTCGCTTCACAAAGCTCCGTTGCGCGAAAAGTCCGCGAACCAGAGCGCTGCCCGGTCCGCTGTTACAGATATATATCTTTTTTTAAACGTTAATTTCTCAAAATCCCCTGGAGCACATATATTGAGACCTACAAAAGGCACATCGGGCTACCAGTCCCTACAATTTTGCCAAGTTTCGTGCAAATCCATTCAGCCGTTCCGGCTAAAAGTGAGGCCAACCGCCCTATGGAAAACTCAATGTTAAAAACACGTTTTGGGACCCCCCTTTTTTCTCGGCCCCCACTGGACGAACCCCCCCCAAATTTTCAAGGGCTGCTCAGAAACAAAATGTGCCATTTTCCTGAAAATTTCAGCCAATTCCGTCCACAAACGCCAAAGTTATTAGACATAGAATTTTCAAAAAACCCATAGAGAAAAAATCCTAACTATATATACCTACTGGCGACCGCCAGTAGGTAATATATATATACATATATATGTGTATGTATATACATATATATATATATATTACCTACTGGCAGTCGCCAGTAGGTGATTATAGTTAGGACCTAGTTTCCATTGGAATAACTTTGGCGCCGGTGGACGAATCTTCGTGAATTTTTCCAAGAGGTGGCCCGCTCCGCCCCTATCGTGAAAGTTTCGGGGTGATTCGTGAAGCAGGGGCGGAGAAAAAAGGGGGTCCCAAAATGTGTTTTCCACCAGCAATTTTCCATAGGGACCTCTAAGCACGGCTACAGCCCGAACTTTTGAACGGAATTACACCAAATTTGCCAAAAAGGTAGAGTTTGGTTCACAGATCACACTTTTTTTAAATCATAGATATATCTATAGGCGTGTAGGGTACGCGTATCCTCCGAGGACCCTTACGAGCACGAGTGGCATGCTAACTGTCTGTCAATACTGCAAACCAGGAAGTGTTGGCGCCATCTTGTGTCTCGGTAGAACGAGGCACAAGAAAACTGAAAAACAAGTGTGCAAAAGACGCAAAGGAGGCAGAAACACTCTGACCCCCTAGGCCTGCTCAGGGGGTCCCACAAGGATCCCCAAGGCCAAAAAACATTAATAATGTGTTTTTTTTTAATCTCGGGATACGCGTAAGATACGCATATCCTGTGAAAAAAAGCCCAGAAGCCTGCATTAGTGGTAACTAACCCCTGAGGGGGCAAGTCCCGGTGGCAATGTGATTTATTATAATGGTTTTCCCTCATACAAAACCATTGACATGCCCCCGTTATGGTTAGTTCAGCTAACTATAACTCACACGCCTGCAATGCACTGCTGATGATGTAACATATTACATCACTCATGACATGGTCAGTGACATCACCATTATTATAAAAAAAGAAGCCCCGGGGATCGCCACCCCCGGGGCTTTAACAATACGTATACGGGGGGCTCATGGCCGCCCCGCAGCCTCGGGGACCGCCACCCCCCGGAGCTGAATGGATTTCCACCAAACTTGGCAAAATTGTAGGGACTGGTAGCCCGATGTGCCTTTGCTATGTCTCAAGATATGTGCTCCAGTGGATTTTAAGTAATTTAGGTTAAAAATATATATATATATCTATATGCGCGCCTCGGTACGCGCATCAGGGCGCGCTCCAGCGCGCTACGCGAGTTTGCGAGCGGAAAGCTGATTGGCTCTCGGGTGTCTGTCAACATTCCAAACAGTCCGGAGCGGCCACCATCTTGTGCCTCGGTAGGATCGAGACACAAGAGGTGGCAAAAACAACTGACCCCCTAGGTTTTCTGAGGTGGGCCTAGAAGGATTCTTAAGGGCAAAAAAATTTCACGGGGTAAGTGCTGGGTGCACTCACAGGTGCGCGCACTGGTACGCGTACCCTGAGCGCACCACGGGGAAAAACTGTAAAGAATTAGAGTGAAAATACAGCTCTTTTTTGAGAATTGGAGGTAGTTCTGAAAAGAACTTTTTTTTAAATATTTTTTTTATACTTTTTTATAACGATTTTATATTTTTGGGGGATTTTTTCAGGGGAAAAACAAAAACAGGGATTCCAAAACTGCTCAACAGGAGCAAAAATTTGTGAAAAATTAGGGACGGGGAGGGCAGCGGTGTTCCTGTCTCTTCATAGCAATGAGTTCAATGCTCTGCTCCCCATAACAGAGCAGTTCATCATAGTCCACGCATAGAAATGTTATGCCTGCAAAGACCGGCTGCACGTTAGGGACAATTCTTCCACGTAGTGTTCCTGAAGGTGTTGCTCCACCAGTGGAGGTGCTGCCGCCATCTCTTGGTAAATTCTGTGCCAGGTCCCTGACACTCTCCCTGGCATAGTTATTTGGATGTATTCTCTGGACATGCCTAATTAAAGTGGCATTTCCAAAGCTATATTTCCTATTAGGATTGCCTCTGGATAAAATAGTGCCACATATCTTGCAGGTTACCTTAGCAGCATTAACCTTTTTTTTTCCTTCAGGGATGTCAAAACATTTCCAAATGAAGTGGTCCTTTGTTTTGTGGTGAGGAGGGTCCTTAGGCAAAAAACCATCAGAATAATTGCTGGATGACTCCCTTTCAGTCATTGCTGTAGATCAGGAAACTTTGAGAAGCAGATAATGCACAGAACACCTCTTGCTCTCTCCAAGTACAAAGCAATAGTGGAAGAAATGGGTGGGTTTCTCAAAATTTGAAAAAAAAAATGTTCTGAACCAATGAAAAGTGTTATTTTAAAGTCACATGGCTTGACGCGCTTACGCTACGCGCTCCGGAGCGCTTCCGGGGGCGCTTCTGCGGTGCGAACGTAGGCGCTTCCGGGACGCTTACGTTGCGCGATCGTATGCGCTCGGGCGCTTCCGGGTGCGCTTACGCCGTGCGTCATAAGACGCATCACGTGGCTACGCGATACGTCACGATGTTGTTTTCGTTCGCGGCAATAGCGCTAACGGGACGCTCACCGGTACGTGCACCGCGGCCCGCTGCAAGACTGCGCTTATCGGTGAGCGCACCGGTACGGGCACCGGCAGCGCTCCGAAACAAAAAAAAATAACAAAAAAAACATGAACAATATACATAAAAAAAATAGTATTACATAAATATACAATATAGGATTCACTATAAAAAATATTATATTTCATAGCTATAGAATTTTGCTATTAAAAAACCTTTGAAATTCACTGAAAAAACAATAGGGTTCACACCAGTTATAGTTAGGAAGTAGCATTTAAAAAACCTATTAAATTCACTGAAAGAAACATAGGTTTCACACCAGTTATAGTTAGCTGGAAATTTTACTCGCATAAAACCAATGAAATTCCCACGTTATAGTTAGTTGGACTCACTATAACTTGCGGGTGCAATGCACTGCTGATGACGTCACAGTGGAATTCCAAGACAGGAATATCACAATTTAAACAAAACCAAAGGTGCACCACCGAAAAACACACACAAGGAAAAAAATGTTTGAATCCGAGTCCGCAAATATAATCTTCAATGGTCTTCCTTTGTTTTGATACAGGTTTAAAACACGGTCAGGATGATCAAAACCGAAACAGCTGATGCGTTTCGTCCTTACAAAGGACTTCTCCACGGCACAGTAAGTCTGTATGATGAACAATGCGATGAACTATCTAATGTCTGAGAGTATCAAAAGGTATAGTATACTCCCATTTGCTTAGGTCCTATATTCCCTAATTGGAATAGAGGGGTAGGAAGGAGGGGAGGAGTGGGGCATTCAGTATGACTAATGAAACTGGTAGGTTAAAGTAGGGAGAGTATACTCAGTAGAATAAGTAATATGAGTGTAGTGGGTAAAATGAGTGAAAAGGATAAGGATAGGGTTAGGATGGTGGGGGGTGTCTAAGGTGAGGGAAGACATATAATATTGGGGGAGGGCCCTGCATAGTGGGAAAGTTACTCTCTTCTCGGTGAACTATCCTCTGTGACGCTGCCATGGGGAACATCACCGGGGTGTTGCACCCGGGTTCATTTCGTAGTGTCCTGGAAATAGGGTGCCCATGTCTGAAGAAACAGCTCTGCTCTTTCCTGGAGGTTGTATATGATGTATTTGTGGGCTGCAGCCGGAAACATTGCAATCATTCATTCCTCATGTGTTGGGGTGTGGTAGAAAGCTAGTGGTGGAAGATGCAGATCTTGGCCGTTGCCAAGGCTTTGTGCATTAAGTGATGTTGTGTGCTGGAGAGGTACTGAGATGCCTTTGCATCATGCAAAAGAATCAAGGTGGGGGGAAGAGGGGTCCTGAGTGGCAGAGTTTCTCCCACTATAGACCCCACCATCTCCCAAAAGGGCTGTATTTGCATATGACATGCATGAGGTTGCAACAGGTATTCAGACACTGCCAGCAATTTTTGTGGGGCAGTAGACCTGCCAAATGCAACTTCACTGGGGTCTAGTGTCAGTCATAAAATCAAACTGGAAACAGAAGCACTTTTATCACTTATATATCAATCCTAATGTATGGATATTTATGAAAACAATGTTAATGTAGTATTATCCTCTACAATATTAATTCAGTACATGAATCATGCATGGCAAGATGGCCGCTGAAATGGAGCTCTGCATCCAGCCATCCATTCCACATCTATATATTCATAAGTAGCACACACTTTTGGAAAAGCCAAAAAGCAACTGGATGGACTGACATGGCTGCAGCAGGTACCTTGGTCCTCAGAACCGGGACAGACCTACGGATCTCAGTCTCTTTCCTTCGCTGGCCGAAAAAAGAAGCTGCTCTCTGTGTGGCTCTGTTTCCCAACTTGTGTTCCGAGCATGGATCGGATGTTTCTCCAGAGCGTGGATGGACTAAAGACTGGCAGCTGGCATCTGAGAGCGACCCAATCAGTCCAGGATCCGTGATTCCTCTTTGGAGTCGCTCTTCGACACCATCCTCTGTGAGTGGCCAGAGACTGCGAGGCTCTGCTTGCTGAGTGACTGATCAGACCAGGACCCATGTTTCGCCTTCAGCATCGCTCTACCACACTGTGCTTGGTGAGTAGCTGGAGATGGTGCTGCAGGACAGGGCAGATTACTTCAGACAACTTGTGGCAAATCCAAATATTTCAGATTAATCCACACAGAGAACGCATACCCAATCCAAGATCCATTAATAACTGCAAACTCAAGCACATTCCCATCACCCAGACTCCCTTCGTTTACCATACACCCCACCTGAAATATATGCTACTCAATTGCAGATCGGCATCTAAACATCGACGGATATTGCAGACCATATCCTTTCTCACAATCTCGCCCTCATAGTCCTGATAGAAACTTAGTTAACTGACTCCTCCACCCCTACTCTTGACATGCTAATACTGCCTAGCTATGACATCATTAGATTAGATAGACCATTCAGACCTGGTGGTGGTGTAGCTTGAATTTAATGCAACACTCTCAAGCACCATTTGTCTATTTCACATAATGCGAATATCTAGGCATCAAAATCTGGACTAAAGATAAACGGAGTTGCAAACAATGCTTGATATCACTATCCAGGAGATAACCTCCCATTCATCACAACAATCATCTGACTACACAGCCCCCTGATCTTCCTTGGTGACTTCAACCTCTACTGGAATGACCCAAATGTCCAAGCAGTGATCAAACTTAAAACCTTCCTTGCTGACTTGAACCTTTTCTATCTCTGTGACAGCCCTACCCACAACTTTGGATCTGGTCCTCTCTAGGGCAAGCTACACCAAAATGGAATCTATCACTCCATGTGACTGGACAGACCACCACCAAATAACGTTTCTCATCACAGAATTTCTGCCTATAAAAAAAAGGTGCAAATAAAGAAAATAGACATTGGATAAGGAGCACTTGTAACATTAACCCAAATGATCTTCATCTATGAGTAGTTGCATCCTTCCCCCTCCTGAGGACGTTACACATCAAGGTCCTTACCATAACTCAATGACAACCATCCTTGATGATATGGCATGCCTCCAACTTAAAAGAATGGCCACCAAAGCCTCCAAACCCTGATACAATGGTAGCATAAATGCTGAAAGACACAATTTATGATTGGCTGAACAGTCATGGAGATTCTTACCCTCTCTAGATTGCCTCAAATCCTGAAATCTTTAAAAAGTATTTACAACAAATGTATACATTGCACCAAAGCAGACTTATTTAGCAAACAGCTAATTGACTGCAGTAACCGATCAAAAAAACAGTTTGAAATCATCAAATCACAGTCCAACAGGCAACCCACCCCTCTCCCGGGGACTAATCTGCAGTCTAACTGTAAAGAACTTTTCGCCTTCTTCCTTCGTGAGACAAAAAAGATTGAAAATGACTTACGGATGACATTGGATCTCCTTCCACCTCCAGCACTCAGCAATCCCCACCCATCCATTTGGCCTGAGCGTCCTACGCACTCCCTCAAAGACAATGCTTGTGGTGCTCATTCGAAACCTATGATGAAGCTAATATATGAAAAATACTGTCTACTCTCAAACACTCAAACCACTTCAATGATCCGCTACCCTCAAATCTCTTCAGTGAGATTAAAACCTCACAGTTCCCACGCTGGAGCAAAATTGCTACTTCAAGGCACCATACCATAATGCCTTAAGTCAGGAGGACAGGTTACTCTGATTCTTAAAAAAACTACGGCAGACCATAGGGATTTGAATAACTTCCACCCTATCTCCTTCATCCCAACTCTTTCTAAGCACATTGAGAAATGTGTCCTTATCCAGCTAAGCAAACACAATGAGAAATTTCAACTCCTGGACCAATATCAATCTGCATTCTGTCAGGAGCACATCACTGAATCGGCTCTCAAGCACATAGGTGGTGATGCCTTACAAATGCTTGATCAAAATGAATTTTGTCTGCTAATTTTCATCGACCTTGACACGGTGAAACATGACAGCCTCCGAGATTTCCTTAAAAACGGGATGGGGCTTTCTAGTTCTGTCTTATGTTGGGTTGCCACCTTCCTCCACAATGGAATCCTGTCCAAACCCACCACACCGGTCTCATTAAGGATTCTGCAGGTTTTCCCTCTCTCACCCAATCTCTTTAACCTGTTCATAGAACCATTAACCGAAATTCTGAAAGCTAAAAGCATCAATTATCACATGTATGCCGCCGATACCAAACTTTACCTGAAAATCATCTCCTGGGAGGATATTAGATCCCTCAGCACAACACTACAAAAAACTCAAAATTAGCTAACCTGCAACCATCTCAAACTAAACACTCTCAAAACCAAATTTCTTTTAATTTCATCCCCAAACATCCCCAAACAATCTCTAAACATCGATGCCTGGTTGAAACATATAACTGCACTCAATTGCATTCCTCATGTCATAGATTCCGCAAAATCTCTGAAATCACACTTGATAAGAACCTGAACATGCAGGATCATATCAGCTCAGCCACCAAAGGAGCTAATTTTCAACTGAACATCCTAAGGAAAATCAAACTCTTGGTCCCTGTGGAAGACTTCAATACAGTTGTACAAACCCTAGGGATTTCCAGACTGGGCTATAGAAATGCAACTCTGTATAGCCTACTAAAAACTAAGTTGACACCCTTTAGAGCATCACTTAACACAACTGCAAGGCTCGTTATGGGATCTAAACATAATACTTACATCACACCTGATTTGAAATCTCTAAACTGTCTCCACTACGAGGCTAGAATAAATCTAAAAACTGCCTGTTTACCACACAAAGCCATTCACTTCAACACCCCAAATTACATTGCACAAACATTGAAATTGTCAGGTGGCTCTAGAACCTCTAAAAGTATGTCATTCTTACTACCGAAACCACAGAAATTCAAGACAGAAAACAAGTACAATTGTGCCTTTTCTAGTATTGCTCAGAGAATTTGGAATTCCCTACCGACGAGAATCAGAATCAATCCGTTATCTGCATTGTTATAAAAAAAATATGTGAAAATGCTACTGATGAACACTTCTTTGAGCTAGCTCCCATTATCTTGACTCTTCCCCACTGATAAGTCACTCCAGATGCACCAGTAATCTCCTGACACTATGCCTTCTCTGTTGATATCTCTAGTGAACTAGAAGGAGTTCTTCACCCATTCTGGGTACAACCTCATCTGGAACTATCGTTGTGATCAAATGTATTGTTTATTATGGCCTTCCCTACCTCTTTCCCTTACCTGTTTTTCTTTGTTTATGCTGTTTGGATGGGTTCCCAGTAGCTCTCTATTCCCACCTACTTACCACAACCTTCAGTACTTTTATTGTGGTTGCTGTACGGTCCATTATTGTACTGATTTACCAGTTCGGTCAACTGAATATATGTAAACGGCTGCTGATACTGTAGTGTAGTTCCTATAGTCCCAATAGGCTCTGCGCATTGGAATAGTATATCCTACAGATTAGACGTAGGACTGAGGTTGACTAGGTCTCTATCGAATATACTAAACTTAATTGTGTGTGCCAGCTAGCTCAGAGGTCACTAGAAACTTTCTCGAATTCACAAGAAGGGATTCGTCTCTGATAACCGCATAAACATGACAACTTTGTTTCCCCAAGATAAAACTGATCTTCAGAGTCGTGGAAACAATTGATAGATATTTCACTCAGTCAATCGTGCATGCTTCGTTTCACCAGAGGTGCACAGAAAGTAGAAATACGGGCGCTTTCAATAAAAGGATTTATTGAACAGTCTTCTTTCTCAAGCATAAGAAATGACCTGCTACAATCGTAATACTGGTTGTAAAATATAATGCATACAGTATAAATAGTAGAATAAAATAATACTGTAAGAGCATTGTATGGTTCCTAAACCATAGATAAATATATACATAAATAACAGAGGCTAAACATACTCAACTGATGCTTCTAAAATACACATACCCCAATGTACTTAACCTAAGCTTAGTACGAGGGAAGAAGTAAGTGAGGTGTAGCATAAATGTAGTATTCTTTTGCCAAGAATCTGTCCAAGATTTCTTCAAGGGTCTAATCAGCTCTGTACCTTATTTTAGAATGAAGAAGGTCAGTCTCGGGACTCGAATTCCCAACAACCTGCAAGGGAAGCTTGGAAACACTGGAGCTGGATTTCTCGTCAGGAGAAAAGACAGCGTCTCTCTCAGTGCATCCGCTGGAGGGTCGGCTTCCTTCGGCACTTGCTGTAGCAGGGCGCGTCGGGCAAGTAGATAGTCAAACTGCTCCAAACCACCGTGTGTTTGCTTGGGCGAGTGTGGGCATATTTATACCTTGAAGGTGCCGGGTTTGACGTATGGTTGGACATAACAACGTCATCAAAGAGTGTCAGTTCTTTGAAAAATCCATGAGTTCTCGGACAAATCAATATTCAAGCGAGGGGAAGTCCCTGACTGCTGAAGTTGGGTTTTTCCAAGAAATCGTTGTGGATTTTCAGAACTAGTGAAAGTAGCCCTGCCATATTTGGACTGCATGAGCTATGCCTAAATATGGTTATGATTTCTATGCCTTTACAAGGATATGGTGATTTATACCTATATAAGGGCATGGATCTGGAAACTTACAATAGAGTCCTAAAATAATACATAACATTACCCTCTAGGGTCATGTTTGCGCTATAAAAAACTCTTAAAATAAATAAATGAAAGAAGGTATATAGGAACGGAGTCATGTATACATTAGATATATTAATATCATTCAGCTCAGTCAACACACTTCATCCGTGAGGACTTCATCTGGGATGCAGGTTAAAAAATACAAGACTTACATATTACACAATTTTTTTTGATAACCAATTTTTATTGAATTTAAGTTGCACCAAAAAATAACAGCACCATTCACGAGAACATTGTAAGAGACAAGGTAAGGGCGAAAACACATCACAGTAACAGATAGAGACAGACAGAAATAAGGAATATATTGGCATATCCCTTTTAGTCTTTCCCCCGACCCAGTTGCCCCGGTGTGGTGGAGTGGGTGTAGCGGGTCGGAAAAGCAGACGAGGAGGCCGTATGTAGTGGGCAATAGTTGGCTTTTATTACGGTTGCACAGTACAGATAGTTCCAAGAGGCGGAAGGTGTGGCTCCAGGCGATGGACTCTGGGTCGGTGCTTCTCTGCTACTCGGCGTCCACCGACGGTCCGGGGAAGGTTCCGGTGACGGGGAGTCTCCCAGGAGGACCGGAAGAGAGAAGAAACAAGGGACCGTTAGTCCTATCCAGCAAGTACCGAGACTCAACTGTTTACCGACACCCGGGTAGTGCAGGAAGGGGCGGAAAGCGACAGTGCGGGAAGGAAGGTACCGGGAGGACGGAATACAGGTCGGGAAAATAGAGAGGGTGCTGGGGTGGGGCGTGAGAGGAACGGAAGGGGTCTTCGAGTGAAGTGCTGTACACTTATAATACAGTGCAGGGGCGGTGAGAATACGGAGAGAGGGAATATGTACAGGGACTTTAACACGGACTCCTAATGAGTAGGGATAAAGGAGGAAAAAGGCACTCACGCGGTCCGCCGTAACTCTCCTCCGAGTTACGGCCGCTCTCCAGCCACCTCCAAGGGACTCCACCACTCCTCGGTCCACACTTCGTCCTCGCACGTCTGCTCTCCTTCTCCGTCTCCAGCCAGAGGGTCCTGCCACGAAACTCCGACGACGTGTTGTGTTGAATCCCTGTTTTTATCCTGTGCTGGCTCTGCCTTTGGGGCGGGACTTCCGGGGTCATCGTGATAAGGTTCCTCTGGCCCTGTCGTTCTGGTTGGCTCCTGTGGGAGAGAGAAGGGCGGGGTTTCGTTGGTGATGGCTGGTGTTCGGCTTCCTGCCTTGGTTGCGGCGTTTTCGTGACATGAAGACAGTCCCGGGGATGCCGGACCAGGTACACGAGGGGGAGGGCGCCCTCCTGGTAGGGGTCTGTGGATCGTCGCCTCACATCCCCTTCCCCTAGCTGTCCTTCTGGTAGAGGAGGGAGAATGTGGGTACCGGGACAAAAAATCCGCATTACCTTGGTCGGAGCCCTTTCTATGTTTGGTTTGGAAATTAAATGGCTGGAGGGACAAAAACCAACGTAGTACCCGGTCATTTTGCCCTTTGTTCCGAGCCATCCACTCCAGAGGGGCGTGGTCTGTGTAGAGGACAAAGTCTCTACCCTCTAAGTAGTACCTCAGGCTTTCCACAGCCCATTTGATGGCTAAGGCTTCTTTTTCTACAACTGCATATTGTTTTTCTCGGGGGAATAGTTTGCGACTCACATAGAGAATGGGACGTTCGTTCCCCTGGGCGTCTTTCTGGGATAACACGGCCCCTAACCCATAGTCTGACGCATCCGTTTGTAGGATGAAAGGGACCGAATAATTTGGGGGTACCAACACAGGACCTGAGGTCAAGGCGCCTTTAAGGTCGGTAAATGCCCGCCAGGCTTCAGAGGAGGGATTCCGGAGCATTTCATCTGATCGGTTTGTTTTTTTAAGCAGGTCTGTAAGGGCTGCCGCTCTTTGGGAAAAATTGGGCACAAAGCGCCTATAATACCCAAGGAGACCCAGGAAGGCTCGGAGATCTTTCTTTGTTTGGGGAAATGGAAGAGACCGGATGGCTGCAGTTTTGCTGTCTTGGGGTCTTATCAGGCCGTCCCCCAGAAGAAACCCCAGGTATTTTACCGTTTTCGCCGCCAATGTGGTTTTGGCTGGATTGATGGCGAATCCGTATGAACCTAAGGAGGTGATGACACTGGACAGGTGTCTTAAGTGTTGGAGCCAGCTGTCGCTAAAGATGACGATGTCATCTAGATAGGCGCCTGCGTAAGGGGTATGGGGCCTCAGGACGTGGTTCATAGCCCGTTGGAAAGTGGCGGGGGCGCCATGAAGTCCGAAGGGCATGACTAAGAATTGGTATAACCCATCAGGGGTAGAAAAGGCCGTCTTCTTTCTGTCTTGTTCCCGGAGGGGTATATGCCAGTACCCCTTGCAGAGATCGAGTGTTGAAATGAATTTTGCCTGTCCTATTCTTTCAATCATTTCATCGACCCGGGGCAAGGGATAGGTGTCGAAGTTAGAGACCTTATTAACCTCCCGGAAGTCGATGCAAAAACGGACCGAGCCGTCGGGTTTCGGTACCAAAACGATAGGGGAGTTCCACTCGCTGACTGAGGGCTCGATTATTCCCATTTGTTGCATGGCTTCTATTTCCTGACGGATAACAGTCCTACGGGCTTCTGGTACTCTATAAGGCCTTAGGCGGACCACTTTCCCCGGTTCGGTTTCTATCTTGTGTTCAGTGACCGTGGTTCGACCGGGGGAGGAGGAGAAGACGTCTTTCAGGGGTTCCAAGGCATGTCGTATTTCCTGGATTTGTACGGAGTTTAGTTCTGGGTCAAGACAAGGGTCGAAAGAGAACAGGAGGTTTCTACTGGTTCCTGACAGCACCGGACGGGGTCCTTCCCATTTTTTTAGCAGGTTGACATGAAAGATTTGGGAGGTGCCCCGTGTGGGATCCAATTCCACCTCGTATGTGACTGGGGTCACTTGCCGAAGGATGGGGTAGGGTCCTTGCCATTGTCCCAGTAATTTCTGGTCTGACGAGGGCATCATCAGGAGAACTAGGTCGTTAACAGAAAAGACCCGACTACGAGTGCCCTTATCATATTGTCTCTTTTGGTTAACCTGGGCGGTCTCTAGATTTTGTCTGACGATGTCACGGATCATAGACAGGTGAGTCTTTAGGTTTTCCACATATTCTGGGAGCGGACGGGTCCGGTCTGGTTCGGCTTCCCACGCTTCCTGGGCCATGTCCAGCAGGGTACGAGGGGGTCGTCCGTACAGTAATTCATATGGGGAGTATCCGGTGCTGCTCTGGGTTTTGCAACGAATCGCAAACAAGGCCAAAGGAAGCATATCTTCCCATCTCTTTGCTTCTAGGCCTATGAGTTTTTTCAGCGTCTGCTTTAATGTGGCGTTGTATCGTTCCACCAGCCCGTCTGTTTGCGGGTGATAAGCAGACGTCCGGATTTGTTTGATCCCCAACTCCGCACATACCCGTTTCATAAGGGCTGAAACAAACGGTGTGCCCTGGTCGGTGAGTATTTCCCAGGGGAAGCCAACCCTAGAAAACAAGGAGATCAGGGCTTTTGCTATAACCTGGGTAGTAGGTTGACGGAGAGGTATGGCCTCCGGAAAGCGGGTGGCATAATCGACTATGACCAAGGCATAGCGACACCCGCTACGGGAGGGCAAGAGGGGACCGATTATGTCCATCCCTATGCGGCTGAAGGGCACGTCTATGATAGGGAGGGGTTGTAAAGGGACCCGGGGTGGCCTGTGTCGACTGTTCTTTTGGCATACTATACATTCCCGACAGTAAGTCTTGATCCTTTGATACACCCCGGGCCAATAGAACTTCTCCAGGATGGCTTGGCTGGTTTTCTCGTCCCCGAAATGTCCTCCCAGAAGATGACTGTGTGCCAGGAATAGGACTTTGTCTTGGAAGGGGCCGGGGATAAGCAACTGTGCATTCTGTTGGGGCCCCCCTTTTCGGTATAACAACCCGTTTCTCTTAACGAAGTAAGGACCTACTTGTAAGGGGTCTTCGTGATCAAGTGCTTTTCCCCAGGCCTCCTGTAGGAGAGGATCTTCCTGCTGAGCGGCCCTGAATTCACGGTCGGTCTGCCAGGGGTACTCTTCAATGATGGCGGGATAAGCGCTGACGTGCTCTTTCTTTTCTCTTCTTTTCTGACTCCTAGGTTTGTGGGGCTTAGGTTCGGGTACTTGATCGGGATATTCAGGATAGGGAGCATCTTTCCACCACTGGGTCAGAGAGTCGGAAGTCTTTTGTAAGAGCATTGGTAGTCCCGGATAATCGCTCCCTAGAATGGCTTGTTCTGGCAGGGCGGGGACAAGGCCCACGGTGAGAGAGGTGCCGGGGTCTTGGGAGTGCTGGACTCGTACCTGAGTCGTGGGGTATTGTTTGGTGTCCCCATGTACACACTGGATGGCTACCACCCACGTGGGATTGCTGAGGGGTTGTGCGAGGTCTTGTGGTCGAAGAACACTCTGCCGACATCCGGTATCGGCGAGGGCCCTCAGTGGCTGTCCGTTGATGGATACTGGACAGTAGAACGGCGGCGGTGTATAACCAGGAGGGGTACACAGATAGTTTCTGACAAAGCCGACCTCCATCGGCTCCTCTTTCTGCGGGCACATCCGGGCGATGTGTCCGAACCCTCCACAGGAATAGCACTGGGGTCCAGGAGTGGGGGTTCGGAACACTACCGGAGAAGGAAAGAGGGGCGTGGGTTCAGGTCGGCGTCCCTGGGGAGGCCGGATCGGGCGAGTAGTTGCAGCTGGCAAGGGCCTGTGCGGGTGGTCGTCCTTACCCCGTTGGAGTTCCTGTGCCCGGCTGTAGGCAGACGCTATCTCTATGGCTGTCTCTAGCGTGAGTCTGGAGTGCTGCCTCACCCAGCGCTGGGTGGCCGGATGCAAGGAGTTAAGGAATTGTTCCAGATAGATTTTCTCTAGAATATTGTCCTTGGTGGAGGTTTCGGGGCGCAACCACCGGTTTGCGAGATCCCGGATCCGGAAGGAGAGAGCTCTGGGGTTCTCTTGGGGTTTTTCCCTGGCCTGGCGTAGTTTCACCCTGTAGGTATCGTCATCAATGCCAAGGCGTTCTAATATACACCTTTTAATGTCTGCATAGGGTGTATTACCCTGGATGTTGGCCTGTTGGTAGGCGGCTTGGAGGTCACCGGTGAGGAGCGGACCCAGATACTGTCCCCAACGATCAGCAGGCCAATTAGCGGCTTGGGCGATCCTCTCGAAGTTTGTGAAAAAGTAGTCCGGATCCTCTCCGGGGACATACTTTTGAAGAACCACAGAGGGGAGAGAGGTCATCGGTCTTTGTTGGCCCAGAGCGTCTGTTAACTTTGTCATGGTCTGTTCATGGGTCGCCCCCTGACCCTTCAGGACATCATGGAGCTGTCCTCTGTCGTCTTCGGCAGTCTTCAGGAACTGCTCCATGAGTTTCCCGAATTGTTCTTGGGATTCCACCATTTTCTTCACTACGGCCTCCATACCTCCAGCAAATCCCACTTCTGACACCAGGTGTGGTGGAGTGGGTGTAGCGGGCCGGAAAAGCAGGCGAGGAGGCCGTATGTAGTGGGCAATAGTTGGCTTTTATTACGGTTACACAGTACAGATAGTTCCAAGAGGCGGAAGGTGTGGCTCCAGGCGATGGACTCTGGGTCGGTGCTTCTCTGCTACTCGGCGTCCACCGATGGTCCGGGGAAGGTTCCGGTGACGGGGAGGCTCCCAGGAGGACCGGAAGAGAGAAGAAACAAGGGACCGTTAGTCCTATCCAGCAAGTACCGAGACTCAACTGTTTACCGACACCCGGGTAGTGCAGGAAGGGGCGGAAAGCGACAGTGCGGGAAGGAAGGTACCGGGAGGACGGAATACAGGTCGGGAAAATAGAGAGGGTGCTGGGGTGGGGCGTGAGAGGAACGGAAGGGGTCTTCGAGTGAAGTGCTGTACACTTATAATACAGTGCAGGGGCGGTGAGACTATGGAGAGAGGGAATATGTACAGGGACTTTAACACGGACTCCTAATGAGTAGGGATAAAGGAGGAAAAAGGCACTCACGCGGTCCGCCGTAACTCTCCTCCGAGTTACGGCCGCTCTCCAGCCACCTCCAAGGGACTCCACCACTCCTCGGTCCACACTTCGTCCTCGCACGTCTGCTCTCCTTCTCCGTCTCCAGCCAGAGGGTCCTGCCACGAAACTCCGACGACGTGTTGTGTTGAATCCCTGTTTTTATCCTGTGCTGGCTCTGCCTTTGGGGCGGGACTTCCGGGGTCCTCGTGATAAGGTTCCTCTGGCCCTGTCGTTCTGGTTGGCTCCTGTGGGAGAGAGAAGGGCGGGGTTTCGTTGGTGATGGCTGGTGTTCGGCTTCCTGCCTTGGTTGCGGCGTTTTCGTGACATGAAGACAGTCCCGGGGATGCCGGACCAGGTACACGAGGGGGAGGGCGCCCTCCTGGTAGGGGTCTGTGGATCGTCGCCTCACACCCACATTCGGCAAAACTTCCTAGGATACTCTCTGGCCTCATATAGAGGCCGTTCCTGTGCGGCACACCAGTCCACTTCCTTGCGTCAGTGCATCAATGTAGGTGCAGTAGTGTTCAGCCAATGAGCCGCGAGGTTCCTCTTGGCCACCGCCAGCGCTGTATTAAGAAAGAGCCTCTCAGCCCTAGTGCCATCCAGCCCCTCTGTGATGCCTAAAAGAACGTTCATAGGGTTAAAGGGGACCTCCTAGCCCAAGACCTCAGTGAGCTCCCCGGTCACGTATTCCAAATATCTCTGGACCGCTGCACAAAGCCATACCATGTGATAAAAATCGACTTGGGGTTGAGGGCAGCGGGGACAGGAAGCATCAGGCTGAAGCCCTCTTGGTGTTGTCACAGCGGTGTAAGATAGGCAGTGTGAAGGAAGTATCTTTGGACCAGCTGAATCCTTGCTGAGACTGCAATTATTTTGGGAGCCATCAAGGCGTCTCTTGAGTCAGCATCCTCCAGGGCAACAAGCCAACCCTGCCACTTGTCCCTGAGTCGAGATAGTGTGTTGAGGGTGTTGTTTGTAAGGGTGCGATAGATGAGGGAGATTCCACCTTTCCCCAGGTTACCAGTCATGACTTGAGCTTCAGATAAGGATGTGCCCTCCGATATAGGAGTGGAGGGCATGGCATAGCTGTAGATATCTGAATAACTGGGACGAGTGGAATGAATACAGGGCCTGTAAATCCTGGAAAGAATGTGAGCGGGTCTCACTCCAGAGAGCACTCAGTAGGGAAATCCCAATGAGATTCCAGGGTCGGAATCCCAAAAGAGCAGCGACCTCCCGGAGTCTGGTGCCGTACCACAAGGGCGTATACTGGGTCAATTTGCCCAACCAGTGGGTATGCCGCAAAAAGGCCCGCCAGAACAAGAACACTCCGCGTGTGACCTAGGGGAGAGCTTGGGAAACAGCGGTTCCGTAAAACATCCCCTGGATATTAGAAAGACCCATGGTCTGCAGTTCCAGACAGTACGCCGGGTCGGACCAGCCACCATTAAACTAGTCATGCATGGTAAGGAGCTGAGTCGCTAAGTAACAAAAGTAGAGGCTCATCATCCCAAGACCTCTGTCAAAGGGTGGGATCCAGCATTGTGCCAGGCCAGCCTGGGCCTCTACCCTCCCCGTAAAAACTTGATGGCCAAACTGTCCATTTCACGAAACCAAGACCTGGTGGAGAGGTGCGTATTCTGTAGCATGTATAGAAATGTGGGTAGAATCATCATTTTAAATAGGGCTATTCTGCCCAGAGGGTTCAATGGTAGCGATCACCATTTAAAGAGGTCAGTGTGGACTCGCTTAACTAGCAGGGTGATGTTGAGTGACCAGGTGAGGTCAGATAGAAGGGCCACTCATATTCCCAAGTACTTGAAGGACTGCCGCCGAAGAGGGAGCAATCAAAGCACTCCCGTGAAAGGTGAAGTGGAACCAGAACGGACTTGGCCGGGTTTAACCAGAGGCCCGAGGTGTGCTCAAAGAGGTCCAAGGATGGAAGGCATCAGGGTCCCGACTGAGCAGGGTCCGCCAAAAATAGCAGCATGTCATCTGCATTGAGCACAATCTTGTCCTCAAAGCCGGTCCACTTCCATCCTATGAGGGAGTGGTCCGAACGAATAAGGCAAGCAAGGGGTTCCATTGCCAAAGCAAATAGAAGTGGTGAGACGGGGCACCCCTGCCTTGTGCCCCTTCTGATACGAAAGGGACGGGACATAGCTTCATTGACTTGGACCTGTGCCTGGGGCCGATAATACAACGTCTTCACCAGGTTGCTGAAGGGGATTCCAAAGCCCATTTCCTCCAACACTGCCTCTAGGTAACCCCAATCTACTGAGTCGAAGGCCTTCTCAAAGTCTACGAGAACGAGGGACAAATAGGGGGTCAGTAGGTGCTGATTCACGAGGGCTAGGTGAAGGCATCTAAGGCAATGCCTGATCCCTCTGAGCGGCATAAAGCCGCATTAGTCCGGGTTAACCAGACTGGCCGAGTACAGCCTTATGTGGTTAGCCAAGACAGACGCGAAGATTTTAATCTCGGCATCAGTCAAGGAGATTGGACGGTAGTTTGAACAGCAATTCAAGGGGGGCTGAGACTTAGGGATCACCACAATGGTGGCCAAGTCCATCTCAGGACGGAAGGAGCCGCAATCCACCGTCTCACGGTACATTTCCAAAAGAGGCAAAAGAAGGGTGTCCAAGTAGGACGCATAAAACTCCTGGGGGAGCCCGTCTGGTCCCGGGTTCTTACCGGCCACCATGCGCGATATGGTGTCCAGAACCTCCTCAGGGTTGATCGGGAGGTCCAGCATCTCTGCCTCGGATTCACTAAGGTGCAGAAGGGAGAACCGTTTGCACCGGAAGAGCTCTGGGAGCGGGAGGCTAGGTGTCTGTGCCGAGTAGAGAGTGGCATAATAAGCGGTGAAGCATTGGATCACTGCCGTCGGGGCACGGTGGATCTCGCCGTCTGTGCCGATCACTTCTAGTATTATATAGTTGGCCATAGGACAGGTGGCCAGGTTATGGAGGAGTTTCCTTTTTTTATCTCGGAAAGTGAGAGAATGGTTTTGAAGAGTGTCAGGAAAATTGGCGCTCAGCGAGTTCCCAGTGTATATAGAGGGAAGTAGGATGGTAATATGTTCGGTGCGAGACAGGTCAGGGGGACAAAACCGACAGAAAAACAACCCCTGGGCAGACAGAGATAGAGATCCCTGGTCAAATGAAGGCAAAGAGGTTTCTGGGCACATGACAATCTCACGAAGTTCTCAGGTGAGAACCAAATTTACGTAATTCTTCTAGAAATGATTCTGCAATACAACAGTGTTGAATGATAGAAAATGTTTTTAATGATTCTGAATCAGTAATCAGTACAAACAAGAGCAAAAGTCGACGTGTTTTGTCACACCGTGTGCGGGTAATGACTCATCAGGGCTGTGGTTAAAGGCGGCCTCGTGTGAAAGGGCGCATCAAACGAGGAGTCGTGGTAAAGTGGAAGCGATGTGGACAATCCTCGGGGTGGGTAAAGGAAAGGGTGAATGAAGGCAGAAGTACGTCAAAGGACGGGTGTGTCCTGGTCGGTGTGCTGGAAATCAAGCATGAGCACGGATGTTTGCTAGCTGCTAACTCGGCATCCGGGTAGTGGATCCTTTTTTTATCTCCCCAGCCATATACTTGGGCTATGGAAGATCTCCAAAGCAATTTGGCAGCCTCCAGGAAGGTCTGTCTGATTTGATCTCTCAGAAACATAAGCCTCCTGTCCTGAGCCTTGGTACTGCCTTCAGGGGGCAGAGTCTCGAGGTGGGTGGCCTGCGCCTCCAGAAGGGTGAGCTGAGAATAAGTTGCCATATGGGTAAGTTTGAGTTGGCCTTTGGCAAAGCCCTGAATGGTGGCCTTTCCGGCCTCCCAAAGGGTATGAGAGGAGGACACCGAACCATGATTGTTGGAGAAATAGAGACACAGCTTGCCACCTACTTCCTCCCTGAACTCTCACCCTGGAGAAACCAGGCACTGAGTCGCCAGATGGGGCGCAGGGACAGAGGAAGAGAGCCTACCTGCAGCATCATCAGGGAATGATCTGATAAGCCTATGGGGAGGAGAGTGATAGCTTGGATTTCTCTGCAGTCCTGGGCAGGTAGAAAAACATAGTCTATTCATGCATGCATGTGGTGTTAGGCTGAAGTGTTGGTGTAGTATTGTGCAGTCGGGTGCCAAAGTCTCCATGCATACTTGGGACCCAGGCTGGCAGCCCCGGTCGATATGAGGACAGATAGGGCGATCCTAGATGCGGAGGGGGGTGATTCAGTGTCGAGACCAGGATCCATAACTGCGTTAAAATCTCCTCCAATAACGGTCATCCCCAAGGGCAAGGCAGCGATCGTGGAAGTGAGGCTTTGGAGTGTAGAGGCCAACAAGGTAGGAGGACAAAAAACAGCCAACAAGTTAAGAGGCCGGTCCCCAAGGTTCCCCTCCAGAAGGATGAAACAGCCCTGAGGGTCATGTGTCTCTTTACGCACCACCAATGGAACAGTGTGACACACCGGAATAGCCTTGTATCCCTACTGAACGCAGAGTGCCAGATTCCGCCATAGCCATGGTGTGCCGGGAAGGGGCAGTGGTTATCAATCAGATGAAACAGAAGTATGTCTGCGCATGACCCTGGGCATACCGCAGGACCGCTGCATGCTTAACCTTATCTAGTAGGCCATTAACATTCCAGGACATTACATGGAGCAATGACGCCCCGCTATGATCGCCAGGCAGGGGGAAGGCGTGTAAGGGGCCAGACTGCCACCATGGATGACAGAAATGGCCGGAGTGGGGCCATGTCCAAAGGTAGTGAACATGCTGCCATAGTGATGAGTGGCACGTGCTTGCCATGATGAACAAAAGAATAAAACAATAAAAACAAAAGACAAAACCAACCGGGGCCTCAGCCCTATTCCCCCACCCTATACTTCAGGAGTGAAAGCATCTGTCACCCGAACAGTAAACAATGAAGAGAAAAAGCCATGCTAAAATGCTTGGGAAAAGGGATTAGTGGAGGACCCCTCCTCGCATTAGGATGTTCATACCTGCAACCATCGGGGAACAAAGTTAGTGACTAGTCAGATTGCAAGCACTGGGCAAAACCGGCAAGTAAATTCAAGCGGGCCCGAGAAGAAGCGCTGGGCTGTGGCAAAGGTCAGTATCTGGCAAATCCAGCAAGGATTGAAGAGGTGATGCAGTCCCTGGATCGGAGCGGCCCGAGGAGCTAGAGTTCCGCGCCGCAGGGAGAGCCTCACTGGGCGGCAAGGGTGGAAGCCGCCGAGATGGGCCCAGCAGAGAATATGAGCATGCGCGCCTCTGCGCCTACCAGAGCGCCAATACCTCGGTCGGTGAACCGGCATGTCCCATCTGGTATCCCCAGTGCGGCTGGATGGAGACGGATTCGGGGCTCCAATCCGCAGCGGGCAGTCCTCTGTCACCCATGTCCATGCTTCATCAGGGGTATCAAAGAAAAGGGTTCTGTCTTGAAACACCACTTGCAGACGGGTCAGGAACAGGAGTCTATACTGTATGTTAAGAGAGCGTAGTTTTTGTTTACCTTTTCCAAAGGAACAGCGCTGGTTCTGGACCTCCTGGGTGTAGTCAGGAAAGAACATGATCGTCTGATTCTCGTATTTAGGAGGTTGCGTTTTGCGGGACTCAGCCAGGATAGCATCACGATCTTTGCAATTGAGGATCCGCAGGATTATCGGTCTAGGGGGAGCTCCCGGCTGTGGGCGGGAAGCAAGTGACCAGTGCGCCGGCTCGATCTTGAACCAGGGGGAGACAGAGCATTCCGGCATCCACGAGCGGACCCAGGGTTCGACAAAGTCCGCCGTCTGACCCTGTTTGATGCCCTGTGAAAACCCAACCAGGCAGAAGTTGTTACGACAGGACCTGCTTTCGGAATCCTCGGCCCACCGATGCAGCTCCTGAGTGTGTGACTGGACTTGAGTAACCTGGATCTTGAGTTGGTGGACATCGTCTTTCACAGTGGATACGCGGGACTCAGTTTCTTTAATCCAGGCTGTAGCATTGCGGACATCCTGCTGGATCAGAGTCATATCAATCAGGACTTCTGCAATCTTATTTTCAACTGAAGATTGCGATGCCTGGATAGCCTGGAGGATGGTAGAAAGGTCCTTCGCACCAACATGATAACATTCTTAGACGTGCAGGTCTACAGCTTCAAAGATAAGCTATTAACATTGTTGTATATCAAATCAACCGACAGGAATAAAGCACTCCATTATAGACGTCATCATCCCCGCTGGTTGCGTGATAACCTTCCGGTTGGCCAATTTCTGAGGGTCAAACGTAACTGTTCAACTAAGCAGGAATATATGTTTCATGCTGAAAACCTCTTGGAAAAACTTAGGTCACGAGGTTACCCAAAAAAACTCTTGAAACAAGCTCTCAAACGTGCCTGGTTTATACAACATATGTCCAGAATCCGAAGAACAGTTACTAACACGCCTCTGGTAAGCCATTGGGTGTCAAAAAATCATGTGATTAATGGCTTACTTTTAGACCTGGCACCATTGGCGTGGGTCTGCCTTCCCTTTTTTCTGTTGCCTCATGTGTTTTTGCTGGTGTTAGATGCTTAGGGCACTGTGCCACTGCTGTCCAGTGCCACTGTGCGAGTGCTCCCTACTGTAAATTGATATATTGATTAGTGGTTCCATGATTGGATATTTGGTTTACTTGTCAGACCCTAGTACAATGCACTGAGTGTGCCCTTGGCGTGTAAATCCAAATGCTGCGGGTGGGCTTGCAGCGCTGGTTGTGCCACCAGCAGAAGCCACCAGCAGAAGCGGCCTTGTAGAATGTGTCTGAGGTCTGTCACTGCAGAGCCTGCATGCAGTCTGGTACTGTCATGCTGACTGGGCAAGTGCACCCACTTGCCAGTCCCTAAACCTTCCCTTTTCTTTATATTAGTAACCCATATGCTAGGCGCAAGGGCAGGGTGCATTGTAAGAATAAGGTAGGACAAGCCCTGATCTGTGTGGCATGTCCTAATAGTGAATTACAGCAATTTTCCTATTGCAAGGCTTCCTGTTCTCCATAGGCCAGAATGGGCTGTTAGAATTATTACAGTTTATAATCCTAGCAGACTCAGAGAACAAGGTAGAAATTCGAGTTTAGAATGCCTGGACTCAGAATAATAAAATACTTCTTTTAGTGAAGTTTATTTTAATATTCTGTGTTTGCAAATTTCACTTTTAGAAAGTTGGCATTTGCTTGCCTAACCATTTGAGCCTGCCTCTGCGAGGTTGTGTATTCCTTGTCTGGGTTTGTGTGTAACAGGGCTGGGGAATTCCAGGAGACATGCTGAGGCAGCCCGGTGGTGAATAGGGGGATCTGCTTCTAGATGGGAGGGAGGAGTTGCACCTGGGACCTGAATAGGGCTGGGCCTTTCCTCGATAATGCTGTGGTGTGTCTGATGTCTCTGCCTTGCACACTGAAAGAAGAGAAGGAAGACTGTCAACAAAGTGCTCCTGGACTGTACTTTCCTTCCACTATGCTGGATCCACATCCTGTGGGGCGTCTGATGTGCCTGCCCTGCGTGGTGAAAGGAAAGGAGAAATCTGGTAAGCAGGATACTTCAGAACTTGCTTGAACTGGGCACAGGCCGCTCTCCCCTCAGAGAACAACGGATTTGGGGGTATAAGTATTGGGACCCTGATCCCATGAGATTAGATCTCTTCGGGACTTACAAGACCAAACCTCTGCTGAGGAGAAGGAACCTGAAGAAACTGAGGAGAGACTATTCCCAAGCTGAAGTGCTGCTTGGTGGATTGGCCTGCAGTGGTTGCCTGACTGCCAAAGAGAGGAGAAAGAACTTTGTGGACTTTTCTTTCAACTTGTGCAAAAGATCTCCAAGGGCCTGGAAGAGAGCTTGCCCCCTGACCGTAGTCCCAGGACCAGTGGACTTCTCCAGCCTTTGTGAATTGCTGCTGGAAACAAGTGGCTACAGAGGAAGGGAGCTGTGACCGAGTTTCACGACCAGTCTGGTGTCCTGTAGGCACCGCACCAAGTAACGTCCGCCTCAAACAACGCAAGCTCTGCGCTCAACGCCTCCGTTAAGGAGCCATAGCCTGCATTGCAACTGGAAGGACACCGCAACATGCAATGCCCCGCTACACCGAAGAGAACTGGTCTGACCGACGCGGTCACTGCTGCTGACTTCCAGTCCTGTGACTGCCCCGGAGTTGGGCACCACCTCCCATGCTTTGTGACACACTGCCTGACTCGCACCGCTGTCCGGACTGACCGACGCCAGCTCCCGAACTCCGACTCGTTCGCCGCACCGCAAGCTGCAAGCACCGCATCGAAGCACCGTCTTGCCCTGCAACGCAAGCCTTGGCTCCACCAACTATGTCAAGGGGCCGCTGCCTGCACCACATCGAGGGACAACGCATCCTACAATGCTTCCTTTCTGCACCACGACGATCACTGGAACCAGCTTGCACCTCCGAGCCGGCCGCCCCAAGTAAAAGGTCCTGTGACTGTCTGTTGACCATTTGAGTGGGCCCGTACCGAAACGATTTGCTAGAATCTGTTATTTTTAACAACACTGTAGCTGGTCTAGGCTTCTGACTCGAACATAACTTTGATTTAAGCCTTTTAACCAGAACTCTTAAAATCTAAAAGTACAGTGGATTCTTTTTGTCATCTATTGATCTTGTGGTAACTCTATATAAAGTATAACTTATTTTTGATATAAAACCTTGAGTGGTGTCCATTTGTAGTGTTGTCACTGGGTTGAATCTATGACATAATATCGACAGACAGAATATCTACATACAAAAATATCGACACAAAAATATCGAAGTCAAAAATATCGGAGTTATATCTTCATAAAAGTAAGTACAAAAATATCGAACATTTAATATTGTAGTACAAAAATATCGTAATTAAAAATATCGTTTTTTTAAATGTATCAATAATAATGTAAAAATAATTTAAAAATACTTATCATTTTACAAATATTAAATAAATACATTAAAACATATTTAAAACATTATAACTAATACATATACATTTAAAATAAATTAAAAACTCTACATATAAATTATTATATATACGTACTCCACATATTGCAACAGTAGGAAAATCGTTGGATAGCGTAGGGGTAAAAATTACTATTCCCACTCCAGAGGGTGCAACAGTAGGGAAAGCGTTGGATAGCGTAGGGGTAAAAATTACTATTCCCACTCCAGAGGGTGCAACAGTAGGGAAAGCGTTGGATAGCATAGGGGTTTAAATTACTATTCCCACTCCAGAGGGTGCAAAAGTAGGGAAAGCGTTGGATAACGTAGGGGTAAAAATTACTATTCCCACTCCAGAGGGTGCAACAGTAGGGAAAGCGTTGGACAGCGTAGGGGTAAAAATTACTATCCCCACTCCAGAGGGTGCAACAGTAGGGAAAGAGTTGGATAGCGTAGGGGTAAAAATTACTATTCCCACTCCAGAGGGTGCAACAGTAGGGAAAGCGTTGGATAGCATAGGGGTAAAAATTACTATTCCCACTCCAGAGAGTGCAACAGTAGGGAAAGTGTTGAATAGCGTAGGGGTAAAAATTACTATTCCCACTCCAGAGGGTGCAACAGTAGGGAAAGCGTTGGATAGCGTAGGGGTAAAAATTACTATTCCCACTCCAGAGGGTGCAACAGTCGGAAAAGCGTTGGATAGCGTAGCGATAAAAATTACTATTCCCACTCCAGAGGGTGCAACAGTAGGGAAAGCGTTGGATAGCGTAGGGTTTAAATTACTATTCCCACTCCATAAGGTGCAACAGTAGGGAAAGCGTTGGATAGCATGGGGGTAAAAATTACTTCCCACACTACTCCCCCTTTAACACACAACACACTACACATACAAAAAACACAATTAATATAAATTTCTATTAATCAATTAATAACAATTAATATTACTAAATTGATGTAATTATAAATGAACTAATTAACACATATTATTTCCTAATTAATTAACAATAAATACCAACAAATAAATACAATCTCTTTAATTAATTACATTTAAATATATCACACCCTATCCCACTATAAACACACAACCCACTACACATAAATAAATCACATCATGTAATCACTTAATAATTATTAATTACCAATTAATTATTAATTAACAATAACAAAAACATAAAATATATTAGCAAATGAACTCTAATTTAATTAAATAATTAATATTATTTAATTACCAATTAATTATTAATTAACAATATCAAAACATTAAATATATTAAAACATTAACTCTAATTAATGTAATTAACTAATTAATATTAATTAATTATTAATTAAACATATTTACAAAAATATATTAATTAATTAATTATTATTAAATTACTTCCCACCCTATTCCCCTATAAACCCACTACCCTCTCTGATACTAAAACGCAAAATGTAAACAAATTTACTAATTTTCCAAACATACATTACAAAACATATTTAACAAACATATAAACAACATAATAAAATACATAACACTAAACAAAATTTCGATATTAGTAAATTTCGATATTAGTAACATACATACCTTAAAAAAACGATATTCTCTCTGTCGATATTTTGGACATCGATATTCTATACCATCGAAATTAAAACATCGATATTATTGTATATCGATATTTTAATTTCGATATTTTGTCTCACTACCCACTGGGTTACTGTATGTGGTCACAAATGCTTAACTTACAACGCCTCTGAAATAAGTCTTGACTGCTCGCGCCACGCTGCCTAGAGGGTGAGCAGGGGTTATTTTAGGAGTGTAATTCCCCTTACTCTGACTAGAGGAGAGGGTCCCTATTTGTCCCAAGTACCTACCTTTGCCAACTAGTGACCCCCAATTCTAACATTGGAAGTCAGGCGGAGTGGATTCCGAATTTGCATTTGTGACTCATGTACAGTGATTGATGAACACTACTTAGTGAGTGCAGACCATAACGCAACCACGTACTTCTGATACTTGTTTTAGCCAGAGATCTCCATCTTTAAATCATGCCTGGTTTACTCAGGATGGAAATGGCAGCATCCATTGCATCTGCTGACTGTGATTGGGAGGAAGAGAAAAAAGAAAGCTACACCAACAACCAGCTCAAGAGCTTCTGCAAAAAGTTTAACATTTTTGTGGCCGGAATCACCAAAAAGGAGCAATACTACAAGGCGCTGAGGGCCTGGGTGGAAGCAAGGAATTCCCCATGTGATTGTTTGAATTATGAGGATGCAGAGGAGAAGCTTGGTGGGCCACTTGGTCTTGAGAGGGGGGTGCGCCCTCCCCAGTGGGTAGCAGTGTTTCTGCCCGAGGTCTGTCCCCAGAAAAGTTGGCAAACAGGATGCATGAAATGGAGATGGTCAAGCTCAAATTGAATGGGCAACTGGAGCTAGAAAGCACGAAGATGGCTCTAGAGGAAAAAAGATTGCAATTGGAGCATGACAAAGTTTTGAGGGAGTTGGATCTGAAAGCCAGGAGCCTAAAGATTTCTCCCTCTGGAAGCAGCACGCCGTCAACACCAGGGGAAGGTAGAGTGTACATCCCCAAAGATGTGGTAAAGGAGTTTTTTAAGAATGATGATATTGGGCAGTGGTTCAGAGCCCATGAGGTAGCCATGTCTTCCCACCGGGTCCCTGAGAGAGATTGGGGAGCAGGGTTGTGGGGAAGGTTCCTTAGTGAGCGGCGGGACACACTGTTGGACTTGCCTTCTGAAGTCCATAATTCCTATAGCCACATGAAAGAGACACTCATGACTAGGTATGGTTTGACCCCTGAACTCTATAGGCAGAGATCCAGGAAGTGCAAAAAGATAGAAAATAGTGCCTGGGTAGTGTATGTCTCTTTCTGTTGCAGAGCATTGGATGGTTGGGTAAAGGGCAGTTAATGATTTTCAAGGTCTCTTGTATTTGATTGCATGGGAGCACTTGTCTGATAAGTGTTTTCCAGAGCTGCGCCAGCCTCTGATTGACAGCAAGCTGACCCTAGGAAGCTTGCTGAGGAGGCGGACCGCTGGGTCAGTACCAGGGTCCACAAGGGTCACGTGGGAGACTCAGCCAAAGGTGATCCTGTTCCACAGGGACCCCTGAAATATTACAGAAGTGGGGACCTGGGTCATAAGGCGACTGATACCAGGTGCCGCCTGTTTGGTAAACCGGCACCCACTGCTGCTCCGCCCCGGCAGATGGCTAGTGTGGCCTTTGGGGAGGAGGTAGAAATCCAAGGTGGGTGAGGTCCCTCAGAGATGTCCCTTGTCTCTTTAGGAGACTGTGAGGTGATCCCAGAGAAGCAGCTGCCCAACAACTCTAAGAAATATGGGCAGTGGGTGACCATCAATGGCCAAAAGGTGGAGGCTCCTAGAGACACTGGAGCCAGTGTGACAGCTGTCAGGTGTCACCTGGTGTCTCAAGAGCAGGTTATCCCACATGCATTCTGCCGAGTTGTTAATGCCGAGAGTCATTGTCCAATGGCTCAGGTTCCCTTTGAGTGGGAGGGGGTCTCTGGTTCTCTTCAGGTAGCTGTGTGTCCCGCAATTGATTGTTTGTTGGGGAACGATGTGGAGAGCTCACCTTGGGAGAAGGTGGAGAAGAGTACTCACCTGAGGATGGTGGGTCTGCCTCACTGGGCGTGCTTGACCTTCCGGTCAATAGCAGCCAGTAGAAGTTCTCAAGAGGACCTGGAGCCTGAAAGGGAGGCACAGGTACCTGCCTTAGAGAAAAGAGGCAGGGGATGCGGGAAATCAGCCCCCAAGTTTCCACGGCCCAGGAAGAGGTAAACCCTGAGTGGGCTGCCCTGGAGCCTACCGGGGAACAGGTAGCTGAACTGGGGGACTTGCCTGAGCTGACCCTTTGGTAGCATGAAGGAGACCCCTCCAGGGAGGAATTCTGCAGGAAGCAGAGAGAATGTCCTTCTCTTGAGGGCTTGCAGCAGCAGGCTGCAAGCCAAGCAGCAGATGATCAGTCTGGTTCACATTGCATCTATTGGGAGAATGGTCTCCTGTATAGTGAGCCTAAGGTTGCTGAGCCTGGGTCAAACCGTGTGCTGGTGGTACCCTAGAGCTTCAGAGCATTCCTACTGGGGCTGGCTCATGATGTGCCATTGGGGCAGGACAAGATCTTTGAGAGGCTTTTCACCCACTTTCATTGGCCCCAAATGCGCAAGAGTTCAGACACTCATTGCAGGACCTGTCAGACTTGCCAGGCAGTTGGAAAGAGGGGGAGGAAGCAAAAGGCTCCTCTCCAGCCATTCCCTGTGGTCGGTATCCCCTTTGAGAGGGTGGGGATTGACATTGTGAGGCCACGGGACCCCAAGACAGCCATGGGCAGCAGGTTCATCCTGGTATTGGTGGACCATGCCCGGAAGTCACACCTCTGAGGACAGTGACGGCCCCCGTGGTGAGACAGTAGGATTCCCTCTAGAGGTTGTGTCTAATCGGGGCACCAACTTCATTTCTAAGTACATGAAGTCCCTGTGGCAGGAGTATGGGGTAACTTACAAGTACACCACTCCTTACCACCCCCAATGAAATGGGTTGGTTGAAAGGTTCAACCATACCCTGAAGGGCATGATTATGGGTCTTGAGGAACCCATGAGGCATTAGTGGGATGTCCTGTTGTTTGCATACTGGGAGGTGCCTCAGAAATCTCTAGGGTTCAGTCCCTTTGAGCTTCTCTATAGTAACCCTGGGCGTAGTACGCGTAGTCGCGCTACGCGAAGCTACGCGAAGACGTTCTCGCACTACGCGAGCTTCGCAAGCGTGCGGAGTAGCATGCTGGTCCCGTTCGCGAGCCGTTTTTCTTGCTCGGGAGCGCGTTGTGTGTGTTCGGGGCGCTGTCTGCGTGTTCGGGGGATTGTAGCATGCGACCTTACCCATGTGGTGGGCTATGGGCACGGCCATCTTGTTTTTTCAATTGTCCCGCCCGCTCGCGTCCCCTATTTCCTCTTCCGGGTCGCGTATAACATGTTCGTGCGGTGCACGTCTTGTTCGGGAACAAAACTACTTGTTCACGCTGACAAAGTGTGTGTTCGCGTGAAATCGCGCGCGAACACACCCAAGTGGTCGCGATGGGCGCGGCCATCTTGTTTTTCACACTCTATGCTATGGTTCTGGGCCTAGTTTTCTATCCACCTTATATCTGTGCAATCTTTACCTATTTTCACAGTTGTTCTTACTTTTTTTTACTTATCATCTATATCTCTCTGTCCCTAAGTTTACATTTTGCATTTTATTTCTACTTTTCCACCTTTTCTACTTTTTTATTTTACTTCTTTATTTAAGCTCTTACTTCTAGTTCTTCCCCCTAACTTTTTTTCCTTTTGTTCTAGCTTTTCTTTTCCACCTCCACCTCCACCCCAGAACCATGGCAAAGGGGAGCAGCAGAACCGGCTCGAAGGGCAGGGCGCCTGCTCCCAAGAGCCGGCTGCCTTGTGGCAGAATGCAACCTTCAGGGGTGAAGGCCAGGAATCTTTTCGGTGAGGCGGAGGTGGCTGCCCTTGTTTTTTTTTATCCAGCGCCACCTCCTCTTGACCTTGGCAGCAGGTGGCAGGCCAGGCTCTGGTTACCTCCCAGAGGAGCGTCACCGCCGGTGGGCGAAGGTGCGCGGACAGTCTTCCGCCGCACGGATATCCGGCGCACCCACCAGCAGCTGGCTCACCGTTGGGCAGACATTCTGGACAGGGAGCAGGACCTGTTGGACCTGCTAGGTGTCGAGGTCGTGGGGCTTGGTGAGTAGCTAGTAATATTAATATATGTATATATAGTAGTATAAGTATTGTGTATAATTCTTGGACGAATAAGTAAAACGATTACTTGTGCACTTAGTTACATTGCAGATAAATTCCGTCTCAAAATCTTCTGTTACCGTATGACACAGGTGCTGCTCGCTCGCCACTTCTTTTACTGGTTTGTAACTGTGCGCTAGCTTGGGCTGGTGATTATTGATGTTAGAGTTTACTTTAGAGAACTGGAGTTAGTTCAGCTATTGCTAGAGTCTAGTCCTTACATTGTCCTTTAATGAAATAGTGGTGGATGGATAGTATTAGTTCATATTTTCTTAACGGTCTGCATGACACGGCGCCTCCTCTGTCAATGAATGCTTAGTTAGTTCTTATTTATCCCACCCCTCCATAGAACCGGCTTGCAGTTTGTTTACTGAGTGGTAGGCTTAGCAGCAGTAGCATTGTCACGTCAGTCAGTAGCACTTCATATGACGCAAGCAACCAACAATTTCATGTATGCACAAATGTATGCATGTGTCCTACTCCTCCATCTCATCTATGCATGTTTGCGGGCAAATATAAAATGGAAATGCCGACTTACTGAACAATTGGCCCGGCTGGATTCTGGAATAGGTGGTGTAGGTCAGGAGGTACTGGCTTCGTTAGTATATTCTGCAATCAGAATGTTTATGGAACATTTGATTAGTGTTCTATAAGTAGACGGTCTGTGAATCCTGCAAGCCAGTAGTCATTTAGACTTCGAAGTAAATTTTATTGCAATTGTTGTTTCCTAAAATGTTTGAGAGGATTTTTGAATGATGTATTTGTTTCACAGCACTCAATGTTTCTTTTTCTTTATTATTTCTTAAATGATCAGCACCACCCAGGGGCACGAAGACGGGGTCTGAGTCGGCGGGACAACCACCAGAGGAGCGCTCCTCTACTGAGGCTCCTGCTGCTGGCCCCAGTAAGTCCTCCAGTGCTTATATTATTATGAATTATATTTCCCTAACTTTTTAACGCACCTTATTGTTTCAAACCTATTAGCCTCCTTCCTAATTAAATGTTAGCTAAACCTTCTTTGGTCTTCAATTTGTTTTCCAAATTTTGGGTATCTAATGTCATCCCTGACTTTAAATTCCTTCAAACTGCCTCTGCCCGATGACTCTCTGTGCTACTACTACTATTAGACTATCTTTAGCTAAGCTTGCCCTGATGGCCACTCTTTAGTTAAGATAAAGCTGTGATAGAATAGCTGTAGCCACTGGGTCCACTCCTGTCTTTTGTGTTCTCCTCGGTAATCTCTAGTCTTGGTCAATTCCCATACCAAAAAATGCACAACCAGATGTCTGCCTACTAATTTTTGATAGGTTATTATACTACTACTACTGTTGCGGTTATTCTCCGCACAGGCACATACAGAACTATGCACAAGAAAATAGGATGTGGGTGATAGGGAGGTTGGACCTTACTTACACCCTAGTCACAGAACTCAGTCAGAAGAACCCACAATTCAACGACAGTCTACCTACCTAAGTGTCTCAGTCATAGTCATTTGTCCCCAAGAAGATAGTTAGATATACCCAATGATTTTCTTACACAACCCAGAACAGAAGAACACCCTTTCGCTCACTCACTCGTTTAAGTCCACAAGACCCCAGACACTCAAAAATATATACCACAGAGTCTATGTGCAAGTTCAAAAACTTTATTTTTTTAATAACAAGCTTTGTATTGTTGTAACTTGTACGTCGTTCCACGAAAAACATCCAGCTCCAGCATGCAAAATAAAGAAGATTAAATACTCTACATTTTTGTACAACTAGTGCACGATAGAGAACTGTGGGAATTGTGGGAGACCCCTCACCGTTGAACGTATACTGGTTACACATGCATCTTTCGAAAGCTCTGCTAATCTCTGGTTCGTAGAAGGCAATCTTCTCATCTGCCTAGGAGAAAAATGTTGTACGTTAGACAGTGAATACAACTATGCCAGTTTATAGCAGTCATGCCAAAAAGTGTAACATTATGGATAAGCAAAAGGGATTAACAATACTGTAAGTAAGTAAGTAAGTCAACCTCTTTAGTTGTATGCAACACACATGTGGCCTCAAAGGTGTCTTTCTTACTGTGCAACAAGCTGCAAGGTAAAAACATGGGCAAAACAGTAGACCTGGATCATTCTAAAATGGTTACATGGCTCAGGCTAACGTTCCAAAGACTAGAGTAGGAGTAGAGATTAGATGACCGTAGGGACCATCTAATAAAGTAAAACTAAACTCTGTCTAATGACTGCTGTACAGTAGTACGCAATTTGGACTAGTTACACTTACAATGCTTTATGTTGTACGTAACTGTATTTTCAATCTTCCTTCCTGGTGAAGTACAACTAGTAAAATAGGTGAAGTTGTGCAGGCATCTCAAAAGGTGTACTTGTTTTTATAGGTGCACAATCACTACCAACGACCAGTGCCACTGCCGACGGGGCCAGCGGCGATACTAATGACATCCAGGAGGGGACAGTGGCTGCGGCACCTGCAGTAGCAACAGTGGGGGAGGAAACTTCAGCGGTGGGCGGTGGTAAGTTATATTCATTACTTATTTGCATTACTAGGTGGAAGGAGAACATATCCCTCACTGTGCTATGAGACTTATTAAGAAAGTATGAATTTGAAATTGTACTGGACCATATACAATGGTTGAAGAAGACACCCTTTGCAGCATTACCAGCGTGAGTTGAGTAAACAAGGCCTCTTCTATCAGACTCCAATTCAGCTGTGAAAGTTATGGAGAAGACTAAAAGTCAGATCAGATGACCTTGAGGGATGTGTTGAACAAAAAGGGAAAGAAGTAAACTCGGGAGGAAGGAGGAAGGACGAAAGATGTAATAAGACTACCATAGAAGGATACTTTGGAAGGTTCATGCACGTGGCTGATATGAATCCGATGCATGGGTTGTTGAAGGATGGGTAGAACTGGAAGGTGAAAGAGAAGATGCATGCCTGGTTGGGCAAAACAATATGGGTGCATGGATATAGTGGATAGCAAGAATCATGAGCAGAGTTTGTGACAATGAAACCCAAGGCAAGGAAGGAGTGGACGCATGGGTGGTTGTTGGTGAAAGTGAAACCAGCTAAGGCGATAATAAAGAATGATAGACATTTATTTTTATTGGTTGTTTTCCCCCTAAATGTATTGTATTCATCATAGGTGGAGACTGTCACTGGAAGCAGAGTCTTACTTTGAAAATATAAAAGGAGATACAAAAAATACTGGTGTTCTTCTGGGTACTCAAGTCCACCCATAGTACCAGGGCCAGTATAATGCCAGAAAAAACTTCAACAAAAGTTACAGGCAGGGGAAGCAGGAGGATAGATTAGATAGATACTAAAAGTTGCCACCATTTGTATGTACTGCGCTTGGAAGTGCTACTATGCCACTATGTGTTGAATTAATTTGGAAGAGTTTCAGTTACAATTCTGTTTCTTTTTTTATAGATACTCATACTCCTTCCCAATAAAACCCATCAAGGAAGGAGTTGGCAGCCAGGGCCCGGCAAAGGAAACTGCAGGCCATTGTGGAGGAGTACCGCCGGCTGGTGGCTCAGGCTGAGGAGGAGGAGGAAGAGGCAGCAGCTGCTGCCTCTACCAATGCCCCAGGCCCTAGCCAGGCCCCACCTGCAGGGGTACGGTGCCGTGGTCAGGCAGCTGCTCACCGCCGGCATTTAACAACATCTGATGCCCCCCCACATCATGGATGCAAATGTAGGTGCCGTGCCTTTCGACTAAAGATTCTCCTCCGGGTGTCAAAGTTGGAGGATCAATTAGAGGAGCTTGTGAAGATATTGGTGGACAAACACCTTAAAGACCGCCGATTGTGATGGACCCTGTTCATTTGCCCCTTTTTTAATACTTTTGTTGGTGGGTGGGAATTGAGTGTTGGGGTTATTTTTGTGGGACATTCTTTGGACTTGGACATTGGTTGGGGTTAGGGTGGGGATAGGGGTGGGATAGAAGAGGACTAGGAGGATATTTTTTTATGTACATCAATAAATGTTATTTATTTTCAACATACACAGATGATGTTGTTTTGTGGTGGGGTTACTGTTGTACGTCACAAGGTTTACTCTACATGCAGGGCAGCGGCCAGTGTTTGATTGAAATAATTTATTAATTGACCACATGTAACAACATCATGTCAACAGATAGATGCGGTACCCCTCACTGAGTTATATTTGTCCTATTTGTACTACCAGTCTCTCCTCTATTATACCTCCTAGCAAACTTCTCTTCTTACCTGTGATTGATGATGATTAAGTTTGGCACTGCAAGCAGGGCTGCATGGTTTCCCAAGAAAACAGAGAATATGCCGTGGTTGTGTGATGGTAGTAGTAGACTAGTAGACACTGGCACTAGCATTGGAAAACAAAAACAAAGAGACAGTCATTTGCCTGAGACAGAATGTGGGAGAAGTTGAAAAATACAGTACATAAGACTGACCCAAAAAAATACAAACAATATTGCAACTGCTAGTGCTAAACTCAAAGAAATCAATGTTGTCGGGGACTGCCAAGTACAAGAAGATAAATGTAGTTGTGTTGAAGAAGTCAGTAAAACACAATCCAATTTGTAAACTTAAATGCTGTCAAATTAAGTTCAAACAATGCCACCAATTATTTAGATGTATTTGTTGGGTCACTTTGGGAAATTAATTGCCTTGTACACTAGTACATACAGTGAGCTTGGGTGGGCAAGCAGAAGAGGATCCTCGCCCTGCCTCGTTGACATTTGATTTCAATAGTGTTGCTTTCACCACATCTGCCCCAGCAAGCGTGTGATCAATTGTTGGCGTAGATTTAATGTAGTCACACCTCAATATAAAACCACACAGCCCGGGGGAAGAGGGTTAGGGTTTGATGAATGGATGGGAACGGGTTTGGGGAAAGGTTTGACAAAGAAAAACAGTACGCATGGAGACAACAAAAGCAAACCAATGAAGACGATGATTGATGGTCCACTACTACCCAATAAATGTGAAGTCAAGTAAGAAAAACGAAATGGATGCATGATGAAGGTTTATTATTAACTTGATAGTTAATAATAAGTGGTACTTACTTAACTACTACTACACAATTCAAAGGAAGTATTTCTTATACATGATATGAATATGACTTTTGCCTAGGCTGTATGCCCTCTGAGAAACCGTAATACCTGATGTAGCGGGCTGAAAGCTAGCAAAGAAAATTAAGAGATAGTTTAAGTGAACAATCAATTACCAAACACAAGCGTAAAATAAATGAAGAGGAAAAAGGAATCAAAGAAAATTACGAAAATTATACTAAAGTTAATGTATTATGTTATCCAGGGCCAAATGTATAGTTGTATCTCGTCATTCATCTTTGTCCTCCCTTCCATGGACACTGTGACTGATTATATCATTCTTGGGCACCTCTGGCTGGATGATGATGAGGAGGATGGATTGGTAAGGTAAGTGTGAGTTGTTGCTCCACGTATAATAGCGCTGGGTGAAAGGCCGGCCTGTAAGTGTTGATGAAAGAAGAAATGGGGTATTACAAAATAAGTTAACTGAATGAAAACATAAAAATAAATTACGGTGTAGTGCAAAAAAGACAAGACTCGTGAGCGAGAAGATTTTCAGACTGAGGCTGCTTGGATACATTGATTAACTCTACTCTTCTAGTTGCACAGCAGTCATTGAAAAGAACAACAAGATAGGAGCCAGCACAGAACAGTTACATGGCCACACCACAACACCGGGCTGTGAGTCTGTGGCCCAAACTCCATTTACCTACATTTTTCACAATTTCAGACAAAAGGCATATACATCAACCTAGCATGTTTCAAAACAAGTGATTAAATCAATCCGCCAATGGCAGTCAATCATACTACTATTCTATTCCACCACTGCACACACATATAGCCTAGGTCTGCTGTGGTTCTTGTTGATTGGTTGTGCGTTTACCTTGTATTCCACTTCCTGAACATATTCCATCAATCATCTCTGATCAAACTGACTGACAGCGTGCACAGATAGTATGGTGGTCATCATCATTCATCATCCGGTGTGGCACGTGTACGTGTTCTCCAACAGACCACCAACAGCAACTCAGTCTGCAGTGAATGACTATGATTAAGTCCAGAGTCAGACTGCACCTGCAGTAGTAGGAGTACAATTGGATACATATTATTAAACAACATGGAAACATTGACCATCACTTGAGACACAAGTACTTTCTTATTATATTAAACTACTAGTATATTTCTACTTCATGCACATTTGCTCTGAGTCAGCAAGCAGCCAATGCAATGTATGGCTTCATTCATTTCATATACCTGTCTTTCTCTTCTTTGTGGCTGTCAGATCACAGATGCAGCAGAGTCTTCTGAAAGTGATGACGAGTTTACTTTAATTTTGGAGCCCTGCTCAAGTTCTGACATTGAAGAGTTGTGTATGCCTGCAGACAGAGGTGTAGCCATAAGACAGTGATGCATTTCAGATTGGAAACAAAACAGAATATGGCTATAGTCACGTACGTTTCACTTGTTATGGAGGGACTGTTAGAGGCTACATTATTGCACTATTGTCCATCTCCATCCAATGTACATTGGCAAGATGGAAATGTTTTTTAGGGTGAGTCAGGAAGATGGAGCAGGACTCTGATGAGTGGAGTGCAGTGCACAGTAAATGCTTAGATGTGCAACTCCAATAGGTAATTAAATGAGAAAGGAAGATGGTGTTGGTTTTGAAGTTTGCGTCAGTAAGACAGATACACACAAATAAGGAAGGGAGAAATAAAGGAAGGGAGAATGTAACAATTTCAGAGCCTAGTTGTCAGGGAAGAGGAGCTCGTCCTCAAACCCTGGTGGTTCTTCTGACAGAAGTAGGTCCTGTAACCTACTAATTATTTATTCCGACTCGCTCTCCTCTTCCAGCTCTGATCCACGTACTTTGTAGTCTGGTGGTATCAAGTGCTGATTCATTTTGATCATGGTTAACCTCTCCACGCTTTTGGGTGAGAGACTGGTCCTTTTCACAGTCACAATGGCACCAGCAGCACTGAAAACACGCTCAGAAGAGACACTTGCAACAGGGCAAGCTAGATACTTTACCATTGGCTTCTTGTCCTATACCAATACACAAATGGGCTTTGCTCCATGAACACCTCTGTTGTGTCATCCAGATAGGCCTGGACCAACCGCTCAATGTTCATTGGTGCTCGGGTTTGCTCGTCCTCTTTTTGCTTTGCGACAGCAACGGACTTACCCATCCCTTTCAGTAGAAACCAAGCAGCTATTTTTTTGCTTGTGTCTGATAAATCAGATCCTGTTGGTGCGGTTGTTGTTATTGTTTGTGTTGGTGACTGCTGGGAAGCAAACGCACTGCTCGCATGCTGTGAAGAAGAACTTGACTCTGTAGGATGCTCAGTAGTACTTGCACTGTCCTGGGCTGGCACTGGCAGGCCTCTAATTGAGAGCCGTTCGTTTTCTAAATCAGTGGCTTCCTCGGCTATTACAGTTTTGTAATTGGAAACATCCCCTTCTGAAAAAGGAATTACTGCATTACTGTTCACAAATAATTTGTACCGTGGATCCAAAATTGTGGCAGTAATGTAATGTTGATGCGACACAATCTTATTTTGAATCCTTGTATTCTCAGATAAGCGGCCGGCTAAGGACTTCGCCAAATTACATGCTTCAAGTTTTCCTTCAACACCTTCCTATGTTTCAGACACCTCCTTCAGCTCTTGCTCCAGCATGTACAACGATGGGATAACTTGGCTCATAGTACAGTCCTCCCTGCTGACTGCGCGTGTGAAGACCTGAAAAGGAAGTAGCATCTCTGTCAGGAATTTATTGAGGTCCCATTGCGACATCTTAACTGTCATGGCTTTAATAACACCAGTTGGATCCCCTCATCTTCTTGTCATGACATAAGCATTAAGTGGTATGTACTGCTCAAACAGCCGGTCAAGCGTGTAATAAGTAGAGTTCCAACGTGTTGGTACCTCCTGGATGAGTGCTTTGACTGGCATTTTATACTCACGTTGAATGACCCGTAGCTGCTTCTGGGCTTTAAAAGAATGATTGAAATGCGTGCAGATTCTTCAGCAAATGGTCAGTAAGCTGCTGACTTTGCTTTCATTGTTCAGAAAGCCTTGAACCACAATGTTAATGCAGTGTGCCAATCATTGGACCCTAAAATAGCCACCATCTTCCATGGCCTTAACTACATTACTGCCATTGTCGGTGGCAACAAAACCAATATTGAGGCCTCTTGGTCGCAGCCATTCAAAGACCTTGCTGTTGAACTCATCCAAAATGTTTGCAGCAGTATGCGATGTCTCCATAGCAAACATGGCTACAGTAGCATGTCTGCGAGTATCATTAAAAATCTCAGTAGAGTCAATGCCTGTAGATATCTTGTCTCTAACACCTGTAAAAGAGATCCAGTGTGCAGTGATGCACATGTAATCAGTGGCTTGGCTACTGGTCCACATGTCTGTTGTCAGGTGGATACTATGCACAGCACTCTGCTGCAAGGCTTTTCCAAGCAATTCCAGCACGTCATGGTGTAGTGCTGGAACAGCAACTCTGGCAAAATAGTAGCGGCTGGGAACATTCCATTTTGGGCAGAGGGTTGTCACAAATTCCAGGAAACCCACCCCTTCAACAAAAGAAAAAGGGAGTAGGTCCAGAGCTAACATTTTAGCAAGCTTAGCGTTGTACAAACGTGCTATTGCGTGGTTGCGCTCGTAATTTCCCTCCTACCTAAACATGCTAACAATGGTACGCTGCTTGGTATTTCTTTCAGTTATGCCCGATGCAGTACTGCGCGTCGCAGACTTCGCACCCGTACTCCTTGGTGTCTCCGGGTTACTCTTACTCTGGTGCCACAGAGATGTTGCTGATGTGGAGGATGTGGGACCTACCACTGCAGTGCTGGGGAGTCGGACAGGAGTACTTAGTGTACCACTACCAGATAGAATGTCTCCCTCTTCTTCCTGTTCGACCTGTGGACCTTATACTGCTTCCCCACCAACATTAATGGTTCCTGCTTTTATGATATGTAGGTGGTCCTCACACTTGATTGGGTGGTGTTTTTTCATATGGGTCATTTGGCCTCCGGTACCATAGTTTGTACCAAGCTTACCACGACTAACAGAGGAATGACAAATGGAGCATATAGCAATGTTCTCCTCATTTGCGCTAACTGTAAAGAAGTCCCACACTGGACAGCTTAACTTTTGTCTCCTGCTAGAGGTGCCACTTCCAATGCCGGATGAACTGGGGGTTGTGTGGTGAATTTCACTATGTGGCTGCGCAGTAGTACCACTACCTACTTCTGCTGAGGTGGAACTTGTGCTGGATGTAGGACGCTGCCGGCTGTGTGAAAATGTAAAAATGGAAGCTGGAGGTAGTTTTGGTGTGGCCTGTGTTGGTGGTATGCGTGCGACATCCCTACTAGTCGCAGCCATTCTTGCTAGGGTTAAAATGTTGATCTCCATGTCCTCAGGGCCATGAGTAATGCTTGTGATGACTGAGTCTGACTCATCATCACCATCATTATCCGGCTGCTCAACATCGCACTCCATAAGTGGTAGGCTTCCTGGAACCTTCCTTTTCCCTAGCCTGGTCTTCTTGGGATGTCTCTCCCTCTCATGCTCAGATTGTTGTGGCTCCCAATTGGGATCAAGATCATCAGAAGGGATGCTTGGCGAAGAACTCGATTGACTAACCCTCCTTTTCTTTGGTGGAGAGTTGGAAAACAATAGATCTCCTGCATGAGGTGCTGCCTCTTCTTGCTCTGCATCAGGCTCAATTTCCTGAACTACCTCGACTTCGGGAGGAACAACAACTACTATTGCCGGTGGTGGTTCTTGAACAACAACTATTGCAGGCGGTGGCTGTGGTTGTTGTTTTCGTTGAACATCTACTATTGCGGGCGGTGGTTGTGGAACACCTACTATTGCAGGCAGTGGTTGTGGTTGTTCTTTTCGTTGAGCATCTACTATTGTGGGCGGTGGTTGTTGAACAACTACTATTTCGGGCGGTGGCTCAGGTTGAACATCTACTATTGCGGGCGCTGGTTGTTGTTCACCACTTTTCTGCTGTGTTCCCTCTTGCGTGGAATGTGTACTACTTTGAGACAGTGATAAGTTCAGGTCAGGCTCAGTATCACTGCTTTCCACCATTAGGGTGGCTACCTCTTCCCCACTCATCTGATTGGGCCTGGGTTGGTGGCTTGGGCCCACGGATGCGGAGGTGCTGGCCCCAACTTGGACACCGGTCACTGCTGCTGCAGGCGTACTTTTTTTTTGCCCAAAAAAGGTTTTCGGGTCAACACTAGACTTAAGTGTCACTTCCTTCTTCTGTTCTTCCTTCTTCTCAGCAACTTTCTTGGTCTTGGAGGACCTGGTTCCTGCTTTCTTTGGGCCCATCTTCTACAGATGTCAGCAGCAGCACTCCGTTGCACAAGTTGCTGAGAATGATGTCTGGTCAGGTTAGTCACACCACACGTGACATAGTACAGAAGAGAAGGACATCCATCTGGCAGTAGAACAGGCGATGAATGATGACAGACACCTCCTCTTCAGTCTTTTGTACACCTACAAGCAAAGAAGGCAGAACATCAGTCGAATGTGGATTTTTTTTAGCTTTAATTTTAATTACTACTAGAAGTATTAGTACAACCAGTAAGATTAAGAAAAGCAAAGAACTAAAATGCAAATGTAGTGGAAGTGGAACTTGTTTATCGTTAATTTGTGCATCATTTCGGATGGATGCAGCATCAGTGACCTGCAGCAGATAGCAATGGGGATGTGAACAGTAGTAGGCCAACAGGAACAATGGCAAGACACAGGCCAATTCGTCAAAAACAAAACAGCACACTACTACTACCACCACAGATCCACATGGGCACTCTCATCACAGGTACATGGGTAAAGGCCAGAAAACAATAAACTCAAGCAGGCCTATATCCCTCCCTATATGGCCAGAAAAAGGAGAATGCCTGCATCACAGCTTAATGCAAAAAAGAAAATCCCCATGGCTACAAGGTTTAAAAGTTACACAACACAAACAACAAAGGCATTTAGAGTTTTTTTAACCCAAACAGTTAACTACACCCCAAACACCACATTTGAAAATTCAATGCATAGCCACCCATGCCCTAAATGAAGTTAAATTCAACAGACAAAATGGAAAATGCTACATCAAGCATCCCCGCTGACTATCTCTGGGACTCTAGGCCTACTGGCAGAAAAAATCACACAAGTTTTTAGGCCTGCGGCAAAAAAAATAAACCACGATGGAAGGTCACACAAAATGGCCGCCCCCACATGGCCGGGTCACCCCCAAAAACATGAAAAGAAAGAGAAGACAGACAATACATTCCTATGGCAAAAGGACAATGCTTGGCTTGACAAAATGGCCGACAAGCCACCCACATGGTCAGGCCACCCTCAAACAACAAAGTACATAGAGGACAGAAACAGTAAGTGGTCCATGCTCCAAAAAATACAAGCAAATGACAACCTAAGGAGTTTCTTTTAGCAAAATGAACAGCATCTACATTTTTGGGAACGTTTTATGCAACTCGAGAGATATTGCTCGCGAGAATGCAAATTTGGCGTGTTCGGCAGCGCAAACTGTACAAAATGTCATTATCGCGTGCGCGAGCATGCACATTGAGCGCGCGAAGGAGACAAAAACTGTAAGGTCGCGTTGTAGCACTGTGCAAAGTTACCAAAACTACGCGAGCTGAATCCTAGGGTTACCTAGTGCGCAGAAAAAGCCATATTATTCAACACACACCAAAAACCTGCAATTCAACACCAAAAACACATTTTGCTAATTAATCCAAAGCCATTCATGTCCTACATGATGTTAAACTTAAATTTAAACACCCCTATAACAGTTGAACAACTTTCATGCACCCATGATGAGGACTGTAGTAGTACCCTTGGGCCTACTGGCAGAGTAGGCCACAAGCTTGGAGGCCTATGGCAAAAACACAGAGGCTACTACTAGTACCAGGAAATAGCCGCCACGACATGGACGGGCGGTCACAAAAAAAAAAGAAAAGGAATAAAAAAATAAGAAAGGAATAAAAATAAAAAACAGACAAAGCAGGCCTATGGGAAAAGCAAAATGCATGGCTTCACCAAATGGGAATGGGCACCAGCCCCATGGTCAGCCCACCAACAAGAAAGTACATACAATTTAAATAAACTCAAGCAGGTCTATCAATAACCCTATAGCCAGAAAAAGGAGGATGCCTGTTACACATCACAGCTTAATGCAAAAAAGAAATTTCTCATGGCTACAAAGTTTGAAAGTTACACAACAACACAAACAACAAAGGCATTTAGAGTTTTTTTTCACCCAAACAGTTAACTACACCCCAAACACCACATTTGAAAATTCAATGCCTAGCCACTCATGACCTAAATGAAATTAAATTCAACAGACAAAATGGAAAACGCTACATCAAGCATCCCCGCTGACTATCACTGGGACTCTAGGCCTACTGGCAGAAAAAAATCACACAAGTTTGTAGGCCTGCGGCAAAAAGAATAAACCACGATGGAAGGTCACACAAAAGGGCCGCCCCCACATGGCCTGGCCACCCCCAAAAACATGAAAAGAAAGAGAAGACAGACAATACATTCCTACGGCAAAAGGACAATGCTTTGCTTGACAAAATGGCCGACAAGCCGCCCACATGGTCAGGCCACCCTCAAACAACAAAGAAGACAGACAATACATTCCTATGGCAAAAGGACAATGCTTGGCTTGACAAAATGGCCAACAAGCCGCCCACATGGTCAGGCCACCCTCAAACAACAAAGAAGACAGACAATACATTCCTATGGCAAAAGGAAAATGCTTGGCTTGACAAAATGGCCGACAAGCCGCCCACATGGTCAGGCCACCCTCAAACAACAAAGTACATAGAGGACAGAAACAGTAAGTGGTCCATGCTCCAAAAAATACAATCAAATGACAACCTAAGGAGTTTCTTTTAGCAAAATGAACAGCATCTACATTTTCGGGAACGTTTTAGGCAACTCGAGAGATATTGCTCGCGAGAATGCAAATTTGGCGTGTTCGGCAGCGCGAACTGTACAAAACATCGTTATCGCGTGTGCGAGCACGCACATTGAGCGCGCGAAGAAGACAAAAAACTGTAAGGTCGCGTTGTAGCACTGTGCAAAGTTACCAAAACTACGCGAGCTGAATCCTAGGGTTACCTAGTGCACAGAAAAAGCCATATTATTCAACACACACCCAAAACCTGCAATTCAACACCAAAAACACATTTTGCTAATTAATCCAAAGCCATCCATGACCCACATGATGTTACACTTACAAATTAAACACCCTTATAACAGTTGAACAACTTTCATGCACCCATGATGAGGACTGTAGTAGTACCGTTGGGCCTACTGGCAGAGTAGGCCACAAGCTTGGAAGCCTATGGCAAAAACACAGTGGCTACAAACACAAAATGGCCACCACCACCACCTGGCCAAGCCACCCACAGAAATAAATGAACTCAAGCAGGCCTACACTAACTACATGAACTACTAGGGTTACCTAATTTTACTTAAAAAAAATTAAATTCCACTACGACAGAGTATGCAATTAAATTCAATGCCATCCATGATGTTTTACAGACACAACAGAAACATGGGTGGACCCTTGGGTACCTCTAGGCCTACTGGATGAAATTTCAAACACATACAACTTGGCCCCTCATGAAAGTACAGGCCTCCCTCAATAATAATTTTTAAGAAAGATTGAGAAGCGCAGAAAACTGTAGTTAAAAAAACCCAAACCAAACAAACATTTACAGTACACCAATTCTCAATTCTCAAACTTACTTGTAAAAGAAAAGTTCAAATCCAAAATTCCTTAATAAATCCAATTAAATGCTATAATGCAGCAGACATACACAAAGAGTGCTCCTTCCAGCTCCAATTCCAAATGAAAGTGAACACCACATGGACAAAGCACTAGGAGGAGCCTAGTGGACAGGAACAGGAAGTTGTAAACTCAGGGGCACTTCCTTTCTCTTGAAAAAAAGAGTAGAAACAAAAAGAGGAGTCCTAGCCCAAAAAAATACAGCCAAATCACAATCTGAGGGGTTAAATGAACATTTTTGAGAAGATTTTAACATGCTCGGGAGATATTCTGTGCCAGATTGCAGTTTCTGCGTGTTTGGAAACGCGATCTTACCAACATGGGGATCGCACAGCCCAATGACATGTTCGCGCGTCCGAATGACGTAATCACGTTCTCAAAGTCGCATGGGATTGTGCGGCCGGATTCCAAACATCGTACCGAACGCGACCGGGAGAGAAAAGCGAGAAATCGAACGCAGAACCACGGTAAGTCATTACCGCGCACGTGAGAATGCTATTGAGCATGCAAGGAAGAAAAACTACTACGCTAATTCGCAAACTCCGCGAACGGAGCATAGTTCTCTGCCCAGGGTTACTCTATAGGAACCCGGTCAAAGGACATCTGAGTCTGGTCAAGGAAGGCTGGGAACAATCTCCCAGGAATCCTCCCCAAGATGTATATAGCTACATGCTAGCCTTCAGGAACCAGACTAGGCGTTCAGGCAACTCGCTGAGGCACATCTGGAAGCCAGCCAGGAGGAGATAAAGCAGTGGTATGACCAGAATGCCACTCTGGTTGAGCTTCCACCTGGTCAGAAAGTGTGGGTCATGGCCCCAGTGGAGCCCTGTGCGCTCCAGGATAAGTGGACTGGACCATTTGAGGTTGTGGAGCGCAAGAGTCCAGTTACCTGCTTGGTGGACTTGCAGTCTCCCAGGAACCCCTTGAGGTTCCTGCATGTCAACCGCCTTAAGCCCCACTTAGAGAGTTCTGAAGTGGGCATGCTCTTGGTGACAGATGCTGGAATGTAAGAGGAGACTTAGCCTCTTCCTGACCTCCTGGCGGCCACAGAGCAAGATGGGTCAGTGGATGGTGTTAACCTCTCGTCCACCCTGACCCCTGAGCAACAGAATGACTGCCGCCAGTTGCTGGGACAGTTTTCTGATCTGTTCTCCCTGGTTCCTAGTATCACAGATTGGTGCGTCCATGATATGGATACAGGAGACAGCTTACCTGTAAAGCACAAGTCTTACAGGGTAACTGACAGGGTAAGGGCTTGCATCAAAGAGTGAAGAACATAGAAACCTTCTCAGGGGTCTCACTGATACCTGGTCCTTTTAAACCAACAAAGAAGAAATTGGCACAGAAGCTGAAATATAAAAAGAATCCATTTACTTACCTCAGATGAGGGAGACTACGTCACACAGAAACCTTAGCAACTGAATGAGGCAGTCTAAGGAGTACAGAAAACTGGTGCCTTATGTATGGTTAGGGTTACATAGTCAGCATAAGACCAAGGGGCAGTCCTGGCTCATGTAAGCATGCAAAATGCCTAATTCTTGGCATTCAAGATCTGCTTGCTCAACAAAGTGGGAGGAGAGCTACTTCTCCATACAGCAGCAAAAATAGCCTGACAGTTATACTAGAGAAACAGGTGCATTCTACTAGCTAGGCCCTTCTGAGCATGTGCAAAGCTCCGAAGAGGGAAACAGCACATGGCTACCTAAAATGGCTGCCAAAATACAAAATGGCTTTCAACTCATGCTAACAACTCCCTGCAATATTTAACAGATGGTCATTTGAGCATGAGCTAAAGACATTCCTATGATCCAGTAGGAACATAGAAAATATTTGCACACTAATTTTCATAAATTTATCAATATCCTAATTCATTGCTTGGTAGGCATTTTCCATTCTAAACATTTCATTAAGCAGGTATATATGAGGCATAAGCAGGAATACGAAGGGAACAAAGCATTGGGTCATAATTAACATACAGATAGCAGGAGATAGTAATGACCACTATTACAAACCGAATTCTCATTTTTCTAGTCCTAAGCAAAAGCAAATCCTAATGCAAATAGTAAAGCAACTAAACAGATTATTACAAAAACAATCCTGGCTCCAAGGGACCAGGAGGACCACATAGGGCCGTAAGAATTAGGACAAAGAGCTGCAAAGGGCTGCTCCTCCTCAAAAACGGGACATCCAAAGGGGTACATTATTGATAAAAAGAAGATGTCCTTCGAGAAATTGAAGTCGCTGTACAACCAAGCCAGAGGGGAGTCTTCTCCCTGTGTCCATTTGAGCCTCACAGGCAGGCTCTTGTTTTCACGGTGGAGCTGCAGAACTCGCAGCTCAAGAATCACAGCCCAGTTTCAAGGAAAAAGTCTCTTCTTTCAGGATAGGGCAGTCACCCACCCGGCAAATGCTCTTAGCGATCCTGTCCAGTGTCTCAGGTAGTGCACCAGTTTTCTTCACTTCAATTTAACAGGCACCAGAGAAACAGCACCTGTACCCCAAACTCAAGTCCCTAACTCCTGTATTGCTCTGCTGGCACACTGCTCATTCATTGGTGCCACACATTGCATCCAGTGTACCCAGGTACCTCTTAACCAACAAACAAAGGAGCAAACTTGCATTGACTTCGGGACCAGGATTCAGAGGCCTGATGCTAGGATCTCTGAAGCAACCCTTGTTTCAAAAGGGGTCACCTCAAGCAAAGCCTCCTCGCCATTCTAGTCGGTCTGTGACTCTCAGCAAATACTTGATCCACAATTTCTCCTTTCTGGTTTGTGACCCCGTCTTTTGCCCAAGACAGTGGCAGGAGTACACACTTCATTCCAGGGCTTCCGCCTTCACTGAGGTCCTAATTGCCAGCAATGCCTGTGCTGGTTACCTTCACTTTGGCTTCAAGCTGGACTGGTACTGACGCTGAATCCCCAGGCTGAATCTGATGTCCGGGCCCCTCTGGCAATGGTTGTAAGGCAGCAAATATCTATTGATGGACAGAACAAAAGGTCTTTAGACAAGGCACAGAAACAGTCGATAAACAAAGAGGATAGTCTCAGAATACTTCCTAGTCGTGGGACGCCCCATATATTAGCAAGGCACCCAAGAACATTTTCATCTATCTATGAGAGAGTAAACATCCTGGACCTATTGGCATGTATAAAAGGAACTCTTTGGTGTACTGACAAGAGTAATACATCACCCAATCCCAAGCAGCCAAGGAAGTCTGTTCATTTTCTAAATTGTGAGGTGTAGGAACTGGGGTCACCAGTTCCCCCGGGGTAGCCTGGCTTGAGCGGGTAGGCACCCGAAAGCTTAGGTGTTAAGTGACCACACAGCACACACATCCACTGAAACAATAAATGCACGCAAAGACTGAGACCACACCAGTGAGGCTGTTTTAACAATGTACTTTTATCTAGAATAAGATCACGGTTGATAGTTCATTCAGGGTGAACAAGTCATCAAGGTAGCATTAGCTCGATTCACATTTCCTTAAAAAGCATACTTTTCATTACTCAGCCATAAATAAAAAAAACATAAATATTAAATATTAAATAACTGTAGGCCTGGCATCAGCCTTGCTCCTAGTCAGCACCTGCAAGAAATTCATTAGTGGAAACCACCATCAATATTGCATTTAGCAGGGGCAGATCTGGTGCATGAGGTCGCAGTCAGCTTCTCAATACATAAGCAACATGAACATCACATCTGGCCAGGATAGACATTTCCTTACGTAAAGTAACCATTACACAAATATAACTGTGGGCATTCAGTAAACCTCTCATGAAGCCAGCAAGAACATCTCATTGTCTGCAGTAGCAAGTACAACTCTATTAGTAACCGCTGGTAACATTTCCGAAGGTAACTCCACTATCGCACAGTTACGGGGGCCTACTGCATACTCTGGCCCCAGTTCTGACTCATTCTTGGGATAATTGGGGGCCAACGGGGCCCAGTCACTAGCTTTCCCAGGGGAGTGGCGCACTCAGAGCCTCCCGCCCGCCTCCCCGGGGATGACCTTTACCTTCGGCCCTCCCGGGCGCTTGCTGGGCGTTACAGCGTGTTTGGCAGGGGGAGGGTGCTCATGCCCCCTCGCTGGTACTCTCAGCCTTGACGGGAATTAGGCCGATCAGGGAAGGCCCGACATTGCTCTGGTGATCTGGGGTTTCTCCCGGTGTCTCTAGGCCAATCCCCATCGGTCCCTGGGAGGTGTGGAGCCGGCCGCCAATCCCAGCGCGGCCGTCAGAAGAGTGCAACAGGCCCAGCCACTGGTGGGGAAGCGGGGGTAGAGTCCAGGATGTGCCCCCTCACGTGAAGCATGTCACAGGCTTAAAGGCCTAGCGCGACCTAGCTTGGCCCAGAGCGGCCTGTCAGAAACTCCGGCGGCCCTCTCCTTACACCGGGGGCCGCCACGGGGGCAAAGTCAACGGCGCTGGCCCCAAGGGGGGAGTGCCAGGCCACGGCGCTGACAGGGGAAGCCCCGAGGACTCCCAGGCCGCAGCGGTGAGTCTGGCCTTGCCACAGCGCTTCTCAGCCACAGCGCTAAGTTCCTCACAAGGCGGGGCAGCGATCAGGGCAGCGCGGGTGCAGGCAGTACGGCGCTGGTAAATTATAGCGCCCTAGGGACAAAACACATCGCTTTAGAAGCAATTGACAGGACGGCAGGCTGCAGCGCTTGGGGGACTAGTACAACGCTTCTCAGGGCACAGCAATTTTGGCAGTACACAGCGCTTCTCAGGGGCACAGTAGGAGAGCGCTGGGAAGGTAGGGCAGCCAGATTCACACCCCAGTCAGTTCAGTCAAGGCAGGACAGGGGACAGGGGACAGGGGATGATGCAGGGCGGCGCAGGGGCACTGGGGCGACCCAGGGGGCACAGATGGCACAGCCCAGTACCTGGTTGATCCCCAGTTGTCCAGGATAGCACAGGTGGTTTTCTTCTTGGCGCTTGGTGGTTCCGGCGAACTTTGAAGGTAGTTGCTTGAACGGGGGGTTGGAGTTGAAGGCTTGAAAAGTTTCCTCAGCAGGTCACTTCAGGTGGTCCGTGGGTTCCCCTCCCGCCGGGCCAGATCAGTGGGCTGGTTCAGTGTTCCTTACTCATCTTGGTGGGCAGCGCCTAAACCCTGTCACCCCCAGTGGTATAGGTTTCTGACTAGGCCCTACCGCCTAAGTCTCCTGCGTAGAGTACCCCAGGTCAGTGATGCCCCAACTGACTGGAAGGTTTCCCTCCCTTTTCTTTTATAGTTCCAGGTCAGGTGACCACTCTCTGAGATGGCAGTTGGTGACCACTCCCCTATTCCGGAAGGCTCTAGGAGCTTCCTCACTCTAGCTAGGGGCAGGGAAGGTAGGCTGGTATTGCAACAATGTTTAGGGGTTCCAGCCAGCTCCTGGCTACTAGATTGTGTCTACAAAGACCACGCTGCAGTAGCAGGGGTCAGTGGCAGCCATATTGGGGGAAGAGAGCACCTACACCTTAGCATTGATTAGCAATGGGAAGGTGCTCGGATACCTAAGGCCATCAAAAAGAAGGTGGAAAAAATGAGGCAAGGGCGAAAAAAAATAGGGAAAGACCACCCTAGGGCTAAAAGGTCTAACATGCGTCCCCCACCTGAAAGTGGGGAGAGCTACCCAACCTCTAGAGAGTTCTCGTCACTAAGGCGGAAAAACCGGGAGAGACCGTCAGCATTGGCGTGGTCAACTGCGGGTCGATGTTCCACCCTAAAGTCCATCCCCTGTAGGGAACTGGACCACCTTAGAAACTTGGGATTTTCGCCTCTCATCTGCATGAGCAAGCGAAGGGGTCGGTGGTCGGTTTGAATCAGGAAGTGAGAGCCAAAAAGGTATGGCTTCAACTTCTTCAAGGCCCAGACCACAGCGAAGGCTTCTCGCTCGATGGTACACCATCGCTGTTCCCGAGGGAGGAGTCGTCTGGAGATAAAGGCCACAGGTTGGTCTTGGCCATCGTTGTTGAGTTGCGAAAGCACAGCTTCTATGCCGTGCTCAGAGGCGTCCATCTGCACGATGAACTCTTTCGAGAAGTCAGGTGTTGCAAGCACCGGAGCGGTGCACTTCGCGTGCTTCAGTGTCTCGAATGCCTCTTGGCAAGCAGCCGTCCAGATCACTTTTCGTGGCTGCTTCTTGGACGTCAACTCAGTCAAGGGGGCTACGATGGTACCATATCCCTTGATGAACCGGTGGTAATAGCCAGTGAGGCAGAGGAAAGCTCGGACCTCAGTCTGGGTTTTGGGGGGCTCCCAGGCCAAGATAGTCTCAATTTTGGCCTGGAGGGGTTGCACCTTATCCCCGCCCACCAGGTGTCCCAGGTACACAACAGATCCCTGTCCAATCTGGCACTTGCTAGCCTTGATGGTCAGGCCAGCACGTTGGAGATGCTGCAGATGGTCCTCCCAGGTGCTACTGAAGACAGCTATGTTGTCCTGGTACGCGGCTGAGAAAGACTCTAGGCCAGACAGCACCTGGTTCACCAACCACTGGAAAGTGGCCGGAGCATTCTTGAGCCGGAAGGGCATCACTCTGAATTGGAAGTGGCCCTCGGGGGTGGAGAACGCTGTCTTTTCCTTTGCTCTATCGGTCATGGCAATCTGCCAGCACCCTGATGTCAAGTCGATGGTGCTGAGGTACTTGGCTGCTCCAAGCCGGTCAATCAGCTCATCCGCCCATGGGATCGGGTGAGCGTCTGTCTTGGTGACAGAGTTCACTCCCCGATAGTCCACACAGAACGGAAGTTCTGGTGTGGTGCCCGATGGGGCCGCTTTCGGCAACAACACGACCGGACTAGCCCACGGGCTGCTGGAAGGTTCAATCACCCCCAGCTCCAGCATTTTGGCCACCTCACACTGGATGCTGTTCTTCACTTTCTCGGACAGCCGGTAAGACTTGGTTTTTACAGGCGGGCTGCCCCTGTGTCCACATCATGGGTACACAGATGTGTGATTCCAGGCGTGAGGGAGAACAACGAGGTGTGCTGCTTCAACACCTGGCGGCAGTCCCTCTGTTGCTCTGGGGTCAATGATGGGGAGAGGACCACTCCCTCCACTGATCCATCCTTCTCCTGGGCCGCCAGAAGGTCAGGAAGAGGCTCACTCTCCTCCTCCTTACTCCCATCCGTCACCATGAGGAGAGCAAGCTCAGATCGCTCATGGTGCGGCTTCAGGCAGTTGACGTGGAGCACCCGATGGGGCTGTCGGGGGTCTTCAAATCCATGACGTAGGTGGTCAGGCCTCAACGCTCCACAATATCGTACGGACCAGTCCACCGGTCCTGTAGGGCATTAAGCTCCCCAGGCTCCATGACCCACACCTTCTGTTCAGCGTCCAACTCCACCGTCCGAGCGTTGCGGTCATACCACTCCTTCATGACATCTTGACTAGCCTCCAGGTTGTCTGAGGCTTCCTTCCACAGCATGCCCATCTGGCTGCGGAATGCCAGCATGTAGCTGATGACATCACGGGGAAGCTTCTTCGAAGTCTTCTCCCATCCCTCCTTGACCTGGCTGAGGGGCCTCCTAACGGGGTGGCCATAGAGCAGCTCAAAGGGGCTGAACCCGACTCCCTTCTGTGGTACCTCGCGGTATGAAAACAGCAGGCAAGGGAGGAGGACGTCCCACTTCCACCTCAAGTCCTCTGGCAGGCTCCGGATCATCCCCTTAAAGGTCTTGTTGAAGCGATCTACGAGCCAGTTAGTATGGGGGTGGTAAGGAGGGGAGAACCGGTAGGTCACTCCGCACTCCTTCCACATGGCCTGCATGTAGGCCGACATGAGGTTTGTGTCCCTATCTGACACCACGACCTTGAGGAATACCACTCGGGTATATATCCCCATCAGGGCCCGTGCCACCACAGGTGCAGTGACGGTCCTCAGAGGGATAGCCTCCGGGTACCGAGTGGCGTGGTCCACTAACACCAAGATGAACAGGTGTCCCGCAGAGGTCGGAGGGTCCAACGGCCCAACAATGTCAATTCCGACCCGCTCAAAAGGGGTCCCGACCACCGGGAGTGGTTCCAAAGGGACCTTCACTTTAGTCCCAGTCTTGCCACTTGCCTGTCAAGTCTTGCAGGTATTGCAGTAGGTGTCAGAGGCAACTCTCATCCTGGGCCAATAGAAATGCGGCACTAGCCGCGCAAAGGTCTTGTCCTGGCCCAGGTGTCCAGCCAAAGGTATTTCATGCGCCAATTCCAAAAGGAAGGCCCGGTAGCATTGGGGGACCACTGAGGCCCTTGAGGATCCATGCACCTGAACCTTAGGCTCACTGTAAAGGAGGCCATCCTCCCAGTACACGTAAAAACTGCTGGTCTCCTGATTGGTCGCTTGGGCTTCGGCCTGTCGCCGCATGCCTTCAAGCATGGGGCACTCTCTCTGCACCCTACAAAATTCCTCCCGGGTAGGCCCTCCTTCCACATGCCACTCGGCAAGGGTCGGCAAGTCCCCCACGGGAACAACCTCCACCTCCACGGACTCCAGGGGTACCTCCGGGGGATCCCCATCCATCACACGGGGTGTGTTCCCCACTCCACTCTCCTCTTCGGGACCAGCATGGGGTTGGGCCGTTGTCTCAGGCTCCAATCCATGTTGAGATTCCTGCCGGGCAGCCATGGACCTCATGACCACGCAAGTCCATCCTGGTAAACCCAGCATCTCAGTGTGGGCCTTAAACTCCACTTCCTTCCACGCGGTATGTTCCAGGTCGTTTCCTAGCAGACAGTCCACAGGCAAGGTAGGGCTTATCGCAACTCTCAACGGGCCTTTCACTCCTCCCCACTCAAAGAGAACCTGAGCCACGGGATAGTAGCTCAGACTGCCGTCAGCCAACACGGCTGGATGGAATACATCAGGTACCACTTGCTCAGGGGACACCAGCCGCATCACCACAGTGGTCATGCTGGCACCTGTGTCCTTCAGAGCCTCCACCTCCTCCCCATTAACCTTCACCCTCTGCTGGTATTTAGCAGTGTTCGATGGTAAGGACGTCACTAGGACCACCTCCCTGTCCCCATGTGAAACCAGGGTTAGGCCTGTCCACTCCCCTTCTCTATCTAGGGGAAGCTCCATCCCAAGTGCTATACTATCCACCCCGGGACTCTTGCCTCCTGTGGGGGCTGGGGGTCTCTTGTGACACTGGTGATCCCCCTTGTAGTGTCCAACCTCCCCGCATTCGTAGCACCAGACAGTTCTTGGCTGCTGACTCTTATCAGGGTAAGTGGGCCTTTGGGAACTGGACTGAGGCAGGGTACCTACTCCTCTCCCAAACTGTCTAGTTTGTGGGCCTTGTGAGAACTTCTTCTTTTTATCTCCTCCCTCTTTCTTCTGGGGGACGCCCTGTCCGCCTTTCGGGCCATCACCCCCGGGGCCCTTGTGAGACACCCGGGAGCTAACCAAAGTATCCGCCTCCTCCGAAAGCTCACGGGGATCAGTCAGCTTGTGGTCCACCAGATGTTGGCGCAGCTCCGGAAAACACTTATCCAAGAGGTGCTCTCTCAAAAATAAATTGTACAGGCCCTCATAATCTTGCACCTCGCTGCCACGCACCCAACCATCCAGAGCCTTACGGGCAGAATCAAATAAATCCACCCAATTCTGCGTGGACAGCTTATGGCTCCACAGAACTTCTGGCGATACCTTTCGAGGTTGAGGCCAAACTTTTTAAGCAGTGCCTCCTTCATGGGGGGATACCTGAACTGGTCCGCCTTATCAAGGTACAGGAGGGTGTCCCGGACATTGGGGGGTATGTATCGGTACAGGCCACCTCCCAGTGGCTCTCAGGCACCCCATGGGCTGTCATGGCCACTTCATACGCCTCCAACCACTTGGCGATGTCATCCCCCTAAGTGTAACTCGCTATCACCTCTTTGGGTAATCAAAACCTAGGCTCGTGTTGAGCCCCTGGTACGCTGCCACCATTGGGACTTCCTGGCGCACTCAATTGCAAGGCTCTCAGCTCCAATTCCTTAAGCTGAAGCTTGTGCGCCAACTTCCTCTCCTCCGTTGCTAATCTCTTTTCTTCCATTGCGAGATTTTTATCTTCCCTTTCTCTCTCCCTCTCGTGCTCTAGCTTGGCAAGCTCCCACTTCAATTGCCTCTCCTCCCTCCTGTCCTCATACTCCTGTGACAACGCACTCCCCATAGATACACTAATCCCTGCCCCGGAACGTTTTCCTGGCAACACATTGTCAGAAACATCGATGTTGAGTAGGCCTGGGTCTTCTGGAGTGCCCACCTCCCCTGGTGCACCCTGCCCCTCCTGTCCCCTATCCCCTCTCCCTTCTGGGTGGGCCCTTACCCATGCCCTCAAGACTGTACGGAGTCCTCCTTTGCGGCTCTCCGCCCAACCGGCACCCCCATCCCCTGACAAAATTCCCTTAGCTGCACCACTGTATACTCTTCCAGGTCGGCTAGCTGGAACTCCATTTTGCCAGGTGGAGACCCAGATACAATAAAGGGACAGAACTAGGACGTAAGTAACAGGCTTAGGTCAAACCAGGACTCTACACACACTGGCTAGACAGTGGGGGTCAATTGAATTAGGTTGGAGTTGAAGGCTTGAAAAGTTTCCTCAGCAGGTCACTTCAGGTGGTCCCTGGGTTCCCCTCCCGCCAGGCCAGATCAGTGGGCTAGTTCAGTGTTCCTTACTAAGCTTGGTGGGCAGTCCCTACACCCTGTCACCCCCAGTGGTATAGGTTTCTGACTAGGCCCTACTGCCTAAGTCTCCTGCGTAGGGTCCCCCAGGTCAGTGATGCCCCAACTGGCTGGAAAGTTTCCCTCCCTTTTCTTTTATAGTCCCAGATCAGGTGACCACTCTCTGAAATGGCAGTTGGTGACCACTCCCCTATTCCGGAAGGTTCCAGGAGCTTCCTCACTCTAGCTAGGGGCAGGGAAGGTAGGCTGGTGTTGCAACAATGTTTAGGGGTTCCAGCCAGCTCCTGGCTACTAGAGTTCGTCTACAAAGACCACGCTGCAGTAGCAGGGGTCAGTGGCAGCAATATTGGGGGAAGAGAGCACCTGTACCTTAGCATTGATTAGCAATGGGAAGGTGCGCGGAGACCTAAGGCCAACAAAAAGAAGGTGGAAAAAAATGAGGCAAGGGCTAATAAAAAATAGGGAAAGACCACCCTATGGCTGACAGGTCTAACATGAGGAAAAGAGAAAAACAACACATCATGTTCATTACATTGGTGTATTCCTGTGTACTAATCTGAAAACCCTAAAAAAAAGGAAATATTCCACACTTTTGCGCATAAACTTTACATTACTTGTACAGGACTGTAGACACTTCTAAAATGATTCTTCTTAATAAAAGCACCTACATTGTACACTTAGGACCATGCTCTCAAGTTATAGTAGCAACAGAAAAATCTACAACTGCTAATTTAACCAGAGTTCTTATCTATAAAGCAATATTTCCTTCAAAAATGTCTGCTAAGGATCACATGGGCATATTCCCTACTTTTCATGATCCAAACTATGCAACATCAGCTCTAATAAGGACTGTCAGTTTATTTACACAGACTAGCTAATAAAAGCTAGAAACGCCCTAGCAAAATTATGTAGCATGAGAATAACACACAATAATGGTGTTATCACCTAAGACTTGTAGAACAAAAACTACCCACATCTAGTTCCCTTAAAGATCAAAATAAGGGAACAACAATCTAGACTACTGATCCTGTCATAATTTCATCAAACAGGATGGGCAGTAACATAACATATAATCTTATTCATTTTATTAATGCTAACAATGTTCAAAACAGTATTAGTGAATAGCCAATTAAATGTCTCATTGCTATTTCACAGACAGCTTAGACAGGCTAAACAAAAACTGAGACAAAGAGAGAGCAACATACATTTTACCCAGCCTTAATTTGTAGAGGAGCTATCCTCCATCTCCGATTTTGATAGTAGGAAACCTGGTTTCACTTCTGTCAACACTATCAACCCCTATTTGTAGCAACTGGGCATAAACAAAGTTATAGGAGGTACATAGTACATTTGAGGAGGTAAAGAACATGAATACCCAACCCCCAATCATTTTAGCAAATGTACAAGTGAAACATGAGGGCACATGAAGTCAAACTAAATTTCATTGACCCAGCTTTTTTTTTTATATAGCGCGAACTAGACCCGAACCGAATCAGGTATCAGAGCGCTTTACATATTTTCCAGTTACGTTACACGAGGACACACTTTCATTTTAGGCACGGGGAGATTAAGTGATTTGCCCAGAATCACAGGAGGTTTTGGTGTCGGTACCGAGACTCGAACCCAGATCCCCAGGTCCGAGGTCGAGCGCCCTAGCCGTTAGGCCAACTCCTCTCCCTAGAATGTCCTCAGAATAAAATCATTAGTGCTGTATATATACATATGGCAAAGCTTATCTGTTAATCAAAGTTCACATATACCATTATATAGTTTTCTATCCTATGAGTCCATAAAGTGCTTGCTTTTGCCAAAAAAAGTAAAACTTCTCCTCCTCTCCCCTGTCGTCTTTCAAAAAGTTTCAGAGGTCAAAATGTCAAAGCAGACCTTGCTCTGGATAGCCCTGTCAGGCTTCTAAATATAGAACTGCCATTTACCTCTTAATAGCTGTCCTATTCTGTGTGCAATGGTTTCCATGTGGCTTGCCCAATTCAAAGTCATCCCTATTTGTCAGTTTAATAACTTCTGTTGGTTTTATACATTTTTCAATTATAAGCAGTGTGCAATATACATGTCTAACCATACAGAAGTCAGCTATTTGTATTATACCTAAATGTATGCATTTACTGAAGCATAAGGCATTTTAAAAGCTGATCTGAATTGCAAAATTTGATTTTAAATAAGTGAATGTTGCTCAATTTGGACTATGACATTTGGGCCACTTAAAAATGAATATCCTATATTTTTTTGCATAATAGTTATCCTCAGAATGTTCTCTACAAATTCCAGAGATTGGGCATCAGAAATATCACTTATACCCTTATAAAAATGAGTTTTTTACACCTGCGCACAGTGATATTTCATATACAAATTTCTTCGTTATGCGGCACAACACAACTTTACCCCTTCGGTGCTCATGACGAGCTCATCTCGTCATGAGGTACACCTCTCGTGTGCTCATGACGAGCTGAGCTCGTCATGACCGCACACATTTCTATTATGGCCCAGCACAGCAGAGGAACATCTCAAGCAGCCAAGGTGTTCAATTTAATTTTGATGCTAGGAGGTCACAGTATGAGTATTAAGCTTTATAAATATTAAAAAACTAATTTAAAAGCACTCATTTTTTAAATAATTTTTTGATAATTTCTTTTTAATAAAGCCAATAATTTTTGATAATTCCACATATGAAAAGAAAGCTGCATCCCTTGCCCATCATATTTAGACACATTCATTCATAAGCCTAAGCACAGAAGCCTAACTTGAAACATGAAACATGTTGCACCACTTTTTAAAAGGAAAATTATTTAACATCATAACCACAAATATGCTTATAAAAAAGGCATTAAGAAAGGAAATCCTTAATTTAAATGCTTTCCTGTTATCCAAAATAATTAACCTGAACAGCAGTCCGAAACGCAGGATTTACACCACGTTTTATACTGATGAAATCATAGCTGAGTCAACATTCCTGTCTCTCCGTGGCCTACAATCAAAACAACAGCTGCTGCTCATCGGCAGTTAAAACACAGCTGTTGGAAAGCTTTTTTTAGTGTTGAAATGTAAGCACGGTGACAGTCGATTTAAAACTGAGGCATTTCATTGCATGTTAAATAATATGTGTTTTAGTTCAGCAAAAATTTTCTCAGATGATGTGTTTGCCTGTTTATATCTAACACAATGTATCTAAGGAAAATGTTGTACCATTTTATAATCGGTTATTTATTGCAAAACACACAATTTTGTTTTTGAGGCCTATTTTATTCCTATTCAATGTGAATTCTAATTTGATATTATAAGCATTGGCATTTTGCACATGTGCATAGTTGCTTGCTCTATAAATTTAATAGTAACATGCAGTTATTTAGCATATCATATGGTTCATTTCTGGATTTTTATTTAATTTTTATTTAATATTAATTAAATGACATTTTGCATAACAGACTGATGACAGCAAGAAAACACAAATAATCACATTGAGCTCATTCCAGACATATACAGAAGGTGTCATACACTCAGGACAGATAATGCAGCGTGCTTAAGGCTAGCGCAATCACTATTTACTCACAGAAGTATCACTAATGAGAAAACCACAAACCACATATACATTTAAACACATGATTAACCCACAGATCATCACTTAGGACAGAAACAAAGGACAGCCCACAGACTGTACTTAAACCAAACCATTTGTAAATACTAGTTGTAAGTCATATTTACAAGAACTTCCCAATAGTATTCCAAAAGACTGCAAAGGACATCCCAATGGACTGTTTCATTTTCAAGTAGCCAAAATACACTCAATTCCCTAGCTTTGGCTGGCAGAACATGAACAAATCGTTCTGCATATCTTCATTTATAAAAGTGCGCAGAAAAGGATCCTTGTTTGTATTATTGTCATATTTTAATTCCATGGGGATACAGAATCACCAAGGAAGAAATATGTTTTTTATACCTAAACCTATTTAGGTATTCCCTCTAGGGGAGAGGGCTAATTTAATTCACATCTCACTATGGTACCTCCAAAAAGCAACACATTCTCCGATGTGTGTTTAAAACAGGCATGCCAAAAATATTGCAACATATGCAAATATTATAACCAAAGTAGCACTTAAGGTACTCCTGTACTGTGTGCCATTCAAATCAATTCAAAACAGAGAAAAGTCTCCTCATTACCTGCCTACATCAATTGCAATTTATATATTGCATACATACAAAAACAGATATTTGCCAATCATACATATCAAAAGCCACAGTAAGTGTTACTAAACTACCTTACCAATCCAAGGCTTCAAAAATAAACAGCAAGTGCCGCAGAACGACTCTTACCAATCAAATGGTGTCCAAATTCTAACTGCCAAGTTCTGAATGACCTAACGGTTGTTGTTTTTTTTTTAACTCACGCCAAAAAGGTACTCAGTCAGGAAGTGGTAAACAACATGTGGAGAATCAAAATCAGGAAGATCAGTAATATGCTGGGCTGCAGAGACAGAGAATCCCCAGAATCTGCATGCACAGAGTACTTCCTTAGTAGAGTCCTGTCCTGTCCTCCTCAGTAGATTTCTGTCTCCTGGCAAGATCACTCCCTTAGATAGCAACTTCTCTGATGAGGTCCACGTTGGAGCGCCATTTGAAGAACATTGAAACTTTCCAGGGGTCTCACTGATACCTGGTCCTTTTAAACCAACAAAGAAGAAATTGGCACAGAAGCTGATATATAAAAAGAATGCATGTATTCACCTCAGATGAGGGAGACTACGTCATACAGAAACCTTAGCAACTGAATGAGGCAGTCTAAGGAGCACAGAAAACTGGGGCCTTATATATGCTTAGGGTTACATAGTCAGCATAACCAAGGGGCAGTCCTGACTCATGTAAGCATGCAAAATGCCCAATTCTCGGCATTCAAGATCTGCTTGCTCAACAAAGTGGGAGGAGAGCTACTTCTCCATACAGCAGCAAAAATAGCCTGACAGTTATACTAGAGAAGCAGGTTCATTGTACTAGCTAGGCCCTTCTGAGCATGTGCAAAGCTCTGAAGAGGGAAACAGCACATGGCGAGCACATGGCTACCTAAAATGGCTGCCAAAATACGAAATGGCTTTCTGCTCATGCTAACAAATCCCTGCAATATTTAACAAGAGGAGGTCTCAAAGATGCTTGCACTAGGGGTGATTGAGTCCTCCAGCAGTCCTTGGGCCAGCCCAGTGGTCTTGGTCCCAAAGGCTGTGGTGTGGGGTGCCACACCCAAACTCGGGTTCTGTGTGGACTACCGAGGGCTCAATTTGGTCAAGAAGACCGACTCTCACCCCATTACCAGAGCATATGAGCTCATTGTTCGCTTAGGGGCTGCACGGTACCTCAGCATGTTTGACTTGACGCCTGGCTATTGGCAGATCGCCTTGACTGATGGTGCAAATGAGAGGTCAGCATTCTCCATACCAGATGGGCATTTCCAGTTCTGTGTTATGCCCTTTGTGATGATGAATGCCCCTGCCACCTTTCAGAGGTTGGTCAACCAGGTGTTGGTTGGACTGTATGAGTTCAGGGCTGCCTACCTGGACAACATCACAGTGTTGTTGGCACTGCGGAAGGCAGGCCTCACGATCAAGGCGAGTAAGTGCCAGATCGGGCAGGGTTCTGTGGTGTACTTGGGACACCAAGTTGGGAGCGGCCAGGTGGCCCCCCTACAACCCAAGATTGAAGCCATCCTGGCTTGGGAACCCCCGAAAACCGAGACAGAGGTGGGGGCCTTCTTAGGACTCACCGGGTACTACAGGTGATTTGTCAAGGCGTATGGCAACATGGTTCCACCCTTGACAGAGCTGACTTCCAAGAAGCAGCCCAAGAAAGTGATTTGGATGGACACCTGTTTTTGAGGCCCTGAAAGCTGCCATGTGCACGGCGCCCGTGCTCTTGGTACCCAACTTTTCCGAAGATTTCATCGTTCAAACAGATGCTTCAACGCGTGGTGTGGGGGCTGTTTTGTCACAGATGAATGAAGAGGGCCTAGATCAACCTGTAGCCTTCATCAGTAGGAGGTTAACTCCACGGGAACAGAGGTGGAATGCTATTGAGCATGAGACATTTGTTGTGGTCTGGGCACTGAAGAAGCTGAGACCGTACCTTCCGGGTTCAAGCAGACCACAGGCCCCTTAGATGGTTAATGCAGATGAGGGGTGAGAATGTGCCAACTAGAGACCCCAATTCTAACACTTACGATGGACAATTCTGTCAAAAACTGAAATTAACCTGTGGATGTTATATTGATAGGCTATTGTTACAATGTAAAGCAATGCTTTTTGTAAAATGTTACATCTCAGTTCATGGCCTGAATGAACTATCCAAAATCTATAATCTCTAAAAGACCCCGCCCCTTACTTTTAGCTCAAGGTTTCATTACTGCCAATCAGTGCCTCAAGTGTATCCGAGGTTGATATTAGTGGCGACCACTGCTATTAATGTTAAACATTTCTTCCCAGGAGGCTACTAATCATTTGGAGGTCCTTAAAGTTGTTCAATATAAATAAAATGAATTGAACATACCATGACTATGGTTTTGAGCTTTCATTTGGATTAGTTTGTCAGTTCTAGGAGGAATAATAAAGCTTAGTTGAGATTGCGCCAATGACGGGCGGCACTTGTGTAATAGTGTCACACGCCAGATTTCACCTGGCTGCTACAAAACAATTGGAGGTCTTTAAAGTTGTTCAATATGATGAAGCAAAGCTTCGCATTTGCGACGTGCTTTATTCATGAACCTCGTCTGTGTGTAATCCGGTAATAAATTGTACGTCTTACTAACGTTTATTCTGTGTTTAAACGAGGTTGCCCGACGCTTGCCTATGTGTTACTAAAATAATTAACTCGAGTCCTGTAAAATGGCCGCAGCTTGGAAGTAAGTGTCTGCGCATGCGTCAGTCACACTCACGTGTCCTGAGGTGTTTGCAGAGTTGGAGGGAAACAGATGCGCATGCGTAATGCATAGCTTTGCCAACAACGTGGTACTGCTCGTGCCACTGCTCTTGTGTCTGTTTATATGTAGCTAACCTTTAGGTGGGATAAGTATATTTCTTAATGATAAGTCGAAAGTACAAACCCTGTGATGTGTTTTCATAATGTTATTTCTATGTATTAATTTGTTCTCGCTTACTTTTCATGTACCGCGGGGAATGGGGGTCTGACTGAACTGAGAGCCATCTTGGAGGTCCTCTCTGCGCATGTCCATTCATCTGGGGAAATGACAACCTTGACTGGTGGAACTTAGCCAGCTGGCAGAGATGGGCAAGATGCTCCTGAGAACTGACCTGCGAACCCAGCAGAACGGAGTCATGTGTCCCTATTCTGCAACAATGTAAAATTGTCATTGTATTTCCCTGGAGTTTCTCACGAGAACCCCAATCTTGCTAGGCGGTACCCAGAGATGCAAATTAGGCATCCAAATAGTGTGTTATGATTGGTGTGTTACCCAAATCCTACCTTAGGACCAATCCAAATTGAGGGATTCTGACACTTTGCAACATTGGGGGGTGGTACACCGTCCCCAAACTGTATATCTACCCTGGGTTCACCTAGGGAATTGTCCGACTTGTCTGGTTTAGCTGACCTGTCACTGACCCATCGAACTCAATAGGTGACTGAAGATATAGAGCGCTGCGGAGCACTCTGTCCGAAATTGACCATAGACTAAGGTTCTACTGAACCTTAAAGTGCTGGCGAAGCACTTTCCTGGGAGTCCGCTGACCCAATCGGGGTCTTGATCGATAGCTGCAGAGAGGGTGGAGCGCAGGCGTTGCTTCCAAACTGCGGGTGCGGTCCTGTCCTGAGCGGTCCTGTCCTGAGGGTTTGCTGTCCTGTCCTGAGGTCCTGTCCTGATTCGTAATCCGAGGGTATCCTGTCCTGTCCTGGGTGTCCATTCTGCACCTGCTGTCCTTTGAGGGGTATCCTTCCTTGAGGGTTTCCTGTCCTTAACTGACCCGTGGCCAGGGTTTGGTTTCCACACCAGTCTAGGTAAATACTGCTCTAAGTTCTTTAAACTTGCACCTTTCTAAATTTCTGTCTTTTGCTTCAATAAAGAGACACCTTGCACATGTTGATTTTTCCATGCTTTTGTCGCAACTATTGAAACGTAAAGTCATTTGCATATTTTCATAACGTGTTCCCATGTTACCCTACCTTTTAGAAATCATATTTTGCATTGCAGTTTGTCATTTTCTGATATGGTCTAGAACGGCCTTACTTAAACTGTCTAAAGAAGTTTTGCCTTAAATTCATAGCGTTTCCTGTTTTCATCTCATATTAGCATTTCCATGATTACCCTGACTTTATTTCTCTATAGTTATGTACTTTTCATTATCTTGATTATTGATTGCCTTATTCTTGTAAGCTTGATGCTTGATGAAAACTAACTTTAGATAAAGCTTTTAAAACTTCCAGTTGTCCGTGGTCATTTTACAACAGTATTGAATGTCACTTTGGGTTGGTATTTTGCTGCCTTTCCTTTTACAGCTAGCTCCCTGATCCGTTGAGGTCATAGGTACCCGTGTCGGTGGATGGTAAGTCGGGTACACTGAGTAATAGTAGTAGGAATTCACACAAATTGGTAGCAGCCCGTGAAGTCACCCTGTCAATGAATATTGTGAATTGAAAGTATATGGGCCCGAAGCCGGAAACGGCGAAATTATTGGCTGGGTGACCTCGCGCGCTCTATCAGTTTTTCTGGCTAGCAGAGGATGGTTAGGGACTAGTTGAAGGTTAGGCAGGATTAGTTAGGCTAGCTAAGTCGGTAGCTGCTAGTATATTAATGCTGCTATAAGAGCGGCTGTTCCGAGGGACCCGATCACTCTCTTGTGAATACGCTGCTGAAATTCATGAATTGTTTTATTATTGTTATTCTTGTTCTTATCTTGTTATATGTATTAATCCATGCATTTGTAAACCGTGTCAGTCAGTGTTGTCCGAACTCCCCGGGGAATTGAAAAGGCAAGTGGTGAATAGAATCCATTGCCTTGAGGTCGCAGGCTTAAGGAAAAGTTAGGTGCAGGTTAGGATAACCGGGAAGCACTAACTAGGGTTTTTTTCTGAATACGTGTGTGAATAAAAGTCAGTAACGAGGTTCATTGGCAAAATTCTCATAGTGGCGTAACCTAGTAAGGGTCACATCGGAAAAGTAGCAGGTTCCTCGGAGCTTGGGTGAAAGCAGAGGGTTCCGCTGGGAAACCTTAGACTCAGATATATCCCGGAGAAGTGGATGAGTTTAGGGGAATAACAGGTTCACCGATGCTAGAGTGAAGGGTAGGCGGAAGAGATCTACCCGCAGCGCGTGAAAAGTAAATGGAAGTAGTTTACTTGCAGTAAAACAACGCTATCCTGTCTAGACACTTGAGCACTGTGGCGAATGTGTATTCGTTGTTAAATAACCAAGCACTAGCACTTTAGAAAGAAAGAAAGTTTCCGTTACCTTGTGAAGGGAGGGAGTCAGCCGCGAAGCGTTTCTGATGTCACTCCGTGCCGCGCTGGGATTGGTAGAAGCAGCGGGCGGGTAGCGGGGCTGGAATTGTAAAGGAGGGGTGAAGCGCCAGAGCGTGAGGACAGTCTCACGAAGGGGCCGCGCACCCATTGGCCGAAATTATTTGAACGCGTGCACCTCATTGGTCGCACAGAATTGCAAGACGCGTTCTGATTGGAGGTAACTTGGTAAACAGAGTTAAGCATAGAAATCGTATGTGGCACTCGTATTGTCCAGAGACTAGACCCGATCCAAGAAACCAAGGGTTTGAAAGGGATCAGTGGAAAGCCAAGAGATACGATATTATGTACGGAACTAAGAGAAAAATGTCCCTTGTAAATAGGGTAAAGAATTATTTCAAAACGGACAAACCAATTAAGTCTAGAGAGGGCGTTATTGTCCCGCCACCGAATACTCCCGCCTCGTTCATGATGTTTGACCGGGGGTACAATACCTGTGTGTGGTTGGAAAATTGGGTGAAGTACACAAAAGATGACGGAATATTGGCTTTTCCGTTAGACGGTACTTTTAATGGCAGGATTCTATTTAATTTGAGAACCCGAATGAATGAATTGCATCCCAGACCGAGACTAACGCAGTATGAGGCATTAGAGGAATGGGAGATTGAGGCTTTTGAAAGAGAGAAACCCCGGTTGGACAAAGGTCTGACCAAGTGGTACCCTAGGCTGAAACAAGAGACCAGGGACAAGAGGATGAAACAGTGGAGGCAGAGCATGATTGTTGAGGGTCTGTTTCCCATGATGCCAGCGGGTAACCCTTCTGCGGTAGAGAAAAAGACAGAAAAGAGTAAGCACTGGGGAGCGCTTGGGGAGTCAGACGATGAATTATTAGATGACATTTTTACGCGAAGCCCGCCCCCTTATAATGAGGGAGCCCGACCTTCCAGTACAGGAGACAATTCCCAGCGTCCATCTATTAAGGAGGAAGACCGATCCCTAATTAGGGGGGGAGGTGGCCAGGTATTGCCCTATTTTGAGAATCCCGGACCCGCGGAGGTACGAAATATATATCCTAGTATGCCCGTGAGCCCGGAGGAAAAATATTCCCGTGAAAGAGCCTTCTTCCCCAGACCTCTTTATGAAAACAAAGAAAAGCGATTAGGTTCAGGAGTGCCCTTTTTACAGCCTCCATATGGGGAAGAGCGCAGGTCATTTGGCACAGGAACTTTGTTCCCAAAACCAAATTATGGTGGGGGACCGAGTGAAACGCATCCTACTGCCCCGAGTTTTACCCCTCACCTGACCCCACAGATAATACCTGACCGAACGGTAGGAAGAGTACTAGATGAAAGGGAGCAAGAGGCCATAGCTAGACAGAGGACAGAAATAATTCAGAAGATCTCCCAGTTAAATGCCAGTCCTGAGGCTTTGACTATTCCGGTAACAATCGGACCAGTGGTTCCGTTGTATGGGAATAATCAAGTTCCAGTTATGAACCCAATCTTGGCCCCGCCGAGGCAAGAGCCCCTACTGATAGACGATCAGTCCAGTGAGTGCGAGTCCGAAGTCGTGTTCTTGGACCTGCCAAACAAACAGACCGGGAAGGGAGTGCAGAAGAGGCATAATCCTTTTAATACGAAAGAAATTAAATTAGAATCAACAACAGGTACTAGGAGTGTTTCTTTGGTAACTCCGGAAGAAATTGAAAATTGGGGTCGTGAATTAGAAAAACAGACTCCGCAAACGAAACCTTTAGACCTCTACAAGCTGAGGGTAGAAATAGAGGAATTGATGGCAGGAAATGTGGGATTAGACAGATTAAACACCTATTCTGAAGAAGAGTTGCTGTTTATGTGTAAAAGCCTTACCAGAAGTACCAGAGTGCTCCACGAAAAACTGACAGACACTGCAGCTAGTATGGGGGTAGATATTTCAAGATCCAAGCCCTTACAAAAGCCTTACAGAGCTGAATTCTCAGACAAGGATATAGAGAACTTGAATGTGTCAGGGAAAAAGTTGCAGATTAAAGAGTTGCTTGCAGTTTTGCAAAAATGGGGAGACGTGGAAAAATGGAGAAGCAGGTGGGCACGAAAGAAAGATGAGGCTCGATCAAGACAAGCGACCCCTGAGTACCCTTTGAGAGAAGTAGATAAGCCCGAAACGTTATGCCCCATGCGTGAAGTGCCAGGTGGGAGGTATGTGCACGTTCCATGGTCCAGACAGGATATTGTGTCCTTTACTAACGATTTCCCGAAATTACGCGAGAAGCCAGTTGACTGGTACCGACAAGTGGAAAGGTTCGTAAAGGTGCAAAACTGCCTTTGGAAAGACCTGGATGGATTTTTCGACATTGTGGTCCCGGTAGATCTATGGACCGAGTGTAAAATTGCCATAGGCTGGCCTAGTGAGGAGTACCCGAGGGACTCTAGCACAGGGGAGCCGTTGAATGAAGTGATGAAAAAATACGAACAACTAATGCTGCATTTGAAAAATAAGGTGCCAGCAAAGGAAACTGATTGGACCAGGATAGATAGAACCACGCAGGAGAGAGACGAGACAGTGCACTCCTATTATGAAAGGCTGTTGCAGGTGTTTAAAACATACAGTGGTATAGATAACATCGAGATGAAGGATATGACGCATTTCATTTACAGGTTTGTAAACGGTTTAAGGCCTGAAATTTGTCAGTGGATAAAGGATAACCAAATTTGTTGGCACTCCAAAAAGATAGACGAGGTCCTGCGGTACGCAAAGTACTGCGAGGACGAGATGGCAGAAAAGAAAAAGGCTCTCAAGGAGAAGGTCATGTGGGCTCAAGTGAAGCTTGCAGAACAGCAGGAAAAACAGTTGAGTAACATGGTCAAAAACACTCAGAACCAAAGTCCTGGGGGTGGGGGAGGAGGTAAGCCCCGGCCCAAAATGAGTAGGGAGGAGGCTATGAAGAAATTTCCCTGTCACCAGTGCGGAGAAATTGGACACTGGCGTAACGAGTGTCCTTATTTGCCTGACGATAACCCCAAAACACCTGATTTAACTCCACAGACGCAGAAAGAAAGACCAAGAAAGACTCAACCACAGGTAAAAACGGTTCAGGTGCCCCGAGCTCCTAAGCAAGTACATAAGGGAAAAAGCGCAGAGGGTGATGAGATAGAAGTCTGGGAAAGCAATGAGAACAGAAATGCAGCAACTTCGCCGTATTTTTTAAGCGATACCTTCCTTTGTGATGACCAGTACTGACGGGGCCTGAGAGGTGAGGACGAGGAGTGCGTACTTGGCGCCTCCTTGCCGGTAGACCAGTCCGGACCATACATTGACGGAAAGGTTGACGGAAATGATGTCACTTTTCTGTTGGACACTGGCGCTACCCGTTCTACTGTGAGAACAGTGGACGTTCCAAACCTACCCCTCTTGGGAGAAGCCATCCAAGTAGTAGGTGTATCTAATCAATTGATTAGTACTCCTGTTACCAAGCCCATGGAGATCTCAATTGGAAACTTTAAGGAAATGCATAGATTTGTCGTTTGCGACACCAGTCCAGTGAACTTACTGGGACGTGATTTGCTGTGCAAAATGAACTGTACCATCTTTTGCACCCCAAAGGGTGTTGAAATACAGACCCCAGATGGAGACGGCATTTATAAATTAATGTTAATCAGATCTGACTCAGAAATTAAACGAATGACCATGCAGGATTTGCCCAAAGAACTCCAAGAAGCAGTGAAGCCAGAGGTATGGGACTTTACTGGGAAAGATGTAGGGTTAATGAAAAACGTGGACCCCATACAGATAGCAATCAAGGACAATGCAGTATACCCCAATACTAAACCCTACAGGATGAATGCAGAAGTGAGAGCAGGTGTCACTCTGGAAATACAGAAATTGCTAGAAGGAAACATCATACAGGAAGTAATGAGTAGCCCATGTAACTCACCGATTATGGGTATCAAGAAGCCTAGTGGCAAGTACAGAGTAGTGCAGGACCTACGAAAAGTCAACAAGATAGTAGTCCCCTGCTGCCCTATTGTCCCGAACCCAGCAGTGATTCTGTATCAGATACCCTGGGATGCTGAGTGGTTCACTGTGATAGACCTATGTCATGCATTCTTTTCCATCCCCTTGCATCCAGATAGCAAATTTATTTTCTCATTTGCCTTCAATGGTCACGTGTATGTCTGGAACCGGGTCCCTCAAGGGTACACAGAGAGCCCCTCTATCTTTATTCAGATCTTGAAAAAATGTTTGGAAACTTTGGTCTTACCTGGGAACTCTGTCCTAGTGCAATACATAGACGACCTCTTGGTGGCGTCTAAAAGTCATAGGGATTGTGTGATTGACACCATTGCCCTCCTGAATCATCTGAGTGAGAAGGGACATAAAGTGGCCCCTGACAAATTACAGTTCTGTGCAAAATCAGTGAAATATCTGGGCCACCAGATAGAGAAAGGGGTCAGGAAAGTGACATCAGAAAGAGTGAGAATAATACAAAAGATGCAGTTACCCCGTACTCAGAAAGAGATCAGAATGTTCCTGGGAGTGATAGGATACTGCAGGCAGTGGATTCTGGGATTTGCAGTCCTAGCTAGGCCCTTGATAAAAATGACCAAGAGAGGAACACCAGATATTGTAGAATGGGATGATGAAAGCTTAACAGCCTTCACCAAACTGCGAAATTGCCTGTGCACAGCACCTGCGTTGGGAATGCCAGACTATACTAAGGAATTTGCCCTTTTCTGTGACACTCGCGATAATTGCGCGTTGTCAGTTCTGACACAAGATCATGGCACAACGAGAAGGCCTGTGGCATATTTTTCTGCCACCCTGGATCCAGTGGCTGCTGGATTACCAGGTTGTCTGAAAGCAGTAGCTGCTACCTGCGCAAGTTTAGAGCAGAGTGAGTCCATTGTCATGGGACATCCTGTCACTGTGTATGTCCCACATGGAGTGGTAATTTTACTGACCAGAACAAAGACTCAGTATCTCACCCCTAGTCGGCTGACTAAATACGAGAGGATTCTTGTGGGTGCTGCAAATGTAAACATTGTTAGGTGCAGTATTTTGAACCCTGCCACTTTACTCCCCGACCCAACGGATATGGAAGGTGGAGTGGATGATGAGCATGATTGCATTGATTTAACAGAATTCAATACCAAGCCACGCCCAGATATAAAAGAAACACCATTGCCTGAGCATGACAAAGAATTATTTGTGGATGGTTCATGTCTAAGACATGAACAAGGAGGCCTGAGTGCTGCCTATGCGGTAGTCTCCTTAACCAAAATTGAAGAAGCAGGTTATCTATTTGACATAAAGTCTGCACAAGTAGCCGAATTGATTGCTATGATAAAAGCTTGCAAAATTGGGAAAAACCTACGCATAACAGTGTATACTGACAGTCAGTACTGTTATGGGGTTGTGCATGACTTTGGCCAGTTGTGGCTACAGAGGGAGTTCCTGACTTCATCAGGTACCCCAATTCGAAATGGAAAAGTTGTTCAAGACCTTTTAGAGGCAATCCAGTTACCAAAGGAACTGGCAGTGGTGAAGTGTGTTGCTCATAAGAAGAGCATGGACACTGTATCACTGGGAAATGATTTTGCTGATCGAGTGGCCCAATGGTGCGCCAGAGATCGGTATATCGTAAATCCAAAACGAGGGGGGCCAGGAACCAGCTGCCAACTTCAGGTGTTTGAAGAAGTGCCTACATGGGATGAAGTGAAAGAGTGGCAGCAGGCGGCACCTTGGCAAGAGAGAGAGAAGTGGAAGGAAGATGGGTGTAGACCAAGACGTGTGGATGGTGTCATCTTAGGTCCAACTGGTATGCCTGTGTTACCTAGACACTTACTTAGCAGAATGGCGAGGTTGATACATGAAGGATCACACATTGGTAGGGACGCCATGATTCTAGTGTTCCAACAGACTTGGTACAGTAAAAAGTTCAGGAAAGTAGCAGAGTCCCTCTGTGAGAGGTGCCTGTCATGTCAAAAGATGAACCCAGGGAAGAAAACTGTGGTGGAACTGGGAAAAATTGGGAGGTCAGGGGGTCCCTTTGTGAGAATACAGATTGATTTCATCACCATGCCCCGTTGTGAAGGGAAGCGATATGTCCTTGTCATGGTCTGTTTATTTTCAAAGTGGGTGGAAGCTTTCCCTACTCCCCAAAGTGACGCAAAAACAGTAGCTAAGTGTTTACTGAAAGAACTGATACCTAGGTTCGGGGTTCCAGTCACTATTGAATCAGATAGGGGCAAACATTTTCAGAATGAGGTGATCGCCGAACTCTGTAAGGCCTTTGGAATATCACAAAAGCTTCACTGTGCATACCGTCCAGAGGCTTCTGGAATAGTGGAACAAATAAATGGAACTATCAAAAACAGACTAGCAAAACTATGTGATGCATCTAAAATGACCTGGGCGAAGGCCCTGCCCCTGGTCCTGATGGGACTCAGAAGTGTTCCTGACCGCAAGACAGGCCTAAGTCCCCATGAAATCATTATGGGAAGAGTGATGAGACAAGCATGGGTGCCAGGAAGCAAACTGTTGAGTATTACTGATGATTTGGTGCTTGAATACTGCAAGAGATTGGGTGACCAAGTGCGTTCTATCTCTCGCCAGATCGGAGAAGACGCCATCGCCAATCCAACGACTCCTCTCCACAAACTGGTCCCGGGAGATTGGGTCAAGATAAAGAAGCATACTCGGAAGAGCTGCCTGGAGCCAAGGTGGGGAGAGAAACGTCAGGTGATTCTGGTAACTACCACAGCAGTAAAGTGTGCAGGGGTTCCACGCTGGGTACACGCCAGCCACACCCAGAAGGTATTAGCAGACGAAGTGCCTGAAGAAGAAGGGCGTCCAGCAGAGGACTCTGCAGGAGCCAGACCAGAAGTAGCTGACGACGTACAGCCCAGTACCAGTCGAGCTGCAGAATCAGCAGACGTCGGCCCAAGAATAGTTGATAACGAACTACCAAGAGCCCAGCCTGCTGAAGGGGTCCAAGAAGCTGAGCCAGAAGTAGCTGAAGACGAGCTGCCGAGCATATGGCCAGAGGAGTGGTTTCCATTGATTGATCTCACTGAAGACCCCATCCGAACAAGTGAGCGACTTTGGTAAGGTAGAGAGTGGACTAGAGAGGAAAAGCAAGGCACAGGCGAAGAACCTCAGAATCTTGAGATTCACATCAAAACTGAGGAAGGAGAAGGTCAGACAGGGACAGAACAAGTGATTGATACAGAACAAGTGAATGATACAGAGCAAGTGCCCGATACTGAACAAGTGAAGGATACAGAGCAAGTGATTGATACTCATCCACTGACTCCTGATGTCGGGAAGGGACAGACTAGACATAGTGTAATAGTTCGAGCGGAAGAAAGTCCAGAGATCGAAGTGCTTGAACAGGATCAGCTAGAAATAGAAGAACGTGTTCAGGAAACAGAAACAGAGACATTTGAAGAGCAATCTAAAGATTCTCCTGAACAAGGCCAGATTAGTAACCAGGCAGAAGAAATAGATGCAAGTCCTGGAACTAGTGAGGTAGGAAGGGACGAAGTAGCAGAATTGCCACAAACTAATGATAACAAGAGGGCAAGAGAAGAAAACGAAGTCCAAGTGCCAACTAAAAGACTTAAGAAAAGAAAGCACGTTGAGCCTGGATTTGTCAAGAAATTAAGGCTAGGGATAAAAACGGTAGAAGAAAAACGTGCAGAAGAAAGGAGAAGTGCTCGCATAGCTAAGCAACAAGAAGGTATCTCCAACAGAAGGAGTGATCGAATAAAGAGACAAAACAAAAAGTACAAGTCACCTGAATGGACACTTGTGTTGGAAGACTTTGAGGATCTTGATATAACTGACGAGAGCGACGGAGAACCCATCCCTGAGTACTCTGCCGAAGAAGAAGAAGAGCCACCGTGAATTTGCACAAAGTAAGCTACTCGTGTAAAGTCACAAAGAGGGGTCGAGAAACTTCTTCTGAGCCAAAATGTCTGATTCAAACGTGAATGGTAGACCTAGTCGCAGCTATTGCAAAACTTGCTGCAAGGTATGTGTCTGTAGTATAGTTGTCCTGATATTAGTTTGGATAGGACTAACCATTTTCATTCCCTTTGCTGTAAGCAAAAATACTAATATTGTCCCTACTGAAATTGTAAATACTGACAGTGAGGAGCTGACAACACAGAGTGTAGCAAGACATGAGAGAGCACTGAGACAGACAAAACAAGACTTAGAAGCATCAGATGAGGGAGGACTACATTTTCATGGAGTTAAGAACAGGACACACTTAAATGTTTTCGCAAACTTGTTAATACACTATGTAGAGACTATGGAAATTGAAGATTGCTATGTCTGCATGAAGCTACCTACCTCTGTAGCATCACTTGCCCTTGACATATCGAATCTCCTGTAGCATTTTAGCTAGTTTATTTTACAAAAGAGGACCGTTACAGTACTATTACTCTAACAATGACGTGATCTTTTCTGAACTTCCTATACGTGGGAACTTGAATCCTGTACATACCAAAAGTGACGTTACTCGCTATATGGGCGAATACTTTCTGACTATAGGTAATATCGACATAGGTGACGCACACAGAGATAACTTGACTTGTTCTTTGCGTGAGCAGGAAAAGATGTTCCTGAACATGGCAGAGAAAAGGAGAATTAAAATACAAAGAAAGGCAGATGACGAAAGACAGAAAAGACCAAGATGGGCAGAGAACATGGAAGGCACCTCAACTGGTGGGGCGGGTCCTGCTCTGTTGCTGGATTTTGAAAAGAAAGGCAAGCTATGTCTTCACCGCGAGAAGACTAGCTATTATAATAACATTTTCATTGGTTCCAGTGAATGCGAACATAATTACAAGGTAATTGGAGGTTGGGGTTTCAAAAATGGGTCAGAGCCTGTGTTTCCTGGAATTTATTATATTTGTGGGGACAAGGCTTATTTCAAATTGCCGGATCACTGGTATGGAAGCTGCTACTTTGGCATTGTCTTCCCGAAAATATACCATGTGAATGGAGTTGCTGGAAGCAGTGAAAATACTAATGGCTTAGTGCGTAGTAAAAGAGAAAGTATAGGTGAAATAATGGGTAGTATTTTCAGTGCACTGATACCTGGAGTGGGAGTGGTTCTGAACACTCACAGAATTTGCAAATTGTCCACTATAGTGGATGTGTTGTCTACTGACACAGCTCATGGATTTCTGCTGGTCAATACCGAAATGGTTGCGATCAGATCAATGGTTTTGCAGAACAGACTCGCTCTTGATACCTTATTAGCGAAAGAGGGCGGAGTCTGCCGGATGTTGAAAGCGCAACATTGTTGCACTTATATTCCGGATAAAAGTGTACAGCTCAAAAGATACGTGAAAAACATTACTAATTTGGCAAAGGAACTCAAACCACTCGAGGTTGACAGTGCCTGGAAGAGACTGGTAGATGGTCTCTCAAATGTAGGTCATTGGCTTGCTAGCATAGGTAAAAGCTTATTGTTCAAGGTACTGATGCCAATTGGAATTATAGGTCTCATCCTATTGTTCATATTTGTCTGTTGCAAATGTCGTAAGCATACCAGAAAGCATGAGGTGAATGCCAGAGGAGTGAAGCGAAGTGTGGATGAGCTTGAATTGGAGGAGATAAATAATCAGATCTATAAAAGGGTGAAGAATTCTCACCGTACAAAAGATGAGAAAGAGAAATTGAATAGGTTGCTGGAAGAAATAGAGCTGTATAAGGTGTGAGAAGTTGGCATCTGGTTCCATTTATTTTTTTGTGATGATAGTAAATATCATCAAAGAGGGGATTGATGAAGCAAAGCTTCGCATTTGCGACGTGCTTTATTCATGAACCTCGTCCGTGTGTAATCCGGTAATAAATTGTACGTCTTACTAACGTTTATTCTGTGTTTAAGCGAGGTTGCCCGACGCTTGCCTATGTGTTACTAAAATAATTAACTCGAGTCCTGTAAAATGGCCGCAGCTTGGAAGTAAGTGTCTGCGCATGCGTCAGTCACACTCACGTGTCCTGAGGTGTTTGCAGAGTTGGAGGGAAACAGATGCGCATGCGTAATGCATAGCTTTGCCAACAACGTGGTACTGCTCGTGCCACTGCTCTTGTGTCTGTTTATATGTAGCTAACCTTTAGGTGGCATAAGTATATTTCTTAATGATAAGTCGAAAGTACAAACCCTGTGATGTGTTTTCATAATGTTATTTCTATGTATTAATTTGTTCTCGCTTACTTTTCATGTACCGCGGGGAATGGGGGTCTGACTGATCTGAGAGCCATCTTGGAGGTCCTCTCTGCGCATGTCCATTCATCTGGGGAAATGACAACCTTGACTGGTGGAACTTAGCCAGCTGGCAGAGATGGGCAAGATGCTCCTGAGAACTGACCTGCGAACCCAGCAGAACGGAGTCATGTGTCCCTATTCTGCAACAATGTAAAATTGTCATTGTATTTCCCTGGAGTTTCTCACGAGAACCCCAATCTTGCTAGGCGGTACCCAGAGATGCAAATTAGGCATCCAAATAGTGTGTTATGATTGGTGTGTTACCCAAATCCTACCTTAGGACCAATCCAAATTGAGGGATTCTGACACTTTGCAACATTGGGGGGTGGTACACCGTCCCCAAACTGTATATCTACCCTGGGTTCACCTAGGGAATTGTCCGACTTGTCTGGTTTAGCTGACCTGTCACTGACCCATCGAACTCAATAGGTGACTGAAGATATAGAGCGCTGCGGAGCACTCTGTCCGAAATTGACCATAGACTAAGGTTCTACTGAACCTTAAAGTGCTGGCGAAGCACTTTGCTGGGAGTCCGCTGACCCAATCGGGGTCTTGATCGATAGCTGCAGAGAGGGTGGAGCGCAGGCGTTGCTTCCAAACTGCGGGTGCGGTCCTGTCCTGAGCGGTCCTGTCCTGAGGGTTTGCTGTCCTGTCCTGAGGTCCTGTCCTGATTCCTAATCCGAGGGTATCCTGTCCTGTCCTGGGTGTCCATTCTGCACCTGCTGTCCTTTGAGGGGTATCCTTCCTTGAGGGTTTCCTGTCCTTAACTGACCCGTGGCCAGGGTTTGGTTTCCACACCAGTCTAGGTAAATACTGCTCTAAGTTCTTTAAACTTGCACCTTTCTAAATTTCTGTCTTTTGCTTCAATAAAGAGACACCTTGCACATGTTGATTTTTCCATGCTTTTGTCGCAACTATTGAAACGTAAAGTCATTTGCATATTTTCATAACGTGTTCCCATGTTACCCTACCTTTTAGAAATCATATTTTGCATTGCAGTTTGTCATTTTCTGATATGGTCTAGAACGGCCTTACTTAAACTGTCTAAAGAAGTTTTGCCTTAAATTCATAGCGTTTCCTGTTTTCATCTCATATTAGCATTTCCATGATTACCCTGACTTTATTTCTCTATAGTTATGTACTTTTCATTATCTTGATTATTGATTGCCTTATTCTTGTAAGCTTGATGCTTGATGAAAACGAACTTTAGATAAAGCTTTTAAAACTTCCAGTTGTCCGTGGTCATTTTACAACAGTATTGAATGTCACTTTGGGTTGGTATTTTGCTGCCTTTCCTTTTACAGCTAGCTCCCTGATCCGTTGAGGTCATAGGTACCCGTGTCGGTGGATGGTAAGTCGGGTACACTGAGTAATAGTAGTAGGAATTCACACAAATTGGTAGCAGCCCGTGAAGTCACCCTGTCAATGAATATTGTGAATTGAAAGTATATGGGCCCGAAGCCGGAAACGGCGAAATTATTGGCTGGGTGACCTAGCGCGCTCTATCAAATATAAATAAAGCAAATTTGAACATACCATGGCTATGGTCTTAAACTTCCATTTAGAATAGTCTGTCAGTTCTAGGAGGCTCAATTAAGTTGTATTGAGAACGCGCCAATGACTGGACGGCGCATGTGCAATGACGTCATACACCAGAATTCTACACCACGATCACTTCCGTATGTTAAAGTCCATTCCGGGTCAGTTACAACACTCGCTAAGATAGCACGCACTGTGGCGGTCAGATATCCAAGAAAACTAAGGTTATAAATACTTTGCTACTTGGACTACTCGAGATCTGTTTGATTACCGGCACGTTTATTCGAACGTTTTTCTGAAAAATATGAATCTTGATGTTTTAGAGACCTTGTGTTGCAATACAAACAACAAAGACGAGTAGCTTTTGAATAAGGTAGGCGTTACGATGTTGCCACTATATGCATTGGTGCAAGATATGTCAGCAGTTTGTCAGACCCCATGAGGAAGTCAATACTGCGTTTTTTATTTGTAGTGTAGTGTAGTTCCTATGTTCCCAATAGGCTCTGCGCATTGGAATAATATATCCTATAGATGTGACTTAGGACTTATGTCAACTAGGTCTCTATCGAAATATATTAGACTGAATTGTGAGTGCCAGCTAGCTCAGAGGTCACTAGAAACTTTCTTGAATTCACAAGAAGGGATTCAGTTTCTGACAACCGCATAAACATGACAACTTTATTTCCCAAGATAAAACTGATCTTCAGAGTCGTAGAAACAATAGTTAGATATTTTACTCATTTGTGCATGCTTCTTTTCAATAGAGGTGCAGAGAAATAGATAGACGGGCGTTTTCAAGCATAAGAAATGAACTGTCACCTTTCTCAAGCATAAGAAATGAACTGCTGCAATCATAAAACTGGTTGCAAAATATAGTGTATACAAAAAAAAGAGCATAATAAAATAATACTGTAAGAACATTGTATGGTTCCATAGATAAATACATACATAAATAACAGAGGCTAAAAAGTACTCAACTGGTGCTTCTATAATACGCCTACCCTGATGTACCTAACCTAAGCTTAGTAGGAGGGATGAAGTAAGTGAGGTGTAGCATAAATTTAGTATTCTTTTCCAAGAATCTATCCAATATTTCTCTTAGGGTCTAATCAGCTCCATACCTTGGGTTAGAAAGAAGAAGGTCAATCTCCGGACTCGATTTCTCAACAACCCACAAGGGTAGCTTGGAAACACTGGAGCTAAATTTACCAGCAGGAGAAAATACAGCATCTCCCTCAGTGCATCTGCTGGAGGGTCGGCTTCCTTCTGCACTTGCTGTAGCAGGGTGTGTCGGGCAAGCAGATGGTCGAACTGCTCCAAACCGCCGTGTGTTTGCTAAGCCAAGTGTGGGCATATTTATACCTTGAAGGTGCCGAGTTTGATGTAAAGGTGAACATAATAACGTCATCAAAGAGTCTCAGTTCTTTGAAAACTCCATGAATTCTTGGACAAATCAGTATTCTAGCAAGGGGAAGTCCCTAGCTGCTGAAGCCGAGTTTTCCAAGAAATCGTTGTGGACGTTCGAAACTAGTGGAAGTAGCCCTGCCGTATTTGGACTGCATTGGCTATATCTAAATATGGTTATGATTTCTATGCCTATATAAAGATATGGTGATTTATACCTATATAAGGGTATGAATGTGGTCAACTTGCTAAGAATTTACAGTGGGCTGACAGGCTACAGTTGTGAAGGTAAAGGGAGTGTTCTTCGTCTTCTTTTTCATAGAGTGGAATTTGTTTTCTGTGGTTCAGTCAAAATGTTAATGGGAAATATTTTTTGACCCTGATAAAAACAAGGTTGGAATAATATCGGCTTCTCAAGAAGAGTTGTGCCTTTATAATGACAAGGTAATTGCGCTTGGTAGTGAATAGAGGCGTGTGAGTGGAATTGTAAGAGAATTGAGTGTACTTTTATTTGTTTGTTTTATTTTTTTTATTTTAACAGCCTAATCGACCAGGTCCTGAGGATAACCCTTGAAAAGATGTATATAGGGTTTGAAACACGTAGACCTTCTCTCTTTTGGCAAAAACAAATACTGTGATTGAATAAGGTGTCAGGTGTATTGACAAATAATATGTAATTACGACAATTGAATTATTCTACCTGAACACTACACTGTTGTGCCAAAAATTAGTTGAATATTGTATGTCTCCTTCTTTCTTTTTCTTTCTCCTTCTAAAAAATGCTTAGAATTTTTTTTTCTACCTTTTCACAAATCTTTCTGATTATTTAGTTTTTTTTGGTTTATTAAGCTTTGTATGTATTATGTAAATGTATGGACATTATCTGTGAATTGTAAATATTCATGTTCAGTCCTGAAAAAAATTGTCTTTCGAGCATATGTTTGAAAAGTAAAAACATCCCCACAAGTATATTTTAAATACAAAATTAAAATTAAAATAAAAATAAAAATATAATTATTTTTCAAAATACTAAGATAACAATTGCTTTGAGTGATACGAGTGATTGGTTTATTTGCATTTATAATTAGCATCAGTATTGGCTTTTCCTGTTCTTCGAGTGTCCAGCAGAGAATTTGAGCATGTGCGCCTCTGGCCTTTGCGCCTACCAGAGCGCCTAGCCCTAGGTCGGAGAACCAGCATGTCCCTTCTGGTACCCCCAGTGCCTCTGGACGGGGCTGGATTTGGGACGCCAAGCTGCAGCGGCCAGTCCTCCGTCGCCCATGTCCATGCTTTATAAGAGGTATCAAAGAAAAGAGTTCTGTCATGAAACACCACTCGAAGACAGGCCGGAAAGAGGAGTCTATACTGTATGTTAAGAGAGAGTAGTCGCTGTTTAACTTCTCCAAAGGAACGGTGCTGGTTCTGGACCTCCTGGGTGTAGTCAGGTAAGATCAAGATCATCTGATACTTGTATTTAAAAGGTTGCGTTTTGCGGGACTCAGCCAGGATAGTGTCACGATCTCTGAAGTTGAGGATCCGCAGGATGATCAGTCTAGGGGGAGCTCCCGGCTGTGGGTGGGAAGCAAGTGAATGGTGCACCCGCTCAAATGTGAACCAGGGGGAGAGGGAGCCTTCGGGCATCCATGGGCGCTCCCAGGGTTCGAAAAAGTCCGCCGTCTGACCCTATTCCATGCCCTGTGAAAACCCATCCAGGCAGAGGTTGTTACGACGGGACCAGCCTTTGGAATCCTTGGCCTGCCAATGCAGCTCCTGAGAACGAGACTGGAGTTGAGTAACCTGGATATTGAATTGGTGGACATCGTCTTCCACAGTGAATACGTGGGAGTCAATTTCTTTAATCCAGGCTGTAGCATTGAGGAGATCCTGCCGGATCTGAGTCATAGCAATCAGAACTTCTGCAATCTTATTTTCAACTGAAGATTGCGATGCGTGGATAGCCTGGAGGATGGAATAAAGGTCCACTACGGCAGGGGCTTCCTTGTCTGTGGGTCCTCCAGTCACCCCGGGGTCTGTGGTGATGAACCGGTCCATTCTGGTTGGGTTGGCGGGGGTCTTGGGTGCCCTATCTCTACCCATGACTGTCACGCAGCAGAGAAGCGATGCAGCTCAGGCTCTGGGTGCCCAGGCAGGCAAGAAGAGGAGACGGGAGGGTGGCCAAGGGGGGGAGGGAGCAAGGTCAGTTCACCCCACAGCAACCCTCAAGCCACAGTCGACCACCTTCAGCAGTGGATCCATACGGGTCAACAAGGAGAGCCCAAGGCGCGCAGGTCTACAAGGGCCGAATTTGGTGTTGGGCCAGGGCTCCCGGGTCAGCGTGAGCGGAGGAATAGGGGTCCGTCACCTGTCGGTGAGGTGAGGGGTGGGGCCAGAGTCCTGGAAAGGAACAGGGATGAGGCCGAGACCAACAGAGCACCGCCAACCGATATGGTGGCTGACACACTCTAGTGGAGGCTGCAATCAACCGTCACCGGCCAGCACAGATCTGCCAAAGGAGGGTACACCATCACAATAGAGGCCACAATGCCCAAGCTGACAGTCGAGGTACCTCTTGCTCTACACCAGAGCACCAGGGGGTTGCCACTGCAGGTCGGGACACGGCAGCATGTCACTGCAGCCCAGGGTCAAGCAGGGCACAGGGTGTTCCCTGGTACAGGGCCCCAGCACCGCCCAGTAGAGGGAAGGAGGGAGGGAGGCCACACCTGTGAAGAGGTCTCACCCACCGCCCGATGGATGGCTGAATCTCCACCACCCAGGGCAGGCACAGCAGCAGGCCAGCTTCAGTAGGCACGCATCCCCTCATCTCACCTCCACGACAAAACTGTGTTGGTTCATAGACCTCCGGATCTCGTGTGTAGGCCCAGGCAGTATGAGGGCTCACAATGGGTTCTGGCACATGCCGCCATGAATTTGCCCAGGGGAAATGCCGCTACAGATGGGGTCGCCATTGCCTGAGATGGCAGTCGAGGTACCCCTGCACCAAACTGGAGCATCAGGGGGGTTGTAGCCGTGGGTCAGGCCACCTCGTCATGCCATTGAATATCAGGGCCAGGCAGGGCCCTAGCGCACCCCTCGGTACAGGGCCTCAGGCCTCCTCAGTGGCGGGAAAAGGGGGGAAGGCCAAACCAGTACCAATACCTCCAGATGAGCCAAAAAAGGGATTGGATCTCACTGGTCCTGGAGAAAGTCAAACAGTATCTCCAAATCCTTATGTAGAAACTGGGAAGCATATACAGAATGTGTGCTGGCACATATCCCAAAAATGGAAGCTGAGTAAGCTCTCCTGAGAGCAGCCTCTACCTTCTTTTCGATAGGATCAGAAAGTGATGCACCCTCAGATGACAAGTAAAAAGAAGAAGCCATGTATATTAAAATGTAATTCACTTTTGGAATTTGCAGATATTGATCATCAATTCGAACAATAAGATACCTCTTGTTCACAAAATGAGGAATACAAAATCAATATTCTTCCATTCTTCTGCAAGGATCACCTTAATAGTGTCACACATTGAAAAAAACAGGAAGTAAGCAGTGCTAAGAGCACCACTTGTACTTCAACCTGTTACATAGCAACCAAGTCTCAGAAACCCATGACTGGACTGCATAAAAACATTGGGGCATATTACCAACAACTAGCGATAATTTTTGTCTCTAACTTGTTTAGAGACAAAAATTATCGCCGCACATCGGCGATTTTTATCGCAGATAAACCTTGCTATTAGCAAGGTTTATCGCAAATGCGATAAAAAACGGCCGCAATGCATGAATATCGCTGAAAAGTCAGCGATATTCATGCATTATCGAGCAGATGCTCTTAGCCATGTTATCCACCTCCCATTGGATAACATGGTGAAGAACTGCTCAGGGCAGGTGTTAGCTTTTGGAGATATTCGCGCTTAGCGCGAATATCTCCAAAAGTTGGTAATAGGAGATAGCGATGTTAGCGACTGTTTCCAGTCGCTAACATCTTGGCACGCCCACTTTGCATGTCATTAGTGATAAATATCACTGACATGCAAAGCGGGGCCCAAGATGGTCGCTATCTCCTATTAGCTGTCACTAACTGGTGTTAGCGACAGCTTGGTAATAGGGAGATAATTTTATCTCCGCTTTCTTGGCTTTTAAAGCCAAAAAAGCGGAGATAAACCCCCTTGATAATATGCCCCATTATGCCTCTACCCTGCAGCCGCATGGCCTTGGAAGCACCGCCACGGGGCCCGAGTGCTGACTCTCATTGCAGAAGTGGAGTGACCCACCTCAGACCGCACACCATGCTTCCCACTCCAGCCATGCACATCCACTGTGAAGCCAGCCCCTGGCAGTGCAGAAAATAGTCTACGGTATGTGTGTTATGTCAATTTAAAAACTAAAAAACTATAAAAAAAATGACTGGGATGAGGAGCTTCCATGAGGGGGTAATTCTCCACTTTTAGCACCTAATTTAAGGAGATGTCAATTTCTACCACTGAAGTCCCTTAGACCAGCTAAAAACGCCATTTGGCTTGAGAGCAAAAATATGAGATATGACTGGAAATAAATAAAACAAACGGCAGAAAAAGACACAACCTTTTCTTGATAAATTTAAGATACTTTTAGAAACCCCATGCCACTCCTCTTATAAGGAGGGAAGTCACATAAGCTTCACAAATGATCTCTCTGACAAACTTGTTGTATTTGATTTTAGGTTGTGTGATTGCTGTAAGTATTGCTCATTTTATTCAGTGTTTGGAGGTCCTACTGAAATGAGAAGCAGATTTTATTGGGAAAAATATTTTGATATTGGAAATTGAAAAGGCATTACAATTTTGTTTCCTAAATTATTATTATTAGGCGTTCTTATATAGCGTTCGATTACCCGTAGGCATCTCGGCGCTTGCCTTGGTAACCCGTCCTGGCTTTTCCCTGTGAGATACCTGTACTGGGCATCCCCAAGGTGAAAGCCAGGCATCCCGCCGCTGTCGTGCCGTAGTGGAGATTAAGCAAGCTAATGCGCAGAGTGTGAACCCGTGACTCGAGTAGGCACCGAAACGAGAATTATCGAGTCTGTGGATATTTGGGCTCAGGACCCTGCCGCGTCGGGAATTGAACCCTGGTGCCGGGTCTGACCTCTGCTTCAGGGTCTGCCTCCTCTAACCAGTGAGCCACCCTTCTCCACTAAATGAATTGTGTTTAACTTAAATCCTTCCACAAAACAACATTTTCTTTGACACATCATTTGCCTCTGATTATTGATAAGACAGTTTAGATTTCAGAAAACAGGGCACCCCTGGGCCCTTCTCCTGCAACTGACGGCACCCAGGAGGGACAAAGACCCATGGGAGGCCAAGGTTAATGTGCATGTCCGAGCACAGGAGGCAATTATCAATAGCGAACAAATTTTATCAGTATGTCCTCATTATCTGTACGAGTAGTTAAGGTGCCATCCTCAGTCCTGTCAGAGCCTCCTCTACGCCTCTCTCTCCTAAGGTGTAATGCTGTGTCCATCCAGGTCTCTGACCCTCCTTATACTGTCAGACCAGCAGATATTCCCTCAGATGTGTGACTTCCCTATCTGCTAGATCCCTGCCTTTTGCAGGAGGTGATTCTGCTCACATAGGCAAGTGTGGAGCAGTTAGGAGGCAATTATTTTTCCAGTCTTGTTAGGTCAGCCTGCGTACCTCTCTATTAAAAAACAGAAGATTTAAAGGTGCGTGCAAATTTTCACTACCAAACGCTTTATACTTTTAGGCTATTTATTTCTGTCCCAGTGTCAATCATTATCAATGTGCATCGAAGGTGGAAATAAAATGTCAAGATACCATCAGCCAACCACTGAAAAAATGTAGAGAAAGAGAGTGAACCCCTCACGGTAGAACCGCCAATGGGGTTTCTGGTTAACAGTTGGCAGTGTACCCACTTATCATCATAGGTAGCTCACTCTCATATAGTGGAAAGAAAGACAGAAACAGGAGAAAGACAAAACACCATACAACAGTGCTTTTTCTTCACATCAACCAGATAGGGTACTGGTTATTTGTGTAATAGCAGGCCACGTAGAACAGCACTCACTATTATGTGTACACATACACCAAAAACCCCCCAGTGAGAAAAGAAAAGTGATTCTCACCAATTAAAATTGAAGAGCTAACTGGCCACTCCTAATTTTATTCTGGGCTGCGAGCTCTCCAAATTAAAACCGATTCACACTGAACCGCATCTAGTGTCATTCATTGTCGCCAACATGTTTCATTGCTCTATTTTGTGCAACTTCTTCTGGGCCAACAGGGGTTATCCGCTCTTATTTCCACTTATTTGTTAATCACACCTGGAGGTTGCGTCGTTACTGCATACCTGCTAACCTTCCGCTGTGGACATACGCGTCAATAGATCACGTGTCCCTGAGAGAACCAACTACCGTCAGGTCTTCAACGAGTTGCCGGTGAATCCGCGGGGAAGACCTGACGGTAGTCTCTTTCCAACGCAGGGAGTCACCAACAGCTATTTTCCCACAGGTCAATGTTTATCTCTAGTTTTACACCAACAACCCCACCCTATTTGAGAATAAATGCCATTAATCATCCACCAGGTAATAATGTGGATTTTATTGAGGAATTCCTAGACCTAGCAAAAAATCAATCAATGCAGAGTGCCGAAATTATCATTCTGAAAGACTTTAATTTTAATTGGGAAATCAATGAATTCTCTGCTGTAAACCACCTGCCCCCCGTTCTTACACATTTTGAAACCAGCACATCCTAAATGAGCCATATTAGACTCAAAGGATAACCTTCTTGTACCAGTAGACTTGTCTGATCAAATCCTCCTCCCTTTCTATCTATGACTTTCGCACTCCATGACCCGGCCGGGGACAATCATGGATTCATGGCACTAAGAACATTGATGTCAGCATTCTCAACGACAACACACTGAACATTCTACCATCCATCAGCCTAGCCATGAATATCAATGAGGTAGCTTCACATTTGTTTACTTACCTTTCAGATCTGCTTGATCAGGTTGCACCTCTCCTGAGCAAAAATAAAGGACTCATGTCACCCTTCACCTTTAACCTCACATGCCTCCGTGCCACCAGATCACCATCTAAAAAGCATATTTTCTGTGAAAAATCAAACCTCTTCTGATCTCCTTGACTCAGGTAAGAGCTGAACTAAACAACTTTTTGATCTAGTCAAAGTCAGCAACTATCTCTCTGTTGTTCACTGCACTTGTTGACCCAATCTCGAAAGCGGAAGAATTCATCCAATTCTCCAACACCAAAATAAAATAACTTTAGTGTCAAGATGATCATCCTTATCCTACTACTCTGTGCAAAACAAAAGAACACTTGGCAGCTATTTCACAGAATTTCTAAGGAAGACTTACTGAAGATTATCTTGAAAATAAAACTATTGAATCACTTATGGACCTTATCCTGGGTAACATAGCCAAAGACCTTTACACACACACATGCTCTTCTACTGGACAATATTGGTAAATCTATCACTCAGTAAAGGAATATTTACTGACTGCCTGAAGACAGGTCAAGCCAAATCCCCCTTCTCAAAGAACCTTCTGAAAATGTGAGCGATCTCAACAATGTTTTCCCTGTTTCCGACCTCCTTTTCATGGCAAAAATCATTGAGAGATGCATTGCTGATCAACTTACCCATCGCATCAGAGACAACAAACTCTTGGATGAATACAAATCAGGCTTCAGTCACTGATGCAGCCCTAAAATAGCACTGCTTCGGGTGCTTGATGATGTTTCTCCTGATTCTCCTTGACCTATCATCAGCCTTGGATACAGTGAACCATTATATGCTCCTTCACAAACTCATACATCGAATGACATTGATGCAGTTGTCCTTAAATCGTTTTACTCATTCTCACAGACAGGTCACAAACATTAAAAATGGATAGTTGTTTCTCAGCATCAATGGCCGTAGAACAAGGACTGCCTCAGGGATCCATCATGGATGTTTCCGTATTCAATCTTTATATTGATCTCCTTTAAGTCGTGCTGAGAAAATGCATTGTAAAGTATCTCTGTGGTATATCTCAGCTATATAAAAATACATAGATTTATAAATTATTGGTCGAGGTGGTTTGCCAGGTGGTAGGAGTGGGCCTAAGGCTCTGCGATCTCTGTCGGCCGATACGAAAGCTGTTGTGGCCAAATAAATAAGTAAGCATGGACTCCACGTATGTGTCTATCCCACCAGTCATAGTGCATTCAGCTATGCCATGATGCATATGTTCTGGTGGGCTGGAGCTCACCTCAAGATCTTGATTTTTGGCTGGCATTGAGATCAGCTACTTCTCCATTTGTATTCTGTTATCAGTCGTGTCATTCTCAATGTCAGATTTTCTGCACTCAGATCCATCTAGGTGGATTACCTGCCTATGCATCAGCTTGGTCATGCAGTCCAACCAGGCCACCATCAAGTTTGTCTTGGCATAAATGGACTGTATCACAGCCTTCAGTTCCATAATGAAGACTGTAGATGAGTCAGGAGTCCTTTTGTCAAAACCCCATACAGCCCCCTCTGGATCCATGGACGAACTCACCTCAAGAAGATGCCTACGGCTTACATCAAATTTAGGCTTCCCTTCTTTGGGGTCCCCCCTTGCTGACTGCAGGCGAGAGTTGCTGGTGTACACAGTCTCTGATGTGAAAAGGGGCCAAAGACCCCAGTAAGCTAGTGTTGGTAGTGTCAAAATTGCAAAGGGGTGATAAGTGTAGAACACTGTCTAGGGCACCATCGCCCAAAAAGAAGAAGGGAAGAGCTATGGTATTCGAGTCATCTCTTTCCAAATGCAGGATTGTGGCTTTTGGAACAATCTAAGCAGTTCTGTCAAAGGAGTATCAAGCCCCTGACACAATTTAGGGGAGTAGGATCAGTAATTCCCAAATGGAACCCCAGAGGCAGGGCTATCCCATTGCTGGTATACACTATTGACATCTGCCACCTCTGCTAATGCATGGGGAAAAAACAAGAAATCTATTGCAGGAGCATTTGTCGGTGTTGCCTGCACTCCACATCGCAGTCTGAACAAGGTGGAATGAGAGAAGTGGGCTGCTTGTGACTCTGCTGTTGCTAGATAAACAGGGTGAATGAATCACGTAAAACATTTCCTGGAGTCTCCTTGATAATCGTGAAGGGGACCCTCAACCACACTCTCACAGTGGCAGTATATCTTGATTCTCCGCTTTTGCGGGTAGGTGGAATGTTAACATAGGGTCTTAGCAATTGAATTTTCCATTCTCCAGGTGTATCATTATCCTCCATCAGGAGAGAGACTGTCTGATGTCTGACAGTGGTAAGTAGGGGGAAGAGCAAGAAAATAACAACATTAAAATGATCTACGCTCCTGCTTGAGTAGTTTTTATTGTTTCAGGGGAGTGATAAGCTTAAAAATAATCGAACTTTGTGCTTCTTTGGAAACTTTATTGGTCCAATGCCCAAAGTGTGAGGACGGTTGAAATGTTTCAGCCTGTTTAGCCCAAAAGTGCCAGTAGGCTTTCATCAGGAACCAAAAGAACAGTTGTTATTTTTCTGAAGGATGTGTGTGTTGTGTGCAGAGGTCCAGGAATAGTCTAACTCATATTCATCAGCTGGCAGGATTTTCTGGATAGCTGATGGAATGTAAAAGACTTCGACCTTGCCTATAAGTGCAGACAGAGTGGATCCACCTTATTGCCGTGCAGCCGTCAATCGCGATACGTGCCCCAGAACAGGAAGCTGCTCAGAATGGACCTGCAGGTGGGGAGGTGGAACCCAGCCCACTGACAAAGCGGACGGGCAATGAGACTGGCATCAGGTTCAGCAGCAGCCTCTGTCGCTGCCAGGACTCCAAGGAGATGCCTTCTGACTAGGCGTGATGCTCACTTCCAATGCCTCCGGTGTAAGCTGTAGATGAAGGCCGTCTTAGTCCACCTGCCAACTCTGAGGATAGATATGCCACATGGAGTTCCATGCTATGATGACGTCTTGGTCACCTGTGTGGCCACGCCCCCCATGTCTACTGTTTTTCTATAGTGCAAAACTAGTCAAAAGGCAGCAAGTTCTGTAAAATGACAAAGACAAGCACAACGTTAATGAGTAAAAGGAGAGGAATCTGAGTTGTGAATGTTTATGCATTATGATGTAGTGGTGAGTCTTCAAATCTGTCCTACATTTTTAGCATTGTTGATGCATTCCTTATTGATATAGAGTACATAAATGGAAAAGCCCTGCTGTTTTGTATTTCTCTTTTTTTAATTCTTAGTCTGACGTCTGATGTTGTCCTGTCTACGGGTGTTTCAAGATCCACCAGAAATCTGGAGTTTATCTGCACAATAAGCGGGAATGCAGGCAGTAATAGCTTTATAAATAATGAAGCTGGATTTTTAAGACAGTGCATCACCAAGGGGAGTCAATGGAGTTCCATCCGGTTAGTGGTGATGTGATAATAATTTTTAAGGGCCTAGTTGAGATGTGTCTCAACATGTAAGATAACTCTAAGGGGTGCCAGTGTAGAGTATGGGAGGCCATGGAGTAAGATATTACCACTATCCAGATGCAGGAGTAAGAGGGCTTAAAGAGTAGCTCTAAAGCTGCTTTATAGAATACATTTTTTGACTTTCTTTAGAAGAGAGAGCTGGCTCTAGGCGGTCTTTGTTTTTTGGCAATGTGTACCTTTGGGATACGGTTTGGGTTAAGAGCAAATACAAGTGGCTTTGGTAAAAATAGGGTCCGAAGCCATCAAAGTTCATGTCATTGAGCCAACATTTCGCTGTATTTTGTTTAATATTAGGAAGATGCTATCTGGCACTGTCTAACTGACGAGGACCAACCCTTTAGACCCTGTTTCTGCTATGCTACTTCAGACTGAAGCTCATAGCATCCTACCTTTTCCTCCTCTTTTTTTATTTTACCCATTTGCTCTTTTTCACCTTTTGCCTTCTATGCTTCGGTTTTCATTTCTTTTGCCCTTTGTACTTTTGGTTTCCTTTCTTTGCATGTTTTACCTCAGTGCTTCAGCTTTTTCCACTCTTTTTGTCAGTTGTTCCTCCTTTAAACGGCTCTAATGTGTTCTGTATCCTCTTGTTTCCACTTACTGCCATGTACGTTTTCCTCCTTCTTACCTTTCTGCCACTTTTTTTTCTCAGCACACTACACTCCTCTGCACCTTCCTTCCGGATGCTTCCCGCCTCCTGTGTTCTCCTACCATCCACACATGACCCACCCAGCCCCACTGCACTGCACCCAAGATCTTCTTCACCCTCCCAGATCGTAAGAACCAATGGAAGACCTCAGATCCTGCACCTCTTTTCATATTAAGTAAAGTGAATTCCTGTGCACTGCAATTCCTGTACCTGCTCTTTATTGGCACCACTGTGTCACAGATAGAAACTGATACTTTGAATGGAATGGTGCACCAGGAGGATATATCTCTTTCCACTAAGATTCAAGATGAGTTATTCAATAGTCTACGTGGTATTTAGCATAGGATTATGGCGCCTCTTGGTAGAATCACACAATTGTACATAGTTTGAAACAAGTACAAAGACGGTGCTGTAGGGTGTTGAGAACCTCTAGACTCCACAAAACAAAGCCTAAGCTCTATACACAATCGACTTCACTCCACAGCACACGTCAAGTAGTCAAACAGGTTTCCTTATTGTAATTGAGAAAATATTATAATTATTTTTTCATTATACAGCATAAATATGCACAATTCCGTTTGGTTCTTATTTTCAGGCTTTTATTTTCGTTGTCTTGTATTTCAATTTCAACAGCCACAGCCAACACATGTGTCGTCGCTAACGGGGCGTGATCCTGCAACTTCCTCAAGACTATTTAAACATAAACATACAGAATGCCTCTGTACTTAATGTATTAAGACCTCTTACAGGAAATATACAGAGTGCATGTGTAATGTCATAATCTGAAGTAATCAACACAAGGTCTAGCCATCATGATTAAAGTTACAAGGTAACAAGGAATTAACTCTTATACTTGTGTACAGGATACCTCTAAATAGGGGGCACACTATAACCCAAAAGTGATGGAGAGATATAGTGCAAAAGGGCTCCAAATTGTCTATATAAGGCAAGTGCAACCTAACTACCCAGGAGTGCAATTCAATGTGTGAAGTACTGTCGCAATTTGGCTATTCGTCCTCCACTGTCAATAGTGCTTAGTGTAAGAACATACATCTGATATTCCTGATATAAACCCTGTAGCCAATTCTAAGTGAAAAAGTAAGTGTGGTGAAAGAAACTTAAGCGCAGTTTCTGCAAAACATACAACCAAATAGATACCTATATCCTTGTATAGGAGGTTAAAGGCTGGAAAAATCAACAGCTCAATTCTGTACTCTTTATCCTGTCGCTGTATTCACGCAAAGTATTCAGTAAGATATAATCGTTCTTATTAGGGCGCCATCCATAGTCCACACGAGACGCGAACACACAGATAGAAGCGAGGTGTCCGAAATTAGCACACGCTGTTGGATGCCTTAATTTGCTGTACCACGGAAGACTGAAGATTGATAATGTTGGATGACGTATAGATAGATACGTTTGGACTATGGCTGGCACCCTAATAAGAACGATTATTTCTTACTGAATACTTTGCGTGAATACAGCGACAGGATAAAGAGTACAGAATTGAGCTGTTGATTTGTCCAGCCTTTAACCTCCTATACAGAGGTAACTCGTAACAACATATTGATACGGAGATTATTTAATGACCTAGTCAATTGAGGCTGGGATGGAATTACAACCAGCCAGAAGGCTAAACTCCCTTTTATATCTGCCCATCAGCCCTGAGGAAGTCGTTGGTAACTCACAAACGACTAAACACGTGTTGACGGCGAGAAATATTACGAGATACCATATATTAAAGATCTCATGAAGCCTTATGAATGCCTTTTTCTGAAATAATTATATTACTGAAAAATATTTTGTTGTGGTGTGCTAGGGATTTGAATTTGTTTAGTGATCTATTGATCTACCTGAGGGCATTTGGATGATAAACCCTTCTCTAAGCACCCATGTTACTGATACGTAGTATATTCATAAACTAACTGAATATCGGTTGCGCCAATTCTATCCAGTACTTTATCATCCTGATCTATCCCAGATACCTATATCCTTCATAACGTCAAAATCTGTAACGAAGAAGAAGATAACAACTCAAACAGGGCTGCGTACTGGCCCCCATGTTATTCAACCTATTTATGGCAGACTTAACACAATCAATCAACACCTGCAATTCACACATGCCCAGACCGGGGGGCACCTCACTGTACAATCTTTTATATGCGGACGACGTAGTGCTACTCAGCAACACGGCAGCTGGCTTGTAACATCTTCCTAACGGTCTGCGGGTCTACGTAGAAAGAAAATAACCTTTCAATAAAGTTTTAAAAAACCAGGACCATGACAATCAACAGCAAACAAACTAGGAGCTACATATGGTAGCTGGGCGACAAGCACATTGAATCAGCGGAAGCTTACAAGTATCTAGGAGTCTTCCTAGACAAAGAAGGATCATTCACCCGACAACAAGAAGAAGTCTAAAGGAAAAGGATGATCCTTGCCTTAACCATGAAAGGTCTATCAGCTAAACTACTGGGCCCAACGCTAAGCCCTCTCTTACCGGTAGCACGAGCCAAAATCCTACCTTCAATTACCTATGGTAGCAAAGCACAGTGCGGGAGAGACACCAATCTTCTGGACAAAACGCTCGTAAAAGCATATAGAACCATGTTTAGTCTCCCGACTTATACTTCACCGGCGCAAATTCGACTGGAGTTTGGTCTAATAAAGCAAACCTGGGCCAGCTATGGAGCATACATTAATTGCTGGCGAAATCTCGAAACTGATCACTCCTGCGCTAGCGCTCTGGGTGACAACACCGTTTGTGTATTGCTGCATGTGTTTTTAAAGTGCATTCTTGTGTTTTTAAAAAATACTGCTATTGCTGCTAAAATTCGAATTGTGCGCTGACTCCCCGGTCCACCGCAGCGATTTAGGCTGTTTGTTGTGGAGGGAGAACAGAGCGCTCATACTTCCTGGTGGTGCCAATACTCGGCGGTCATCTTACTAGGTTGACGCTCCAGTCTTCCTCGAGCCCTGACTGCTGAGGCTCCCAGCGCGGACGCGCCGAGTAAATCTCGAAACTGATCACTCCTGCGCTAGCGCTCTGGGTGACAACACCGTTTGTGTATTGCTGCATGTGTTTTTAAAGTGCATTCTTGTGTTTTTAAATAATACTGCTATTGCTGCTAAAATTCGAATTGTGCGCTGACTCCCCGGTCCACCGCAGCGATTTAGGCTGTTTGTTGTGGAGGGAGAACAGAGCGCTCATACTTCCTGGTGGTGCCAATACTCGGTGGCCATCTTACTAGGTTGACGCTCCATTCTTACTCGAGCCCAATCTATATAAGCCTCCTATTCCGGCGCGCAGCAGAACGCGCAGCGGGAGCGCCGTAGACGCGCCGAAGAGGCGCCAAAGAGAAGCCAGTCTGCGCCAGTCCGCGTCCTGACGCGCCCTGACCCAGCCTGACATTATGGTACGAAACCGCCTCCTATACAGTGCCTCCTCCCTGCACGCTTTATGCCCCACCGTCCCCACCGTCAACCCGCTATGTTTGCATTCAGTCCTCCCCATAAATATGAAGGCCCGCTGTAAAACATGTAACTGGGGGTTGTCCAAATCAAGTACTGGGAAACCTTCCCTTATACATATGTGGAGGATGTTCCTTCTTAACTGTCGGTCGCTGCCGAAGCACTGTACTGAACTGGCCATGCTGATAGAGGAGCTCAATCCAGACGTCTTCTTTTTAACAGAGACGTGGCTCCAGCTGGAAACAGATCCTGCAACAGTATGGGCCACCACTCAGGGCTATACTCTAAAGCGACTCGATCGCAAGATAGGCAGAGGTGGAGGGCTGGCCATCATTTATAGAGATAACTTTAGGTGCCGTGTCACTCCCTCCATCATGCCAGCTTGTGAGAGTTTACACTTCACTCTCGAATTCACCCCCATTACCACCTTCTCAGGCATTTTAGCCTATCGTCCACCTGGTATTCTTAGCGACTTTGTCACAAAGATGACGGATACAGCTGCCAACCTAGTGCTCACATCGGCAAACCTTACCCTGCTGGGCGACCTGAATCTGCATTTGGACAATCCGCTTGATTCAGCCGCCAATAGTCTTCGACTAAATCGCCAGGCCATCGACCTGCTCCAGAAAGGTTTTCACTCGACGCATATCAAAGGGCATCTTCTAGACCACATTTATAGTAATCTAGACAGTCTAAATGTCGAGTTACCCATACCATTGCCCTGGACCGATCATTTTTTAATACCCCTCACATGCTCCACGAACACCCCCCCATCTCACAACTTCATAACAAACATTGGGGGAGAAAATGGGCTTCGTTACCCCTTTCCAAATGGAAATCGGCTCTTACCGAACACCCACCTCCGAAGGTGACAAACCCCAACGCAGCCACTGCCAATTTTGACAACTGGATCCTTAATACTATCGATCAAGTTCTTCCGAAGGAATCGCTACATTTGATAAAAAGATCTAAAGTTGCCCCCTGGTACTCCCCCGCCCTCAGAATCATGAAACAATCTTGTCGCAAACTAGAGAGAGTGTGGAGACAAGAACACTCGCAATCTAAGAAAGCTGAGTACAGAGTCGCAATCAAGTCATATAAAAATTAACTAAAATCTGCACAAGCCCTATTTTATGACTCCAAAATTAATCTAGCGGCTAATTCCCCTAAATAATCTTCAAAATTGCCAAGTCTCTAATTTCCACTCCCCCTGAGCGTCTGTCGTCTGACGGCGCGCAAATCCGATGTGATAATTTGGCCACTTTCTTCTTTCAGAAGATCCAGGCCATTTACTCCTCATTTGCCACTGGCAGTGATGATACGGAGACTACCGCCGTCTTAAATACTGACCTTTATGTTCCTTGTTCGCTTGTTGAGTTCCCTCTTCTAGACTCTGTCTCACTAGACAGAATGATCCCGAAAGTCACCTCGGGATCGCCTAATGACCCAGCACCCCCGCAGACCCTCATTAAGGCTATTGATGCCATTCCTCCGGTCATTTTAAATGTTCTTAACTCTTCCATCACCTCTAGCTCTATCCCCGCCCCGTGGAAATGTGCGATGGTGAAAGCTCTCCTGAAAAAGCCTACCTTAGATCAGAACAACTTGGCCAACTTTCGCCCAATTTCCTTACTCCCCTGGATGAGCAAGCTGCTTGAGAGGCACATTAATAACACCTTAGCAGACTATCTAGAATCTAATAATCTGCTATGTGCCTCTCAGACGGGATTCGGCCTCAACATGGAACCGAAACTGCTCTTTTAGCAGTGATGGAAGAAAGAAGATCTGTGCTGGACCGGGGAGGGAAAGCAGCCATCATATTATTAGATCTTAGTGCCGCGTTCGACACGGTTAACCATGCCACACTATTACATCGTTTGGCAGGCATGGGCGTGTCGGGCGCGGCCCTGGAATGGCTGACCTCCTTCCTGGACGAGCGTTTCTTCAAGGTGTTTGAGGGCGAGGTTGTCTCCGCCAAGCAATCGCTCAGCTGTGGGGTTCCTCAGGGCTCTGCCCTGAGCCCCACACTTTTTAATGCCTACATGAGACCGCTAGCAGAGATAATCCATCCCTTCGGTGTGCGTATTGTCAACTACGCGGACGATACCCGATTGGTGGTCTCCTTAGACCACACTGAGGGATCGTCCAACACCCTGGGCCCCTGTCTAGAGGCTGTAGCCAAATGGATGCAATCCTCCTGTCTTAGGCTCAACGGGGAGAAGACGGAGATTATGCTGTTGGGCAACCCCGCACCGACCACTCTGGCTTCCATCTGGCCCACATGTCTGGGCGCTCCCCCTTCCCCTTAACCTCAGATAAAGAGCCTTGGAATCTGGCTCGATAAAGTGCTAGACTTTTCTGTCCAGGCCATTAGAACGGCATCTACGTGTGTCGGGCTAATGAAAATGCTCCGGAAAGTGCTCCCTCTACTTCCATTCCTGGCGAGGAGAATCATGGTTCAGGCCCTAATACTCTCCCGCCTGGACTACGGAAATGCTTTATATCTAGGAGCCCCGGCAGCAGTGACCAACAGACTCCAGGTCACTCAAAACTGCGCTGCCCGATTATTGTTTAATATTCCCCGTTGGCAGTCAGCCAAGAAAGCCCTGAAAGAACTACACTGGCTCCCAGTGGCTGCTAGATTACATTTTAAGGCCATGTGAATTGTACATAAATCCTTCCAGTGAACTGGCCCTGCGATCTTGTTTCCTCTAGTGGTGCCCTACACGCCTTCCAGGGCCCTTCGCTCTGGTGCATTGCGTCTAGTAACCACAACCAAAATCAACAAGGCTCGCTGGGGCGGCCGTTCATGCTCGCACATTGCTGCGAGAAGTTGGAATTCTCTCCCTCTGGATCTCAGAGAGAATGACAACCGGATGGCATTCAGGAAAGCCTTGAAAACCCATCTGTTTGCAAAAGCGTGTTAATTCACCCTGTAGCCCACCAGAGTAATCAGTCAAAGCGCTGCGAGGCCTCCGGGTAGTTACGCGCTATATAAATATAATTTTTCATTTAATTTCATTTCATAAGATCAGTACATCAAACCTTTACACACTAAACCACCTCCTGTGGCAATATCTACAACAGAGGGAGAATTCGCCCACAAGACTATATCTCCAGGAGGCATTGACAAACACAGGCCTGCCACCACTCGGTTTTCAAAAAATCACTGTGGAAGTCGATGAAAATACAGTCACTGTTGGAGGATAAAGCTGATTTTTTTGCCAGAGCGCTCGCTTGGATGACTCTGAACTCGTATAAGCACCTAGCCCCACTAGGGCTAGGGTCTAGAACAATATTTCAACTTGAGCTACTCAAAAGCACTGAAACTAAAATTCTTAAAGTTATGTCTCAGAGTGATACCATGCACGCAGCACCTTCCTCCATGGAAAAGGTTGCATCCTCTCAAACTATGCAGTCTGTGCAAAAATGGCCAGGGGGATATCATTCACACCATCTGCTCCTGCACGGAGATGCTCCAAGAAAGAAAGCACCTGCTAGAAATTTTTCCCTTTAATCAAAGAGGGATTCGGACAAGGAGACAGGCAGTTTTGGCCTGCTTCGACCCTGCATCACCACAACAGAACACTAGATTGTCCAGATTCCGCGAAGCAGCACGGGCAAAAATTTAAAACTGACACTAAAACTGTTGGGCACTGGGGTATTCGGACTATTAATCTAAAAAGGGGAGGCACTAAATTTTACAGGTGACCGTGTTACTTTCAAGATTGCCACCACATGGCTAAATCTGTTTAACACTGTAAAGGTATTGAAGCCTTATATACTTTTAATAATATGACATTTTTATGACAGTGGACGAATATTGTATATATGGTTTTATCTTGCACATATTGAAATGGTTTTAAGTAACTCTGCAAATAAAGAAATTGTACTTCAAATGTGGTGATACTTCCAACCCACATTGGGGTTCCGATCTACACGGCGTGGCCACAGTTATCAGCCAATTGTAATTTCCTTTTCTATTCAAAGTCTGGTTTCTGTGAAAACCATATACAATATGTTAGCCCATAGTTTATATAGATACTGACCATTCAATCTATATAATTCAGACTAAGATAACCTATTATAATAACGATAACGTCTATGTAGTCTCCAGCCAACCCCTTCGGGAAATCCGATTGTGCACCCACATTGAATAAATATTGCAAATCTTATGCACGGGCCCATTACTTGCGTTTTCTGACATTACACATGCACTCTGTTTATTTGATAGTCTATCGGAATCCTGTGGAGGGTGATTTAATTGTCGCAGGCAGACTTGATTGGAGCACATTCCCCATGGACTACACATATTTGGAAATTAATTTAAGTATAATTCTAATACATATTCCAAGACATTGATAAGCCATAAAGAAGTTCATAAAAACTTTTTTTCCTGAAAGAAATGCATTGGCTGGACGATTTTCATGTGTAAATGTATGTTTCATGGAAGAAAATAAAGGATGTAATCAATTTCTGCAAAGATACATCATCTTGAATCTTATTTGAAAGAGATATATCCTCCTGGTTCACTATTCTACTTAAATTATTACCCTTCTGGATCCTGTTAATGATGTCCCAATGCAGTGAGCATGCTGCTGGTGCCTATTTTGAGACTCCATTCACCTGTCTCCAACTAATAAAGGTATCAATTTATCTATGTTCATAAAAAAAAGTTAATTAGCCACTTAGCCATCAGTTGTATGATTATTCTTTCTACCTATTTTCATTTACTGTTTTTAATCTTGTACCAGCTATCCTGGACACCCAACCCAGGTTATTTCTCATTTTGTGCATTTCCAAGCGTAATCCAGCCTCATATGGAGTTAGAGAAACTGTATTATAGTTGCACTATTCACCATGTGGTCACTGTTTTTCTAAAAGAAATACATTTTTGTACTACTTTTATCCTTTTTGTGCACGTGTCTCTATGGCCCTTTCCATTTTCTGAATTCTGAAGTACAATATCACTATATGCAGGATATTGTTTGTTCTTTTGCAGGATTTCCTAGAGGTAACATGCATCACAAGTGAATAGAAAATCACTTTTTTAGTTCCTTATGTTCTTGTATTTTGTGCTGAAGGCCTGACACTTAGGCCAATCAACCTATTCACTTTTTTTAATCATCCTTTCTAAGTTAGATCATGAACTTATTGTCAAGAATAATGGGCCTGGACTAATATTATATATTTTTGGGTTGTGGCTTTCCTGATATAGGTGCTTGGCTCAGATACACGCGTAGATCTCATGAAACTTTATCCATAATCTAAAGCAACATATTCTGTCCTATAATACTCATGTTTGAGTGACAGTAGTTGAAGGGTCTATCATAAATTATGTTATTGGATTGAACTGAACTCCATGTGGAACAATTAGGTATATGACAATACCAACAATCTCGCTACATTGTTGATGTATTGTTATTTGAATAGGTAACTGTATGGATATTTATTTGGTATCTTTTCAATTGATGTTACATTGTAAATTAATAATTTTTAGGGTCACATGTATCAAGATTAGCATTAGCGATTACCTAATTTCGAATTTTCTGCGAATTTTCTGCGAATCACAATTAAGGAATTCGCAATTCCTAAGGTTTGAAACTGCAAGAGATTTATTTAGCGATTCCTAGGGGTCTCAAATTGGCCTAGTTCATTAATATTAATGAGGTAGGTCACAATTTGCTACCCACTAGGAATCGCTAGGAATCGCTAAATTCACAGGATGGTGGCCTGCTAGGGTCAGCAGACCACCATGTCCCTGATTGCTTTTAAATAAAGCAATATTTTTTTTTAATGCAGCCCGTCACCCTTAAAGGAAAAAAGGTGGCATTTAAAAGAAAAAAGGTTTCCTTTTCATTTGTTGAAGAGCAGGCAGTGGTCGCTGGGACCACTGCCTGACCTTAAAAAACATATTAGCTGCCATTCGCAGAGGGAAGGTGGTCCCTTGGTGACCCCTTCCCATTTGTGAATGGGGTACCACCTACTTGAAGTTGGTATTACAATGCAAATGTTTGGCTACCGCATTCACAGTCACAAAACATTCATGCAGATTGAATGGTCAGTATCTATATAAACTATGGGCAATTCAGTATTTGGTAGGGATGCACTAAACATGCCCCATCCAAATACTGAATTGCAAACCAATGGGTTAATGAATGGCAAAATAGGGTTTGATATATGGTAAAAGCTTTTTTGCATTGGCAAATGGCCATGTTGCAAACGCAAACTAGGTTCATACATGTGACCCTTTGTCCCTGATAAAATATATTGAAATGTTATGCCTTAGTCCTCTGACCCATATATATATATATTTAACTGTACATGTATTTATAGCTGCTCAGTGTTATCTATACATTAGCATTATTGTCTTTACACACTGCCTCTGTGGTGGCTTGAACATTCCTATAATCACATACAATCTACATTACAATTGTCACCCACTATTTGTGTGTGGATTGAATACTGTCATTACATACTATTTCAGAGTGGGCATGAACAGAATTATATTCACCCCGGACTCATCATGGGGGCTTAACACACTACACATTGTCTTTGAGGGGGCTTGAACATTATTATAAGTGCACACTAACTCTTTGGAGATATGAACATGACTATAATGACACACTATCTTTTTGAACACTCAAACTATCACTGCAAGTGCACCCTATTCCTACAGGAACTTGAATATCACTATAATCGATTCATCTATGTGGGGACTTAAACCTCACTATAATGTAAATATCTCGGTAGGACCAAAGAACACCACTATAATAACGCACTATCTTTGTGGGGGCTTGAACAGCACTATAATAATACACTATCTCTGTCAAGAAATGGACATTGCTGCCTTCATGCACTGTCTTTGTGGGGACTTGAGCATCACTATATTCACTCACTTTGTGGGAATGTGCTCATGATTGCCTTTAAATACTATCTCTGTGGCGATTTGAATATTCTAAAATCACACACTGTCTATGTTTGGACATAAACAACATAATATTCACACACTTCATGTGTGTATTGAGCATTGTCTTTACACACTATTTCAGAGGAGACAATAAAACAATTGTCTTCACACACTGTCTCTGTGTTTGTGAATACAAAATCACAATAAACACAAACTATCTTTGTGAGGACTTGAACATCATTACAATGGCACACTATATTTGTGGAGTGAAAAAAATCACTATATTCACACACTCTATCTTTGGTGACTTGAACATCACTATAGCCACACACTATCTCTTTCCAATAATGACATAGAATTTGTGTATGGGCTTGAATGTCCTTATCCTCACATTTACACTTCATGTGTAGATAGAAAATTGTCTTTACACACTATTTCAGAGATGACGTGAACACAATTGTCTACACACACCATCTCTATTGTTAGTTAAAATTCACAATAACCACATGATATCTTTGTGAGGATTTGAACATTTTTATAATCATACATTAGCTCTATGGGTATCGGACCCTCACTGTAATCAATCATTATTTTTGCGAAGACTTTGAGTTCAATATAATCACGTACTTTCTCTGTGGGGACTTGAACATCGCTATAATCACATACTTTCTCTCAGGGGACTTGAACATCACTATAATCACACACTATCTCTCAGGAGACTTGAAAATCACTGTAATCACACACTATCTATATGGGGACTTGAACATCACTATACGCACACACTATCTCTGAGGTTCCTTGAACATCAGTATACCCATGCACAATCTTTGTGGGGGCCTGAACATTCCTATAAGCACAAACACTTTATATGTGGGCTTGAACATCCCCATTCTCAATTTCTAACTGTTTGGAGACTTGAACGTTTGTATTCATACACAATTTCAGTGTGAACTTGAACAAAGTTATCTTTACATGCTATCTCTGAGGGGCCCTGAGCATCACAATAACCCCATACTACCTCTGGGGGGAGACTTGAACCACTATACCCACACTGTATCTATGTAGGGACATTCCTATATTCAAACACAACCTAAGTTTGGACGTGATCATCCTCCTTATCTTCTTTATACACTTTGTTGATATTTGAACTTTTTCGTCACACACCATTACATTTGGGACTTGAACTACCTGTGTGGGGACGTGAACATTACTATAATAAAAATGTATCTTTGTGGGTACTTGAACAAGTTTAATTTCACCCAACATCTCTGTGAGGGCTATAACAGTCCTATAATTATGAACTATTTATGTGGAGGTTTGAAGATCATTATTTTCACACATTTTGTGGATTTGGGGACTTGAGCAATGTCTTTAGGCATTGTTTCAGTGGGGATTTGAACACAATCATCTTTAAACAATATTTCTATAGACATGAAAATTATTTTACTCACACAATATCTTTACGAGGACTTGGATATGTTCACATTCATGCACAATGTGTGGGAGGACTTGAACAATCCTATACGTATACACTATCTCTGTGGGGAGTTGAGTATCATTATCTTCATACTTTGTCTCTGTGGGTAGGTTTGTCAGCATTGTAGGTATCATCTATAGAACGTCTATGGTGATACTGTAATCACAAACCACCTATAGGGGCATCATAACATACCAACCCCATGCAGACATTAACAGCACATGCCATTTCTAGGAAGATGTGGTATACTAGCTAGTTTCACCAAAAATATAAGTAACTAAACAAACATTTGGTTCCAATTGACCACTGCTTTATTCCATCTATTATTTCTATATTTATTAGTTCCCTTATCTCCTAAGATATTGAGCACTAGGACATGAATGAAATGCAGTTTTAAGTGCATTTGTTTCTGTTGTATGATTTTTTCGGACACATTATCAGCAGTATTCATTTTGTGTGTGCCCCTAGGTTATGTGTAGCAATACGTATATGAATAGATGATGATGTTGTTTATGTGTAGTACTTATGGCGGCTACTCCCAGACCCTAGCTGATCTCCCTCACTTCCATCGTCACAGCCAATCACGGTGAGTAGGGTGGAGCCAGGAGACTTAAGCCACGGCAGCGCGAGAATCTCTCTCCTTAGGCATTATCGCTACTGATAGAACGCTGCTCAGGCGCACTCTCCGCAAACAAAAACTGTTTAAATTTTCTTTTTAAAATTGTGTGTGAATTGACCACTAATTTACCTGTTTTAAAATTGTACGAAGCGCACAGGGCGGCTACTCCAAGACCCCAGCTGATCCCCCTCACTCCCATCATCACAGCCAATCACTGTGAGTAGGGGCGGGGCCAGGAGACTTAAACCCAGGCAGCGCGAGAATTTGTCTCCTTAGGCATTATTGCTACTGATAGAACGCTGCTCAGGCATGCTCTCCGCAAACAAAAACTGTTTAAACTTGTGTATGAATTGACTACTAATTTACCTGTTTTAAAATTGCACGAATCGCACAGGCCCGCTACCCTGAGACTCCAGCTGATCCCCCTCACTCCCCTTGTCCCAGCCAATTACGCTGAGCAGGGACGGGGCCAGGAGACTTATGCAGCACACAGAGCGGAGGCGCCCATCCGCACCCTTCCGGGCCCAGGGGCCTGCCACTATGCCCGTCCCTTTTCTTACTCCTTCAAAGCTTTCAAGAAGCTGCACACGACTCACTTCACCCCCCGCAAAATATGCAGGCTCTCCACCAAGATGGAAATCTACACGGATTGCAGCTCATTCCCAGAAATACGAAGACAACCTAACCTTGTCATGCAACCCAGTCAAAGACCAGCTCATCCCAATTTCCCACCCCTAGTAATTTTTTACCTCAACACCCGTTCCCTGGCTAAGCACCAATTAGATATCTTTCTTCTACTAGCTACGGACAAACCAGATATCCTGTTACTGACTGAAACATGGCTGGCTTCCGACTCCTCCCTGACATACTGGCTGCGCTTCCCCCAGACTACTACATCATTCATATCGACCGCCTCCCCTGCAAATCAGGAGGGGGGGACGCAGCAATCATACACGCTAAACTTAAATTCAATGCCTTGACCTGTCTTAAACTCCCTGAGTCGGAGAACCTGGTTATCACATTGGAATCTACTCATGACACTTTTGTCTGTGTATTAATCTATAGGCCCCCGCACTATATGCCATCGTTCCAACTATCTCTGAGTGAAAAGATTGCCAACCTTGTTATCGACCATGCCAGAGTACTTCTCGTGGGCGACTTCAATTACTGATTCAACGACCCCCATGAGGGTCCACATTCTTTTGAATTGACCGACCTCCTCACAGACTTGAACCTCACCCAACAGGTATCCTCCCCTACCCACCAAAAATGACACATCCTTGATCAAATATGGATTAATAACCTGATCATAACTACCCCCACCACGCCCCCTTGTATATGGTCCGACCACCATTTAATTAAATATATGTTACCTCATACCGACACTTGGAAAACCTCGACGTCACAGGTGGAATGGCCATGAAATGGAATGCCCTAGATAGAGAGGAATTTCTTGACACGTGGACCAGAACAACCCCCCACCTCACCCTGATATCAACACATCTGGAGCTATCTTTCTAGCTGACTTCTCGATGCTAGCAATATGTATGCCCCCCTTAAGAAAGTTAAACTTGCCCACTTGCCTCGCAGACACGCAGAGATGGTTCTCTGCCGAACTGAAATCCCAGAAACTGACCTTACGCCAACTAGAGCGGCAGTGGCGACGTAACTATACTACAGAAACGAAGTGTCAGTTTGTCACAGCACGCAAAGAATACATGAAGGCCATTCTCCTGGCTAGAGTTACCCACTTCTCTTCACGCATTCTTAACTCGAATAATAGCTCTAAGGAAATCTTTTCTATTATAGACAAATTATCCAACTCAGCCAGAGTCATCCCTAAGGCTATTCCCAAGCAAGCTCTGTGTGACTCTCTCAACGGCTACTTTATCGTCAAAATCACGACAATTAAGGCTAGTATCCCCAAACACTCCAACTCAATTTCTCCCGTCACCCATAAAAACAAACATACCATGAATAGCTCTCCAACCATCAGCTCGGAGACCTTTCAGGAGCTCCTAGTTAAGGTCAAGTCAGGAGTACCCACTGACTGCTGTCCCCCTCATATATTAAAAAACTGCTTCCCTGCCCTCACCCTTCTCAATGAATCTCTCTTGTACGGCCACATCCCTACAGCCTTAAAAGAGGCCGCAGTGGTTACTATCTTGAAAAAACCTAGAGCCAACCCCACCTGCATGTCTAACTACCACCCCATCTCCCTGCTCCCCTTTTTAGCGAAGATCTTAGAGACACACGTTGCTAGATGTCTCTCTGACTTTCGGGAAGAGTCCAGTAATCTAGAGCCGCATCAGGCGGGTTTCCGGCCAGCACACTCGACAGAAGCAGTAGTATAAGCGGTTCTGGACACCCTCCACAATGGCGCAGACAGTAGTTCCCCACAGGTCCTGGTACTCCTGGATCTTTCGGCTGCATTTGACACGGTCGACCTTACCATCCTGGCCGACCGTGCCAGACAAGCTGGCATCCAAGGAACAGCCACCAGTTGGCTAAGCTCCTTCCTATAGGACAGGTCTCAGATCGTTTGTTTAAACAAATTATTGGCCCCCAAACAAAGAATTACCTGCAGTGTCCCGCAGGGTTTCTCCCTGTCCCCCCACTTGTTTAATCTTTACATCTTCCCCCTGATTCTAGCCCTCAGAGCAGGAAAGTGACTATCTTCAACTACGCAGACGATCTCCAACTGGCCTTTACGATTGATAACTCTGATAGATCGATCATCAATTTTCAGGCCACTATGAGGTTCATTCAACTATGGATGGACCAAAACCATATTAAGTTAAATCCTGGAAAGACTGAGCTGGTACCGATTGGAGATAGTCACAAGTTCTGGGGACCACATTACTGGCTTCCAGAGATGGGATCTCTACGCCCTCCCCCTTATCTTCGGCAAAACACTCGGAGTCACACTAAACAGCGATCTCTCACTTAAAACACCAGTCGGGCTGGTGGTCTGCAAATGCCCTTTCCAACTATGTAAAATCAGGAAGATCTGCCGCCTGCTCACGCAGGAATCGCTGACCCAGGTTGTGATAGCCCCCGTTCAGTCACACCTGGACTATGCCAATGCCATCTACCTGGGCATCTCTTTCTACCTGCAAAAGTGGCTTCAGTTGGTCCAGAACCATGCAGCCAGACTGATCCTAAGACAACCCAGATGGCACTCAGCTATTCCCCTATTAAGGAAATTACACTGGCTCCCTATCTCTAAACGCTGCATCTTAATAACCGGCTGCTTGATATTTAAATCTCTGCAGAGCAAAAGCCCAAAATGTATCAACAACTTGATACTCAGGCAAACCCCTTCCGCAATCTACGCTCAGCCCACCTCTCACTCCTTCACTACCCCTCATTCAGGAGGAAGCGCCTCAGAGGCTGTAGATTTGCTGTGCTCGCCCCCAGCATCTGGAACTCCTCCGCCTTGGAGATCCGAGCCTGTTCTGACCTTATGAAATTCAGAAGATCCCTTAAAATCTGGATGTTAGAGCAAGCCTACAACTGAAGTTCTCATGGGTAACGACTTATAGCGTCTGTCCAATAAAGCGCCATGAAACTGCCCCGTGTAAGTGCGCTTTACAAAACATTTTAACATTAACATGAAATAAACTTTTACCAATGTGCCTTTGACTATATTCTGCCATTAATAATAATTAATGAGTAGATCTTCACAAGGATGGTAGCACTACTGGTGTAATGAAACTTAAAGGAGCCCCCCTGCAAGGTACGTGAAGGGGCCCCCTCCAGACTCAAGCATGAGCTCTCGGCCAAAGTAATGTGCTGAGGGGGCCCGAGGAGCTTGGGGCCCCCCGCACTGCTGAGGCTTCAGGCGCCTGTGTTACGCCACTGGGTAACACATGTTCACATCCCCAGAATGATGGTTCATTTAATGTGATTAAATAATAATACATTTACAAATTTGAAGTAAAATCCTATATCATGATGTGTAAAGGGGTGAGTGTTTGCTCCTATTTGTTTTCATCTCTTTTCTTGATCCACTTGTCGAACAGTTTAGGTTTATGATCAATTTTACACCAGTTGACCTTACATATACATTTCCAAACTGTAATTCCAAACAGCATTACACTAGTCAACTGTAGTTAAGTACAAACCCATGCGACGTATCTCTCCAGGTGTGTAACATGTATGCATTGAAATTCACATTGGTCAAACCTATCTGGGCCACAAAAGAGCCTTGTACATGTACATTGCAGTTGGGATTTAAATCTTTGAATTCGAGTTCAAAGAGTTACTATTTGTGGGTGTGAAACAGCCTTTACCACACAGTCATTATCACGTCATGCATTTACAACAAAGGGACCTATTAAGGTGCTGGGTGGAATTTCCCCTGGCCGACATCGTCTCGGTCATGGGACCGACTGACTAGCGGTTGGCGGTCCTGACCGACTAATTAGGATACTACTGTATATTTTTCAATTGGAGCATGCATTATGGCTGGAAGCACGCTCCCATTGTAAAATTAGAGGTGCAGTTCATCCCTGCACCCATGGCAGGCACCTCAAGGCTCAACAGGGGGACACCATATATGCCCCCATGACTTCCAACCAGAAGCCCGTGCACCTAAGGGGTTCCTACTGGGGGCCCCCAAGTCGAGTTCCCAATACCCTTTCTGTGTCAGAAAGACCGGCATGGAGAGGCTGCAGAACCCCAACATTGCAATCGCACAGGCACACAGAGCAGCCCTTGGGATTACTGGCCGCAATCCGACTGGTAGATGAGCTCCCCAAGTCCGTTGGAAGCCAGTCAGAAAGACCGTTCAGATTCCTCCATCGTAATGAGGCGGTCGGAAAAGGAATCGTAACAGCATATTACGATGCAGTCAGATCCTTTTCTGACCACATCGTAATAGGGCCCAAAATATTCTCCTTTCATTCAAAGCAAGTTCTTTCTTGATACTTCTGTGAAAAGATTTGTGGTGGAACAGTAAGTGAAAGTGGGGATGAGTTTGGTGTTTAATGGAACAGGATCAATCTTTGCTGTGTAGAGCATCTCAACTAAAACATAACTGCACACCAGGGGTCGATAGACTCAAAGCATCAGTTAGCTCTCATACATAACATTTCTAATTAGGGTCACATGAGAATATTTGTCTCCTGGCAGACACTAAGCGTCCCTAAAGCAATAACAATGTGCCATTGTGACAGTTTACAGATTAATGACTACTGAGGCTAAGCAGGAGCTGAGCCAGTGCCTGGAGGTCGACTCCATATGACATGATATTTTATTAAAATGATACTATGGAATCTTGTGATGCAAATAACAGCCGTTTAAGCTGCCTGTGGTACTATCACCTGACATTCGTAAGAGAGGGCAACACCAGATGACTCCAAAAAGAACATCCCAACACTGCTCCAATTTCGAAAGTTATTGAATACATGTACCTTTAAACAATACCTCATCACAAAGCACCAAAAGTACGTTTATGCTTCCAGAATACAGCTTCCTTCCCTATCACTCATGGGCTGTATGTTTGCATTGGACCCTATACCGCACTCTGCTCTCTTTTGACTAGGTTTGTTCTATACGTATACCTCATTCACACATAGATATTCTTATAAGGTAGCTCCAAACACCTTGCTTGAGAGGGCTGCTGTCAGACCCAAGAGGATGCATAGGTAGAGAGAGGAAGGTCTCTACTTTAAAGTGAAACACTCCATAGTAAGCATACTGCTGAAAGTTTGTTGTATGTGCATAGCAACGAGGAAAAAAGATTACAACATTGTGGTTTCAGCAATGATTACGATGATCACATCAAGCCATGGCATACATATGAGGAAATAAATAAATTACATAATAGAATAGGCTGGAATGTGTTTTGATTATACCAGAAGGAGTCACAGACTTGCTTAGAGGGATCCTAAATTAAAGAAGCAAAATGTTCTGAGATTGATAGGTAGTGAACAGAAAAACCAACCGTAGTAGTAAGGAGGGATAGGGTGGATAATGATTAGAGCTTAGAGGAGAGTTTGAATCTGAATTACATGGGGTTCAAGACAGTTCAGACTTTGCATATAAGGATGCTCAAGAGGTGGGTGGTGTGACAGAGAAGGTCCTGTTTTCTTATTTGTTTGGTGTAGCTATAAATGTGACCTTGACAGAATATATTAGGATTGGGATTTTAAGGTCTCATTGGTACAAATGGAAAAATTCCCCTTTTCTGTTTGGTCAGCCTGATGTTTTTTTCAGATTTGTCTTGCTGTTTTTTATACTTTGCACTCTAAGGCAGTGGTGTTCAGTGCCTAGTGTTTGTGCTCTGACCCAAATAATATATATAAATTAGCATGGTGATGAAATATACCCATGGCATGAAAACGTAGATGTAATTTGTAGACTGCAAAATATATTGTGCCATCGACTGGTGTTGCAAAGCAAACATGGCCTCAGGCTTACAATTGAAGCCTGGCTTTAGCAGTATTGAACCTGCAGTGTGACCCTTTTAAATAGATATAAACCTGCTGCTTAAATATCCATAAGTCAGCCCTCTGGAAGCCTTGTAGCTCACATGGTAAGGTACCCAGTATTTAAAGTGGAACATGAAGACAATTAACATCACCATTTAACTGCAATGACATATGTCATATGTAGAAAACCAGAGTACAGATTAAAATAGTAGTAAAGCTATCACACCACATAGAAAAATAAGTAAACAGCTATTTTTAAGTTATTACAGTTGAATTCAATGGTGAAGCGGATTTTCAATAAATATGAAGGACACATAATGTTTTGAAAGTTGCCTTTTCCTCTTCCAAAGTTCCAGGAGATTAACAGTTTTCCCTGCTGGACCTCGGCATGTATAAGGTGTTTATGCAAAATTAGTCCCAGGAGCACCAATAGCTTGAGCTGAAGAGGCATAAATTACTCGCCTGAACGTCATTCCTCAGAATATTCGGAGTGAGAATTGTGAGCATTCTGTAACTCTGAGGTGTTAAATCCTGCCTGTCTGGTCTTGTGAGCCCCATGAAATACTTGTGGCACACTTTAAAGGAAACTAACAGGATGTCAAGACAATTCTTGTGTGTCTGGTTGCTGAAAGAGCCTTCCTTTTTCCCTACCAGACTTCTGTCTCTGGTTTTGTTGTGGATATAGGTCATGGTACAAACTGACTTTCAGTGTTAGATATGGGAGAATATTGTTTGATTTCCCTATGGAACTGCCACACACACACACACACACACACACACACACACACACATACACACACACACACACACACACACACACAAACACACAACCCACAGACCCAATGTTTTGTGTGGCTGAAAGCTTTTACCATCTTTGAAATCACCTGTACAGAGCATTTTGGGCTGATTATGATGAGGCAAACAGGATCTTCTGCAAGTATGTAAGTCAGGGCCTGAGAACCTTTATTCCATTGGACAGAGAGGAACTAGGAGTGTCTTGAGGTATCCACCACCCACAGGCTAGTGAACACTACAAAGATGGACCCTTACCCAGACTTCCTCAGAATAGTGCTGACTTGCTAAAGGATACCAAGTGACCTGATCTGGCTATACTTTGAATCTATGACAGGTGAGAAGGACCTGAGAAGGTTGGACCCATTCTACTTTCAATCCAAAGACAGAACGATTGCCAAAGATCATAAGGCTGATTCCTTAAGTTGCTATAAGAACATAAAAAAAGCTATACTGAACATTTCAGTGAAGACTTAAGCTGAGCAGTGGCACATGTACGTGGACTGGACTTTGTAGGACACCTTGAGAGGCCAATGAGGTCTTCCAAACCTTGAATGTGAGCCTAACAATGCTTTAGGCACCAAAGAGTTTGGGGACGTTTTTCAAACTGTTGTCCCAGACTGCTGGAACTACAAGGGGACCGACCATAAAAAGTATCCCATTGACAATTGTACTGCATCAGATTGATTTTCAGGTTTGTCCAACATGGAAAAGAGTTTTCCTTCTGAAAAACAAAAAAAATACCTTCCCTCATTGAGATTATGAAACTTTATTAAACTTTACTGATTTCAGGCCTAGCAGGGCGTATCTACTTGGTGTATCAGACATGCACTACTCCATGGTTGGCCTCAAACCTTACCTAGGTCCTTTGAGTCTAATGTGACCATTAACCACAATTACCACTTTGTGCTTTTTGGATCAATTTTATATCAAATATTTCTAAAAATCCTATTTCCCTTTCCCAGTATTAGATATATGTCAGTTTGTTCTCATTTTGTACATAACATTTTTTCTCTATAGAGGTTGTTGCCAATTAGATCTTCAAGGAAAAGGTCTAAACTAGGTCCTTCCACCTCCTCAGCAACTCCAACCACTTTAATGTTGTTTCTGTGCACCATGCCTCTTGATCTATGGGGTTAGCCGCCATAGCCATGTGTTGTTTCTTAAGGTACTGGACTTGTTCTGCCTGCTTTTGGATGTAGACTGCCACAGTTGGATGTGCAACTTGGCCCTCCAAAGAGTGATATCTATGGTCACAGCATCTATTTTAGGTTCAAGAGTAGTAGTAAGGTAACAAATTGTGGCCATAATGTCTCCAAGAGAAGGGTCCACTGATTCTGATGTCCTGTTCCTTGGCTCAGCCATTTCAGTGGACTATTTGTCATGAAGTACTTATACATCTTATTGAACTGATTTAGAGGTTGTTACCTATGTTTCACCTTAGCCATGGGAAGAAGGCAGATAAAGAGATGCTGGGGTGGGTGTCACTTCCCCAGGGTCACCACCAGTGGACCTCAGGTGCCCAGGGGCACACAGCAGGATAGTGCAGACCGGCTTTGAGACAGCCAGATCCTCCCAGTACAGTCAGCTATGTCAGAGGCCCACTCTCCGGGCCGCTCCACAGTGATCTTATCAACTCCCTCCAAGCAGCCTTTAACGTATTTAGTATTTGTATGCGCTTCATACTGCAATACTCATGTGATTATACGACCATCCTCCCCCGTCTTTTCTTTTTTTCCCAAAGGTAACCACTTGGGTTTTCTTTAGGTTAACCTCTAATTAATTTACAGTGGTGTAATTGTATAGCTTAGCAAGGAGCCTTTGTAAACCTACACGTGTAAGACTAAAAAGCACTAAATCATCAGCGTAGAGCAGGTTGCTTATGGGAACTCCACCCATCTTTGGTGGGTGACTGTTGGTTTCTTTTAGAGCTGTCAGCAATTCAGCTATAAACAGATTAAAGAGAAGTGGGGTCAGCACACAGCCCTGTTTGACACCCTTGGTTGTCATGATTTTCCGAGAGAGATGTGTGCCGGACCCCAACTTCACCTTGACCCATGTACCTGAGTGTAACTGAATAATTGCCTCCAGGAGTTTTCGTGGGATTCCCATTTTTTTAGGTTTTCCCATAAGGCTGCCCTAGGACCCTGTCGAAGGCGGCTTTAAAGTCAACAAAACAACAAAAAACAGCCCTTGATGTTACACAAACTTTGTCGACAATTATGGCCAGTGTCAATAAGTTGGTCATGGTCCCGGATTTGGCAGTGAAGCCTGTTTGGGTCATTGGAATCAAGTTGTAGTCGTCCGCCCATGCTCTCAGCTCATTCAGGAGAATGCCTGCATAATGCTCAGCCTCAAAATCCAAGAGAGCAATTAGTCTGTAGTTGTTTGGTGATGAATGGGGACCTGATTTGTAAATTGGGTGGATAATTGCCCCACGCCTAGAATCCGGTATGATTGAGGTTCTGAGGGAGTAGTTAAAAAGGTTGGTTAGATGACCCGACCAAAGTGCTATATTTGATTTGAATAAATTCTGTGGTAGGCCATTGGGACCCGGGGCTCCGTCCGATTTTGCTTTTAACAGTACTTTAGTAACCCTTTCTTGAGTGGTCAGCAGAGCATCGGTGCAGGGGTCCAAGCAACCAGTAGACCTACTCCAGCTCTTGCTCGGACTTATTTGTGTCAACCTGGGAGCACATGCATCTGTAGGCGCTGTTCCTTCTGGGGACTTAAAGTGGTCTGCCAGAAAAGCGAACCTACTGGCTTCTTGAATGTTAGCTGTCCCGGAGCTTACTGGAGTTTTGCCGATTAATTAAGGCCCAGAATTTTCTTGCATTGCGATTTTTACTTTCCCATATTAGTTTGCACTAGAATTCATTTTGTTGGAGTTGCTTTTCTTTTTGTATTGCCTGCCTAAATGATTTTTGAGCGGATTTATACGCCGTAAGGTGCTCATTATCTCCTGGAAATTTCATTAGAGACCGCAAGGCGCTGTTTCTAGATGTCTTCAGTGCCCTTACCACTCGTGAGATTGTGCGCTGGCGACTGGCAAAGTCCGTCTGAAAGTGCTGTTTGGTTGGGAAAAGAGATATCAGTTGTACGCAAAGCGTCGACCATGCAGCAGCTAGAGAAAACCCCGGGTCGGAACAGTCTGAAATGAGAGCCAGACTTGCCTCCGTAACAGAGGGTATTATGTCATCACTCCATCTTAGGAGTTTCATATTGTCACAATGCGTTCCTGTGGATGTAATTGGAGTGGGTTTATGGAACTCTGGCTTTATTTTGAGGATTATGGACTGAGGACGATGGTCGCTTTCGGTTAGCGGGTGAATACTAAAATTGCCCAGATGTTTCAGCAGAGCCGAAATGCAGATGGTATAGTCTAAATAGGAATGCTTGCTGCGATTCGTCCAAGACCAATTTGGTGGAGTGTCATTCATGGATCTTCCATTCATTACCAGAAATCCTGCGCTGTGGAGTTGCAACACGCAAAGTTCTCCCAGACTACAGTAGACTTGGTTTGGTGGTTTGGACTGTTCCTCTACATCTGCAAATGGAAATGGGGTTAGCCCTTCACAATCTTCCATGTTACCCTGGAAGAGGTTGGTGTTGAAGTCCCCTGTGATTATACAGTCCACGTGGGGTTGATCCACAGCCAGGCCCGCACGATTTTCATTAGACGATTTAGATGGATCTTTTTTGTGCGGGTACTGGGGTTGATGTAAATGTTAAGCAATAGGAGTGGACGTTGTTTACTCCACGAGTTGATTTTGACACCCAGTAGCCAGTCTTCGACGAGGTTTAAAGGCACAATCGGACCTTTTAGATTGTTGGAGACGTAGATCGACAAGGCCCCTTTAGGGTTGCTGTAGAGACAGTCTCTAATTGCTGGTTTCCAAAATTCAATGAAGCCGGTCACTGGAGTGTTTTGGGTGGTCCACGTCTCTTGGAGTGCTATTGCAGTGTTCCCAAATATAAAAGAGTGTGTCTCCAAATTAGTGTTTTTGTTATGGAGACCACTGATGTTCCATGAGAACAAAGTAAATGAAGAATCTCAGTCCATGATTGGGGACTTTACGGATGAAAGTGCTTGAGGTATAGGTTGGACCGAGGCCTTACAGTTTGACTTTGGAGGAAGAAGTTCTCGAGGTCAGGCCCTTTTGTTGCAGGACAGAACTGCCGGGAGCCACCCCCAATCCTGCGTTTTGTCTGGATTAGAGTTTATATCCAAGGGAATTGGGTTTGCCTCTGTTGTACCTATTGCGTTTTTTTTAATTGAGCAAGGCCTAATTTTGGCTCCTGATTCAATGGTTTTGACTTTTTTCAAGGTATCCTGGTCATTTAATAGCAGTGAAGGATAATCTGGGGGGTTGTGAGAGTAGGTTTTAATGCCCCATTCCCAAAAGGTAGCCCTGTGATCAATGAATGCTCGCGCCCCGGTTGCTGATTTAAGTGACACCAGGGTTACCTCAGAGGGTTGTGTGCCTCTTGGTGGGAGGAATTCAATAGACTCGATGTCTTCCGATGTGAGGGCCTCAAAGCCCGGTACTCCATTCGCTAGTTTTATTATGTTTGACCTGTTGAGGGTGTCGTGCCGACCCTTTGAGATGTATTCCGGGGCAAAGAGTATTTTAGCCCCCTGTGTGTTACATATAGCACCCTTAATGCTAGGGCTTGTGTTCGGGTGGGGAATTCTTTCGGTTAAACAACCTACGTCTGGGCCCAGTCGAGACTGAAAAGGATTTAGTGGGCCTCTGCTCGATGTCTGAGTGTTTAAAGGTGGAATTGGTTTGTTGTTATGGATTTCTTTTACAGAGCTGGGCCCAATGATTGGGTTAGCCTGTATTGATTTGTTGTTGTGGATTACTTTTACAAAACTGGGTCCAATGGTTGAATTAGCCTGCCAAGATGAACTAGAAATGGGGGCAGGTTGAGGTTGTGTTATCATGACTGTGGTCGTTGGTTGAGTTGGGTCACTACGATTGACCCTTAATGGTTCAGTGAAGGGTTGAGACTCGTTTACTGCTGCTTCTGCAGATGTAATGATAAAGTCCTGTCTACAGCCCAGAGTTTATTGACCGACACTCGGGGTTAAATCGTCCTTAAGTGTGCTTTTACTGGGAGTTACTGCCCTGGGTGTTGGTTGAAGGGCACTTAGGACTTTGTTATTACTAGCATTTACAAATAGCGGAAATAGTTTGGGGGGATACATTTCTGAATTTTTTAATTTGTTTCTCTGTTTGCGCTGGCGTTTGCGCTCCCTCTTACTAATGTGAGGGGGAGGAACAAAGAATGTATCAGAAGTGGGAATGTCCGAAGTGGCCGGGCTGGCAGGCACCGTTGCCCTATTGGCGGTGCGAATGCCCATTTGCTGGGTCAATATTTATGGCCGAGGGCGCAGGTAGCACTGCTGAGGTGAAGGGGCCCCTGGGACCTTGAGGGACTTCTCGGTGGACAGTCTCAGTTACCAAAGATTCCGCCGCCCCGCTCGGCTGTGGCGCGGACATTGAGCCATGCGGGGGGTTGAATAGTTCAGGGATCACAGTTGAAGGTTTTTGGTTTAGCTGGTGTATACATTCAGATCGGCTGCCTCCCTTCAATTGCTTAACATCACTTATGATGGTAGATTAAAAGCCCGGAAGCGAGATTACAAGTCGATAATGGGCGAGAAGCAGCAAACCGATTGCACTAACTTGGAAGATGATTGCGCTCCTATAATTAGATTGTTTAGTTTGTCCAATTTATTATCGATCCCTGCTGTGAACAGTGCTAGTGTGTTCAGCAGGTCAACCTGAGTGTCCAATTTGTCCGAGTGATAGTTTAAAGCAGTAACTGTTGATTGAAAAGTAAGTAATAATTGGGGCCAAATTCTCGATTTAGTGGGGACATCTGACTGTGGCTCTGTTTTTGATGTTAAGTTAGGCGAGTTCTGGGGATTTTTAAAAAAGAAGGACAGGTCCGCTAACAGTTGATCATTGGATTACATTTTTTAGGATGGTTTTGGGGAGGCTATTATTTCTGCTGGTGATGCGCAAGAATGTTGTTGAGGGTTTGTCGAGTATACACTTCCCTCTGGGGGACTTGGGCATTGGAGGTTGGAGAACTTAGTAAATCAAAATTAGATACATGAACCTTTTGTGCATGTATTTGTGCAAAAATTAAGTGAGAATGTGGTGCTGGAGGGCCCTCCATAGGCACTCCAAGGGTTTGGGTTAAGGAGGCTGAGGACTTCGCTGATTGCTGAGGTTGCCGTGCTTGGGGGCTTTGGTTGAGGGTTAAAGTCAAAGGAAGCGGTTGACTAGGGCAAGCCTCTTGCTTAGGGGGATCAGATTGGGGGATCAGATTGGGGCTTAGGGGGATCAGATTGGGGCAGAAGCTGCCTTGGAGCAATTTGGTGACTTGGTAGTACATTTTGAAAGTCTCTCCCCATGCGTGTCAAAGTTGGTGATTGACTAGGGCAAACCTCTTGCTTGTGGAGGTCATGTTGGGGGGAGGCTGACTTGGAGCTATTTGGAGACTTGGTGATGGATTATGAGAGACTCTCTGAGACGGGTCCTCTGGGACGCTGTTCTGGTCAACGAGTGGGGAGCCAAAGATGTACAGGTCCATGACAGGAGCAGGCTTGTTGATTGATGATGACTGCAATTGGGACGGGAGCGTGTTTGGGTCTGCAGCTCGCTCGATCTCGAATGGCTTGTTTACCTCTAGGGGTTGAAGAGGAGCGTTCAGCTTAGCCCCACCCGGAGCTTTTCTAAAGAAGTCCAGAAGGGTGAGGGATTTTAAGCCGTTCGAGGGTGGAACATATAAAGGGTCCATACCCGTGTTATTTGAATATTGCCATCCATTTTTTGTGGAGATTTGGGGGCCTTCAGTGTGGCCTCGGCGGTCTGTGGACTCACAGGGTCAGCAGGTGGGTGTTCCGCAGCGATTTCCGAATGTTTAAGTTTCTTCCGTTTTGTTATGGGCGGAGGTTTTCTTTTTTTTCTCTGATCTTATCCTCTTAATGTTGGAGGGGTTGTTCGAGGGGCTGTTCAAGCCAGTAAAGATATAGGCTTGAAAGGGAGGAGACGTCTTGCAAACTCTCTCTATATTGCCGGCAGCGTTTAGTTAGGTTTGCTTGGTTGTGGTTGCTTGATTGTAGCTAAATTTACTTGATATTTGCTGAGTCGCAAAGCCCTAGGTGGTCACTCCAAGACAGACTGCTGGTAATGACTTGTCTTGGGAATATGTTGTCATGAACCTAACTAACCAGGTTACGAGGCCAGGGTTTTAAGCATGTGGCACCCCCCCGCACACTTAGTCCCTACCCTGCCCCCCGCCAGCGGGCACCTGTCTGATGATCCCAGTTGCCCCCTCGCCTCAGGCCCGTGCTAGGCACCTCTCCCCCCCCCCGATGCAGCCCCCACTGCCAGAGGGGTCGCACGATGGGGTAAAACGGCCGTCGCGGCCCAGCTGCAACTGGGTTGTGGTACCAACAGTGATGGAAGCAGGCTGAGGGTGTTGTTGCCAGAGTTCCACAAAACCGCTCCAAATACATTTACAGGAACGCACAGTGACAATTTGAAACGCCTAAGATGGAGCGATGACATAATACCCTTCGTCACGGAGTCAAGCATGGCTTTTATTTCAGACTGTTCCGACCCGGGGTTTTCTCCAGCTGCTGCATGGTCGACGCTTTGCGTACAAATGATATCCCTTTTACCAACCAAACAGCACTATCCGATGGACTCTGCCAGTCGCCAGTGCTCAATCTCACGAGAAACAAGGGCACTGAAGGCATCTAGAAACAGTGCCCTGCGGTCTCTAATGAAATTTCTGGGAGATAATGAGCACCTCAATGCGTATAAATCCACACAAAAATTGTTTAGGCAGGCAGTACAGAAAGAAAAGCAACTCCGACAAAACGAATTCTGGTGCAAATTATTATGGGGAATTAAACATTGCAATGCAAGAAAATTCTGGGCCTTAATTATTCACCAAAACTCCAGCAAGTTCAGCTCTGGGTCAGCTAACATTCAAGAAGCCAGTTGGTTCGCTTTTCTGGCAGAGCACTTTAAGTCCCCAGAAGGAACAGCTCTTACTGATGCATGTGCTCCCAGGTTGACGCAAACAGGTACGAGCAACATCTGGAGTAGGTCTACTGGTTGCTTGGACCCCTGCACCGACGATCCCCAGATCACTCAAAAAAGAGTTACTACAGTATTGTTAAAAGCAAGATCGGACGGAGCCCCGGGTCCCAATGGCCTACCACAGAAATTATTCAAATCAAATATAACACTTTGGTCGGGTCATTTAACCAACATTTTTAACTACTCCCTCAGAACCTCAATCATACCGGATTCCTGGCGTGGGACAATAATCCACCCAATTTATAAATCAGGTTCCCATTCATCACCAATTAACTACAGACTAATTGCTCTCTTGGACATTGAGGCTAAGCACTATGCCGGCATTCTCCTGAATGAGCTGAGAGCAAATTGATCCCAATGACTCAAACAGGCTTCACTGCTAAATCCGGGACCATGACCAACTTATTAACATTGGCCATAATTGTTGACTAAGTTTTTGCCACATCCAGGGCTGTTTTTTGTTGTTTTGTTGATTTCAAAGCCGCCTTCGACCGGGTCCCCAGGGCAGCATTTAGTTTCACCGGTTTCAGTTTGAAGTTATGTGGATCAAAAAAGTACTTAAATGAATGAACTCAATTCATGAAAACATGATCAACTTGTTTGGAAATTGATTCAATTTGAAGCTGAACTAACGGACATTACACTGTGCATTGAGGGGATTTCTATTCTCATTTGCTTGTAAAAATGCCCCACATTATGTTTGTTTTATTGTTTTGGGGTTTTAAATTGAGATCACACACTTATCGTACCTTGTTTGTCGCACCGCCAGGGACCGCCTTCCCTCTGGATGTGCTCGGCTGGGCTGGAAGCATGGTGTATGGTCTGAGGTGGGTCAATCGACTACTGTGATGAGAGTCAGCACTCGGGCCCTGTGGCGGTGCTTCCAAGGTCATGCAGCTGCTGGGAGGAGGCACACCGTTTTTATGCAGCCCAGTTTTGGGATTTAGGAGACTCGGTTGCTATGTAACAGCCATGAATAGAATGCAGCACCTTTAGCACTGCTTACTTCAGCTTTTTTTCATTGCGTGAAGTTATTATTTAGATCCTTGCTAAAGAAAAGAAAGATATCGATGTGCTGAGTATTCCTCATTTTGTGAACAAGAGTTATCATATTGTGTAATTTGATGATCAGTATCTGCAAATTCCAAAAGTGAATTCAGTGTTGTCATCCATGATGTCTTCTTTTTCCTTACCATCTGAGGACACAACACTTTCTGATCCTGTTGATAAGAAAGTAGAGGCTGTTTTCAAGAGAGGTTACACAGTTTCTAAGGATTTTGAGAAACTTTTTGATTGTCTCCAGGATCAGTGAATTATAACCCCTTTTTTGGCTCAGATGGAGGTATTAGCTTAGTACCTCTCAGATGCCACTTTAGCTATCTTTTGGTCTTTTCCCCCCACACCAGGAACCAAAACCTTTTGGGGACAAGTTAAGCTCTTTGTTCAAGAGATATGCAGAAAAAAGAAAATAGTGATGCCTTTTCAGTCGTTTCAAGAAAAGAGGTCCTTCTTTCAATAGCACAATTTACAAATTCCCATATACAAGTCATGTCCCTTTCAATGCCTGACTTATGGTCGGGGAGTCAAGTTTGCCAGCAAGACCCATCAACAGGGTCAGAAGTGACTATGCTGAGGTCAGCGTTTGGCTTCAGTTCTTCAGTGGCTTTAGAACATAACAGATCACTGGGCTCTCTCCATCATCCACCAAGGGTATCAACTTTTGTGAACCTCCTTCATGACATGGTATTTTGAGTTACAACATTATCAAAAGACATGAAGAAAAAGGATGTGATGTTGACAGAAGTGTCTGCTCCTAAAAAGGGCAAGTGTGCCAGTACTTACACCCAACTGGAGGAAAGTGCTTTACTCTATTTTCTTCTTAGTCCGCAAACCAAAAGTTATCTTTCTTGGATATATCAGCACCTCTTTTAAAAGCAATACAGGTGCCATGAATGAATATTTGGGTGATGGTAAAAATTGGAGCAGGAACTAGGCTATCAAGGAAAATAGTCCGCTTCATTTGCAGAGTTTGCTGAGTATTTCCCACTCCACTTAGAGCGCCAAGTTCTGAAAAACTCTGCAGTGCAGAGTTTTTTCCCTGCTTGCCAACATTAGGTTGCCAAGCAAGGAAAAACGTACCCCAGACCCCATCTTGGCGAAATTTCTCTCCACGGGCGGTCGCGGATGGACGCTACTGCTTGCATTGAGAAACCTTCCGTTTGCGTTGAAGAAGCTGCCACTCGAGTACAACATCTACTAGAGCAGCAGAACGAAGCAGCCCCCTCTTAAGCTGCATATGGTGCCTTTCACACTGGTTTTACAGTGAGGGACAAGAACCCAGTGCTAAAAATCAGCACTATGGCATGACTTAACGCACTCCACCACTTGCAAAACTCTGTGTAGGACAGCAGAGTTTTTTGGTCACTTTGCAGAGTTCGACATAGCAGAACTGCGCCCTTGCCTAAATAACATATGGTCAATTGTATTGGTGGTGAGTTTATATTTTATTGTTTTAAAAGCTATACTTGGAATTATTTTATAATACGTTTGTTTTATTAAATGTAATGTATATGCTATGGTTTTAGATTTTACTTACTTACTCAGTGGCAAATCTTGCCACCTACACTGACCCTCCTCACACATTTTTTGGTGCACACTCTACTCTCTGTCTATTATTCTGATCTTTAAATCACTAAAAATAAATATTATCACAATATTTGTTCATATATCATCTAATAAAGTCACTAGTTTGAAAAGAACCTTCCTCTTCTAATAAAAATATACTTCCCGATGCTGTGGGCATAACATTGCTTCCATTCACTGTCTCCAGGGACGTATCCCTTAGCACAATGCAGCACTATTCACTCATTCCTCTAGCCATATTAGTATGTGAACAAAGGCAAAAAAAACATAAAGACTCAGAATTCCTGATACAAGCATTAAAATGTAACAACAGGCATTGATGCCTCAAAGTTATTTACTAAAAATGATCAGATACATTTACATCATATCTCAGTGCAGTGCAATTACAGATAAGGATCAAACGACAATTATGAGGAATTTTGGAATTAGAAACAGGCCCTTATTTCCTTTAGTAATATGTATAAACCACACACAATTTTAAGACACTAACGGTCTAAATTCAAGTAACCTCAAGTAAATAAACTTCTATTTTAATACTTAGGAAAAAGTTAATTTTCATTAAAAATATTTGGATAAATACAGGATTATGGAGCGCTCATTTGAAATGTCTGTCCTTTCTGCTGCTAGCATGTGTATCTGATGAGCAAATTGTGTTTAATTGCAAAGTGTGGCAAAAGGGAATTAAAAAAAAAGATGTTCAGCAAGTCATTTTTTGTCATTTAACAGATGGTGTCTTGTCCTCACAGCGCAATCAAATCCCCACAGTGAGAGTGTGTTATGGCACCCAAGTCCCCATGCGAATACTGACACAAACACACACACACAGCTGTCATTTCATTACATTCACAGTTTCAGTATCTTTATCGTGCATTGAAAACATCAATCCGAGCATAAACAACTAATTTGCTCAGTACAGCTTATGTCATAATGCCTGCAGCCAAGTTTAAAATCAGGTCATGGAGCACCGAGGAAGATGCACTTTAAACAATAACATTAAAACTGACTTTTAGTTTATTAACTGTTTTTATACAATGCACAGTGGCCAGCAGAAAGGAGAGCTTGTTGATGCTACTCATTCTAAACTCCAACATTTTATGTCATCTGATTTATATTAAAATGATTGTAATATGTGTTTGCAACAAATTACTAACTGCTTGTGGATGAATTTTCTCTTCCTACTGCAGCATCTGCTTTTGTTCGTCATGTCTGCACCATACTTTCTCTTTCACACAAGGAAGCAATATTCTAACAATGTAAGTAATTTTTGGAATTCTAATGGTGTAACCTAGAAATATAAGGAATAAAATATCTTCTGTCATATGTTAAAATTATATTGCATGTCATATCTGCCTCTGGCCTCCTTCCTCTATTGGAAAAAAACTAATCTGTGACCTGTAGTAGCCTTATAATGTACAGCTTATATTACTTTTTCCTATGCATAATTTATCTCCGTTCATATTTACATGTATATATATCGTTCTCTTTGCCTCATTCTCATCCAGCTTCTCTTCATAGCACTGTGTATCACCTTAATCTCATAACTCTGCCTTCTTCAAACTTTCTATTTCATCCAATAATCAGAGTTTCTGGAAATTATGTATCCAGAGCACATTAACCAGTGAAAGTGGAGTTTAATCTGATGGTGTCAGATGATTCTTTGCATCTGGCCTTTGACAAATGTTGCAGCTGCCTGCCATCTCAGCTTCCAGAGTCACCAAAGAAGAATTGTCCAGTTTATCACTGGCAAAAGTTGAATCACGTGCATTATGTAAAAGTCTGATGTATTCATTTTGACTTTTTCCTTCTAATTCAGCCATGCAATGCGTTTTTATGAAAGATCTCTCATATGATTGCCTCTTCAATTCTCTCAATGCCAGTCATTGGTTCTGGAGTTCGAAGCTTGTCTTTTGTCATTTTTGTGAAGCTTGCCTATAATTTATGTCTGTGACCCTTCACTTCAGAATTGTGTTTGTTTTATCTTTCTATGGAGGCATTCAATTAGCCCTTACACTACTTCTCTTTGCATAATTACGAGGACCCAAAATCTCCTTAAAACCTATTGTAGACACTTCTTCAAATGTATATATGTTCAATCAGTGGTCAAGTGAAGATTATTTCAGGTTAAAGGAAAGTGCTATGAAATATATTTTTCTCTGTTTTTATTTTATTTTCATCAGCAAAAATGTATTGGAATCTTGATACTTTCAAAACCATTTGAGTTCCTGCCTGTAATTTGTGGTCCCCTTGCGAGATGCAGAGAAGCATAACCGTATGCTTTCATACTTCCAAGATAATATCTTAAATGTTTAGCTATGGCTCTCATGTTGCTCCTGTTGACGAACTGAATGCTATTCAGTGTATCAACCTGGGAATTATAAAGGGCTGAGCAGGAGCTGCATTTAGTGTGACCCATGCAAATTATGACTTATTAGCCAAGGCACACTGTGGGTTAATACACTATATTTATTTGCAAGCATTGAACAGTGAAAACTGGTTATGAAAAGAAACATTAATTAGCGTACAGTCAATCATAAGACAGAAAAGCGCTAATTACAATGAGTGCAGATATTCTGTGAAGAAACTCAATGGCATCATAATCAAGAGGCATAAAATACATAGCATGAAAAAAACAGGTGTCATCTTTAATTTGTGAGCACATTCCAAAGGTCAATAGGTCAGGGCACAAGGCAACATCTCATTTGTCCTGTCATGTTGAGCCTTCCAAAACATGGAAATGTTCTGACAGCTAGAGGAAATGTGGTCTCTTACAATGCCTTCTAGAGTAAAACAGGCTCCTGCTGAGCACTGGAGAATCCTCTTCATGCTTAGATATCACACAGGACTTTCACAGGAGAAGGAGCTCTGACTGCTTCACTGGTGTCTTCCTCATTATAAAGGATGGAGAGGGCACATTTTCCTAGATCCATTACATATGACAAAATACCTATCTGTAGGCTTTAATGTAAGGAAATACGAATTTGACTTTAACATAGACTTTCCATAATAAACAGATCTAGCCTATGTCATCTGAAATACTTTTCTCCTAGTGGACCTGTCAGGCCTTGAGCTGTTGGAATTGTCTAACCAGCAAAAACAACTGAGGACTCATGTACTGAGCTTACGTTTTCGAAAAGGTAATAATCAGTCACAAATAACAGTTGGCAAAGAAAATTATTATGGGCCAGATGTACCACCAGTTTTTGCGGTTGCAAAGCGGAAATCGACCCATCTCAAAAAACGGTGAAAGTGGTATGAACAAACACTATTTTGTGAGTTGGTGACCCGCAAAATAGTTCTTGTGCATTACTATTAGGAGGGGGAATGCCAAGGGCATCCCTTCCTGATGGAGAATCAGAATGGTATGTACCATAATTTTGTGACTGCAGTCTAACACCTACTTCAAGTACGTGGTATGCCACTCACAAATGGGAAGGGGTCCCCTGGGGCCCCTTTGTGAATGGTTGCAAAAATATTTTTTAAGAGCAGGCAGTGGCCCCACAGACCACTGCCTACTTTTAAAAATGAAACAGAATGGTTTCATTGTTCTTGTTTAAAAGCATCCCATTTTCTTTTAGGGAAAACAGACTGCATTTAAAAACATACATGCTTTATTGAAAATGCAGTCAGAGACATGGTGGTCTGCCGACCCCAGCAGTCCACCACCTCTGTGAGTGCTGGCAATTCCCAATGTGTCACAAATTACGACCAACCTCATGAACATTCATGAGGCAGGTCATTTACAACCCCATTAGGAATTGCAAACAGTGTCTGAGACACTATTGTCCATTACATTTTGCGACTCAGAATTTGCGACTCGAAAAATGTAAGGGTCCTACATCTGGCCCAATATACAAGGGTAAATCTTCCATATCGACAGTTAATTGAGGGGGTAACCAGCACAAAATCCTTTGCCTACTATGATAAACTGTGCAATTTCATGTAGCAAAATAACTGCATGTTTTATTAGAGAGTTCTACCTCTAAATGCATATTTACTTTAATATATGCTTTTCACAATCAATATGACAGGCTATTCAAGTCAATCATTTTATTATTGGCTTCTCATCATGCCAACTCAAGCCTAGTATAGCTCTTTATAATTCTTGCCATCCGTATCCACACTATACTCATTTTGTTGCACTTGAAGGAAGTACTTTTGCCTCCTTTAGAATTGCATCTCCCACATATTTGAGTGTGGTCTGAGAATTCTTTATCAGAGGCTGAATTACATTTTTTCCACATCTAAAGCACATCATATATTTAACATCTTCTATAAGCTTTCCAAGTGTAAAGAAAATCACATTTGACAAATCAAAGGACAATCACTCCTCAGAGAGTCTAACAAAGATCATTGAATTTACAGAGTTTGTTCGAGTGGATCACAAACACCAAAACCCTTCCTACTAGGAAATCTGTGAAAGTTCCATCTAACAACATATCTGCTTATAGCCTCAACACAGTATAATAACAATCCATCCTTACAAGGCTATTGTCTGCTGGGCTGACTGACTTTGTCATATTGATTCAAGATAAACAGATGAAACCTTTACCCTTCATGATTTCTTTACACCTTAGCCATGACAGGTCTATTCAAATGCTCATAAACCTGCAACCATCATGCAAACAGATATGAACTTATAAATATGTGTAGAAATACAGTTGCAGAAAAGATATACAATCAATGTAGATGGGGTCAATCAGGGATCATCACTTCAACATTTGCCAGAGTAAGTGGCAATGCAATAGCCCTTGCCCACTACGGTAATCTTTGAGATTTCATGCAACTAAACATCTGTCCATAGCCTGTACCACCACGTAATAACCAACTATGAAAAGCTTGCTGGCTTTGAAGTGTGCTCTTCACAATGAACAAGCTAAGCAAACTGCCTTTTGTATAATGTTTCTTAATAAGAACACCAGACCTAAGTCATCTAATATTATTTATTTTTATTTATTTCTTTGTTTCGGCCACCTTGGCCATTAAAGACACATACATAAAAACACAGGAACATAACAATATGCACATACAAATCTTTTTTTTTTTTTTTAAAAAGGAAATTCAAAAGATTAAATCTTTAAATACAGAATTCATTATAAACATCCTCATAAAAACATTAACAAAGACACCAAGGCTACATCTCATTTTTTGTCTGGTTGCTAAGCATGTACCAGGTTAGGAGGGATATTTCGAAGAACAACAAGGATTTAGCTGCTCAAAGTATTTGGCCAAACTTCCTGCAAACAATGTACACAGAATAAAGAAATCTACTAATGCTAAATACAATGAATTGAGAAGTATTAGTTTTAATAATTCTATATGCCGTGATACAAGATCTTGTTCCTAGGAGGGAGCACAGGGGTTTGATCCACCTTTTTCGTGCTTTTTAATATGCTTTACAAATAAACAGCATATGAACTTCATCCTCCGAGCAAGAACCTAAGCACATTGAACACTTCCCATGTATAACATTTGGACATTCCGGTTTTCTCTTAGACCAACGTTCCAGATTGGAATTTAGCATAAGATTCCCATACCTGAATTTCAGAAATAGAGACTTCGCAATGGGAGGCTATATTTCATCTAAAAAAAACTCAAAGGAGGGATCATCTTTAAAGATTAAAAATTCTTGGGTTAAAGACCCGGTTCTATTTTCATTCACTAACCGGTTAGTTATGTAGGACCAGAAGGCTCGTTTCACCATGGACTTGGCGAAGGGTGGTTGGTTTTCTGGACTCTCCCATAACTGAGGCAAGCCCAGAATTGAAAACCATTTTTTAATGTGTCTGAGCCACAGAACGGAATGAAAGGAATCTAAACCCAATATCTCCTGGAGGCATTTCCTATAGTCGATCAATTCTGGAGTAGACCATTTCCTTATCCAGAACATTAGTGGTCTAATGGTTATATGGTTGTCAGTTCTCTTAAGATTCAGATCAAATTGAAGAGGAATCAACGGTGTGCTGGTGGGTACCCTTACGATTGATCTCATGAATTTGTTATCCAGGCCATGGAAACTGTCCCTTGCCCAGGGTCCCCATATCTCAGCCCCGTAAAGGGCAGCAGATTGGATTTTAAATGTAAAAAGCTCAAGCACAGGAGTCACACTTTTACTTATACTGGCGTTAAGTTTGCTAATGACTGGCTTGACGTTATGGGCATAAGACACCTTATTTTTCTCAATTTGGGCCTTCCATGTCAGGTTTGAATCAAGCACCACCCCCAGATAGGAAAAGTTATCGACGGTTTCTAAAACTTGACCATTTAAATTTAGAGTCCCTCTATCCGGTTTACAGGGATTCAGTGCCATACACTTAGTTTTGTCAACGTTTATCTCTAATCCTTTCTTCACACAATAAATATTAAAGGAATTCAAGAGCGCCTGGAGGCCTTTCTTGGTTTGGGATATTAAGATGGTGTCATCCGCGAAAAGCAACGCAGGCACCCTTTCTCCATTTAGTTGTGGTGAGTCATTGGCACAACCGTTCAGATGATCAGGGATAACGTTAACAAATAATGAAAATAAGGTGGGGGCCAAAACGCATCCTTGACGGACACCATGCTCTATTGGGATATTACGCGTCAGTTCACCATTTGGACCCCACCTGATGTTGGCATGGTTCCTAGCGTGCAACTCAATTATTTGAACCAGAAGGCATCCTGGCAATCCAGCTTCACTTAGGGATCCCCAGAGTAAGTTGCGGGGGACAAGGTCAAATGCCGCTCTCAGATCTACGAAAGCGACATACAAATGACCTTTCCTAATGTGTACATATTTCCAGTATATAAAACAGAATCTAAAGACCTGGTCTATGGTGCTGATCTTACCCCTAAACTCAGCTTGAAATTTGGTAAGTATTATTTTTTCCTCCAGCCAGTCATTTATCCTAAATAATAAGTGCTTGGCATAAAGTTTTTGCAGGGTGTCCATCAAACTAATTGGTCTATAGTTTGATGGGACAGATCTACTTCCCTTTTTAAAAATCAAAACAACTTCTGCTGCGCGCCAGCTATCTGGGAATTGACAGTTGCTAGATAAAGCGTTAAACAAGCGATTTATATACGGAGCCCAGACTTCAATCTCAAGTTTATACAGGTCACCCGGTATTTTGTCGGGACCAGGAGCTTTGCTGTTTTGTAGTTCAGTGATTGCCCTTTTCGTTTCATCTAGTGTGAAGTCAAGACATTCCATCGGGGGTGGCAACCATAGAGTCTCATCTGAACCACTGTCATATTGTTTATAAAGAGTTGTGAAGTGCGTCACCCAAGTCAGTTCGTCTAGGAAAGTATCTTTCACAGCTCTACCTACGTGGCCCTCATTTGCAACCAACCTCCAGAATCCAACATTGTCCTTGGATTTGGCAGCAGCCAACATATCCACCCAAACGACTCCTCCCATAACTTTTTTGAAGTCCTTTGAGTGTGCTTGTATGATTCCCTTGCGACTCTGACATCATCTTTCGATTTGTTTTTGATAGCAAACAGGAGCTCCCTCTTGGCCAACCTACATGAATGGTCATACCATAGTTTACCATGACACCCAACTCTTACATTTTGCTGCTTTTTTTTTGGCATTTTGGTCAATCAAGTTTTTAACTCCTCAAAAAACATTTTGTGTAGTGCAATGAAATGATCATAATGATCGGGTGAGAAGGAGTGTCCAGCTATAGGCCTGAACATTGTGTCAAAGAGTGAGTATACCATTGCCAGGGCATTTCCTTGAGCAAGGATGTGCGACCATTTTAATGCACGTCTATTGTTACTGACATGTACCTGATCACACAAATTGGGGTTGGAAGTCTCAGTGGAAAATAAAACAGAGGGGTCACTAAACATAGCTGCATCAATATAAAGTTCAAGGGGATAGTGGTCACTCTCATCCCTATTTGCCACCTTGAGGTCAGCCATAAAATGCCAGATACTCAATGAGACAAGTATGAAATCCAGGTTACTGTCGGACTTCGCAAAAGTTGGTTGTTTTGTTAGATCAGAAGGGAGACGGCCATTACATGCTCTAAGACCATAATCTGCTCTTAACCTCATTAATTGCACAACCAAAGCCGAACATTTGACACAATTTGAAGTCTCAAGCTGAGGAATGTTATAAGCTTGATCTTCATCCTCAAAAACATCAGCAAGCCCTAGAACGGGTTCAAAATTGCAATTTAGGTCGCCGCCCAGGATCACTGGGGCATCACCAACCACCCTTCTCAAGAAGCTATCCAAGGTTTCGAGAATGGGAGAAACTTTGAAATGTGCAATGGGTCTATTATAAACATTAATAATGTAACATTCAGCCCCATTCAAATTTACAAGTTTTAGAGCCAAAATATCAGGGGTGCCTGTATCTATTAGATCAACCTTAATCTTCAATGTAATTTTGACCCATATGATGAGTCCCCCCGAGGGCCTCCCCCTATTAGACTGTAATGCCTCTGTGCCAAAAGTTTTGTACCCTATCCTGTGGGGAATGTCTATTGCCCATGTTTCTTGCAGTAGGCAAAGATCACTAGAGTCAATATAATCAGCCCAATCTGGGTCCCTCAGATTTTTATTGACTCCTGCAATGTTCCAGGACAATACGAGCAATAATGGATTAGCCCCACTACCAGGACAGGTGGACTTAATAGTGGCCAATACTGGTGCCACTGATGGTTTCACACTATCTTGCAACGAAACACCTACAGAGTGTCGTTCTGGTTGAGTGACTAGACCCCCTGCTACATTGTCGGCTTCATCACCATGACAACCCTCTCCAGAACACGCCAAGTTCGCTACTAGAATACATTTCTTATTCAGGTAGTCCCCGGTTTTACAATAATTATTGTCTCCCTCTCCCCCATCCTTTCATTCCTCACTATTTTCATGTTTGAAAAGGATATTCTCATCACCGGGTGGGTGGTAAGTACCATAAAGATTAATGGTGTGATTTGGCGAGGTCTCAAGTCAGTCAACTCCATCTAAGCTACTAAACCTGTTGAAAGTAGGGACTCCATTCCACACATTTCGAATACCCTGTCTACCCAAATCGGGGCCAAATCCGGAATGGTGATTGATCGTGGTCCAATTACCCCCATAGTTGGGGCGCCTCGGAGGGGGGTAAAAGAAAGATAGGGGCCTAGCTTCAATGGATGAAATGCCTGCATATGATTTCCATGTACATAACTGTTGGGCACTATGGGGTTCCTCAAATGAGATAACAATACAGTCACCCGGAATTGATTTGACTATAGAACCAATCCAAGGGACCCTGCGAACCATGAGAATTCTACTTTTCATGTGATTGGGAACAGGTTTATTTGAGTTTAGCCAGTGGATCACCTTGTTTTTTAAGGATAAAAAAGTTTCTTCGTGTTGATTGTCTAGTTCAGAGACCCCAGTAAGTACGACTACAAAAGGACTTGCATCAGGGGGCAGATCTATGTATCCTCCCTTAATGTTGTCACAAGCGTAGGGTGTCTGAAGATTGTGATTATAAGTTTTATTTACGGAGGATCTATAAGCCGAGGACTTATTTGTACCAGAAGCAGTGTGTACAAGAGGAAGTGTGTCGGCAGAGGACTTATTTGTACCAGAAGCAGTGTGTGCAGGAGAATGCGTATCGACAACACTCACTATCTGGGGTTTCCTATTTGGTACATGACCCTTCAAAAGTGGTTTGTTAACAGAATTACCTTTAGGGGGGTTCAAGGGGGTTGCAATAGAATTATCTGCAACACTCATGTTCTGATTTGCAATTTTTGCTGCATCCTTTTTCGAATGCTGTGTATTAGATGGATTTATTTTTGAAGATGCCAAAGTGGCCGTAGTAGGGGCCGATGTGGGAATTGCAGATGCATCACTGCCATTAAGACTTAAACTGGACAGGGTGATAACACTTTTTTCCACCTCAAGCAGCTGATTTTTAATGCAAGTTAACCTAACTTCTAGCGGCCTAAGAAGTTTTTTTAATATCTCCCATACAAGTTTCAAGAACTCCTCTTTGCCCCCCTCTGACTCGACCATGGATGTAGTAATTTTCTCATCCCCGACAACAGGGGGGCCGACTATTGTATCTAGGTTTAACACTTCCATTTTATCACAACTATTAGGCGTTTGCATAATTGTAAGCGTCTGATGAGGCGTGCTAATTGCAATAGCCGGTTGAGTGGCCCCCCCTGTGAAACACTGTCTTGTGGCTACTTTAGCCTTTTTCCTGGCATACACAGACATATTTTTTCGTTTTCTCTTTTGTTTAGGTTTTGCCTTGTTATCTCCCTGGTTACTCTTAGACTCTTCTTTCCCTGAGGCTTTCACCCCCGTAACATCCTCCAACAGTGTATCTACTTTGGTTATATTTTCAGATATGTTACTAATAACTAATTTGTGTATGGGGTCTGAATTAGCGTCAACAGAGATAGCTATTTCCTCAGGAACAGGATGCACCTCGACCAAAGTAATAATGGGTGTGGGACCGCTAGTGCGCTCAGGTGTTTTTGATGTGGCAATGCTACCTAGGGATGATTTTTTCCTTAGTGCTATGTCTAAGGACTGTCTTCTAGCTGCCTCCAACTTCAGCGACACTCTATGCTGCAGTTTTGTGATCTCAATATCAATGTTTGTATTGGTCCTTGTAATAAAATCATCCAGGGTCCCTGTAGCCTTTTTCCCAGACTTTGCAGTCCTGCTCCGACTTTCACGCCAAGACGTCATTTTTCGATAGCCCTGGGGCTGGAGTAAACACAAATAAGGCTTGTTACCGTAGCTATATCACACAGCCAAACAACCAAAAGGGGAGGCCCAGTCCGGTCTTGCTCGGTCTGTAACGGCCTGAAACAGCCCGCCCTTTGCCCGGGCTTCGCTCCGTGCTAGGCCCCGCGCGCGTCCCGCTTGCGCGTTGAATACTTCCTGTTTATAACGGGAGGTGGGCGGGAAGAGGACCAGCTGCGGCGAGTCAGCTGGCGCAACGCCCGCTGGTCCTCGCAGTCCCGCAAGGGCTGTAAGCAACTCCAGCCAGCTCCTCGGTGATCCCCGGTGGTGTAGGGCAGTAGGCAACTCCAGGCAGCTCCTCGGTGTTCCCCGGTGGTGTAAACCTCGAGCGGCTCCCGCGGAGCGGGGGCCGCGAGGAGTGGTGTGCAGGACACAAAACAAAGTGCTTTTATCAGAGATAAAGCAGCACAGCACGTCGACCCTCTCTCAGCGCCAAGCACTGAGGTCCCGACCCGCAGTTCTTTAACACCAGGCGGGAGGGGGGCGGGAAGAGGACCAGCTGAGGCGAGTCAGCTGGCGCAACGCCGGCTGGTCCTCGCAGTCCCGCAAGGGCTGTAAGCAACTCCAGCCAGCTCCTCGGTGATCCCCGGTGGTGTAGGGCAGTAGGCAACTCCAGGCAGCTCCTCGGTGATCCCCGGTGGTGTAAACCTCGAGCGGCTCCCGCGGAGCGGGGGCCGCGAGGAGTGGTGTGCAGGACACAAAACAAAGTGCTTTTATCAGAGATAAAGCAGCACAGCACGTCGACCCTCTCTCAGCGCCAAGCACTAAGGTCCCGACCCGCAGTTCTTTAACACCAGGCGGGAGGGGGGCGGGAAGAGGACCAGCTGCGGCGAGTCAGCTGGCGCAACGCCCGCTGGTCCTCGCAGTCCCGCAAGGGCTGTAAGCAACTCCAGCCAGCTCCTCGGTGATCCCCGGTGGTGTAGGGCAGTAGGCAACTCCAGGCAGCTCCTCGGTGTTCCCGGGTGGTGTAAACCTCGAGCGGCTCCCGCGGAGCGGGGGCCGCGAGGAGTGGTGTGCAGGACACAAAACAAAGTGCTTTTATCAGAGATAAAGCAGCACAGCACGTCGACCCTCTCTCAGCACCAAGCACTGAGGTCCCGACTCGCAGTTCTTTAACACCAGACGGGAGGGGGGCGGGAAGAGGACCAGCTGCGGCGAGTCAGCTGGCGCAGCGCCCGCTTGTCCTCGCAGTCCCGCAAGGGCTGTAAGCAACTCCAGCCAGCTCCTCGGTGATCCCCGGTGGTGTAGGGCAGTAGGCAACTCCAGGCAGCTCCTCGGTGATCCCCGGTGGTGTAAACCTCGAGCGGCTCCCGCGGAGCGGGGGCCGCGATGAGTGGTATGCAGGACACAAAACAAAGTGCTTTTATCAGATATAAAGCAGCACAGCACGTCGACCATCTCTCAGCGCCAACTATTATATTTTCAATGCACCACACAAGAGTATAGCTTATCAAGCTAACCATCTCAGGCTTACAGTTTTTAGAGTAAGCTTTTCCATAAGACAACCATCAGACACATAGTCAGAAAACTAGAAAGGTTTACAAAATTCCCAAATACGTGCTGATAAGGATTCTTATACAGCAAGCCTTCTATACCCACGGTTTATCACACTGACTGCCCAACACAAAAAACATTGCCTACTATGGCACACATGTGAGATTCCATATTACATCATATCTATCTGGAGGATTTAAAATCGACTATTGATATTTCAACCTTAAATGTCCAGCGACCTAAACACCTGCTTTTCAGAATAAATGTGTCAGGCCTATTGCCATTATCATAACACTTAATCACAGGCAGTTCAGGCATAGAGTCAGAATCACTTCATTGAGTGTAGATTTTGCTATAAGCTAAAACTTGGAATACGAGTAGTGTTTCAATGGAAGAACATACATTTGGCCTATTCAAATCCAGAGAACCAAGATGTGGGTGTCGCCTATGCCCCTCTCTCAGTAAGACTTCCAAAGCTCTTTTTTGATTGCACTTTCACGCTGAAAAAGAAAGCCCATGATGATTAGTGAGGCCCTGGGTCTAAAAAACACAAAACTGAAGTCTGGAGCGTAAAGTTAATAACCACACTCCTCTCATCTGTGTCTGTAACGGCCTGAAACAGCCCGCCCTTTGCCCGGGCTTCGCTCCGTGCTAGGCCCCGCGCGCGTCCCGCTTGCGCGTTGAATACTTCCTGTTTATAACGGGAGGTGGGTGGGAAGAGGACCAGCTGCGGCGAGTCAGCTGGCGCAACGCCCGCTGGTCCTCGCAGTCCCGCAAGGGCTGTAAGCAACTCCAGCCAGCTCCTCGGTGATCCCCGGTGGTGTAGGGCAGTAGGCAACTCCAGGCAGCTCCTCGGTGTTCCCCGGTGGTGTAAACCTCGAGCGGCTCCCGCGGAGCGGGGGCCGCGAGGAGTGGTGTGCAGGACACAAAACAAAGTGCTTTTATCAGAGATAAAGCAGCACAGCACGTCGACCCTCTCTCAGCGCCAAGCACTGAGGTCCCGACCCGCAGTTCTTTAACACCAGGCGGGAGGGGGGCGGGAAGAGGACCAGCTGCGGCGAGTCAGCTGGCGCAACGCCCGCTGGTCCTCGCAGGCCCGCAAGGGCTGTAAGCAACTCCAGCCAGCTCCTCGGTGATCCCCGGTGGTGTAGGGCAGTAGGCAACTCCAGGCAGCTCCTCGGTGATCCCCGGTGGTGTAAACCTCGAGCGGCTCCCGCGGAGCGGGGGCCGCGAGGAGTGGTGTGCAGGACACAAAACAAAGTGCTTTTATCAGAGATAAAGCAGCACAGCACGTCGACCCTCTCTCAGCGCCAAGCACTAAGGTCCCGACCCGCAGTTCTTTAACACCAGGCGGGAGGGGGGCGGGAAGAGGACCAGCTGCGGCGAGTCAGCTGGCGCAACGCCCGCTGGTCCTCGCAGTCCCGCAAGGGCTGTAAGCAACTCCAGCCAGCTCCTCGGTGATCCCCGGTGGTGTAGGGCAGTAGGCAACTCCAGGCAGCTCCTCGGTGTTCCCCGGTGGTGTAAACCTCGAGCGGCTCCCGCGGAGCGGGGGCCGCGAGGAGTGGTGTGCAGGACACAAAACAAAGTGCTTTTATCAGAGATAAAGCAGCACAGCACGTCGACCCTCTCTCAGCGCCAAGCACTGAGGTCCCGACCCGCAGTTCTTTAACACCAGGCGGGAGGGGGGCGGGAAGAGGACCAGCTGCGGCGAGTCAGCTGGCGCAACGCCCGCTGGTCCTCGCAGTCCCGCAAGGGCTGTAAGCAACTCCAGCCAGCTCCTCGGTGATCCCCGGTGGTGTAGGGCAGTAGGCAACTCCAGGCAGCTCCTCGGTGATCCCCGGTGGTGTAAACCTCGAGCGGCTCCCGCGGAGCGGGGGCCGCGAGGAGTGGTGTGCAGGACACAAAACAAAGTGCTTTTATCAGAGATAAAGCAGCACAGCATATCAACCCTCTCTCAGCGCCAAGCACTGAGGTCCCGACCCGCAGTTCTTTAACACCAGGCGGGAGGGGGGCGGGAAGAGGACCAGCTGCGGCGAGTCAGCTGGCGCAACGCCCGCTGGTCCTCGCAGTCCCGCAAGGGCTGTAAGCAACTCCAGCCAGCTCCTCGGTGATCCCCGGTGGTGTAGGGCAGTAGGCAACTCCAGGCAGCTCCTCGGTGATCCCCGGTGGTGTAAACCTCGAGCGGCGCCCGCGGAGCGGGGGCCGCGAGGAGTGGTGTGCAGGACACAAAACAAAACAAAGTGCTTTTATCAGAGATAAAGCAGCACAGCACGCCAACTATTATATTTTCAATGCACCACACAAGAGTATAGCTTATCAAGCTAACCATCTCAGGCTTACAGTTTTTAGAGTAAGCTTTTCCATAAGACAACCATCAGACACATAGTCAGAAAACTAGAAAGGTTTACAAAATTCCCAAATACGTGCTGATAAGGATTCTTATACAGCAAGCCTTCTATACCCACGATTTATCACACTGACTGCCCAACACAAAAAACATTGCCTACTATGGCACACATGTGAGATTCCATATTACATCATATCTATCTGGAGGATTTAAAATCGACTATTGATATTTCAACCTTAAATGTCCAGCGACCTAAACACCTGCTTTTCAGAATAAATGTGTCAGGCCTATTGCCATTATCATAACACTTAATCACAGGCAGTTCAGGCATAGAGTCAGAATCACTTCATTGAGTGTAGATTTTGCTATAAGCTAAAACTTGGAATACGAGTAGTGTTTCAATGGAAGAACATACATTTGGCCTATTCAAATCCAGAGAACCAAGATGTGGGTGTCGCCTATGCCCCTCTCTCAGTAAGACTTCCAAAGCTCTTTTTTGATTGCACTTTCACGCTGAAAAAGAAAACCCATGATGATTAGTGAGGCCCTGGGTCTAAAAAACACAAAACTGAAGTCTGGAGCGTAAAGTTAATAACCACACTCCTCTCATCTGTGTCTGAAAAAAACCCTCTGTAAATGATCTAAGACCATTTCATATGGGTGCCCATGAAAGTTTAAGCTTGGGAAGCTGGCTAAATAAACACATTGATCACAGCTGTCTGTAGAGCAAGCTGTTTTTTGTAGAAGCACATAACTTTTGCCTAATCAAAATATGTACTCCAGACTATCAACATAAGGACGGAGATTGATCGCATAATGCCTGGCAACAGATGCAATTTTTCTTTTTTTTATAGAGTTTCATATAGCGCGTACTTGACCCGAATCGGGTATCAGAGCGCTTTACATTGCACCAGTTGCATTACATGAGGACACATTCATTTTTGTTAGGCACGGGGAGATTAAGTGATTTTCCCAGAATCACAGGAAGTTGAGCATCATTGCCGAGACTCGGACCCAGTTCCCCAGATTCGAGGTCGACCGCCCTACGCGTTAGGCCAGTTTTCAGCCAGATCCCATGAGCTTGCAGATGGACAGATAAATGGTATGTGAGTGATGGGATGAAAGTTGGTGAGGTCATCAGCGTCCAGTGTAGGATTCTTTAGGAGTATGACTATCTGGCCTGGCTTGAGAGGGTCTGATTAGATACTTTGAGAGCAGAAAGCTTTGGAAATGGAGAGTACGGTTGTGAGGGAGTTCCCTGACTGAGCTTTGATGAAGGGAGAGGGCATGACATTATCTTTATAAGCAGGGGTGTAGCTAGAGGGAGGCGGGGGGGCAGTCCGCCCCAGGCGGCATTATTTTTGGGGCGGTGGCCGTGCGGCACTGGTGGCCCATTGCGGCGGCGTTTACAATTTGTTTGGGACACTCACTGAAGCTACTGTCAATTACAGTAGTGTCAGTGTCCACGAATAAATTATAAAAGCCGCAGCAACGTGCCACTAGTGATGCACCCGAGTCACCCTTTGAGGTGCGCGGGACATTTAAACGCGGAGCACCAAAGACTTCATCAGTCATCAGCCCGCAAACAGAAGGAAGAAAGCGCGTAAAGGAAGGAAGTGCGTGCACCGACGATCACAGCCCTGCCAAGTATCACGCATATATATCCAAGATTTCTTTTGCCGCTCATCGTCGTTGTTGTTTTTATCAAGGCGCACTTCCTGATTACTCACTGCGTGCAGGGTAATTGGCCTCCTAGGCTGCAAGGCAGGACATTCAGGAGGTGGGCGGCAGGTTTTATTTTCCTAGCGTGCCCGTCTCTGGCAGACTTGCGTTGGACAACACTATGAGGTAGGAGGCCGGTTGTAGTTTTAAAATTGGAGTCGGCGCGTGTAGATCAGCCCACCCACACACTGTCCAGCTCCAACCTTCGCCCTGAATTGCGTTCAGCCCTGCCGCTCAATTTTACAATTATGTCATAGCGCGAGATCACACAAATTACCCTGGGCCTTTTATTTTAATCATCGTATCCAGAACTCTGGGCCCTGGATACGTTTCAGCATTACCCCTGGGACTTTTTTTCTACTCTTGATCCTTTTGTTTTCATGATAAGAGCAATTATTATTTAGAGAGAGATGAACATAATCCAGAATTAGTTGGGGGGGGAGGCAGGAGCAGGGGAGAGTTGTCATGATGGACTTTCGACTTTTTTGCAGCACAAAAAGGGATTTCTTACAGAACAACTATTAAAGGGCAGAAAATCTTCTAGGCGCTACACAGAGGTGAGGATCAACAGTTTAAAGCCGTCTGCGTATGTTCTGCCCCAGATCAGGTAGTACGGCCAGCTTTTGCTTTGTCTACGTGCAATTATTGTTTACAGGGTGGTCTACCTTCAGATGTGCTTGGTGATCAAAGGTCACTTAATGTTGATACTGAAAGGATTTTATTGTGCATTCTTAGGGGTCAAAGATCACACATGGACCTAGACTATACAAATTATTTAAAGGCGTTGTCAAATAACACCGCAAAATGCACCATTGCGATGACCTTCCAGCAAGTGATTTCACAGGTTCAGATTTTGATCTATGAACAGCTGGAGGAGATGTATAAACTGCTGACTTCAGTTACAAGCAGATTAATGGAGGGGGTTACATTGAGACTGGAATATTTAAACATTTTGTATTGAACTCTTAACTCCACACTTTAGTTTAACTCATTAATAGCATGCCCAAACTGCCCACCAATCACTAGAGTCCTATGTATAGAGTACTACTTACTAGTACTGACTGATTTGTGTAGTGCCCAATACCTGGAGTGTTCGCCAGGTCACTAGGCAGTGACAGAATTTCACTGCTATTCCTTTCTCAATGAACGAGGACCAGGTGTTATGCTCGTTGCCCATCTTGGCACGATGGGTAAAGTTATGAGGTTATATTATTTTTGGGGGTTGGGGGGTTCGGGTTAGCTTTTAAGGGGTGAGGGGGTTTGTGTTAGTTTTTAGGTGGGGAGGGGTTCGGGTTAGTTTTTAGGGGGTGGGGGTTCATGTTAGTTTTTAGGGTGGGAGGGAGTATGTATTAGTTTTTAGAGGTTGGGAGGGGTTTGGGATAGTTTTTAAGGGGTGGGGGTTTGTGTTGTTTCTTAAGGGGTGGAGGGGTTCATATTAGTTTTTAGGGGTGGGATGGATATGTGTTAGTTTTTAGGGGAGGGGTTGATGTTCATTTTTAGGGATACGAGGGTTTTGAGGTAGTTTCTAGGAGGTTGGGGGGTCGTGTTCATTTTTAGGGGGTGGGATGTGGGGAGGTATGGGGTAGTTTTTATGGAGTGGGAGGGGTTCAGTTGAGTTTTTAGGGGGTGGGAGGGATTCAGGTTAGTTTTTACAGGGTGGAGGATTTGGGTTAGATTTTAGGGGTGGGGGTTGGGGAAGTTATTAGAGGGAGGGAGGGGTTTGGGTTAGAAGGCAGTTTATGTTGCATTCCTTTACCATGAAAATGTGTGCTAAAGGAATGTGTGGTAAAAAAAATGTTGGTTGAGACACAGTCGTACTAGAAACCGCATTGTTTAGGTAGACATTCTTGATGAACACTTTGTTTCAAAATACAACACTTGATGGGGGTGAATGTTTGATTCATTCAACATTCCGTCCATTATTTGTTGCTGCAACACATTTTAGAATCAGCCAGAAACATTTGGTTGTGTCCAAACCATGATTTCTTCTTACCTTCATTTGCCCTAGTCTCAGTGCCTAGGACAAAGTGACACACACTTCTTAATGCTCTTTTGCCAGTGAATAGTCTTCATTGAAGACATGTGGATGTTCTTGAAATTCTTTGAATTTTGGCAGCAATTGCTATCCAGAGCCTTAACAAGTTGACCTGTTTCCCAAAGGACAGAGATGCTGGACAATCACTCATGTAAAGCTAGAGAAACCAGGTGCTCAACCGTGGGGGAAAGGACATAATGTTGTGAATTGCATAAGTTTGAAAAGAAGGATTAGGTCACAGTAGCCGTCTCTTAGCCATGAATGTGCAGTCACTGAAAGATGAGCATTAAGATGTGACTTTGTGGTAGCAGAATTTTGTTACCTTAATGGGGAGTTGCTAATGTAAGATGTAAGGAATTACCAACTTGCTTAATTGACAGAGAAAAAAAAGAACTAGACAGCAGTAGTGCAGGCTTTTCACCCAAATACAGTTGCATAAGCAGAAATGTACAAAGAAAAACCCACTTTTGGGATCTCCACGGCAGAGAAGATGTATAAAATGTAGATCTGACGTAACCTTCCAGGGGAGTGATATTTATTGTTGGCGTTCCTGGCGCTATTGTGTTGTGCCAACCTCTAGAGTATGAAAGGTCTGGAGGCAGCTGTCCTAGTCATGCTGGAATAGCCTTATACCATGTCCTATTCTTGGTTCCTTTGAGGTGTAATCCCTTTCAGGATAGTAGGTGGCGTTTGTTGTTTGGAGACAGAGGTACAGTTAGTACTGCAGTCATATCCTTTTGCCAAGTCATATTCTTTGTTTCTTTCAGGTGTGACTCCCATCTAGTTGGCAGGCGGTGTGTCACTCCTGTTGTTTTGTCCACAAAAGGCTGATGAGGGCATAGTGTGAAGTCTTCAGTTCTGTGTGTCTTAGTGTTTCATCTCTGGGAATGAGACTCCCAGGGTTTAAATAAGGGAGTGAAACCACAAATCAGTGTTGCAGGACTTTTCACTGAACCCTGGTAGGCAACAGAAATAATGGAGGGTGTAGCCTGGGACCGTGTCACGTATGTGCACGTAACTTGCATGATCGAGGTAACTATTAGCGGCGATACTACGTGTCTCTTGGACCTCTTTCATGTGCTCGTCGTCCTTTCTCCCCCTCCCCCCTCCCCCTAGGGGCGGCAATCTGAGGGATAGCCCCGGGTGCCACAATCTCTAGCTACGCCACTGAGCACGCCCCTGGTAGATTCAAGTAGGAGAACAAGGACACTTTACATGGAGTCACAGCCCCTTTTTATACAGTGAAATCCTTTGTCCCAAAGATGCAGGCAAGGGGAGAACCAGATGCAACTGGTTCTGGAGCACTTTGTTTTGTGCAGCCCCTCTCCCTATTTACAGTACAGGCCAAGGACATCAGACGTACCACGGCGGTGGAGCCTGCATTGTGGAGGGAGGGCCCAGCCCTGTTCAGGTTCCAGGTGCAACTCCTCCCTCTCATCAACATGCAGATCTCTCCTTTCACCACCGGGCAGACCCATCCTGACTCCTGGAGTCCAGCACACCAGCCAGCTCCTGTCAATCACAAGCCAGACAGTCAATTCATATTCACTGCACACAGAAATGCCAACTTCTAAAAGTGGCACTTCTACACTAGACACATTAAATCTGCACACACCGTCACGCAACATTTAATCTCACGAGTTTGCACATACCAAACTTGACCCTGCACTCCCCACACATCAGGAACTACCATGGACACACATATCCCTCATGCATTCCTATGGGTGGGCAAGCCAGTCTCACCACATGCACTCAGAGAGCGCACGCACTTTACACCGGGCCACAGTGCTAAAGTGCGCAGAGACCAGAAATCAACTAACATCATGTCATTATTAAAGGCAAAAAGTTCAGGGGTGAACCTGCCAAAAGGGCCAAGTCCAACAATCTGTATTACATTTCAAATGGCTATCCCTCATCCACTGTATGACTTGTAATAGGCAGCTTTTAAAGTTCACTTCGGCATCTGTTTTATTGTTGTCGAGAGATACAATCATTTGAGTATTGTCTGCATAGGACGTTACTTCAATTCCAAAGGAGCTTTTAAGAGAGATGTGCGAGGCCATATAAATATTGAACAACAGTGGGCTCAATGAGGAGCCTTGCGGAACTCATGTTGTTATGATTTTCTGTCGAGAGGAAGGTACCTAAGGTCACTGCTTGTCTACAATTGGAAAGAAATTATTTGATCCATTCTGGAACAGTACCTGAAATGGCGCTGCGTTCGAGTCTCTTTAAATGGATGTCATGCGAGATAGTACCGAACGCCGCTGACAAATCGAGTAGGATCAAAAGTGCTTTCCTCTATTGTCTGCTAAGATTTTTAGCACCTCAGTTACTCCTAAAAGGGCTGATTCAGTTGAATGCTTTGGTCGGAAGCCTGATTGTTGTGGATGGAGAATATTATCTGCTTCAATGAATTTGTGAGTTCCTTATGTACACATTTCTCTGTTATTTTACTTAACACGGGTAGCAATGAAATGGGCGGAGACTAGAGAGTATCGACGGGTCAATATTCTGTTTCTTTTTAAGAGGTTTTACCAGGGCAGTTTCCACTCATGTGGTACAATGCCCGTACTTAGTGAAGAATTAACTATTAGATTTACGACAGGGTTGACTATATCAATAATTTTATAGAGGATCATGGGAGGACATACATCTAAAGGAGTACTAGATTTGCAAGCCATGATGTCCTCGTTAGTCGATTCTAGTGATACCAGTTTGAAAGTTTTAATGCAGTGAGCACTGGGGCTAAGAACTGGTTCAGTAGAATCATCCAAAGTTTTGGCTGGGGGATATTATTTTGAATATTAAGAATCTTTTCTTCGAAGTAAGTTGCCATATCATTACACAAAGTTTGTGAAGGAGGTAATTCTTTCTGCAACACTTTGGGGTTGGGAAAAGATTTTACGACCGTGAAGATCGGTTTTTGATCTAAATTGGCCTCCATTATTTGCTTTGAATAGTACTCTTTTTCAGCTGTTTTAATATGATGGTAATAGAGTTTCCTGCTCTTTTTTATAAGCTATTCTGTCTGCACTTTTATACAACCTTCTCCTTTTACGCTCCTGTTGCTTACATTTGGAGTGATTTGATGCTAAATCGGGCGTGCACCAGGGGGCCTTCTGAGTTTTTGATTTCTTGTTCTTGTAGTGTTTCTCTAGTGACATTAGCTCATTACAGACCATCGTAAGCCAGGAGTGGAGATGGCAAGTGTGCCCCACTGGGTTGTTGAGCCCATTTACGTCTAGGTTGGGGGTCAGAGCTGGTAAATCAGAGCATATTTTCTGTGGCATCCCAATTGGTAGTGGTACCAAAAAATGGTCTGACTAAATAAGCGGAACAGGAGTATCTACTGGTAGGGCTGTGAAGTTGGAACAGACCCCAGCAAGGATATGACCCTCCTGATTAGTTGGATGCTCCACCAGTTGGTTTAGTGTAAGGACCTCTATACTTTGAAGGAAAGTCACCAAGCAGGGTAAAATTAGCATATCTAAGAAGTAGCTGACTTAAGGAGACTCCAAGTGAGTCTATTAAGGTGTAGCTTTGCCCTGGAGGCCGATAAATCAGAACACCTGAGAAAGACATGGAGGCTTTTAGGGAGATGCAAAAGCCTAAGCTTTCCGCACCCTTGATAGTATCAAGGTCGAAGCTAGACCAATGCAATGAATCACGTAGAATAATGACCAGCCCATCACCTCTGCCATCTAATCTATCCTTGTTGCAGATTTTATAATTGGGTGGGAGTGCTATTTCTGCATCTAGATTACACCAATCCTTCAGCCATCATTCAGTGATAAATAAAAAATCAAGTTGCTGATCTAGGATTAGATCCCTAACATCTTGACAATGTTTGCTAAATGATCTCGCATTGGTTAAGCCTCTCATGATTTCGGCTTTGTGTGCCCCAATCTGGAATACATGAGCCAAGAGGCGCCTTTAGATCTTGGCTACTTTTGCCCCCACTGCCTCCTTGAAATGCTTAGGCACTAGGATTGCTACTCCCGCCTTTTTGTGTAGACCAGATGAAAAAAACTGGTGCAGGAATACTCAGGATATCTGTCTATGCTAATCTTGGTCGAGGAGATGCGTTCGCTGGAGAAGGCATATATCTGCCTCCGAATTCTCTAGGTAGGAAAGGATAGACCTCAGTTTAATGGAATTGTTAAGGCCTCACACATTGAGATTGAGAATTATAATTGTGGACCCTGTCATGGAGCTCCATGTAGTGTGTATGTGTGTTGGCCTGTGACTACTTCCATTTGACCCCTCGCTGTTCTCCCTGTGCTCAGCTTACAAGGCTTCTGACCTCTGCTCTCTGCATCATGAATCTGCCTACCAGTGTCCCACCCCCTTCCCTAACCCCAACCATTGTCCCTTTTGAGTCCCATAATGTCCAGGTTCCGCCAGTTAATTTTGTGTACCCTTGGTGTGAAGGAAAGTAGAAGGAATTGTGTGGCTACAACCCTCAGCCCCCCTTTCCAATAGATAACATCCGCCATCCTCCCAGCCCTGCAAATGCCACTTATCTTATATGTTCCTCGTGACAGCTTCTCCAGCACTGGCTACTGTTCTTGCTCCATAGCCGTGGGATCTGGTCTCAGTGCTCGATCCGTTCGCTGTCTTCTGGTGACTTTTTGCCATTTCTCTCTGGGGGCCTTGCCCTGACTGACTTCCCCCTCATCTAGTTGCCATGGGTATTCCATGCCCAGCACCCGGCAACTGTCCTGTAGGTAACAAAGTTGGTGTTGTTTGCCCTCCCATCTGAGAATTATCCGGAATGGGTGTCCCCAGGAATATGGGATTCCCTGTGTGCAGAGATGCGCAGGGGCCACTCAGAATTTCTTGTGCTTCTGGAGGGTTATCAGAGCTAAGTCCTGGAACAGGGCAATGGAGGGATCCTGACATTTTAAGGGCTTCTTATCTTGGGCTGCCCAAAGAATGTGTTCCTTGAGTTGAAAGTCTGGGATATAAGCCAGGATGTCTGGTGGGGGTGCAGGTGCTTGCCTCGGGAGTCCCACTCAATGAGCCGAGTCTATTTTATGGTGAAGTCTGGAGGAGCTTCCAGAATGCTCCTAAAGAGGCCTGTAGGTACTGCATGATGCCTAATCCTTCTTCCCGCAACGGCATTCCCTTTACGCGATGATCGTGACCGGTTTTCTAGGTCCTCTGTGTGTGCATGTAGAACAATCTGCTGCTCTTTGAGCTGGAGGATCTCTTGCTGAAGCTGCTCTCATTCGTTCTCTCTGGCCTGTTCCTGATCTTCCATGGAGGCCACCCTTTCATCCACGGCATCGATGTCTCTCCGCACCTCGTTTATCTTTCATTTTCTCCTTTCAGCATGTGAAAGTCATCCCGTAACGGGCCGATGACTGTCTCCAGAAAAGCACGTGTGACTGTGGCTTCTTGGGAGTTTGTGTCTTGCCCCCGGTGGCTGGTGGAGAAAGCCAGCCATCCTGCCGCTGGGCGGTGGAAGTTTAGTAAGCATTTCTTTTAAATTGCGGTCCTTCTTGCTCCTTACTGCGAAGATGACCACTGCATCCCTCCCTGCAGTTTTGGATCTCTGCGCTGCTCTTCAGTGCCCTGTAGACCTGGCTCAGGTGGCTTGCTGTTGCCAAAGAGCCAAGACACCTCTCCCCTTTCTCCCTGGGTCCTGGAGCGTGTCTGTCCCACGCTGCTCCACCTGCTGGGGGTCCCTTGTCCTCTCCATTGTTTCCCAGCCAAGGTGCCGTGGGGTTGATTCTAGCCTTGGCCTTGACAGGACCAGGCAGGTCCGACTGTACCCGTCTAACGCAGACCTTGTTGGGCCTCAGGGCCCTATCTTATCCACAGTTGAGCTCCTTCTTCCACCTCTCAGTTCTTCTCTGATGCCACTGGAGTGGAGTGGGTATGGCTCGGCCCCAGCCCCTTCACCGGCCACCAGCTGTGGCTTCTATCTAGGCTGAGAAGTCACCCTCCTGAGTGATGAGAGGACCAGGCCCGGTGGGGGTCTTTCCTCGCATTTGACCCAGGGGCGTGCTATATATTGAGACCTTTCACCACCTCCGCAGCAGCTCACTGCCATCGCCACTCTCTCTGCTTTTTAGGTTCTGCACTCTGGGGCCCCAGTCAGCAACTCCAGTCACCAGGCCTTCTCCCCCACAGGCGGAGGAATTAGCGGCGCTGCTCTGGTTCGCTCCTGTGCCTCCTACTCTCTGCAGCCCCCTGGATGTCTTTGCCGCACACAGACTCCGAGGTGGTGCAGGCTGCTCCCCCGAACCTCGTGCACCAGCCAATATCTCTGGCCAATGGATACAAGGTTGGGGGTGGCTTTGGCGATCCCCCCTGTTCCACTCTACTCTAGGGAGCACCGCTGAATGCTGATGGCCACTGTGCTCCGGTGGGCCTTACTTCTTGCGGCGCGGGCTCCCACACCACTCCACCGCCTGTCTCTGCACGATCAGGGGCCGCAGCATCTTCCATGATGCTTTAGTGACCTCGAAGCAGGCCCACAGTGCCTGCTCCTCAGGTGTGTGCTTTCAGCAGCCCCCGCCTCCACCACAGGGGTCCACATCTCACCCTTCCTGGCTTAGGTGATAGCAACAAAGGCCAAGCCCTCCTAGGTGCCCTCAACTTCCAGGCCCCCTCCGGGCCCCCACACGAGCAAGCCTCCGCTCCGTCCGCCACTCACCATTTGATACCTCTGGCCAGTGTGTTGCAGTATACAGTAGCAGCACAGCAGCCCAACGCCATTCCTGTCACCCTCAAGGGCGCTCCTCTTTGAGCCAAGGCCCAGTAGGCCTCACCAGTCTCCGTTCTTCTCGGGGGCCACACCAATTACTCTGACATCAGGGCCGGCTCTAGGCTCCCTATCTTGCCCGTAGGCCCTATGCCCTGCCAGTCAGGCACAAACCTGTAGCAGTGCCGATGGGCCCCCAGCTTTCAGGACAGGGCTGATGCTTTTCTTCGGGCGTCGAGCCTCGACAGCAGGCCCAGTCGGGTCCGGATGCCATTTCCTAGTCTGGCCTCTTGGTGGGTCTGCATTCGCTCTTCACTGTAGTCAGGCCCAAGCCCCTTATTGCACACTTCTGACAATGTCGATAGGTAGGGTGCCTGCTCTGCTCCCCGATACAGGCTTGCGGAGGGTCTAATGCACTGATATGGCCTGATTGGGAAGCCAGGAGCAGGGAGACGAAGGGAGACATGTCTTACCCGCTCGCCATCTTGGCTAAATCCCCAACTATACCTTAGACCTTTCTGCAGCTCTGTTGGCAATCACTTTCCTGTCTTTGGCTCCATACAGATTATAGCCTGAAACTGATAAGAATGGACTCATATATATTTAAACCTTCAAGGGCTTCTGAAGTAAAAACCAGTTTTGTCTTGTTATGCACCGCTCTAGCAGGCAGTTGTAACAGTACTTACATATGACTTGCCATATGAATAAGCCAAAGTGTTCCTCCACAAATAAATACACAGCTAGCTTTTGCCAGTTATCATTATTTTCTTTTCCACTTTTTAAATACAATTCAACAGTCTTTGTTTGAATCTTGTAGTGAGTGCTTCAACAACATATACAAATATATTCTGGTTTCTCAGAGTACACTGTGTTAAATTGTGTATTCTTTTGTTCAAAACTATCATCTGTAATACCTATGTCCTGTTCTGCAACTCCTCCTTTGAATAACTCTTCATTTTCCCTAGACCCCTGCACAGGACCAAAGAAACACAACTGCACAACATAACAAACATTTTCTACATCTGTGACAGTACAATGCAAAAGTGCTTTATTCATTTCTCCTAAACATAAAGCAAGAGTCTTTACATAGTACAGCCCCCTAACTAAAGTTTGCATTGTTGAGTGGTGTACAGCAAACATCCTGAATGATGAAAGATGATTTGGCACACTTTCCTTGATAAACAACCTAGTGAGTGTCCCTGCAAACTTGTATGCTTTTCAAACCTTGCAAGGATCCAATCCTTGTAAAGTACTTTCATTGTGTTTTAAACTTCACCTTGGAAAGATACGTAGGAATACATCAACGGATTGATCTTGAATACTACAAACACTACTACAATTCCATTTGTATACAGCACCTGACTAGGCCTTCTTTCTACCTCTTCTGCAATAACTCGTTCTACAAATCTAGGTACCATCAGCTCATTTGCTATAGGAGTGTCATTCTTTATTCCTTAACATCGTCCCCTTTTATCAATAGTGTAGATAGATTTCTTCATTAAAGAAAGGCTTGATAGTAGTAGTATGTAACCATTCTTTACTGAAATAATGTACAAAATTTAGTTCTAGTCACTACTTTTTTATTTCTGTTTTTATCTGCTCATGCGCAACACCATTTTGTTGAGTCTTCATTCTATTTATAATCAAAATGAAAAGCTGCCACCTAAAAGCAAAAGTCTTATCAACTACTTCCTCAACTCGTTCTTTCTGCTTCAGAGCCTCTCTCCATCTTCATAATTCTCTATAGATTTATACCTACTCTACTACAAATCATCCCGGCTTGTAGTTCTGAAAATTCTGAACTCGTGAATAAAACTTCATCATAGCATGACGATTTTTATATCAAAATAGCGAGAATGGCTAGTACACTATGTACAAGCATTTTTGTCATATTCCAGTAATAATTTCACCTCGAAATCATCATTTTCATCTTGAACCCTTGGCTTCCATTTTGTGTACGGCAGCCATTTTGTGGGTTGCCCTCACATAGGCTTATAATACAGCTAAATTCGATTCCAAAGGACACGTACACCTTAATTGACTTTTCTCTGACCTGGGCAAGCTGAAACCATTGCCCCAGGCAGAACCTGTTTGGTCAGGTCCTATCCCAGTGGCCGAACGAGATAGCATCAAGGCACAACATGCCATAAACCCTTTTCATCGCAAACACCCTGCCTAATCTTGCTCACACCTGTCCCTGCTCTTTTCTCTCACTTGCTTTATGATGAGGAGGTGCCCGTTTTTATTTGGGGTCCACCGATATCTGATGAAAATGTTGGGCCTTGCCGGGTAATTTGTTGTGGGCTGGACAAACTGAAATGTGGGCTTGTCATCATGACTCTGCTTTTTCTTTGTAGTGGAAACATGTGAATAGTATACTAAAATGTGGAGAATGTTTGCCTGAAGCACAATATTTTGTATAAAAAGAGAAGCCTGGCTTTGTAAGATTGAGCAGTCTCCTGAGAATATACATCCCGTGTTGTTGTACTTCTAGGACCTGTTACTTGGTTGCAGCCAATAAAATCGATCCTTGACTTCACCTAGAAGACTCTGAGTTTCTGTGGTTTAAATCAGGAAAGTACTCGAGGTCTTTGGGTGTGTACCCTGACACCACTGGGTTACCGGTTCGGTACCGGTTCTGGAAAACCCAGTACCTCGGTTGGCGCCCAACGTGGGGCGATACCAGCGGTACCGGTCCAGCCAGAGGTTCGTGAGGAGCTTCGTGTGAAAATTCTGGAGGAAGGCCAACCACTTCATCGACCCCTGCATGTCGACGTGGTCCGAAAGTCTTTGCTGCGAGGTTCCCCGCTTCCCGACGGCTACAAAGGACTGCTGCCCTGGCTATCGCCCTGATTTGGACCCTTGAAGTTTGGTAGAGCGAAAAGATAGACGAGGCTTCTGGTGACGTCATCGATATCTCAGTTAAGTATAAGTGGAGCGTCTCCCAGTCCTTAGTTGGTTCTTAGTTTTGGGTATCCTTTGGGATCACTTTGTTTGGAACTTGCAAGTGCCAAAGCCGAAGGACTCGTGTATTCACGAGAAATATCGTAATCGATAATCCTTTGAAGTTTGAAGCTAGACTAGAGAGCGAAGATGCCTGATCTTAGCAGACTTGGACATTTGTTTTGTCTTGGTTGTAGTAAAAGGGATTCCCGATTGGAGGACTCGTGTCCGGTTCCTCCGATTGGAACTCCAACATATGAGTTGTATGTGAAACATGGAGTAGGCCCCATCATATACAATGAAGTGTGGATCAAATACACCAGAAAAGATGGTGTTTTAAAATGGCCCCAATATGGTAGCTTTGACACAGAAATCTTAGACCATCTCGAAGGTAAACTTTTTAAGAAGAAAGGCCGGCCGGCGATGTTTGACTCTTTCCGCCTATCGCATAAGGAAGCCAAACAGAAGGAAATTAAATTAGCGAAGAAAAATAAGAGAGAAAGGGGTATTTCGATAATGCAAGCTGGCTGCTATGCAGTTTAAAGATAATGAAGAAGAACAGATGAGTGAGCAGTTGCACAGGCAACGTAAAATGGTGATAGATAAATGCTATCCAGTTTTGCCGCCTCTTCAGCAAGATGCAGCAAAAGAGCTTGAAAAAGATCCGTTAATGGCGCATTTGTTAAGTTCGCCACCCCCCTATGATCAAAATGCTACGGCACCTCCGCAATCTTTAGTTGCGCAACCTGTGATTGCATTACCTCCTGCTCCTCCACAGCACCCACCAGCTACTCTTCAGTTGGCTCCTACTCCTCCGGTGCAGCCTCCTCAAGGGCCACTGGCTTTTATATCTGCTCCTCCTTTACTTCCTACAACTTTGACTACTATATCGACTACCACTCCTACTACTTCTCCTGACACTGCCTCTGCATCTGCCTCGCCTCACCCTGTTTTTCCGCTTGTCTTTTCATCGACTTCTCCTTCTGTTCGTCAGAGAGTGACTAGTACTGTTTCTAGTCTTCTGTATCCTTTCTTTGGTGCAACAAGTGTAACTCCTGACACAGAGCGTAAGCAATTGCGTAGTCAACTGCCTAATTCTATGGAGAAGGAAACGTTGAATTGTTTGGCACATAAATGGGTTGCTGACCCGGAAAAATATGATTTAGAATGTGTTATGGATGTCTTCACCCAGTGGGAAACATCGAAGCAGAGATACGTTTTTGAGAAAATGTGTGTTTTCCTGTGTGAAGATTTAGAGGACAATGATTTGGACTCTAATCCTCCTGAGTTGAGCCATGTACGGTTCGAGTTTTCAAAAGGCGCAATTGTGGGTTCAGATGTTAAGAAAGCAGTTGCGACGTTGTTGTCACTTAGGACTGAAGGTGTTTCTAAGTCGTTGTTTGAATCTGATTCTTCTGGTAAAAAGAAGGGAAGACAATATCCCATGAGAGAAGTTCCTCCGGTATGGAAGGAAGAAGTAGCAGCTGGTCATAATAATATTCCCCCAGCTATACCAGCACATTTTCAGCATGTGTGGGTACATGTTCCTTGGAAGCGAGCTGAAGTTTTGGCTCTTAAACAGACATTGCCTGATCCCCGTAAAAATCCTGCAGGGTATTACAAGGAATTGTCACAGACTGCAGGGTCATGTATCATGAATTTAGCTGACATAGACATGTTGTTTGGGAACTTTGTTCCACAGCCCTTATGGGGAAAGATTCGTCATGCAGATCATGATCAGGAGTTAGGTGACTCATGGGCTAATATTGCGGCTGCAGATGACCGACAAGTTGGTGGTGCTAAACCCGAGCCTTTAGTAGCAGATCTCCCTGGTAGGATTATTAATTACATGAAAACTTTAATGCCTGCGATGCGTGTGAATTGGGATAAATTGTCTGCGTGTAAGCAGAAGAAAGATGAAACGGTGTCAGATTTCCTCACCAGGTTTGAAGAAACGTTTGTCGACCACAGTGGTCAAGATATGAGCACAGAAGGTGGTCAGCGATTGTTCGTCGATAAATTTGTGCACAATCTGCTTCCCAAGTTGTGTAAAAAGTTAAAAGATTCAGAGAGTTCTTGGGCAGTTTCCTCTTCAGCACAGATATTGGCTACTGCACAGTACTACGAAAATCGAGACAAAGACGAGAAAGATAGAGCAGAAGAGAAAACTAAAGAGTTGAAAACGAAGGTTCTATTACAGCAAGCTTATCCGCCACGTGGTGGTGAATAATTATCAGCAGCCTCAACGGTATCAGAGGAACTCGCAAAGAGTCGAGTATACTCGACCACGTGTCCCTGTAGGCCCCAATCAGTGTTCATATTGTAAGGAAGAGGGTCATTTCAAGTATAGTTGTCGTATTTTATTACAGCGTGCAAATGGTGCTTCTGGTGTAAGAGGTCGAGGTGTTCAACAAGCGTCTAGAGGTAGAGAACGTGGAAATTTCCCCCCGAACACACAGTCTCTTCCACCTCAAAATTCGATGAATAGGTTCGATCAGCAGAATAACGCATCTGGTAGGACAGCTCAGTACTATGCTGATGATTACTATGCAGAAGATGAGAATATGGACGGTAATGATTGCTAGGACAGCCATAGACAAAGAGAGGGAGTTGTTTCAGTTCCAGTAGATCAGAGTGGACCTTACGTTGAGGTGATTACATCAGGTGTGTCAGAACCTTTTCTGTTGGATACTGGTGCTACAAAGAGTTCTATTATGCACTCAAAATTCCCTGGCGCACCTTTGTCTGGCGAAACGAATGTATCAGTGGGTTTTTCTGGCGCCCCAGTTAGAAATCCGATTTCTGACCCTTTGTCCCTTTCTGTTGGACCTTGTGAATTCGAAGCACCCCTTATTCTGACAACAGGTTGTGGTGAAAACTTGCTAGGATTAGATCTGTTAAAAAGAGTTTATGCGACTTTGTACTGTTCTCCTTCGGGAGTACAACTTACACTGGGTAAGAAAGTGGTTTCTCCAATGTATTTGTCAAGGGATAAACTTCCAACAGAATTGTCGTTTCTTCCTGATATTCTTTGGGCTACTGGTCCTAATGATGTGGGTCTTTTGGAAATACCACCATATGTTGTAACATTGAAAGCCAATGTTAAAATGCCACGAATTCCCCAATACAAAATCTCTAGTGAAGGTGAAAAAGCGTTGTTAGCGATCATTTACGATCTGATTGAAAAAGATGTGATTGAAGAGACAAGAGGCAACGTTTGCAATAGTCCTGTTCTGCCTGTTTTGAAACGACTGACCCTTCCCAGCCACCTGTTTACAGATTTGTGATTGATCTTAGAGAGGTGAATAAAATAGTTGTGCCACAATTTCCAGTTGTTCCTGACATTACTGCCCTATTGACTATGATTCCAGCTTCTGCCACCTGGTTTTCGGTGATTGACTTGAAGAATGCTTTCTTCAGCATTCCGATTGCTGAGGAGAGTAGGGATATTTTTGGCTTCAGTTTAGGAGGACGAAGCTTCCGCTTTAAACGCGCTCCACAGGGCTACTGTGAAAGTCCATCAATATATAGTCAAGCTTTGAAAACACAGCTTGATACGATTGTTTTACCTGATGGCGCTACCCTCATTCAGTATGTAGATGATTTGCTTGTTGCTGCAGATACTGAGGAAATCTGTAAAGAAGCCACGTTGTCTTTATTGCGTCATTTGTGTGAGTTGCATCACAAAGTGTCTCTCTCAAAATTGCAATATTGTCGACAAGAAGTGACCTACTTAGGTCATCTCTTATCGAAGGAGGGAAGGAAACTGACCCCAGAAAGAATTCAGGCAATAGCGAAATTGAGTGTGCCAAGAACACAAAGAGAAGTGCGTGCTTTCCTGGGCATTACATCATATTGCAGGCAATTGATACCAAATTTTTCCTTGCTGGCCAAACCTTTGGTGGCATTAACGTGTAAAGATACACCCAATCCCGTTCCTTGGTCTGAAGAGTGTCAGAAAAGTTTTTCTGAATTGCGCACAGCATTATGTTCGGCTCCTGTGTTGGTACCCCCAACTACAGTAAGCCCTTTACATTGTATGTCCATGAGAAACAAGGTTGTGCATTGTCAGTTTTGACTCAGTTGTTTGGAGACAAGCAGCGTCCATGTGCATATTTTTTGTCGACTTTGGATCCGGTAGCTAAAGCATTGCCGAGTTGTTTAAGAGCAACAGCGGCAGCAGCTGTTTCTATTCGACAGTCTGCTGGTCTAGTGATGAATAACATGTTAGTTGTGATGGTTCCACATGCAGTAGACACGTTGTTAAATAGAACCAAGACACAGCACTTAACTAGTGCTCGATTGTCAGGTTACGAGTTAACATTGTTAGCGAGTCATGTGCACATAAAAAGATGCAACACTCTTAACCCAGCTACGTTGTTGCCGAGTGTAGAGGAATTAGATGCTTCTGAACAGCATGATTGTTTTCTTAGAACAGAAGAAGAAACGAAAGGGAGAATAGACCTCCAGGACACTCCTCTTGTAAAGTGTGATGGTACCTTATGGGTGGATGGTTCATGCTTCAAGCTTCCGAATGGTGACACGACTGCAGCATATGCTGTCACAACTTTGCATACAATTGTTGAAGCTGCACGTATTCCACATAATTCAGCTCAAGCAGCAGAATTGATTGCACTTACAAGAGCATGTGTGTTGTCGAAAGGAATGAAAGTGACTATCTACACCGACAGCCAGTATGCCTTTGGAGTGGCTCACAGTTTTGGACGATTGTGGAAAGAACGTGGGTTCCTGACTTCGCATGGAGCTAAGATTCAGCATGGTCAGTTGGTGAATGAGCTTCTTGAATCACTGACCTTGCCTCTGCAAGTGGCGATTGTGAAATGTGGTGCTCACAAGAAGGTGACTGATGATGTTGGTCGTAGAAATGCATTTGCTGACGAAATCGCGAAAGAAACTGCAAGGAATGTGATGAGCCGAATGTATCTTGCAGGCCCTGCAAGATGGGTTGGTGATGTTGGAATGTGTGAAGACACGATAGAGAGTGTGAAGTCTATTCAAGCTGAGGCTACAGAGAAAGAGTTGAATGTGTGGAGAGAAACTACGGGTAAAATGGATGCAAATGGTTGTTGGGTTGAATTGTCAGAGCATCAGAGATGGTTGTTACCCGATGCGTACGTGCTTGCAGTGGTTATAATGGCTCATGGAATGGCTCATATCAGCGTGAAAGGGATTTGCAAGTTGTTGGCTCCAGTATGGCAAAATGCTGGAATTCCTAAATGTGCAGAGAATGTGGTCAAGAATTGCATGGTGTGTCTGAAACACAATCCTGGCAGGGGAACCCCAACTCCAGCTGGTCATTTTGCACCTCCTACGTATCCGTTCGAGGTTTTACAGCTAGATTTCATCCACATGGAGAGGTGCAACAACTTAAAATACGTACTCGTTGTTGTTTGCGCCTTCTCAAGATGGGTAGAAGCATATCCACTAAAAGACAACACTGCCTTATCCACAGCTAAAGCCCTTGTGAAAGAGTTCTTCCCCAGATTCGGAATGCCTAGAATGGTCTGGAGTGACAATGGAAGTGAATTTGTGGGTCGAGTGATGAAGAAAGTATGTGAAGGGCTAGGCATTCATCAGAAGTTTCACGCTGCAAATCACCCCCAATCAGCTGGACTAGTAGAATGTTATAATGGCACGCTTAAGTTAAAAATAGCCAAGATTCAAGCGAGCACTGGTCTTAAATGGCCTGATGCTCTACCCTTAGCACTCCTATCAACCAGAATGACTGTGCATTCGCGAGTGAAACTTAGTCCCTATGAAATTGTCTTTGGCCGCCCGGTCAACATATGGGGAGTGCCAAGGCCCACAAAGTTCAGTGAAATCGAACACCCTGTTTTGCTTGACTATTTGTACGAATTGACGGCTAAATTGCGTGTTTTGCATCAACAGGTCCATGACACCCTGCCTCCGGTCTCTGAAACTCCAGGTCATCCCATCGACCCTGGATCCTGGGTTCTTGTGAAATATTTTCAGCGAACAAAGAACGATCAGCCCAGGTGGACCGGACCGCACCTTGTCCTTCTTTCCACAAGATCAGCTGTTCGAGTGGAAGGGAAGAAGCACTGGATCCACGGGGTCCATTGTAAAAGGGTACCTTTAACTCTGCCGTATGACCAGTGGGTCCAGAAGGGTGTCGCCGACTCAGAAACTGAAACTGTGCCACGTTTTCTGCCTTTCAGTGATGCACCAGTAAAAGGAACACTTACTGAACAAAAGAGTGATAAAATTTTGCAACCAGCTGTATCACCATCACTTCGATTGGACACTACAGAACCTGAACTCCTTTTCCAAGATAATACAATACCAGGAAAACAACGGTATAATCTGAGGCCGAGAAATACGAACTAATAAAAGTTTTTTTTCCTCCAAGTACTATTTTTGAAAGCGCAGCTCTCCCATCTGAGAAACTTGCTTATTTTTGTTTTTCGAACCGCCATCTGGGTTCCGCTGCTAGTGCCGCGATTGCCCAAAGTCTTTGGGATGCAGCTGACGACGTTAGGTCGACAGTTCTGGTTGGTCTAAGGGAGTTGCCCTAGACTGACAGAAGCATTCCTTAGCAGAAACAACCTCCCATCGCGGGCAGCACTTTAGAGAGGATGAAGTTTTTCGAGATGGAGAGACCTGCCAAAACAATGAACTTTAAAGCCAAGATATGTAAAATGATGACAAAGAAAAGTTTTTTGATATTGTGCATTTTCATGTTATTCAGTATGATAATGTTTTTAATAGGATATGTTTTATTCTCTTTTCGAGCAACATTTGCACCCACTACATCGCCCATACCTCCTCCTACTGTTTCCTCACACTCTTTTCAACACCTTCCTGAACATGAATCAGCTAGGAGATTAGAGTTTATTAATAACTCCTTTGTTCAGCTTTTGCACCAACACCAACTAGTAATGAACACGACTAACTGTTGGGTGTGTGGTCTTATGCCTCACACCACGGATAAAGGTATCCCTTATCTGGTCCTGCCTTTCAGCCACAATGGTTCTGTGTGGGCATACAGAACAATGTTCATATATGCACATGACGTCTACCCCCTACGTTCTGTAACAGACAATCCTAAGAATAGTGCTCTAGTTAAGGGTATAGTAGATATGATAAAGGAAGACATTTCTTATGAGACTATCCCGAGAGATGAGACACTAGTATACATAGGATGGAACGTGACTGGATATGGAGCTACTCTGAGTGAGAAACAGCAAGCTAAGAGATCTTCCCCGATTTGGATTGTACCCCATCAGGGTCACCTGTGTCTGCAAGGTAATGGCAAGAATCCCAGAGCTCAGTTAGGGAAGAGTATTTGCACTAAAACGTATGTTTTTGCAGCCCAGACTTCCCCTTCGTTTTTAGCAGCTAAGGGTACCTATTTCATCTGCCATGATAGAGCCTATACATGGTTGCCCCCTGACTTTTCGGGCACATGTTTTGTTTCTTTCCTGTTGCCTCCCACCTACACAGCAGCGGCAGATTACCACAAGACAAGGATAGTTAGAGGTGTCTTGAGTAAAGAAGACACTGCAGGACAAGAATTTGGGGACTTCGTAAAGGGTTTTTCGCCGTTCTGGGGACCGATGGCTAACAGCAGGAACATAAGGCAATTGACAAAGGTGGTTGAGTCCACCGTAATTGAAACTGCTGGTGCCCTTATTAACTTGACTGCTGAGCTCCAGTCGGATCGTCTCATGACCCTTCAGAACAGGGTCGCATTAGATGTCATACTTGCAGATCGAGGTGGGGTATGTAAATTGATCCAATCGAGTTGCTGTGTTTTCATCCCAGATAACGCTCCAACAGTGTACCAGGCCATCTCCAAACTACATAAGATTTCCGAATCTATTCATGTGGATAAAGGAGATTGGTCGTTAATGGGATGGTTCTGGGAATTGATATCCGCCTGGGGATGGAAAATTCTGATGGTCATTGGGATGGTCTTAGCCATTCTTTTTCTGTTCTGTCTGTGCGTGCAGTGTGCTCCTGCAATATGTGGCCTCTGTGCTACATCATGTGTAAGGAAACCTGTATCAAGAGACGAGCTAAGTACTAGAATGATGTTACAGCAACATCTCAATGACTTTAGGAATATAGACCTGGACTCAGATTAGCATGAGATTAGGTTAAATTGCCTATGTAAGGGCAAAAGGAGGGTTTGTAGTTCTGAAAATTCGGAACTCGTGAATAAAACTTCATCATAGCATGACGATTTTTATATCAAAATACCGAGAATGGCTAGTACACTATGTACAAGCATTTTCGTCATATTCCAGTAACGATTTCACCTCGAAATCGTCATTTTCGTCTTGAACCCTTGGCTTCCATTTTGTGTACGGCAGCCATTTTGTGGGTTGCCCTCACATAGGCTTATAATACAGCTAAATTCGATTCCAAAGGACACGTACACCTTAATTGACTTTTCTCTGACCTGGGCAAGCTGAAACCATTGCCCCAGGCCGAACCTGTTTGGTCAGTTCCTCTACCAGTGGCCGAACGAGATAGCATCAAGGCACAACATGCCATAAACCCTTTTCATCGCACACACACCCAGCCTAATCTTGCTCACACCTGTACCTGCTCTTTTCTCTCACTTGCTTTATGATGAGGAGGTGCCTGTTTTTATTGGGGGTCCACCGATATCTGATGAAAATGTTGGGCCTTGCCGGGTAATTTGTTGTGGGCTGGACAAACTGAAATGTGGGCTTGTCATCATGACTTTGCTTTTTCTTTGTAGTGGAAACATGTGAATAGTATACTAAAATGTGGAGAATGTTTGCCTGATGCACAATATTTTGTATAAAAAGAGAAGCCTGGCTTTGTAAGATTGAGCAGTCTCCTGAGAATATACATCCCGTGTTGTTGTACTTCTAGGACCTGTTACTTGGTTGCAGCCAATAAAATCGATCCTTGACTTCACCTAGAAGACTCTGAGTTTCTGTGGTCTAAATCAGGAAAGTACTCGAGGTCTTTGGGTGTGTACCCTGACACCACTGGGTTACCGGTTCGGTACTGGTTCTGGAAAACCCAGTACCTCAGTCTCTGGTTTTCTTAAACTGCTTCTGTTATATTCTTTCCTTTTCTTGCAATATATACTTTGTCCACTCTTATTCTTTTTCATAGTTTGAATTATATTTTAATTATTTTGTTACCAGTAGCTCTTTTTTCTTTCACCACTTTTTCAGCATTTTGCCCCTTTGGTGTCACAGTTCTGCATAGATATTGTAGTTGCTTCTGTTGCTTTATTCTCCAAGTTTTTGTAGGCATTGTAACTGTCTGTACTTATATAGATCTAGTTCTGTAAAAAAAATATACATATTAAAAATGTTATTCTAGCCAATGAACAAACTACTTTACGACAGGCTTATACTTAATACAGAAGCAGTTTTTATGTTATGTTACAGTTTAAAATCTACAGATGTATCTAGCTACATGACTACAAGCACTTACTTCAATATACCAAACTGAAAGCAAAACACAAAACGTAATTTATTAGTTAACATGTAATATTATAGCACCCTCTTCTAAAACACAGCTGCACCATATCTCAGTTCTCACTTATGCATGGTAAAAGACCACTTTATCCCTTTTCTGGTAAATCTTAAAATAAATATAAGTCAAACTGTAAAAGTGCATACAGTCTCAATATTGTAAATCTGAACATGCAACAAAGAGCTATTGTTGTGCTTCTCTACCACCGTGTCACTCTTAGATTTAGTGTTTGAGTACATTTCTACTGAGATGCATTAGACTTAATTTTTGGTAAACACTGCATATACAAATCTGTACATTAATCTGTATCACAGCATATAGCTCACTGAAGTGTATTCAAACAGTGATTCCAGGTTACATATATAATTCACCAGATTTCTCTAAAAGAGTACATATTCCTCACTAAAACTTGTAAATACATGTGTGGACGAGCGCATATGTAGTGCCTTTGTGATTCCCTGAGCATGTTGGTAGTGCCTGGATGATATTGTGAGAAGGTTGAAATTACATCGGTGAATCCATGTCTGCATAGTTACTGCCTGTGTGTTTGCCTGGCTACATTGCTACTATCTGGGTGTTTAGATGATGTTATTAATTGTGCCTGAATGTTTAGATAAGTGCATAACTAATGCCTCAATGTTTCATTACATGGTTAGATAATGCTTGTTTGATTAAAGGAGTACTACTCTAGTCCCTCGGTGATAACAGGACTACATGCGTAGGATGGATGTGATTTATTGAGTGTGTGGATAGTGCATACATAATTCTGTAAGTGCATAAGAGCACCCAGTAGGTTCAATGAGTGCACGAGTAGTGTTTCAGTGATTGAATGAGAGCATTAATACTGGATAGGTGATAGGTTCACTGCAATGGTACTTCCTGCATAATTGGATGAGTGCATGACTGGTGCCTGAGTATTTGTATGAGTGAATGGGTTGTGCCTCAGCATTTGAATGAGTGCATGACTTATACGTGGGTGTTTCAATGAGTGTATGGGTTGTGCCTGGGTGTTTGAATAACTGCATAGGTACAGCCTTGGTTATTGTATAAGTGAATGGCTAGTGCCTATGTGACAATGCATAGGCAATGGCTGAGTGATTCAATGACTGCTTGAGTAGTGGCTGGATCATTAGATGAGTAGTCGAGTTGTGCCTACGTGACTGTGAAAGTGCTCAGCCTAAGTGCTGTTAGATATATAAGAGTTATAACTTTATTAATGAGTGATTATTTAAGTCCCTCCATCAATATCAAACTACCTGTTTTAGTGCATGTTTACGTTTCTACTGAGCTTTGTGTGAGTGAAGTCTAGATATCACACTTGACATATAATTGGATACATGGCTCTGTAGGAGCGTACATTGCTCTGTTATTCAATGTGCACATGCATTAGTAAGTATCTAAAACTGAAAACAGCAATTGTCACTTTTTCAGAGCCCAAATTCTACATTATTTCACAAATATTTGTTGTGTATTTTAAACAAATATCATGTAATTTTCAAAGAAAAGTTACAGGCCATGTGAAATTGGCACAGGAACTCTCTCAAGATGCTCTGCACTACTAACCCTACTCAATTGTAAACAGAGCTTGTTTAAAAAAATGCACCATCCTCCCTATACACAAGACATTTACAACAGCCTTAAAGAGCATAGATCATCATGTAAGCATATGTGCAATTACATAATAGGTATACGCATTCAGGCCACATTTCCAAGAATACATGGCTCTCTGCATGTTTAACTAAACTCAAGAGTCTCATCGTACATGTAACTTTCTGAAACCACAAAAGCCATGCCTCACCATATAAGCATATGCAAACCAGTAATACAAGTTACACACCACATTGACAAACACTTTCTAATACTTACCTAACAAGAATTTATACTTCATAATTGATATACAACTGTGATACTCTTTTTTTTCCAAAGTCCTATATACATTTTCATTTTTAATACAATTTTTTAAATTATTTAAATGTGATATAAATACCAGTGAATTGAGTTTGTAGATTGTATTGTGGTATTAGATATTTTTGGATGATTTTGACACTGAAAAACACATATGTCCAAACATATTACAGTATTTTACACACTAGCGATTTATTACTGTGCACTTCAAACTTATGTTTTTCTAGAGTATTTCTAGAACTGTCATTTCTAAAACCTAATTTCCATTTTTTTGGTGATGCTGGGGACTGCAATGACGTTGGTACTCGCGATCTCAATAGATACATCACAAAAGCTAAAAGCTAAATCAGAAATTCAGTAGCCACCACATTATTTGAAAATGATAACTGTATAATTAATTCTAACCATCACACTAGATAAATCACTATCTAAATAATTCTATTAAACATTTATATATATAGGGGGATTTAGAGAGCGCATGGTGACGCCGACGGCGTGTCCCCGCGCTGAGATCCTAGTGCAGGCTGGAGGGGAGGTATCAGTATCTCAATAACTCAGTAACAATGTGCATCAATAATGTGCATCAATAATTCACAGATTTCTTTTATAATTTCTCAATATTCACGATGCCTGTGCGATGGTACATGGGGGCCCATTCTGGCAGTCATAATTTCGACTCGAATATCGCGTGCAATTAAAAAATAAATTTCTATCACATAACTAGTTCCAGTAAAACTTACATGTCTGAAACATGAGGTCAGAGTACCTCCACCCTGACCCCTTATGTTTGCTTAAGCAGTAACTTTTAATCTGATAGAGTGTTTGTATGGTTCCTGAGGCGTGAGCCGGGAACAGCGCTATTTTAAAAACGAAACTTTTTTAAAATCGTGAAAATTTTATTTTGTGTTTTGCTGTGCTGGAGACTACCCCCCTAAGCATCCCCTACCTCCGGTTTAGACCTGAGCTTATAGCGGGGGCCACAGCAGCCGAATTGACGCTGTACTGAGAATCACCGCCGCCATCTTGGGTGAGTGAGAGGGCGAGCAGATTACTTGCTTGGCCCTCCCACCCTGACCACTACAAAAGCCCATTGATTTGGCGCTCTCCCCACTGATAGAGTCTTTGTATGGTTCCTGAGGCGTGAGCCAGGAACAGCGCTATTTTGAAAATGAAACTTTTTTAAAATCGTGAACATTTTATTTTGTGTTTTGTTGTGCTGGAGACTACCCTCCTAAGCATCCCCTACCTCCGGTACTGACTTGAAGCCAATCTTCACTTCCTCCTTGGGTTGTGGTTACCAAGACTTGTTGGGTCCAATCCAGATGCAGACACTGCAGTCAACTAGATCCTTTGTGGGACAGCTCGAATTCAGCTCCTGCTCATTGTCGATGCATCCTGGTCCTCGTGGCTGCAGAGTCAAGATTCACCTCTTCACCTGAGATCATCGCAACATCGCCTGGTTCCTTCCTGGTTCCTTCCTGGTCACTGGCTAGTGACCCAGACTCTGTCCCCTCTGCTTTCAGGTTTTTCAGTTCTTCGATCCACCCTTGTATCCACCCGGATACTCTTCCACTGGCTGCCTGCAGCACTTCTTTTGCAGAACTCCATTGAAGGGATCGACGAAACCCAACACGAAAAGACACCTATGCACCCGGTTTCCCTGGGTGAGGTAACTCGAGTATTCCGGTGCTCCCGTGGGTATTGACTCTTGAAGTGTCCTAGTTAAAAGGGGTTTTACCGCAGTCCACCCGGAAGTGTCTTTAATCAGTAACTTTGTAACTTCTTCGTTCTCCATTATAAGTCAATGGGAACCCGCGCCTGTGTTTAGACACTGCAGGAGCCGCCCGTGGGTCTCCTTCTTCCTAATATTTGGTTGTTTAGTGTAGCCACAGCGATTCCCTAGGCTCTAGGCCTATTCACTATTCATTAAGTGGTTCTTATACCACTTACTTAGTATATGGTTTGTGAGGCCCCTAGGGCAAAACTGTATTTGTGCAACTTATCGTATGCTAATTGAGTAACTTGTGATGTACTTCGATCTCTGACCTCATAAAGAGTGCAGAGGGGTTGTGTTAGTAATAAATACATATGTATTTTATATATACCTTGTGTGGTCTCCTTTCATTTGGTATTCAAGGGATTATAATTGGTAAAACAGCTGGCTTCACATGCTCTCTGAAGTTTTAGCCTAAGACTTCTGGTCCATACTACCACTAGGATAGCTTGTCTTTAAGGTTGGCTTTACAACCACCATCAATAAGGGTCATTTAGACTGGTGCAAGGTGCCCACTAGAATAGTGGACATCATATGCCAGGCTAACTTCTCACAGTGAGGGACACTGGGGACAGTTTGTCCTGTTCTCTCTCTTTTTTCATTACTGGATAAAACTTGAATTCTCTGATAAGGTTGGTATTTCTTCTCTCTTGGAGTAAGATTTAAGAGTTTCAGGAAAGTGTCACTCAAATAACCCTGAAGTGCAGTCCAACTCAGTTGGAACATTTCTAGCTTCAACTGAAACAAGTTAGCAGATGACTGCCCTCTCAAACTCAAAAAAGTACAACTTGTGTCTAGGAGTTTAGTGATGATGCATAACATGTACCCTTGTCATTGTCATTAGCATCAAGCACACAGCTTTATTAGTATATCAGATTCAGTTCTTGCATACAGTTCTGTAGGGTTGACGCAAATGGCCATGCTTACCATTCCTACCATTGTGTTTGTTGTAGTCCAGAATGTAAATTGGTTTCTGGACTACAGCCATTTGACCATGTACTGAGACTGAGGATCCTGTCTCATCATGTGCTGTGGTAAAAAAAATACACTTGATTGTAATTTTGGAATTTCAAGGTTAGTAGTTCTCCACAATGTAAAGCACTGCAGTGACCTTTTCCATGCTTCTTCTTTACCACCTCCACTATAATCTCAATTCTGTTGCTTCTAGCCATCCTACAATCAGGTATGGCAATACAAAACCAGTCCCTGAAAAATGAAATTCCAGCGTATAAATTGCCTAGATTCAAGTGATGCTCCTTGTTCAATAGGGGATACACTTGTCCAAAACAGATTTACTATTAGTAGTAAATGACTAATGGCCACCAGGGAGTAAAATGCTGGAAACCCTCTCTCGGTGTACCTGCAGGCAGTATGTATATCCAGTGCAGCTTTCATAAAGTGGGTATAATTTAATACCGTACTGAGCTCTCTTGCATTTGCTATACTGCTCACACGGCAGCCGTATTTTGTGTTACTCCAACGACTTACTCACAGCTGTGCTTTTTTCTTTGTATCAATATCATTGAAATGCCCAACAACGTGGTCCAGAAGAGGAGAAATTTTGAATCGCTGATCAGAGCCTTGAAGGTGTTATTACTGTGATGTCACAGGCAGTCAAAACACACAAACAGTTTTTACTTATGGTAGCAATGAATAATTGCTTGTAACACTCTGGGTCACATGGGCATTAGGATGACCCTTTTGACTTGCAAATAATGTTCCACAAGACATTAAGACCCCAACACATCCTCAATTCTTCAACATTGAGCCTAGTCCACCAGTTCACTTTTTAAGAATTTTTTTTTGAGAGTTCATAAACAATTCAAGATACATAATTTCATATATAGAAACATATTCCAAACTGTTGAAGAAGGAAAAGATTGGCTTAAATCTGAAGTGCAAAGTGTTAAACATTATAAATAGTCATTTCAAAGTAATACAATCATAAAATTCCTGTAATACAAAAAGTATCCTATTAAGTGTAAGTGCTAAACCAGGATACATACATACATACATATGTATTCTTTCTCTTTATACCAGATGCTACAAAAGTGCAGAAAGGATCACATTAAGGTAAATTATAAAGTGCAAAGTCCTGTATCAGAGTAAGTAACCTAAAAATATGTTCTATCTTCTTATACCAACTACAAGATGTTATCCTATATTTCAAAGAGACTCCAATTTTTCTCATACTTTCTTACTGCTCCTGATCTTATTGCATATTTCTTTTCCATTTCTTGTATTTTAAACAGTTTTGCCCTCCATACATTTAAAGTAGGTACCTTCTCTGTTCTCCAAAGTTGTAAGATTAGAGATCTCGCTATTAATGCTGCAATAAACAAAGATTCCTCATGTGCGCCAATAATAGATGAGCAGCCCAAAACAGCAATGGATTCATCAAGTGAAATGAGGGAATCTATTGTAAATCCAAGATATTTCTCGATCTCCTCCCACAAACTCTGGATTTTTGGGCATTCCCAGATGATATGTGTCCAGGTGCCTTTCTGTGCTCAACGAAAGCTCTTATCTTCTATTTGTGGGTATATTTTATGAAGAAAAGAAGGTGTTCTATATATCAACCATTTCGAATAGTATTGCATACATTTAAAAGTCGCCCCTATGAATATCACTGCATTATGCTTATTAAGCCTATTCCCTTTTTTCCAACTATCTCTAACTTTTTCATATAATGAAAGGGACTTATTCTCATCAAAGATTTTAATCCAGTTATTAATCTTCCGTTATATGGGGTGGTTAAGGGCTTCGCTTATATTAGTTTTATAACACAGGTTTTCCATATCCAGCTTTTCCAATATAGGTTTTAATCTAATAAATGACCACTTTAAAATTATATTGGAATGCTGAAGCCCCATTTCAATCTCCGCCCAAGTTTTCCAACAGTTCCCCTTGATAAAATCCCGGATCTGAATGTACCCATTTTCTTTCCACAACCTTAGTATGCTGTTCTCCAAAATACCTGTTTCCCCCGTGGATATATTCGAAAGCCTGTTCGAAATATTAATTCTTAAAATATCGTAGTGTGCTAAAACCTGGGTTTTTATTATTAAGTAATCATTGAAGGGTCTTATAACGTACTTTCTTAGGGTACTTTGTGACTCTTGTAGGATCTACGATGTTATATTTCCTTAGGATCTTTTTCACAAAGAAATTATCTGCCTCTTGCGGATCTAAAAAGTAGAATCTAAAACTGTGATGTGCAAATGCTGCATAATAATAATTTCTGATATTCGGAACAGATAATCCTCCTACTGCGACCGGATAGTTTAAAATGCAGAGTGCCAATCTTGGTACCTTATTTGCCCAGGGAAAAGAAGAGAACATGCTGCCTATTTCTTTTAAAAAAAGAATTCTGTATTGCAGAGGGGGCAGCACTAAAAAGGAAATTAAACAATGGAAGAATAGACATTCGGATTAACGTAGCTCGTCCTATTATTAATAACGAATGCTGATTACATCATGTTAGCTGAGAGTGTACCTTTTTCAAGAATGGAGTATAATTTAAGGAAAAAAGGTCTTCTACTCTCTTATATAGATCCCAAAATACCTCTTTGGGCGAGTGTTATGTGTCTGTCTAAATTCTGATAAAAGATAATTCATACCACAGTTACATAATATGATTTCTGTTTTGGTCCTATTGATTTTATATCCTCCTATTCTTTTGAAGTCTGCAAAAACTCCCATAACTTCCATCTGAGTGTCTATTCATGAGTCCAGGAAGAGAACATTATCGTTGGTGTATAATTTTATGTTTGTCGTTCCTTGATCAGAGACCTTATGGTTTTTTTTCCCCCTGATTGCAATTGCTAATGGCTCTATAAATAGAGCAAATAAAATTGGGGAGAGGGAACAGCCCTGCCTTGTACCTCTATTTATCTAGCATGTCCCTACATTGACAGAATTGATTAAAATGTGTGCCTGTGACTTAGTATAAAGTTGTTTTAATAAAAGTACAAACTCATTTGGGAAACAAAACTTTTCTAAAATCATAAAAAGGCAATTCCAAGAAACAAGATCAAATGATTTTTTGGCATATAAAAACCAGATCTGGGCCTCAATCTTATTGATACTAAAAAAATCCAGTGCATCTAGTAAAAAAAATTGTAGTAATATGAAGTTGTCTCCCTGCTACAAAACCACACTGATCTGTCCCATAAGTGATCCTACCATCTTATTTAACCTGTTGGTGAGAAGTTTAGTGAAGCTTTTATAGTCAGTGTTTAAAAGGCTTATTTGCCTGTAAGAATTCACATTTTCACTATCTTTATCTTTTTTTAAAATACTGACCACTACTGCAGTGCGAAAAGATACTGGCAGGTCTCCCCCTTTGTAATAGATAGTTTGCAAGTCTTAAAATTTCAAGGCTAAGTATTGTAGAGAATGCTTTAAAAGGTTCTGCGGGAATGCCTTCCTCTCCCATAGCTTTACAGTTAGGCAAGGAGGTGATAACCATGTCTATCTCTTCCTTTGTGAATTCGGCTAACAACAGCTCCTTAAAATTATTTTCTAAAGTTGGAATTGGTAATTCCTGTAGGAATTCTTTAATTGTTTCTAAGGAGACCTGATGAGCTGTGTGATAGATATGTTTAAAAAACACCTTGCCTATTAGTGACGTAGTCTTTACGCGAGTTTTAGTTACTTTACCCTGAACACATTCGACTCTGTTTTGAACTTGCGTCTCCTTTGCTTGCCAGGCTAGCAATATTCCAGTATATTCACTATCTTCATAGCTTGTCTGAAGATATAACCTGCTTGCCATATTCTCTAGCTCATAGCAAAAGTCCCTATTTTTTTGTTTGCATTCATTTATTCTTGCCTGGTGTCAGTAGTCCTATTTCTATAATACTCTTAATTCGCATTGGCCAGCCTATTTTCTATCGCTATTCTCTCCTCCTTTTTAGCCTTCTGTTTTGGTATCTCTTTTGAAGTGATTATGCCTCTCAATGTAGCCTTAAAAGCATCCCAAATTATATTAATTGGGACAGAATTCCTATCTATATTAAAAAAGAAACTAATCTCCTTCTCTATTTCTGCGCACCACTACTGTTTGTCTGCTTAATTAAGTTAATTAAAATACCAAATTCTGGATGCTTCTTCCTCTGTCTTCCCTAAGAAGGTTTCCAGGGCATGATCTGAGAAGGCGTTCACTATGTGCTCAAATTTACTAACTTCCAGATTATGCGAAGTTAGAAAAAAGTCTAGCATAGATGATGAATCGTATTTTGCTGAATAACAGGAGTACTCACGTTTATTCGGATGGTTGAGCCGCCAGTTATCCAAAATATCTAAATCTGTCTTACAACTAAGTAAAGCGATTTATTTTGTCATCGGTCTCTTTTTGTTGAATCAACCGCGGGATTTTGCAGAAAATTTAAATCACCATCCCATATGAACTGACCAGGTATGCCTGATAATGCTTGCTTTAACTATAAAATTGGTAGCGGGTCATCCATGACTGGTGCATAAATTGTAGCAAGTATCAGACGTATCTGTTTTATTTGCCCATGTAAGAATGTCCATTTACCACTCCTGTCTGAGTGTGATGCTTCAACATGAAATTGGACATGCTTGCCTCTGAAGATGCTCACATCCCTTTGAGATGTCCTCGAAAGAGATGAACAATAAAAACCCGCCCAATTTTTTTACATTTTACTACTATCTGTTGAAGCTCGAAAGTGTGTCTCCTGTATAAAGATCACATCTGGGTGGTGACTTTTTAGCCAACTCTCTATTGCACAAGTTCTACACCTATTGTTCAAGCCATTAGCGTTCAGAGACAGGATTAATAATTTATTCCTATTCATGATGTAAAAAATGGGGAGAAATAGCTTGTTTTATCCATAGTCTCCGACACATACCGACTAATATGTAACTTGTGCTAAATGTGCAAAATGCATTTCCGAAGTGCAGTTTGTACAAAGATACATAATGTGTGGATGGGAAGCTGATTAAATCGATTTTTCTTTTTCTTCCCAGTAAGCCAGTAGCAAACTACGTTACGCACTAAAAACCAAACCATTTCAATTGTGTAAACTGCTCAAATATTTAAACCAATACACTACCATAGCTATTATGACAATTGTGCAAATCATACATTAATGTGCAAATCACGCAACTATTAAAACAATATGTTACAGTACAATTTATAACAATTGTGCAAAAACTATTTAAAGTGCAAATCGTGCAGCTACTAGGGCAAATGATTCATCAGTTGTGTGGTCTGCTCATTCCTATTCTCTAATTCATTCACTGTGTGCTTAACTAATGCTCATTACTCAGTTCATCGAATGAGTGGTGTTAGAAACGGGACCCTGGCCGGCCAAGACTCGCGTCGAGGTCAGTCAGGGATCATCATTTCTAAGGTCAGGGCTAGGGAGTCACACACCAAGACAACCCCCGCTCACCCTCTAGGTAACGTGGCGCGAGCAGCAAGGCTAATCTCAGAGGCGATGTGTAAAGCGTTTGCGCGCGCACCCCAGCGACAACAACCAAAGGCCCACCACAAAGGAAACTCCACACAAGGTTATATCAAAAATAGCCTTTGTATTATAATAATAAGAACACATTAGATAACACACACACTTTACAATGTGCCAACAGGCACGGGCAAGATTTACAAGGGATTATGTACAGGACAGGGCCACCTGGACCACTGTCAGGGGTATGCACTTGTTAGAAATAATACTTGTAGGTATAACACTTTAGCACATAAACATACAATGACTGTAACACAGAAATAGAAAATGTAGCATACAACCAGTAACTACTGGTAAAGGGAAAATACCTCCTACGCCACCCTAAACACTGTAGGGAAATCACGCAGGGAACTAGGACCTTATCATCAGGACCTATGGAAGGAAAACCTATCACCTAAGCAAGTCACATTTAGCGAAGGGAAGGAAACCTAAAATAATCACCTAGGCAAGTAACATTTAGCAAAGGCAATCAAACATCAACATTCCTCTAAGCAGGTCACTTTTAGCAAAGGGAAATAAAAGAACAAGGCATTACCTAAGCAGGTCACTTTTAGCAAAGGTAATGATACAAACAATCCTCTAAGCAGGTCACTTTTAGCAAAGGGGATAAACACATAAAGAATCACCTAAGCAGGTCACTTTTAGCAAAGGTAATAACAAACAAGAATTGCACATGAAACATTAATACACATTCAGAGGTGCAAGTAGAACATTTGCGCAGGAATCAAATTAGCAGTAATCATAAATTGCGCAGGGTGCACATGGCACAACATTAGAATTGTCCCTCAGGCCAACTGGCCTCGAAAGGGGCTGGAATGCCCTGAGTCTCAAAGTCAGGGAAGGCTGCGCAGGCAGCACAGCACAAAAGCCTAAACGTAGCAACTTGTCCACTAAGTGCTGGACAGTTGTAAAACAGGACTGGGCAAACGTTGGAGCCAGGTGGGCTCGAGAACAAGTGGGCAAGGAGCCTCTCAGGGGCTCGCAAAGCAACTGGCACCCTCAGAGCCTCTCAGGGCTCACAAAGCAGATATGCTGGCACTAAAGAGCTTCAGCGCTCTTTAACAATAAAAGGGCTCAGGAGCCTCTCTGGCTCGTAAATCACAAACTGCCCTGGCACTCGAGCCTCGCAGGCTCGTAGCAATACAGGGGCCCCCTAGAGCCTTGGGGCTCTAAATAACAAATCGTCCCCCAGGAGCCTCTCTTAGGCTCGAACACAACCGGCCTTCGTTCTGGAGGGGAGGGGCAGGCACCGACAGTGTGTCCCGACGCCCCCCTCCGCCACACGGGAATCGCTGCCCCACTCACCGGCTCCTCCTGGGTTGGAGGCAGTCTCTGCTGGACTCCCTCGGTAAGCCCACACTCACCGGGCGTCTGGGGCTGCAGGACGGCTCCTCAGTGACTCTGCTGGGCCACGGGCGGGGCTCCCCTTCACTCGGGAGCCTCGTGGTCAACGTAGGCTGCTTCCTGCTTCTCTCTCTCCTCCGCCTCCTGTGATGACGTGAAAGGGGGCTCGGCCGGCTGGGCCAATCCCAGCGCGGCCCGGACTTGAAGGCGGGCGCTGCTTCCTCCTCTCACTCGGGCTGCGGCGGTGATCGCGGGCAAATGCGGCGTGGGCAGCCGCTCAAATTAACAAGGAAACGGGGCAATGCCGGGTGGGCACCGGCCTCAAAATAAAAATAGAAAGCGAGGTAGGCACTCGCTCGGCCTGGAAAAGCGCTCCAAAGCGCTAGAATCAAAATAAAGCGCACCCAGCGCTTAGGGGGAAAATAAAGCGCTCTTAAGCGCTTAGGGCATGAAATAAAGCGCTCTCAGCGCTAAAAGCAAAACGAAGCGCTCCCAGCGCTGGGGACAAGGGAGAGCGCTCCCCAAGCACAGCAAAGCTCCAGCAAGGTCTGGAGGCAGACAGGGGGGCAGGGCAGGGCCAGAGCCAGCACACTGGGTCTCCAGGCAGGGAGACAAGCCAAGTGGCGGTCCTCCTGGCCCCAGCAACAGCAACAGCCCCCTCTGGCAAGAATCCAAAAGTAGAACAATTTCTGTGGGGACACAGCCCCATATTTATACAGAGAAATCCTTTGTTAGGAGGTGCAGGGTGGGGGGAAACCAGTTGCAGCTGGCTTGGGAGTACCCTTGATGGCCCAACCACCCCTTTCATTCACTGGGGAGGCTAGGGTCATTAGACAAACCACAGGGGGGCGGAGCCAGCATTGTGTGGGGAAAACCCCAGCCCATCCAGGACACAGATCTACTCCTCCCACACATCACTCATGCTGATCTCTCACTCACCACCGGGCAGACCCATCCAGACTTCCTGGAGCCTGGCATGCCAGCCAGCTCCAGCCAATCACGCTCCAGTATCCTCACTGCACACATACATCAATGTCCAGAAGTAGCACTTCCCTTCTAGACACATACAAGCCGCACATACCATTGCGCAGCATTCACTCTCACGAGTTCATACATACTAAACTCGAGCCTGCACTCCCCACACATCAGGAACTACCAGGGCACACACATTCCCCATGCATTCCTATGGGAGAGCAGGCCAGCCATACTACACGCACGCACTTTCACTCTGGGACACAGGGAAAAAGTGCGCCAAGACCCACAAATCACTACACAGGGTCACAAATAAAGGCAAAAAGATTAGGGGTGAACCTGCCCTAAGGCCCAAGTCTAACACGACCCCCTTCCAGCCAAAACGCAGGGCAGACCGATCACCACTGTGATGGGCTTCCCTGCTTGGGGCGATAAAACAAGGACGCGGGCCCACAACTGCAGGGACACCCTCCTGTTTTACGCCACGGTGAACCCCTAGGGTTCCTTCTAAAACTACTGTAGGGACTAACTGGGGTACCCCACTGATACTCTCCAGCTGCCCTCGGCCAGGACCAGGCCCTAGGCCACCCAGGTACCACTGGATCCTGTATACTCACAAAGTGGGGGGTAGTAACCCCTGGCACATAATAGCCATGCTCCACTCTTCCTGTCTGTAAGACAGGGCTAGACTGCCACTGGTTCTCCAGCCTAGGGTCTACAACCTCAGGTGGACCAGGAGTCTCAGGGAAGGCTCTCCTCCCCTTACCTCTTCTCCTAGGGTTCCTCCTCCTCCTGCGAGGGATCCCCTCTAAACAACATTCTCCCAACCTAGGGTTTAACCCCTCAGGTGGTAACGGGGTCAGAGGTGGGCTCTCCCACCCTCTGCACCCCCTTCCAGAGTCCTGCTCCCTCCCAACCGGGGCGGTACTTCTGGAGAAAGAACTGGTCAGGACACTGATTACAGTAGTCCCACCCTTCAGGTCAGGCGGATCCTGAACCTGGCCATCCAACCTCTGGTCTAAAACCTTCGGTGGAACCAATGCCTGGCACTCCAGGACTTCTGGGGACTCACATACCATCCCCCAATCACTCCCTTCACTGGACTTCTGTACTCTCCCTCCTGGAGCGGTACTGCCAGACTCTGGAAGCATGGAAGCTCCGCTTACAGATGCTCCAGGTTCTCTACACACTAGGAGATCTCCCTCAAGTGAACTAACAGGCAAGCCTAGGTTCCTTTCCTGGTGTTCCCTAAAGAAACCATCCAGGCTCTGTGACAGGGCTTCGGGCATCTGGGGACTCTCGGTCACACACTCACTCCCGCTCCACTGAGACAGGCAGTCAGCCCCTACACCCTTCTCACTAACCAAGGACCTAGCTGGGCTACTCTCACCCTCCTCCACCACACTGGGCTGGAAGACACCTGACCCACTACTGTTGGAATCACTCATTAGTGACTCAAAAGAACCTCTCGCACTGTCCCATCGGTCTGCTTCCTCTGCAAGCTCACATGCAATAAACGATCCAAACTTCAACAGGTGCTGGCGTAACTCTGGCGAACAATAACTGAGCAGGTGCTCTGTGACAACCATGCAAAATAAACTGCCAGACTTGTCGTTCACGTGAGCCTTTTCCCAATCACGCAGTGCTCCACAACACTCATCTTCAAAGTCTTCCCACGACTGATGAGGCAGTTTCCTAAGTCTCCTGAACTTCAACCCAAACTCTTCTGCGGGGGAACCAGGTAACATACTCGGGGAACTGGGAGTGGGACTGTCTACACTTATATTTAAAAAGCTGCCACCACTGGACTCCACCCTCCCTGGGGAATCCAGACAATTACAACTGTGCGCAGGGAAGAGTCTATCCTCTAGGGCTGCTCTCTCACGGATGATGGCCCTTCTCTCCACCTCTATCCTCTCCTGCGCTAAGAGTCTTTCGATCTCTAGCTGCGCCATAGCCTGGGCATGCTCTAACATGAGCTGTTCCATCGCTAACTGATGCTCCCTTTCTTTCTCCCTATCTTCCCACTCTTCTGGGGACAGGACAAGGGATGGGGCGCTGGTACTGACACTGGGCCTAGCAAGGGACTCCCTATCTATGGGGTCCTCACTATCTGCTGGGGCCCAACCACTGTCATCATCCAACTCACATTCTTCATCAGAATCTTCAGGGCTCCCCACAGACTCACCACCCTCATGGCGTGTGGCCTGGGCCCTTTCCTCGCTGCGCTCAAGATCCCTTTGATCCTTATACCATTGGACCAGGTGGTTCCTAAGTTGGTTCTCAGTATCTGACTCATCCACCCCTATGTCTCTCTCTCTACAGAACCTTTCCAACTCCTGCATACTGTACCAAACTAGATCACTGAGATCAAAAACAGGCTCCATTTTGGCAGACGTTCTAGAGACGAGATCACACAGGGAACCTGGGGGTCTGAGCTAAACAGGAGTATACAATCAACAAAATTCAGCAAGATTCCTATCTCAGAACTTGCACTCCACTGTCCAGCGTAACACACACTCATTCACACACAACCCTCCCCTCGGACTGGTAAGGCAGTTTCTACCACCCCTGATTATCTCAACCTGACCACTAGCGACACAGGTACCAAACTCTGGGAGCAGGGCGGGGAACAAGGTACTGGACAAAATACAAATGACACCTTTCAGGAGAAGCAAAACTGAACTTCCCTAAAAAACAATAATCCCAAAAATGTGGTTATCTAAAATTGCAGAGTTTTGAAGTGTGGCCTGTCGCCACTGTGGTACAACGCAAACGCAAGTCCAATCCGCACCGCTAGCCACCAATGTTAGAAACGGGACCCTGGCCGGCCAAGACTCGCGTCGAGGTCAGTCAGGGATCATCATTTCTAAGGTCAGGGCTAGGGAGTCACACACCAAGACAACCCCCGCTCACCCTCTAGGTAACGTGGCGCGAGCAGCAAGGCTAATCTCAGAGGCGATGTGTAAAGCGTTTGCGCGCGCACCCCAGCGACAACAACCAAAGGCCCACCACAAAGGAAACTCCACACAAGGTTATATCAAAAATAGCCTTTGTATTATAATAATAAGAACACATTAGATAACACACACACTTTACAATGTGCCAACAGGCACGGGCAAGATTTACAAGGGATTATGTACAGGACAGGGCCACCTGGACCACTGTCAGGGGTATGCACTTGTTAGAAATAATACTTGTAGGTATAACACTTTAGCACATAAACATACAATGACTGTAACACAGAAATAGAAAATGTAGCATACAACCAGTAACTACTGGTAAAGGGAAAATACCTCCTACGCCACCCTAAACACTGTAGGGAAATCACGCAGGGAACTAGGACCTTATCATCAGGACCTATGGAAGGAAAACCTATCACCTAAGCAAGTCACATTTAGCGAAGGGAAGGAAACCTAAAATAATCACCTAGGCAAGTAACATTTAGCAAAGGCAATCAAACATCAACATTCCTCTAAGCAGGTCACTTTTAGCAAAGGGAAATAAAAGAACAAGGCATTACCTAAGCAGGTCACTTTTAGCAAAGGTAATGATACAAACAATCCTCTAAGCAGGTCACTTTTAGCAAAGGGGATAAACACATAAAGAATCACCTAAGCAGGTCACTTTTAGCAAAGGTAATAACAAACAAGAATTGCACATGAAACATTAATACACATTCAGAGGTGCAAGTAGAACATTTGCGCAGGAATCAAATTAGCAGTAATCATAAATTGCGCAGGGTGCACATGGCACAACATTAGAATTGTCCCTCAGGCCAACTGGCCTCGAAAGGGGCTGGAATGCCCTGAGTCTCAAAGTCAGGGAAGGCTGCGCAGGCAGCACAGCACAAAAGCCTAAACGTAGCAACTTGTCCACTAAGTGCTGGACAGTTGTAAAACAGGACTGGGCAAACGTTGGAGCCAGGTGGGCTCGAGAACAAGTGGGCAAGGAGCCTCTCAGGGGCTCGCAAAGCAACTGGCACCCTCAGAGCCTCTCAGGGCTCACAAAGCAGATATGCTGGCACTAAAGAGCTTCAGCGCTCTTTAACAATAAAAGGGCTCAGGAGCCTCTCTGGCTCGTAAATCACAAACTGCCCTGGCACTCGAGCCTCGCAGGCTCGTAGCAATACAGGGGCCCCCTAGAGCCTTGGGGCTCTAAATAACAAATCGTCCCCCAGGAGCCTCTCTTAGGCTCGAACACAACCGGCCTTCGTTCTGGAGGGGAGGGGCAGGCACCGACAGTGTGTCCCGACGCCCCCCTCCGCCACACGGGAATCGCTGCCCCACTCACCGGCTCCTCCTGGGTTGGAGGCAGTCTCCGCTGGACTCCCTCGGTAAGCCCACACTCACCGGGCGTCTGGGGCTGCAGGACGGCTCCTCAGTGACTCTGCTGGGCCACGGGCGGGGCTCCCCTTCACTCGGGAGCCTCGTGGTCAACGTAGGCTGCTTCCTGCTTCTCTCTCTCCTCCGCCTCCTGTGATGACGTGAAAGGGGGCTCGGCCGGCTGGGCCAATCCCAGCGCGGCCCGGACTTGAAGGCGGGCGCTGCTTCCTCCTCTCACTCGGGCTGCGGCGGTGATCGCGGGCAAATGCGGCGTGGGCAGCCGCTCAAATTAACAAGGAAACGGGGCAATGCCGGGTGGGCACCGGCCTCAAAATAAAAATAGAAAGCGAGGTAGGCACTCGCTCGGCCTGGAAAAGCGCTCCAAAGCGCTAGAATCAAAATAAAGCGCACCCAGCGCTTAGGGGGAAAATAAAGCGCTCTTAAGCGCTTAGGGCATGAAATAAAGCGCTCTCAGCGCTAAAAGCAAAACGAAGCGCTCCCAGCGCTGGGGACAAGGGAGAGCGCTCCCCAAGCACAGCAAAGCTCCAGCAAGGTCTGGAGGCAGACAGGGGGGCAGGGCAGGGCCAGAGCCAGCACACTGGGTCTCCAGGCAGGGAGACAAGCCAAGTGGCGGTCCTCCTGGCCCCAGCAACAGCAACAGCCCCCTCTGGCAAGAATCCAAAAGTAGAACAATTTCTGTGGGGACACAGCCCCATATTTATACAGAGAAATCCTTTGTTAGGAGGTGCAGGGTGGGGGGAAACCAGTTGCAGCTGGCTTGGGAGTACCCTTGATGGCCCAACCACCCCTTTCATTCACTGGGGAGGCTAGGGTCATTAGACAAACCACAGGGGGGCGGAGCCAGCATTGTGTGGGGAAAACCCCAGCCCATCCAGGACACAGATCTACTCCTCCCACACATCACTCATGCTGATCTCTCACTCACCACCGGGCAGACCCATCCAGACTTCCTGGAGCCTGGCATGCCAGCCAGCTCCAGCCAATCACGCTCCAGTATCCTCACTGCACACATACATCAATGTCCAGAAGTAGCACTTCCCTTCTAGACACATACAAGCCGCACATACCATTGCGCAGCATTCACTCTCACGAGTTCATACATACTAAACTCGAGCCTGCACTCCCCACACATCAGGAACTACCAGGGCACACACATTCCCCATGCATTCCTATGGGAGAGCAGGCCAGCCATACTACACGCACACACTTTCACTCTGGGACACAGGGAAAAAGTGCGCCAAGACCCACAAATCACTACACAGGGTCACAAATAAAGGCAAAAAGATTAGGGGTGAACCTGCCCTAAGGCCCAAGTCTAACAAGTGGTATGCTGATTCTCATTCCTTGATCAGCTGAGGCAAGGGTCAACCAGTTCTCCTTCATTCATTCAGTGACTGAGCCATCTTTTTCTTTCATTAATTGATGAGTGGTTAGTTGATTTTCATTCCTTGATTCATTGATTGAGTGGTCGGTCAATTCTTGTTTGAGCGGTCAAGTGATTCACATTCTTTGATACACTTGATAGAGCACGCAGGTCACCCAACTATAAATTTACCAAATACTCACCTAGGCCCATATTCAAATTAATCACAATTTCTTAGGTCAGGTAACCTGGGCACTGACTATCAGATATGTGTACTTCCTAGGTCCTATACCCTTGACTTACTCTCCTGGTCATCGGTATCTGTGAACCTATGGGATCAGGGAGTATAGCAGGTAGCAAGACAACAATATGCACTCATATAATAACCACAGACTCAAGACGTTTGAAAACCTTTTTCTAATTTTCATCAAAATTCATAAGCCAAAGATTAACAGCTAGTTATACTATTTACCAGGTCAATGTACTACCCCCCAATGTTGCAAGTGTAAGGATCCCCAATTTCGACTGGACAAGAGAGGAGGAGAGGTCGACACACCACCTAAATATTTGATACTTCAGCTTTGAATATTAAGTTTACGTTCCCACCCATCATTTTCAGGTTCGCATTACATCTGCATTTCACTTCACAATGGTCGCTTTATAAATAAATATATTGTAATTCAACAGGTACACTCTGGCTTCTTCGACCGAGGGGAGAGGTCAGCTTCCCAGGCGCATCTTGGCTGTGACCGTGTTGGCTGGGTTTCAATGACAAATGACTTCAATCCTCCTCTTGTAGAGTGCTGTGTGCAAAAGGATTTTCAAAATGGAGTATTCCCGTCCCTCCGGCCCAAAGATTACGATACAGGAAATGTAAAAGGAAACAGTTTTAGAACACAGAATAAATTATTTCACTGTAAACCATGAACTTCTACTCTATACCCATTACCTTATTTTGTATCTATAGCATTAGGATTAAGCAAAACGAACAGCTTAGCAAAAGCAGCAGTGCAAGCTTCTCGCATGTGAGAACACAGAGCAACCATATTAGCTCTAGTGTGCAGAAGCAACAGATTCTCTCCAAAGCTGCGAGTACGTCATGTCACGTGGGTATGACAGACGCATGCGCAGTAGGAATTCCCGCGTAGCAGCGGCCATTTTAAATTCAAGCATATTTAGGATTAGTAAACACATAAGCAAGCTTCACTCGGATGCCCGATATCAATATAAAGGTGCAAAATTAATAAGACAACACGTTGGTTAATTTGTTAACGTTATTTGAGGTTCATGATTACAAGCAAGTCGCTTCATATGCGAATCCTTGCTCCATCAATCCCCTCTTTGATGATATTTTATATCATCACAAATAATGGAACCAGATGCCAACTTCTCACATTTCACCCATTTCAATCTCTTCAAACTTTCTATTCTGCTTTTTCTCAGCATTATTATGAGAATTTTTCATTTTCTTATAGATTTGGTTTTTCAGCTCTTCCAATTCGAGCTCTTCAATATTCCTTTTCACGCCTCGCCTATTGATAGAATATTTATTTTTGTGTTTTCGACATTTGCAGCAAATTATTATTCTGAATACTGATAAACCTATTCCCGCTATTGGCATCAGTATTTTGCTCACAAGACTTTACCTAAATTAGAATAAACATATTCTACAACTTGTTTTTAAACAACCTCGTTTCGGTCTTCCATTAACAGAAGGATCAGCCATTTTGACTTAAAAGGAGTTTCAACCCCTCTTTGTAACTTTACAGAGCCTTTTTTTTTTTACCCTGTGTGGATTTCAGGTCTGTCTCACTTCTTCGTCAGTCTGGTCAATAATCAATTATTCACCACTTTCGTCACTTATTTCCAGGTTTTCAAAGTCTTCCAAAACAAGATAAGTCCATTCAGGGCTTCGATATTTATTATTCAGTCTTTTTATTCGGGGACTCCTCCTTCTAGTTTGTATCACAGACAGTTCAGCTTGACTCGAGACTTCATTCACCTGCTCAGGTTCTTCGTTGATTGTCTTTAGTCTCAGTCTCAGCCTTTTGACAAATCTAGGCAACTTGTCTCCTTTTCTGAATCTTTTAACGGGCACTGTGTCTTGGCCCTCTTCAAATGCTCTTTTATTTTCATTCAGTTGTGGCACATTTGTTTCAAGATCGTCTTCTGTTTTTCTCCCTAACTGACTAGGTCCAGGTCTTATTTCAGTTTCTTCTGCCTGGTCTCTAAACTGGCCTTGTTCAGGTATATGCTGGATTTGACTTTGGTTTGTTTCGTTTTCTTCTTCCTGAACATAATTGTCTATTCCTATCTGGTCCTGTTCAAGCTCTCCAAACTTTTGATTTTCTTCCGCTTGAACCTCCGCCCTAATTTCTATCTGTCCCTCTTTAGGCTCAGGAGTTCTCGGAGGAGAGTCGATTTTCTGCTCTTTCTCTATCTGGTCCTCCTCAGTATCAGTTTTGATTTGGATTTCGATGATCTGAGTATCTCCTTCTACACCTGTCTCGTCCTCACTCTCCCACTGTCTATCTAAATAGGTCTGTCTTCTTGTTCTCACAGGATCTACAGTCAGGTCGATTATTGGGACTCAATCATCTTGACTGGAGCTCGGTTGTTCCTCTTTAGCTACTTCTGGATCAAGTTCTCGAGACCTTTCAGCTGCACAACTTTCAGCCTCAGTTTCCCCATGTTCAGTCACTTTCTTTGAGTGACTGGCATGGATCCAGTGTGGCACTCCTGCATATTTCACAGCTGTGGTGGTAACCCGAATGACTTGTCGTGGTTTACCCCACCTTGGTGCAAGACAAGTTTTTTCGAGTATGTTTCTTTATCACTACCCAATCACCAGGGTTCAGGTCATGTGCTGGAGTTGCTGGTGTAGCGACAGCGTCTTCCCCAACCTTGTGAGAGATGTAACGCACTTGGTCAGCCAGTTCTTTGCAGTATTCTAGTACTAAATCATCAGATATGCTTATCAGTTTGTATCCTGGTACCCATGCCTGCCGCATTGCTCTACCCATCAGTATCTCATGGAGACTCAAGCCTGTGTTCCGGTCTGGAATACTTCTAAGTCCCATCAAAACAAGGGGAAAAGCTTCTGGCCATTCCATTTGGGTTGACTCACACATTTTTCCCAATCTTGATTTGATAGTGCCATTCAATTGTTCTACCACTCCAGAAGCCTCTGGGCGTTATGCACAGTGCAGTTTTTGCGTAATTTTGAATGCTTCGCAAATTTGATTTATTATTTCACTATGGAAATGTTTTCCTCTGTCTGATTCAATTGTAACTGGAAAACCGTACCGAGGTATAAGTTCCCTAAGTAACAGTTTAGCTACAGTGATCCTATCATTCCTGCGTGTGGGGTAGGCTTCCACTCATTTTGAAAACTGGCAGACAATGACAAGTATGTACTTCATTCCTCGACAAGGGGGTAACTGAATGAAATCAAGTTGTAATCGTATAAAAGGGCCTTCTGCCTTTACAATTTTTCTTGGCAACACTACTGTTTTCTTTCCTGGGTTAAATTGTTGACAAATCAGACACCTCTGGCAGAGTGCCTCTGCTATGTTTCTGAATTCTGAGTTAAACCATGCCTGTCTAAATATGCGTATCATAGCATCTCTTCCCAAATGTGTACCTCCATGCATGAACCTAGCCATAGGAGCAAGCAGACAGTCTGGTAACACAGGCATACCATCAAGGTAAACAATGACACCATCTTCAACCCTTCTCTGACAACCAAATTTCCTCCAATTTTCCTTCTCTTTTGGCTCTGCTGCGTCCTGTAAGTCTCTCACTTCTTCCCATGTGTTTATTCCTTCTAGCATCATAAGTTGGCAGTTGTTTCCGTTCACCCCAACCTTTTTGTTAACAGCCATTTTGCATCTTGCACAATGTTGGGCTAACTGGTCAGCATATCGATTACCTGCTGTCACTTTGTCGTTGCCAGATTTGTGAGCAGCACACTTGACCACAGCCAATTCTTTTGGTAACTGAATTGCTTCCGGTAAATCTTGTACATATTTTCCATTTCTGATGGGAGTACCTGAAGAAGTCAGAAACTCCCTTTGCATCCACAATTGGCCAAAGTCATGCACAACTCCATAACCATATTGGCTGTCAGTATATATGGTTACTTTCCAGTTCGTTCCAAATTTACAGGCTCTTGCCAATGCAACCAATTCAGCTACTTGTGCAGACTTGACTTCAGGTAAATAGGATACTTCGACTGAACCTCCCAAAGTACACACCGAGTAAGCAGCGCTTAGGCCTCCTTCCTCATGTCTCATACAATAGCCATCTACAAACAGCTCATATTCTGCATTGGTTAAGGGCTCTTCTTTTATGTCTGGTCGTGGTTTTGTACTATATTCAGTCAGGTCAATGCAATCATGTTCAACCTCTCCCTTTAATCTGCCGAGAGTGAATTTGGTAGTAGCGTAGCTGGATTCAAGATGTTACATCTGGCAATGGTTACGTTTCCTGCACCTACAAGGATTCTCTCATACTTAGTCAGCCGACTGGGTGTGAGATACTGGGTTTTTGTTCTTGTCAGCAAAATTACAACTGCATGTGGAACATATACAGTTACAGGATGCCCCATAATGATGGATTCACTCTGCTCAAGACTTATGCAAGTTGCAGCTACTGCTTTCAGGCATCCAGGTAATGCGGCTGCCACTGGGTCCAATGTGGAAGAAAAATATGCCACTGGACGTCTCGTTAAGCCATGAATTTGGATCAGGACTGAGAGAACAGAATTGTCTTGTGTGTCACAAAACAATGCAAACTCTTTTGAATAGTCAGGCATTCCTAGTCCTGGAGCTGTACACAGACATTCTCATAATTTTACAAAAACAGTCATGCTTCCGTCATCCCACTCCACTGGGTCCTTGGCTCCTTTCTTTGTCATTTTTATCAATGGTCTTGCTAGGATTGCAAAGCCCACAATCCACTGCCTGCAGAATCCTACAACTCCAAGAAACATTCTGTTTTCTTTCTGGGTGTTGGGCAACTCCATGTTTCAAACTATTCTAATTCTCTCTGTGGTAACTTTCCTGACACCCCTTTCTATCTGGTGCCCCAGATATTTTACTGATGAAGTACAGAACTGTAATTTATCAGGTGACACTTTGTGTCCTTCTTCACCTAAATGGTTCAGTAATGCAATGGTGTCAACAACACAATACTTTTGGACGCCACCAAGAGGTCATCTATGTATTGCACCAGGACTGACTTTCTGGGCAATATCAGAGATTCAAGGCATTTTTTCAGAATTTGATTAAAAATTGACGGACTCTCTGTATCCCCTGAGGAACACGATTCCAAACGTAGAAATGACTGTCAAATTCAAATGAGAAAAGAAATTTGCTGTCTGGATGCAATGGAATCGAGAAAAATGCATGACACAGGTCAATGACAGTAAACCATCCAGCATTCCACGGTATTTGGTATAAAATCGTTGCAGGATTTGGCACAACTGGACAGCAAGGAACAACAATTTTATTAACCTTGCAGAGGTCTTGTACGACCCTGTACTTACCACTCGGTTTCTTTATGCCAATTATGGGTGAGTTACAAGGACTGCTCAACACTTCTTGCAAAATTCCTGCTTCAAGCAAATGTTTCATATATATAGCAACCCCTGCTTTTACTTCTGCACTCATTTTATACTGTCGAGTACTTGGGTAAACTGCATCTTCTTTTATTGCTATTTTAATTGGGTCAACATTTTCCATTAATCCTACATCTTTTCAAGTAAAATCCCATACCTCCGTTTTCACTGTCTATTGGAGTTCTTCTGGCAAGGCTTGTATGGTCAGTGTTGGACCTGTCAGCCCTAGGGTGGTCTTTCCCTATTTTTTTCGCCCTTGCCTCATTTTTCCCACCTTCTTTTTGTTGGCCTTAGGTCTCCGGGCACCTTCCCATTGCTAATTAATGCTAAGGTGCAGGTGCTCTCTTCCCCCAACATGGCTGCCACTGACCCCTGCTACCGCAGCGTGGTCTTGTTAGGCGCACTCAAGTAGCCAGGAGCTGGCTGGATCCTCTAAATATTGTAGCACTACCAGCCTGCCTGCCTGCCCATAGCTAGAGTGAGGAAGCTCCTGGAACCTTCCATAATAGGGGAGTGGTCACCAACTGCCCACTGCCAACTGCCAACTGCCACTATAAAAGAAAAGGGAGGGAAACCTAGTCAGTTGGGGCATCACTGACCTGGGGGACCCTATGCAGGAGACTTAGGCGGTAAGGCCTAGTCAGGAACCTATACCACTGGGGGTGACAGGTTTTAGGCGCTGCCCACCAAGCTGTGTGAGGAACAATGAACTAGCCCACTGATCTGGCCCGGTGGGAGGGGAACCCAGGGACCATCTGAAGTGACCTGCTGAGGAAAGCCTTCAACTCAACCCCCCCTTCCTCAAGAAACCAAGAGACTGTAATCTATCAAGGGCGCAGGAACCATCAAGCGCCAGGAACAAATCCAACTGCCAGGACTACTGGGTATTAAACAGGTACCGGACTGTGTCCCTTCTGCGTCCCTCATCTGGGCCTGCACTGACCTGCCTAGCCCCCAGTGCTGTCCTGCTTTGCCTGCACTTCCCTGATGGCCCCGTAGCACTATGCCCACGAAGCGCTACTGTAGAGACTGCAATATCGCCTGCCCACCCAGCGCTCCCCTACTGTGCCCTTGAGAGCGCTGTGATCTGACTGACATCGCGCGGTGTACCTCTAAGCGCTGTCCAATTGCCTCCAAGGCACCCTCAACGCAGAGCGCCTCCCTGACTGACATCGCGCTGTGTACTAGAAGCGCTACTGTCCCTCAGGCGCTGTGCTGCCCTGTGCCCCGGTGCCATGTCTCCTGAGCGCTGCGTTCCCTGAGGTGCTACAAACGCTGACCGGCCCCGTAGTGCGCTAGGCCTGAAGCGCTAACCGGCGAGAGCACTCACCGCCGCGGCCCCGCTCCTCTTGTGCTGTGTGGGCCCCAAGGATTACGGCCGCCTCATCCTGCTGCGGCCTCTGGTACTGTCCCGGCGGCCCTCGGAGCCAGGAGAGGGCCGCCGCATTGTGAAGTAGGCCTCACTAGGCCCAGTGAGGCGCCCGCACTCGCATAACTTGACAGGGCTGCCCGGGTGCGGCACAGGCAGCGCCCTAGCCCTTGCTAGCTGCGATTGGCCATCCAGGCCGCACCTCTCGAGCCGCCCGTGCTGCAAATTGCGGCCGGCGCGTTCAGTTTGCTCCCCCTCACCTCAGAGGTCCCGGAGCCTGGGAAGCGTCTGGAGGCCCAGGACTTTTGCCGAACTCCGCACCGGAGGGCTCGGACAAGAGCACGAGCCTTCCCCTTCGCTGGAAGCCTACGCAAGGGCCCGGAGCGGGCCGAAGATCCAAAGGTAACCCCAGGGGGAGGAGGGCGGCAGCCGGAGTGAAAGCGGGGCCTCCCGGGAGACAGTAGGAGGCCCCGAGATTGCCCCTCCTCCCCGGGAGAACTAGGATTGGGCCCCGTTAAGCCCCGATAGTGGTCACAAACTCCTCTGAACTGGGCCAGGATAGGAATTAGGCCCTATTGAACGGTCACAGAGAGCCCCTTCTTATCAGGAAGGCCATGAGAGAGATGTAGATTGTTATAGTGACCACAGGGAAATGTTTTATATGCCTGATGCCTATCTAATAGACTGGTTTATTTTACCTAATGAAATAGTTATGAGTTCCTGCTGAAATGGTGGACCTCACCTACTGAAAGGGTTATTTCTAGTTCATGAATTGCTTTATTCCAGCCTTGTGAAATGTGCTTCATCTGCTGTTAAACTGCTTATCTTTGCAGCTAGGAAATGTTTTTCCCCCAGTTAATGACTTGATGATTCCTGCAGCGAAGAAATGTTTACTAATACGTAATGCAATGCTATTCGAATGTCTCTATTAGGAATTCCTTGCAGGTGCTAACTAGGAGCAAGGCTGAAGCCAGGCCTACCGTTATTTACTATTTAATATTTATTTATTTATGTATTTATGGCTACGTAATGAAAGATATGCGTTTTAAGGAAAGGTAATGAGTTCTTAATACTGTGATTTGTGACTGCCTGATCTTGATCTTAGATAAAACTTATTTATTTGAATCCAATCTACAGGTGTGGTCTCTGTCATTCTGTGCATTTGTTGTCTCAGTGGATGCGTGTGCTGTGTAGTCGCTTAACACCCAAGCTTTCGGTGCCTACCTGCTCGTGCCAGGCTACCCCCCGGGGAACTGGTAACCCCAGGTCCTACATTTGGTGCCGAGCGGTGGGATTCAGGACCTGTGACTATACAGCACCCTCCAGTGAGACAGAGTGCGCTTCAATTAGACTAGACACCTATCGTGCATGCAAGCCTACTCGATTGACCCCCACTGTGTAACCTGAGTGCGTAGAGACCTATGTTGACCCAGTATTGCTACCTACGTCCTAGTGCTTTCCCTTTGTTTTTATCTGGGTCCCCACCTGGCAAAATGGAGTTCTGGCTAGCCGACCTGGAAGAATACACAGTGGTGCACTTAGGGAATTTTGTCAGGTTATGGGGGTGCCTGTTGGGTGGAGAGCCGCAAAGGAAGAACTCCGTAACGCCTTGAGGGTATGGGTAAGGGCCCACCCAGAGGGGAGAGGGGATGGGGGACAGGAGGGGCAGGGTGCACCAGGTCAAGCGGGCACTTCAGAAGACCCAGGCCTACTCAACATTGATGTGTCTGACAATGTGTTGCCAGGAAGACGTTCCGGGGCAGCGAGTAGTTTATCTAGGGGGAGTGCGTTGTCGCAGGAGTATGAGGACAGGAGGGAGGAGAGGCAATTGAAGTGGGAGTTTGCCAAGTTTGAGCACAAGAGGGAGAGAGAAAGATTAGCTTTGGAAGAGAAGAAGTTGGCGCACGAGCTTCAGCTTAAGGAGTTGGAGCTGAGAGCATTGCAACTGAGTGCGCCAGGAAGTCCCAATGGTGGCAGCGTACAAGGGGCTCAACACGAGCCTAGATTTTGGTTACCCAAGGTGGTGATAGCGAGCTACACTCAGGGGGATGACATCGCCAAGTGGTTGGAGGTGTATGAAGTGGCCTTGACAGCCCATTGGGTGCCCGAGAAACACTGGAGAGGTGGCCTGTATCTTTACATACCTCCAAATGTCAGGGACACCCTCCTGTATCTTGATAAGGTGGATCAGTTCACATATTCCCCATGAAGGAGGCGCTCATTAAAAAGTTTGGCCTCAACCCCGAAAGGTATCGCCAAAAGTTCCGTGGCAGCCATAAGCTGTCCACGCAGAATTGGGTGGATTTCTTTGATTATGCCCGTAAGGCTCTGGATGGTTGGGTGCGTGGCAGCGAGGTGCAAGATTATGAGGGCCTGTACAATTTAATTTTGAGAGAGCACCTCTTGGATAAGTGTTTTCTGGAGCTGCGCCAACATCTGGTGGGCCGCAAGCTGACTGATCCCCGTGAGCTTGCGGAGGAGGCGGATACTTGGGTTAGCACCCGGGTGTTACACAAGGGCCCCAGGAGAGATGGCCTGAAAGGCAGACAGGGCGTCCCCCAGAAGAAAGAGGGGGGAGATAAGAAGAAGGAGTTCTCACAAGGCCCACAAACTAGACAGTTTGGGAGAGGAGTAGGTACCCCACCTCATTCCAGTTCTCCAACGCCCGCTTACCCTGACAAGAGTCAGCAGCCAAAAGTTGTCCGGTGCTTTGTGTGCGGGGGGGTTGGACACTACAAAGGAGATGCCCAGTGTCGCAAACGACCCCCAGCCCCCACAGGTGGCAAGAGTCCCGGGGTGGCTAGTGTAGCACTTGGGGTGGAGCTGCCCCTAGATAGGGAAGGGGAGTGGACAGGCCTGACCCTGGTTTCACTCGGGGACAGAGAGTTGGTCCCAGTGACGTCCTAACCATCGAACACTGCTAAGTACCAGCAGAGGGTGAAGGTTAATGGGGAGGAGGTAGAGGCTCCGAGGGACACAGGTGCCAGCATGACCACTGTAGTGAGGCGGATGGTGTCTCCTGAGCAAGTAGTACCTGATGTAATCCATCCGGCCGTGTTGGCTGACGGCAGTCTGAGCTACTATCCCGTGGCTCAAGTTCCCTTTGAGTGGGAAGGAGTGAAAGGCCCATTGAGAGTTGCGATAAGCCCTGCCTTGCCTGTGGACTGTCTGCTAGGAAATGACCTGGAACATACCGCCTGGAAGGAAGTGGAGTTTAAGGCCCACACTGAGATGCTGGGGTTACCTGGGTGGACTTGCGTGGTCACGAGGTCAATGGCTGCCCAGCAAGAGACTCAACCCGGGTAGGAGCCTGAGACAACGGTCCAACCCAATGCCGGTCCAGAGGAGAATGGAGTGGAGAACATACCCCGTGTGATGGATGGGGAGCCTGCGGAGGTACGCCCGGAGTCCTCGGAGATGAAGGTTGTTCCCGTGGGGGACTTCCCGACCCTTGTCGAGTGGCATGTGGAAGGAGGGCCTACCCGGGAGGATTTCTGTTGGGCGCTGAAAGAGTGCCCCGCGCTTAAAGGCATGCGGCGACAGGCCGAAGCCCAAGCGACTGATCAGGAGACCGGCAGTTTTCATGTGTACTGGGAGGATGGCCTCCTTTAAAGTGAGCCTAAGGTTCCGGTGCATGGATCCTCAAGGGCCTTAGTGGTTCCCCAATGCTAACGGGCCTTTTTGTTGGAATTGGCGCATGAAATTCCTCAGGCTGGACACCTGGTCCAGGACAAAACCTTTGCGCGGTTGGTCCCGCATTTTTATTGGCCCAGGATGAGAGTTGCCTCTGACACCTATTGCAAGACCTGCAAGACTTGCCAGGCAAGTGGCAAGACTGGGACTAAAGTGAAGGTCCCTTTGGAACCGCTCCCGGTGGTCGGGACCCCTTTTGAGCTGGTCGGAATCGACATCGTTGGGCCGTTGGACCCTCTGACCTCTGCGGGACACAGGTTCATCTTGGTGTTAGTGGACCACGCCACTCAGTACCCAGAGGCTATTCCTCTGAGGACCGTCACTGCACCTGTGGTGGCGCGGGCCCTGGTGGGGATATTTACCAGAATGGGATTCCCCAAGGTCGTGGTGTCAGACAGGGGCACGAACTTCATGTCGGCCTACATGCAGGCCATGTGGAAGGAGTGTAGAGTGACCTATCGGTTCTCCACTCCTTACCACCCCAAGACTAATGGGCTCGTAGAACGCTTCAACAAGACCTTGAAGGGGATGATCCGGAGGTTGCCAGAGGACTTGAGGCTGAAATGGGACATCCTCCTCCCTTGCCTACTGTTTTCGTACCGCGAGGTGCCACAGAAGGGAGTCGGGTTCAGCCCCTTTGAACTGCCCTTTTGTCTCACTTTCCAAGCTTCGTTGTAAGCAGCGTATATACCGGTGTATATGAAACGTTTTTGACGCTGTTTGCGAGGTCCCAGTATGAAATCTCGCAAGTCAGCACCTTCTTTAAGTAAAGTTAAGTGTTGCTTAATTTCAGGCAGTGTGGATTTCTGTAGCCACTCAAGGCATCATTTTCCTACACTATCTGTTGTGACTATCCCTGGATGTTGTCTCTGGGAATATCTTGGGTCTGGCCTGGTCTGTTTGAACCCCTGTGTTTTGTTCAGGAATCTATCTCGACAGTCATTTGTATCTATGGGCCAGATCAACCATTTTTTCCAATCAGGATTTGTTCTGTTTTGGTGTAAAATATGGGATACGTCTATCTCCACATCTGTAGTGCTATTACTATCAGGTATGGGCTTTGGAATAGACGGTTTGTTTAAGTCTTTTATTTTGGCTAGGCCAAGACAGGTTGTTTGTTGAATGGTGTCATTCAGGAATATTATCTATTCTGGTATCATGCAGGCTCTAAATAATGCTTCTAGACCTTGTACTTTCCAGTCTTTTGTACCCCAGATGGTTTTTGTCTCAATGTTGTCTTTCCAAAATTAAAAATCATATGTAGAAATTTTTTCATAAAATGTTTCAGAATAAATCAATTTAGTGTTTGTCAACATTGTTTTCATTCCTGTCTTACTTAACATTTTAAAATAAAATGTTTCTGGATCACTGTTGTTAAACCCTGAGAAGTATGTGAATTTCTCATAAAATGTTTTCGAGCTGCCTCTTGGCGGTGTTGCGCAATGTTCCCATTGGTTATAAGTAAAAACATTTCTAGGTTGAGCAGATTTATGCAAATAGTGATGACCATAATGACTTCAACAGTACATTTCTTCATAATTTGCTGGACCCTGCAAATAATCATGTTCTGTGAATTTTGCTGACATTACTAAATCTGACATCATATTATTAATATTTTCAAAGTCCCAATCATCAGAGAAAGTACTTGGTGACACAAAGTCACTTAATGAAACCTTGAATTGATGTGGATAATTCAAGAGCTCAATCGGGCCATAGATTTCGTAATCAGTTTTGTCCCATGCTTGGAATTGCTTCCGGATTTTCATTTGTCTTTGCATTTATCTTTGTTTCATTAGCATAGTCTGAAGCTACGTCATCCTGGACAGGTGTTTCTTGACGAACTGTTGCAATTTGGGTTTCAAGAGGCACAAGTTCCATGGCTTTGTTGCATAGTCCTTTTTTATTCACTGCAGGTTTATCAAAAGTGATTAGTCTTTCAGTTTGAACCTCTTGGATTGTAGCAAGATTTGGTCTTCTGTTATTTCTTGGGAGTCCACTGGGCCTACTACTTATTATTGGCCACATGATTGTGGTTTTACCAGGTCGATGGACACAACTCTGTTCTCCTTTTTACCAGCAAGGGGCAGTAGTACTACTGATCTTGTTCCGCTGACAGCTAAGACAGGTACTGCTTTTCTGTAAGAAGGCCCAAATTCATTCTTCACCGCAATCTTTTCTCTGACCAGATCACCAATCTTTGGAATCCAGTCAGGTCTTGCTGGGACAGGTGGTTTTTCTTCAGTGGTTGTTGGCTTTAGCTTTATGTTACTTAGACTTCTTCTTGTGTCATTTAAGTCCTGTAAAACAGCCAAACAATCTTTGATATCAAAGGATTTTCTTTCACCACTCAAGTGTGACAATCTAGGTCCTGGATTATCATTCTGGTCCCGAAAAATAGTTCGTAAGGAGTGATATCTCCTAAAGAAATTCTTGGCAGATTATTAAGACTACGTTGGACACTTGTTAGATGTTTGACCCACCCATCACCGAACCTAATACCCTTGCCGCTATAGATTGCTTTATGTCACGTTTTTTTCTCTCCACTACCACATTTCCCTTGGGATGGAATGGACTAGAATACATCAATGAATGCCCATGCTGGTCATGGCCTCTTTGTAAGCTCGAGAGCTAAACGCAGGATCCTGGTCAGAATGTACAATGCCAATTGCGTATGTGCCGATAACGACTCGCAAATCTTTTATAACTGTTCTGGTGTCAGCCGAGTGCTGGGGGCCTCATCTAAATGAATCTCGTCTTAATAATTATGGGATAGCATTTCTCCATCTGGATTTCTGCGTATAGATAGCCTAATGCTTTCTAATAAAGGTGTCCTGGCAATTGTCTGGTCCGGTTCACAACTGCGATCTCTATTGCAGTTCTGACAATTCGTTGCAAAGTTGTAAATTTGCACGCTCATCCCCGGCCACCAGTAGTCTAATTGTAATTCTATTACAGATTTCAAGATCTCTTGGTGCCTCAGACCCATTCCCATGTGTGCTTCTTGAATCAAGTAAGCTCTCCGGTTCGTGTTTGGAATTACTCTGTCCCCAACTCCAGGGATTTGAACAAAAGGAACGGAGTTCGCATCAATTATGTATGTATTACTGAGTGGATAGTTGAGAGGTAATGCTGCATAGTCGCCTTTTAATGAAGCTTTTACCGCCAGCATAGTTTCTCCATCTATGTGTTTTTTAGAACGCTATTTTGTGGCTACGGAAGCCGGTTGAACCGCTGCCGCTGTGGCTCTGTTAGCCAATGAATTCCCTACAATGTGAACGCCATCACGCTGATGACTCAGTGTATGTATCACGTGAGTCTTTCGTTGTTCTTTCTGAAAAAGAACTACTTGTTCCCATAGCTTTTTATGCTTTATTGTGGCACCTGTCTCATCTTTGTAACCGTTTTTGATCTATGTCTGCATGTCACTATTGTAAGACTGGACGCAGTAATGCGAATCGCACACTATTAGTGTGGGGAATTCGCAAGCGGCATTTTCAAGCGCCATCTTTAAAGATCTTATTTCAGCTCGCTGAGCTGTACAGTTTCTGAGTGATTCAGTTTTTGTTATTATTGGTCTGAATTTACCTAAGCGCCAGCATTGTAATTTTGTTTTCCCACATCGTAGTGTTGTGCGAATCTGTCTGTGTAGATTACACAGGTGTATTGTTCTAGAGGCAGAATTTCATGTTCATATTCTAGATCTTCTAGTTTTATCATTTTTGGATCAAAAGCGTGTTTCGCGTCTTCTGCAGCAAGAGAATTTTCCACTTGTATCCATTTTTGATCTAATGCCACAGCATTTGGAATGAGTGGTCTTGTTACTGCCTCAAGGGCTGATACTGCTTTTAAAACAGACATGCTCCTGCCTTGGGCTTGGGCTCTTTCTTTTGCTACAGCAGTTTGAACCGCAGTTAGAATTTTTTCAGTTGAACGGAATTTCATTTCAGCTTGTGTGTACAAGTGTGATTTGTAAGCTATTGGTACCGTTTCTCCCTCATTAGAGGTCAGGTACGTGAATCTGCATCTTCCTGGGATGACTCGGATTACAAGGTTGCGTAAGTTTTCGCGTGTTTGCAGTTTTGTTTTAGCTAACATGTGTGTTTGTATTGTTCTTATAATTTCTGTGTGTTTATGAGTCCAATTAATTGGTTTGAAATCAGGTTTTTTAAATTCGTATAGAGGTTTAACCCTCTCTGCATAATTTGGAATGTATGCTCTTCCGAAATTCAGGAAACCTATTATTGATTGTAAGTTCTTCAGCGTTTTTGGAGCTTGGAGTACTGCACACTTCTCTAAGAAGTTGTCTGCTAGGCATTTGCCTTCTGTTGATAATTCATATCCTAAAAACAGGACAGTTAGATGGACAGTTCATGACTTTTTAAAGTTGAATTTGTACCTTTCAGATGCGAACCCAAGTATTATGGTGTTCACTCTTTTTAAGTGAGTCCCCAGTTCGTCGTCTGTGAGATAGATGTCGTCGACATCAGATAATGCCTCATCATCATATATTTGTAGTAACTCTGTTACACTTGCTGAGAATAATCCTGGGCTATTCTTGAATCCCTGTGGGAGATGGCAAAATTGTTTTTGCTCCCCCCTTGTTGAGAAAGCGGTCAAATACCTGCTTTCAGTTGAAATGTTTTGACAAAAGAAACCATTCGAAATGTCTAATGTCATTTTATATTTTTTGCGCACAATGTTATTCATTAGTGCTGCACTGTGTGAGTTTTGTACTGCAAATGTTTTGCAGCAGTAGTTTAGGTGTCTGTAGTCCAAAACTAGACGATATGAATCATCTGGCTTGGAGACAGGAAACAAAGGATTTTTCATTTGTGAGGTGCATGTTTCAATCACTCCGTGGTATTCAAGTTGATCTAAGAGCTCCCTGACTTGCTTTTAAGCTTCTTGCTTAACTGGATACTGCCTTTGTGCAGTAGGTTGATTTTTTAACTGGATGTTATGGTGAGGAGAATCCTCATCCCGTCCTACATGATTTTTATATAATGCAGTGGCTTGGGCTACTGCCTATTTTCTTGCAAATGTGTATTTTTTATGAATTGGAATTTGATTTGAGAAGGCAGGCATAATCATTTCTTCGCCATGTGGGCACTCCATGACACACTCTGGTGGCCAGTCTTTTTCTGAAAGAAGGATATCATAGCCCTTAGAAAGGTTATCCCAAAAGAGACCCCTTATTTTCCTAGTTTTAGCCCCCTCTATACGCAATGTTATTTCGTATAATTTATGAGGTTTACTAACTCTGGTGTCTGCAGTTTCCACTTGAATGTATTCATTCGTGTCCACTGTCTCCAGAAGATTCATCAGGATCTTGTGAGCTATGGTTACTTCTGCTGCGCTGTCTAGCACTGTCTGGGCCCACTCTCCGTTTTTTAGTTGTGTCCTCAAAATCCTCGGCATGTTTTATTTTAATACTAGCTACCTTCTTTTTTGGATATTGTAATTTTTTACTTTGATGACCAGGTTCCTTGTCTTTGGACTTGACCTGCTCTTCTTTGTGTTCTGACCGTCCTCTTCTTTCCGATTTCTGTGAGGAAGTCTGAAAAGATCGAGAGGGTCGTGTATCAATATTTTGATATCTATCAGGTTTTCTCAAATTGTCCCTATTTCTAAGGTTGTATCTTTTCTCGAAGGGCTCCCTCTGGGGAGACTTGCCTCCTCGTTCTGGAGATCTATCTCTTCGTTGAGGAGACCTTCCTCTGGACTGAAATTTCTCTGGGAGTGGTTTGTTTATTACCCTCCCACCTCATTTTTAATAAATTCGGGTCTTCATGTTGGAGACTTGTGTCATCCGCTAGAAGTTAAGCTGCTATTTTAGCTATCTCCCTTTCATCGTCACTTTACGTAATTTTTATGACAGAAAGTTTTTTTGTTGCAGATCAAGTTTCAAGGAAACAAAGATTAGGTGCACAATATTTTGGAACACTGTATCCTTCAACGTTGACTAAACCAAAAACTAATACATAGGAATCTCTTCCTACTAAGTTCCAGCGGATATTAACCTTTTACCCACTCCAGACGTCTATTGGAGTTTTTACGGGAAAAGGGGTCTGTGTGAAAAGCACGACTGAGTTACTCTAGTATCTTGCGTTAGATTATTGCCTTACCAAACATTGGGCGCCATGTAGTGTAGTTCCTATATTCCCAATAGGGTCTGCGCATTGTAATAACATAAACGATAGTGTAGACGTAGGACTGAGGTCAACTAGGTCTCTATTGAATATGTTAGACTTAATTATGAATGCCAGCTAGCTCAGAGGTCACTAGAAACTTTCTCAAATGAACAGGAAGGAGTTAACTTTCCTGATTTAGACAAGAAGGGATTCGTTTCTGACAACCGCATAAACATGACTACTTTGCTCCCCCCAGAGTATATCTCCAGAGTCGTGTGAAAACAATAGACAGCTATTTCACTCAGTCAATCGTGCATGCTTAGTTTCACCAGAGTGCAAAGAAAAAGAGAGACGGGCGTTTTCAATAAAAGTTGTTATTTATGGAGCAGTCCTCTTTCTCATGCAAGAGAAGTGAATTGCCACAATTGCAATACTTGTCATAAATTAAAGTGCGTACAGTAAAAGGAGTATTATAAAATAATACTGTAAAAGCATTGATATGGTTTCTGAGCCATTGACTAAACGTGCTCAACTGGTGTTGCTAAAATACGCCTACCCCGGTGTACCTGACCTAAGCCTAATACGTGGGAAGGAGTAAGTAAGTTAAGATAGTTTTGCCAAGAATCTGCATCAAGAATTCTCTAAGGATCTAATCAGCTCGGGGGCGTGGCTTGGCGCGCAAACGGAATGGCCGCCTAACTGAACGGCTCCCGTTTCCTACACCATTAATCCTGCAATAATCCTCGCTGGCTGGAGGGCTGGCTCTCCCTACCTCGGCGGAATCGACGGGGTGCAGTCTCGGCGACCCCCGACCCTGATCTCAGATCGCTGGGAGAATTCTTTAACCGGCTACCGGCGCTGAAAGTTTTACCGGAGTAGCCCCTGAAGCGACAGTGACGGGGACCTCGGCTGCAGGCGAGTACGCAAGGCCGGTGCGGACCACGAGGAGGAAGACCCAGGGCAGGGGCCTTGCCGAGGGAGACAGCTGAGGCTCACAGGACGGGCGGGGCATCAGATCCTGCCCTGCTCGATGACAGACCTTGCCGGGGGTCAGGAGCTGCTGCTTTCCTGAGCGGGGAAGCATTGAAGGACCTGGCCGAGAGGGAGACAGCGCCGGCGGCGCTCGACAGACTCATCCACCCCCTACAAGCGGCTGCGGAATATGGCGGAAGAGGAGCGGGCTGATTTCTCGGCTGAGAGACTGTCACCGCGGCGCAGTGAGTACCCGGCCGCTTTGCTGAGATCCGTCATTGGGGTCGGACCGCTATATTGCGCACCGGCTCGCCTGTGGCGGTGGGGCCGGCGCTCTGTGGTGGTGGTGCTATCACGCCCCTACCGCGACTGACTGGGGCCTGGCTCCCGGCGTGAGACTGCCCACCTGCCCGCACTCATCCGATTGACTTGGAGGCTCATGGTGCCGGGTTCCCGATGTGCTGCCATTAGCCAGGGGGAGAGCTGAGATAGCACCTGAGAGAACTGATCTGTGGGGGGGCGGGTGCGTGCTTTGGCAGTCCCTGCTCCTTGCTTCTTCTACAGGACTGGTGGCCCTCGTGTAGTCGTCCGACCCCAGGCACTGTGAACGTCTGGCCGCGAGGCCTGGTGGAGACCGACGCTCCTTGGCTGTAACGTGCGAAGTGTGGACTGAGTGGAGAGAGACGGGTCACTTTGCCTAATCACGCACCAAATCTTATTCGCCTGGCCAGATACCGCGAAGATGGCCCAGGAGCGACGCAGGGGCACCGTGGTGCGCCCGGAGAACCGACAGTCAAAGCTCAGCTTCGAAAGCTCCAAGAATGGAACAAAAATGGGGGCGGTGGACCCTGGACCTAGCGGCACGGACCAGGCCGCAATATCGTCTCCCACGGCCACCTTGGATCTGCACGGCCTGTTCCAGGAAATGCGCCAGGGCTTTGCTACGGTGGTGGAGAAGGTAGATAGGATGTCGTCCAGATTGGATGCCTTATTGCACAAAGTCGACCAACACGAGGAGAGCATAACCGCGACAGAACAGCGAATCTCGGACAACGACGATCTCACCGCTACTCACACCTCCCAGCTTGCTCGAATGGATGGTCTTCTGAGAGTGATAGCAGCCAAGAATGAGGAATTGGAAGCCCGTAGTAGACGCAACAACATTCGCGTCACGGGAATTCCGGAATCAACGGACACTGGACGAATGGAGATTTATATCGAGGCGCTCCTCCGGGCGCCCATAGGAGAGGACGCCTTCTCACCTCAATTCATTGTGGAGAGAGCTCACAGATCCTTGGCTCCTGTGCCGAAGCCCGGGCTGCCACCTAGACCGATTATTGCTCGTCTATTAAATTACCGTGACCGTGATGTGGCCTTGAGAGCTGCGAGGACCAAACGCACCCTGCATTACAATGGAGTTGCTTTCTCCCTATATCCTGATTTTACCCCTCTAGTGCAGGAGGAACGGCGTAAATTCCTGGCCGTCAAAAAGAAGCTGAGAGAGGCCCAGATGGATTATGCACTGCTATACCCAGCGAAATTGAGGGTAACACACCAGGGCAAGCAACGCTTTTTCACGGACCTGAGTAAAGTTGAGGAATATTTGCGACAACAGCGCAGGGCACAGAGAGGCAGACGGGATGGACTGGCAGACTCGGATGAGGAGTTGCCCCTGGCGGACAATAATGATTGATATGCCCTATAGTCCCTGATCGACTCCGCCCTGAGGCCGTATTGCTATACCTGTCCCACATCTGCTGCTTCTGAAGGCATTCTTGCATTTATTGGGAGTTGCCATTGCCTGAATCCGCCAGCAGTACTTAATATGTAGGAACTGCCCCCTCCACCCCTGCCTCTACCATGGTTGGTACCGAATGAGAGGCTAACGGGCGAGGGGATAGCTGTGCGCTATTGCTGATGTTCCCCCTACGGGAGTACCCTGACATTTACTACTGGTTGCGGGAGTTCTGGGGATGGGGGAGGTGGGTGGGCATGGGACTGAGTGGCTGCTGGCATGATTGGGATACAGTAGTGGGAGGGGGGTTGGGATTTGTTGTGGGTGAAGTTGTGTGGCTGATGACTGCAGTTGACTGGATGTACAAGGCGTTCTGTTAGTTAGTGCATGAGCTGATGCAACGTTGGAATTTGATGTGGCACACTGTTGGTATCCGAATGTATAGGGATCATGGCTAACTCTACATGTGATGCACAATTGAAATGTTTGTCTTGGAATGTCCGAGGGCTCAACGATGCTAAGAAATGCAGAAATGTCATATCGTATCTAGATCGCCACCAGGTGCAGCTTGCAATGTTGCAGGAAACATACTTAGCTCCCCGAGGTCGCCTGTCTTTTGGCAGTAGATGGGCCGCCACTCGGTCATTTTCCTCCTATTCCTCGTATGCGAGAGGAGTAGTTATCCTGATTAAACGTACTGTTCCCTTTCAGGTGTGTGGTGAACTAGCGGACGTGGAGGGCCGTTATGTATTACTATGGGGGCGACTAGGCTGCGACACCATTACCCTAGTTAACTGCTATGCCCCGAACCTTGATGTACCATGTTTTTTCACCACACTATGGGGTAAGATTCTGGACATAGGGTCTCGCCACATCATCTGGGGGGGAGATTTCAATATAGCGTTGGAGCCTCACTTGGATAGGGCAGATAGGGAGACGCACTACAAACCCAGATCTAGAGAGGCGAGAAAGGGTGTGCTCTCTAAAGGTAACCTTTTCGATGCCTGGCGTCAGCTACACCCTGACTGTATGGAGGGTACCCACTTCACCTCACAGACTGGGACGTGGGCACGGCTTGATTACTTTCTCCTGACTAGAGAAGCGATAACGGGAGTAACTAATGTTACACACCTTCCAAGATCGTACTCGGATCACAGTCCGGTACTGCTGACTTTAATCGTTCCGGGATGGGATCACCCTAGGCCGCGCTGGCGCCTACAGCCAACGGCGTTGCTGGACGAGGTATTCCGTGCCGAACTGGGAGAAGAGATCACTGCTTTTTTCCCAAGAAACAAGGGAACTGTTGATTCTGTAGAAACTATCTGGGAGGCTTTCAAGGTCACTATAAGGGGCCACTGTATGTCAAAGAGTTTTGGGGTGTTGCACGACATACAACGCACGATCCGGAAACTGGAGGATGAGATGAGGATGTTGGAGATACAGATGGTGGGGGGTGATGCCTTAACCGCACACGCAGCGTTCAGGGCTAAGCTCACGCAGTATGAAGAAGAGGCACACAGGGAGACTAGATTTAGGGGCAAACACTGGCAAGCGAGGAAATACTGCGAGGGAGGCAGGCCTGGCAGGGCGTTAGCCATATTAACAGGGACGCAGCGCGCTGACAATACTATCCTTGAAGTGGTCAACAACCAGGGTCACACTGTCAGGGATTCAGAGGACTTATTGACGGCATTCGTCTCCCATTATCACACACTATACACCACGGTCACCACCCCAGACATACAGTATGATGACTTTTTGGGAGACTTAGCATTATGTTGGCTTAGTGATGTTGACAGACAATTCCTTGCTGCCCCTTTTGAATTGGATGAAGTTAGGGATGCGATTATGTCACTCCAAAACGGGAAGTCGCCTGGATTGGACAGACTTCCTGCGGAATTCTACAAGACCTATGTAGACACCATGGCCCCGATCCTCAGGGAGGTCTTTGTAGAGTCACTTGCGGACGGAATCCTTCCCGGATCCATGCGCGAAGTCGTCATCACCTCCCTATTGAAACCAGGCAAACACCCCGCATCCTGCGACTCATTCCGCCCCCTTTCGCTCCTCAATTGTGATGTGAAAATACTGGCCAAAATCCTAGCCACCAGGTTGTCCCTCCTTATGACCCGGATAGTGTTGCCGGATCAGTCTGGCTTTGTCCCGAGCCGCTCTACGTCAAATAACCTACGCACACTTTTCTCCCTACTCCACACGGTCCATCCGGACCTCCCTGTCGCGGCGATCTTCTTAGACGCCACAAAAGCGTTCGACTCAGTAGAATGGCCTTATCTGTTCTCTGTCTTGACCCGCATGGGTTTCCCCACTATTTTCATATCCTGGATCCATTTACTATATACGCAACCCACGGCACGAGTCTTGATTAATGGTCGTCTTTCTGCACCACTCGACATCTCCAGGGGTACACGACAGGGATGCCCGTTGTCTCCCCTGTTGTTCGCGATAGCAATTGAACCTCTTGCATGCCGTCTACGTCAGCTTCATGGAGAAGGAGCGATTCGTTGTCTCCAACGCCAGATTGATGTGTCACTATACGCGGATGATATAACGCTGTTTGTTAAGGATCCGGCTCAGAACTTAAATCCCCTGCTCAGAGACTTTGTGGTCTTTGGACGACTATCGGGGGTACAGATTAACTGGGCGAAATCCCAGTTCTTTCCACTCACTGAGGTCGTACACGACTTTCCCTTAGATTACCCCCTCGAGTGGTGTAGGTCCGAACTTCGATATTTGGGCATTCAGATATCCCGTGACAAAGACGAGATCCTGCGCGCTAACTACGGCGTCGCTGTATCCAAACTCACTTCTCTTGTGGACCGTTGGATCTCCCTTCCCCTTTCCATGGCAGGGCGAGCTTCTTTGGTCAAAATGGTGGTGCTCCCGCGCTTCCTTTATTTTTTCCTCAATATCCCCTTTTACCCAGGCGCCTTTTTTTTCAAATCCTTGAAGTCGGAACTTTGCCGCCTTTTTTGGGGAGGCAGGGGTCCACGACTTAAATGGTCCGTGTTGGTATTACCATATGATAAAGGGGGATTTGACCTCCCAGATTTTGAACTCTACTACCTCTGTGCGCAGGCGCACCATGCGTATCACTGGCTTCTCCCTACGCCCTTCATGCCCCAATTGGCGGTGGAAGACTGGATAGCCAGTCCCCTGCCCTTGAATGGTCTCCTTCACTGCCAGCCCTCGGCCATAACGACACCTCATACGTCAGTCACATGCACTATTGATGCGTGGTGCCGATTGGCTAAAAGACTTGACTTCAGATTATTATACTCTCCTCTGCTACCTTTGACATACCATCCTGGGCTCACATTACTGCAGGAGAAGGGGTTCCAGAAACTCTGTGTGGCACTAAAGATTGCTTGTTGGGGTGACCTCTTTAAAGCGGGGCGCTTTAAGACTGCGGACGAGTTCTTTCAGACACATGCTCGCACTCCACTTGAGGTTTTCTATTACCTGCGACTTCAACAGGGTATGCGCGCCATACTTCCCGACTTTCCTACAGAACCTGATGTTCTGCCCCCACTTCACTTCCTACTGAGCTCGCAGGATGGCTCGCACCTGGTCTCCGGTATGTATCGCAAAGTTAGAACGAGCGGTCCGTCACCGGAGGTCTCAGCGAGGACACGGTGGGCTACCGAACTGGCGGTGGACGTTACTGATGACCAATGGTTATACTGCTGTACTCTTACGGCTAGAGTGTCAGCGAGCTGCAGACTCAAGATAATTCATTATAAATTTTTACAGCGATTGTATTATACCCCTGTGAAAAAATATAGATTTCATTTAGCTGACACTGACCGTTGCGACCGCTGTCGCGCAGACCATGCAGACTTCTTGCACCTTGCCTGGGACTGCCCATCCATCCAGGCCTACTGGCAACAAGTACACACCGCCCTAGAAACAATGATAGGGACCGCCATACCACCAGACCCGCTCACCATGCTGCTGGGATATACACCGCACATCCCCTCACAGTATAGGAAGTTTGTAGATACTGCGCTGCTCCTGGCGAAGAGGCGCGTAGCATGCAGATGGGGTCGTGGCAGGGCCCCGAAATTCAAGGAGTGGCTTACTGACATGACATACAGTCAGGACCAGCACGCGACCTTCGCTGATTTACTACCAATGCGTAGCAGACCGAGAGACATGTGGGGACCTCTGGTTACTTACCTTCAGGCTCTGATGGCCCGAGATGATAGCCCTGGGAGAGACTCCAATAGAGCTGGCAGTGACGCCCCGACATAATGTGTTTCAATCACTTACTGAGGTTGAATTGAATGCGCTACTGTTGCTATGGAGTTCCACTGGTTAGGCCTGCTCCTCCTTGATCTCATATTGCTCCGATATTGCTTACTGTTATTCTACTCATTTACGATGCATGTATAATCTGCTCCATCTGTGAACTGCTGCCTCCCCTATCCTCTACTCCCTTCTGTATTCCGTCATTACCCTATCACTGCTCACTGTGTGATCCCCATGTCCTATTGTACTATTGAAGCCCTGAACGTTCCACTGTGCTCTGCTCCGTCAGAACTGCTATGTATGTTAAAAGATACGCCATGAATATTGTTCTCCAGTCACTGTAACGTTGCATTGCACGTCTTTGTGTTGTCGTTTTTTGCTCTGTTTTTGGAAAACACCAATAAACAAAGTTTAAAAAAAAAAAGGATCTAATCAGCTCCGTACCTCCGTACCCGCAAGGGTGACTGGAAACACTGCAGCTGGATTTCTCGGCAGGAGATAAGACAGCGTCTCTATCAGTGCGTCAAATAGGAGGGTCGGCGTCCTTCAGCACTCGCATCAGCTGGGCATTGGGCAAGTAGATAGCCGCTCTGCTCCAAACCACCGTGTGTTTGCTTAAGGCAAGTGTTGGTATATTTATACCTGAAAGGTGCCGAGTTTGACGTAAGGTTGGACATAAGGCATCACTAAGAACTTACAGTTCTCTCTGGACTCCAGGAGTTCTTGTGCAAATACTTTCTAGGAGTCTATGGGAGTAGCCTTGCCTTATTTGGACTGCATTGCTATTACTAAATATGGATATGATTCTTATGCCTTTATAAGGATATGATTTGTTATAACCACATAAGGGCATAAATCGGAATATCTAATTAGGGTCCTAGATACATTCACAACAATGGTGTGGGACCCTTCCACCCCCTCGGGTGCTCCAACTAGGCGAAGGTTTGACCTTCGAGAATGATTTTCCAATTCTTCAAATTTGGCTTCCAGTGACTGTTTACCTTTAACCGTTATTTTAACCTCTTTCATAACAGTGGACAGCTGATCTTCAGAGCAGAGATTCTTTCCTCAGCCTCCTGCAGTTTATTAGGATGACTTCCCATTGTGTTCTCCGTTTTTTCCAGGCGAAGACTAAGGGAGGCCAATTCCGCTTTGTGTACCTTTTTTAAATCACGAACTTCATACAGGATCAGATTGAGCATGTCCTTGACACTCATTTGGAAGGCCCCAGTTGTGTCTGCCCTTGGTTCCAAGTTGGACTCGGACCCTTGATGCATCTCAAGAGAGAGCAAAGCCGTCAGTAAGATTGTGGCTGGGGGAGATACTCTCAACTCCACCTCTTCTGCCTCCCCCCCCCAAGTGATAGGGGGTGGCTGCAGCACTGCTCTCAAGTCCGGGCCATGGCTCTTAAGAGGGTCAACCTGTTGATTGCTACCTTGCTCTTGCCCAGAATTGAATAGATCGACCACAGAGACTCCATTCCGGCAAACAGGGGTGACAGTGACAGTGACTTCTTTATTGCCAGTGCTCAGGCCACATGAAGGCTGTATGCCGGGAGAAGCTGTAATAGCTGGGGAACTTGCATTCAATAATGGACCTTGGAGCCCCTGTGATGCTTGTAGGATTGTTAGACTCTCTGATACCTCCATTCCAGTGTCAGTGACAATCTGTATACTAGATTTAGGGCTGCGAGGACTGTGAGGGTTGGGAGAAGAAACCTGTGGAGTAGATTTTCTGCGAAATAAAGCAAATTGTTTAACCTCCTTCTGTGCCGTCCCTTTCTTCTGCGCCACTAATTCCGCATCGCCTTCTTGCACACTGTTTCTATTTCTATGCGGAATTTGTTAAGCGCGCGGACACCCAGGGGTTTCATGGCGCTAGAGAAACAGAGAAGAGGATTCGGAGGATGAAGAATTCTAGCAGTACGCTTGTTGAAATAGCCAGGTCTTTAATGCACGTCTGAACTCAATCAGCTTGGAGCAGCTCCTGATGGACAAGGGCAGAGAGTTCCAAGTCTTTGGGGCGAGGTGTGCGAAGCTGGATCCGCCGAGTCTTTTCTTTTTAAAGGTCGGCGCCTTGAGAAGGGATAGGTGGGCGGATCGAAGCTCACGGGTCGGGATATGTTTGATAATAAGTTGGTTGATAAATCTAGGGCTTTTTCCGTGAAGAGCCTTGAAAATTATGCAGCCTGTCTTAAAGATGATCCGATGAGTGATGGGGAGCCAGTGGAGGGAGGCTAACAGAGGTTTGGCTGACTGCCTGCGGTTGCTCCTGAAGATTAGTCTGGCCGCTTGATTTTGCACAATCTGCAGGCGTTTAGATATGGTGAGGGGGAGGCCGAGGTAGGTCGAGTTAGAAAAGTCTAATCGCGAGAGGACTAGCGCGAGTACTGCCTGGATGAGGGCAGAATGGGACAACAGATGAGCAATTTTTTTTATTTTTCTCAATTGAAAGAAGCAGGAGGAGATCACTGTTCCGATCTGGGTTTTCAGAGAGAGATCGGCGCTAAGAGTGACCCCGAGGCTTTTCGCTGTCTGGGATGGTGAAGGGGGAGTGCCCATAGAAGGTGGCCAAAAGTGGGGGCCCCAGCTGAGTGTACTGTCACAGGGAAGTACTAACTCAGTCTTTCCTGGGTTTAGCTTAAGATGGTTCCGATCCATCCAGCTCTGGATATGCAGCATGGTCTTTTGGAATTCCTCGACGGAATCCGGGGAGTTGAGGGGGCAAATCGTCAGCGTAGTTGAAAATGATTACTTTTTTATTTTTCAAGGAGTGCAGGAGGGGTTTAAGATAAAGATTAAAAAGTAGGGGGGACAGTGAGGAGCCCTGTGGGACACCGCAAGTGGTAGGTAGGGTGGGGGCTGTGAAGTTCTCCAGCTTTACTGCCTGATATCTGTCCGTCAGAAAGGATTTAACCCAAGAGAGGGCCGTGCCATTGAGGCCGGCTTGTTCGACACGGTGCAATAGAATGGTGTGGTCCACCGTGTCGAACGCGGCCGATAGGTCGAGTAGTACGAGGGCCTGGTGGATTCCGTTATCGGCATTGGTCCTTAGGGTGTTCTGCACAGCGAGGATCACCGCCTCGGTGGAATGTGCCTGGCGGAATCCAGCTTGGTTGGGTTCGAAATAGTCAGATATCTCAATGAAGTTGGATAAATGGCTGGTTACATAGACTTCCAGTAGTTTTGCGCAGTAGGGGAGGAGGGAGATGGGGCGATAGTTAGCGAGGTTGGAGGGGTCGGAACCTGGCTTTTTTATAAGAGGGACCAAGGTGGCGTTTTTAAAGGAGTCGGGTACCGTACCTTGTGATAGGGAGGTGTTCAGGATGGGGAGTATACTCTGAGGGAGTTTGGTGTAGACCTCTTTCAGGATGTGCGGAGGGCAGGAGTCGTTGGGTGAGCCCGATTTTACTCGGTTCATAAGTTCCAATAGTTTGGGTGGGTCGATGGGGGGGAAGTCTTGTAGGGTGTTGGGATTTCTGCAGATGTCTGACTCATCTGCAGTATGGTTGGTTTGGATGCTGTTTTTTATGTTGTCAATCTTCTCCTTGAAGAAGTTGTTAAGTTGGTTACACAGCGTTTGAGATGCGGGTTGGGAGGGGGCAGTTCTGTTGTCATTACAGAGGTCGTTGACGACTCTGATAATTTCCCGTGATTTGTTTTTGGCGTTGGAAATTTTTTCTGAAAAGAAGGTAGATTTCGCCACTAAGATTGAGTCCTTGTATTTTTTGCGAGCAGTCTTATACAGTGCTCTGTCAGAGGCTAGGTAGCTATGTCTCCACTTCCGTTCGAGTTGGCGAAGTTCTAGTTTCTGTTCTTTTAATTCAGCAGAGAACCATTTGTGGGCGTCCATGCGGCGGGCGCGAGAGAACTTGGTCAGGGGGGCATGTTCATTACATGCGGAGAGGAGCCACTCGGAATGCGTTTTGTCCATCAGATTGATATCTGGTAGCTGGGTGGGGACGGAGTTGGACAGGGAGGAGAGAAAATCTTGGAGGTTTAAAGCTCTCCATTTCCTGACTGAGCCTCCAGGGGGTGCATGGTTTTTTTGATAACCCTGTGTGGTGATAGAGAATTGTAGTAAGTGGTGGTCGGACCAGATGCATGGTGAGGCCGTGGGACAGGAGGTGGAGATGTTATGAGACCAGATATGGTCTAGGGTATGTCCCTTTTCATGGGTGGGGGTCGCGACATGTTGGTGAAAGTTTAAGTTGGAGAGGAGTTCAAACAGTTCTGTGGCGTGAGGTCCAGCATCAGCGTTGTTATACCAATAGTTGAAGTCTCCTAGGACCATAACTTTGTCGTGGTCGATGACTAGGCCTGCAATTTGTTCAGACAAAGAGGCAGGGAAGGAAGGCATGGATGTGGGAGGACGGTATACCAATACTAGCACCATAGTGCCTGTCTCTGTGTCAGATTTGATAACTAGGTTATCCGAGTCTGGTAGGTCTAGAGGGGGTAAGGGGGAAAAAGTGTGGTCTTTATGAATAATGGCGGCCACGCCTCCCCCAGTTTTACCTGGTTTTCTATTTGCAGACAAGATGTAATAGTCTGATGGTAGGGCCGAGAGTATGTCTGGCAGGGAGTCTGTGGTGAGCCATGTCTCAGTGACAAAGAGTATGTCGGGGCTCTCCGTTTTCAGAAGCAGGAATATGTCAAGTTGGTGTTTGACCAGGGATCTGGTATTGAGGTAGAGGCAGCGAAGAGTCCTGAAATTGGGTATAGGGGGAATAAGATTTTTTAAATTTGGGGGGAGAGTGTGAGTCGGGTCTTGTGAGTAATGAGGAGCGAGGATGCTACTTGCCTTTAGGCAAGCGTGCGTGGACGGGTCGAGTGGTTGAGGAGCGGGATCTTGCAGAGAGTGTAACTCTGAAGAGGAGTATCTGATGATTTCACCATTCTGCCTGGTCCCTGGGCCCGTCCAGGCGCGGACGGGCGCAGACGGGCTTGCCTTAGGCGCGCCTTCGGCGCGCAAACGGCGCTCCCGCTGCGCTCGTCCGCTGCGCTTCCTGCCCTGGCACATAGTAAAGCAGAAAGAAGGGGCGTGGCCTCAAGGGGGCGTGGCCTCAAGGGGGCGTGGCCTCAAGGGGGCGTGGCTGGCGAGCACGCCTGCGATGGCGGCCGCTGGAAATGAAGCAAACAATTACCGCGACAGCGCTCGATCGGCTGCGTGGCAAGAAGGTAGGATGCAAGTTTCACTCAGCTGTTTAGCAGGTTATTAATCAACACAAATAAAAACAGAGTATTACAATTTTTAAAATTCGTGCGTACCGCCAGAGCCCGGCTTCCGCCTCAGGTCTGGGATCTGATTCTGTGGGTCAGTTTCAGAGCGGCGCTTTATAAGGCAGGGGGCGTGGCCTCAAGGGGGCGTGGCCTCAAGGGGGCGTGGCTGGCGAGCACGCCTGCGATGGCGGCCGCTGGAAATGAAGCAAACAATTACCACGACAGCTCTTCATCTCAGGGGGGTCATGCATAGTATTTTAGGCCAAACACACAAGAGAAAGCAAAAGAAAATGATAGATTCAGCCTTAAATATTGTGGCAAATTTACTCCTCTGGCACAGAGCATCAGTATAAAAAAACCGTCTCAATCAATATCAAGGATATTGAGGATATTTTCTAATTTCTCTCCCCAACTCCTCTTCAACTCTAGCCCGTGAATCACCCTATTAATTTTCACTGTCCAAGACCTCCAGCACCTCCTCACCTCATTACCGAGAAGTCTGGGTTTAATTAAGAAGGTAGCTTTGTTTCCATGCAGCTAACCGCACTGCAGACTGCCTTGCTGATTGCTCCCCCGCCGGGTCATACACTCCGTAGTTGAATTTTAATAAATACATTGTTTGCTACTTTACAGCTAACTCATTTTGTGAGATGAGGTTGAAATGTCTGTTGGGTTATTTGTGTAACTAAAATTTCTCACCCCACCCAGCCTAACCAGTCCCCCTGGAGCTCTGGTTTCCTGACAGTGAGTAGAAGAATACTAGTAAGAGTGCTGATACTGGTGCTGGTGCTGGTGTTTGGAGCATAAGGCCCTGTTGGTAGTTGTGATAAAGTCAAACACTGGTCACTAGTGTCAGCCATATTGCTAGTCAATTTCCACTCATTGTCAGGTAGGCATAGTTCCAGGTGGGCTGTTTTGCCTGGGTGGGAAGAGTGTGTGTAAGACAGAGACTGATGGGAGTTGTAGTTGTAGCAAATCCTGTCACCCAGCCCACCCAGCCCAACCAGCTCACTTGGGCACCTAACAGTGAGGAGAAATGCACTTGCAAAATGGCTGTTACTGGTGTCTGGTGTCTGAATTTACTCCACCTTCCATCAAGTCCTTGTGCTCCAAATACTAGTCAATGGTGTCAGCCCTGATAGAGGAGATGTAAACATGTTTGAACTTGACCTATTACATGTTGCAACATCTGTTTGACCAGTACAAACAGGTTAATAAATATGCCATTTAAAGAGGAGGGGATGCAGTTGTGAAGGCTTTGACAATGGATGTGGACAAATGGTGCCTAGTCAAATGCCTGACAGACCCTATTTCACACATGAAGTTAGCAAGGAGGAAAGTACGATAGAACATGTTTAGAAGGTGTCTGAAAGCTTTGCCCCTGCAGGTGTGAATGAACACACAGAAGTGCATGACTTGGTTGAGAGCAAATCCTTTACTGGATTGCAATACAATGCTATAACATGAAATCATTGCTTCCTAAGAGTACATCTGTGCCACACTACTTCATCCATGGTACAAAATATCCAGTCCACTTTCATTCCTTTTTCTGAAGGGGATGTTTTCGAAATGTAGAGCAAGCCAGAGAGCCAGAAGTATAACGGCTAGAAATGAGAGTCCCACTCTGCAGTTCTGGGGTACTGCCTTCCAGAGCAGGCAGTCTTGTCTCATAGCAGCCAACAACACCACCAACCAGATCATCAGCAACAACAGCAACAGTAGGACCAGACCCAATCACTGTATTGTATTGGTTTCAATCAGCAGAGCTCAAGTCCAGTGCACAGGCAATGGCAAAACAGGTTAAGCAAGTGGCAGCACCAATGACCATCCACAGGATGTTCTATGAGTATTTGGAAGATCCAAAAGAGGTCTATGTGGATCAAAGTTTATTGATGTATTGGCTTGGGAAGATGGGCCAAGAACCAGAGCTCATCTGGCAGGAAATAAAATATCTGACTTGCCCTGTAGCCGGTGTGTCTACTGAGCATATGCTCAGTGCTGCTGTTGCAGTTGGCAAGGAGGAAAGTACGATAGAACATGTATAGAAGGTGTCTGAAAGCTTTGCCCCTGCAGGTGTGAATGAACACACAGAAGTGCATGACTTGGTTGAGAGACAAATCTTTTACTGGATTGCAATACAAGGCTATAACATGAAATCATTGCTTCCTAAGAGTACATCTGTGCCACACTACTTCATCCATGGTACAAAATATCCTGTCCACTTTCATTCCTTTTTCTGAAGGGGAAGTTTTCGAAATGTAGAGCAAGCCAGAGAGCCAGAAGTATAACGGCTATAAATGAGAGTCCCACTCTGCAGTTCTGGGGTACTGCCTTCCAGAGCAGGCAGTCTTGTCTCATAGCAGCCAACAACACCACCAACCAGATCATCAGCAACAACAGCAACAGTAGGACCAGACCCAATCACTGTATTGTATTGGTTTCAATCAGCAGAGCTCAAGTCCAGTGCAGAGGCAATGGCAAAACAGGTTAAGCAAGTGGCAGCACCAATGACCATCCAAGAGTTGTTCTATGAGTATTTGGAAGATCCAAAAGAGGTCTATGTGGATCAAAGTCTATTGATGTATTGGCTTGGGAAGATGGGCCAAGAACCAGAGCTCATCTGGCAGGAAATAAAATATCTGACTTGCCCTGTAGCCGGTGTGTCTACTGAGCATATGCTCAGTGCTGTTGTTGCAGTTGTTTCAGTGAGAAGGACTAGTATTGTGCCTCAAAATGTAGAACAATTGACTATGATCAACATGAATCATCATTTTATCCCACACAATTATACAATTTCTGAAACAAAACAAAATGAGAAAGAGGATGATTTGACGGGAATTAAATTAATTTGTGGGTGACCGACCTGAGTTTGAGGATGAATTCTTATTCCCAGATTAAGTATTCTAGTGGTCCATACAGATTTTCAATTATTTCTAGTTGAACTTGAAAAAAGCATAGCTAGTGGAACATTACTATTTTGTGTCAAATGTATGCTCCCCACCATTTTTTAGTTACATAAATTGCTGGATTGCAGTTGAACGAGTGTGCATTGAAGAAGTCTCCATATTTCCTTTATGACATTGGCGACAACTACCTGCTCCCTCACATTCACATGCCTAATGCCTATCCATTTGCATTACTTAGCACTAGCAGGTCCTCCCAGGAGATCCCTGATTTGCTAGAGTGCCAAAATTTCAATGTAATGTCTGATTCTAATATGAATACCTAATACCTAAACTACTTGTGCTTGGATTGGAAGAGTTAACTACAACTATTGCATCAGTGATTTTGAGTTAGTGTTTGAGTGAGTCATGATGATGAGTGATGATTTATGTGGTGGCGGACAGTGAGGAACAGTTTTGTACTGAAATGTGTGAACTTGTCTGAGATGATTGATGTGCAATGTTTGGGGCCTGAGGGATGGGTGATCATAATTTCCCTGGAGTTGATTGGCCTTTACAAACTTACTTACCAAACATAATTAAACCTGTATGGTGCACTCCTATGCTCCTTCTTTTTTACTTCACCCAAGATACCTCCCCAAGACAATTATTTGATTAATAAGACTGCCAAATTCACATATGTTGCTTGCATCAAAGTGGACATAGTGTACCTTCCTACTACCATGTTTGAATTGGAACAGTTAATTATTGCACCAACGACTGATCTGATTATCGAGTGAATGTTGTCAGTGATGATTGATGATTGATGTGATAACAGACAGTGAGAGAGGGTATTGAACTGTAATGTGGGAACTAACCTGAGACAATTGATTTGCAGTTTTTTTCCCTGTTATGGTCCTTTTACACTCAGCCAGATTTACTTTCAGGCTTGTCTACTTCTTTCTGGTTCTTCAGGAGACCAGAACTCTCACTTCTCATTGATTCCATACAAAAATATGTGGAAAATGTGTTTTTTTCAGATACATTTGAAGTTTCCAGGGGATTCTGGGTTGGGAAAAGTTGGGGGATCCACACAAGCTATACCTCAATGGACTCCCCAGGGTGGTTAGTTTTAAAAAATGTGTGGGTTTGTTAGGTTTCCCTAGATGGCGGTGAGCCAGGGGCCAAAGAACCAGGTGCCCACAAAACCAGGTATGTTATAGGTAATTTTGAAGTCTCCACAGTACAACTTGAGCCAATTCCTGTTGCCGGCACTATGCCTACCCACACAAGTGAGGTACCATTTTTATTGGGAGACCAGGGGAAACACCTGGTAGTAGGAAATTTGTGGCAGCCTGGTGATCATACAACTTCCCTACACAGGAATGTGAGAAAAAATTGAGTTTCTCAACAAAATTTTAGGTTTGGAGGGGATTATGTGTAGGAAAATGTTGGGGGACCAACGCAAGCCATACCTTGATGGACTCCCCTCTATGTCTAGTTTTCATACATGTGTGGGTTTAGTAGGTTTCCCTAGATGACCGCCATGCCCGGTGCCAAAAGTTCAGGTGACCCCCTTGCAATACCGGGTTGTTTTGTAATAGGTCATTTCGATGTTGCCTCAATAGGTTTTGGGCCCTTGCCTGTTGCGGGTACTTAACCCACCCACACAAGTGAGGTACCATTTTTCTCGGAAGAGTTTTGGAAATGCGGGGTGGGTGGAATTTTGGCGATCCACACACATTCCAGAACTTTCCACCCCAGAAATATGAGGAAAATGTATTTTTTTTTTTACAAATTTGGGGTATGCAGGGGATTCTGGGCAACAGAGCCTGGTCAGAGCCAGACAAGTCACCCCATCCTGGATTCCCCTAGGTGTCTCGTTTAAAAAAATATATAGGTTTGCTAGGTTTCCCTAGGTTCCGGCAGAGCTAGTGTTGTAATTTAGCAATGATTAGGTTAAGCATTAGTAGAAGACATCTTGTGTTTAGAGACTATGTTGTCCGTTTTACGGAATCCATTTTGTATTTCTCTCGGCCATTTTGTTTGCCATGTGCTCTGTCCTACCTTCCTGTTAACTGCTCTTGAAATCTGCCTGGAGACAAGATATATTTATCCTCTTCTGCTTTGCACATTCTCAGTTGAGCATACAGCTGACATCAACTTGTAACTGTCAAGATGTGTCCACCAGAATTAGCTAACTGTCAGCCCTTCCCACTTGTTGCTAGCACACTCACTGTATGACCTTATATGTATTTGAAACCAGCATTCTGTACCTTGTACCGCCTTCATTTGAGCCCCTGTGTGGGTATAAAAGGACCAAGCTCCTTCCAGTCAGTGTGCTACCTCCTTCTCTACCGAAGGGTGTTGTGTGAATGTCGTGACACCTCATGAGGTTTAATAAACTTTGTCTTTTCTATTCCAGTTTCTGTGCCAACTTCTTGCTATTGGTCTATGGACTCTATGTAGAGAAGGGCGAATCCCTTGCACTGGTAGGCCTGGCTGAGGCTTGCTACTACACGTGGGTACAAAATCGACAGCTAGGCACTTTGTAAAAAAAGGGGGTCAGTTTCACTGTGAAAAAGTAATGTGCCCATGTTGCGTTTTGGGCCGGTTCCTGTCACGGGCACTTGGCCTACCCAAACAAGTGAGGTACCATTTTTCTCTGAATACTTTGGAGAATGCGGATTGGGTGGAACTTTGAGGATCCACTTAGGTTCCAGAACTTTCCACTACAGAAATAGGAGGAAAATATGTTTTTTTTTACAAATTTTGAGGTTTGGAAAAGATTCTCGGTAACAGAACCTGGTGAGAGCCAGACAAGTTACCTAATCCTGGATTCCCCTGGATGTCTAGTTTTAAAAATGTATAGGTTTGCTAGGTTTCCATAGGTGCCGGCAGAGCTACGGTTCAAAATCTACATCTAGGCACTTTGTAAAATAGTTTAAATTTTCACTGTGAGAATGTGGTGTGTCAACGTTGTCTTTTGGGCCATTTCCTGATGCGGACATTAGGCCTACCAATCGTAATCGTAATCATACGCTTTTGTATAGCGCCGTATCACCGTAAGGTCTCAAGGCGCTTGCTTTGGGAACCCGTCCTGGTCTTTCCCTGCGAGATTACCCCTACTGGGCATCCCCAAGGTGAAGACCAGGCATCCCATCGCGGTGGGGCCGCAGTGGAGATTAAGCAAGCTATTGCCCAGAGTTGCAGAGCGTGAACCCACGATTCGAGTAGGCACCGAGGCGAGAATTATCGAGTCCGTGGACATTATGAGCTCAAGACCCTGCCGCGTCGGGAATTGAACCCTGGTCCCGGGTCTGACCTCTGCATCAGTGTCTGCCTCGTCTAACCGGTAAGCCACACTTCCCCACCAACACAAGTGAAGTACCATTTTTCTCGGGAGACTTTATGGAATGCGGAGTGAGTGGAATTGTGTGGATCCACACAGATTCCAGAACATTCCACCACAGAAATTTGAGGAAAATGTGTTTTCTTATGACAAATGTTGAGGTTTATTAAGGGATTCTGGGTAACAACCTGGTGAGAGCCACACAAAACACCCCATCATGGATTTCCCTGGGTGTCTAGTTTTCAGAAATGTATAGGTTTGCTAGGTTTCCCTAGGTGCTTGAAGAGCTAGGGTTCAAAATCTATAGCTAGGCACTTTGCCAAAAAAGGGTCAATTTTCACTGTGAAAATGTGGTGAGTCCATGTTGTGTTTTGGGCCGTTTCCTCTTGCTGGCACCAGGCCTACCCATACAAGTGAGGTACAATTTTTATCGGAATACTTTGGGGAATGCGTGATGGGTGGAAGTTTGTGGATCCATGCAAATCCCAGAACTTTCCATTGCAGAAATGTGAGGAAAATTTGTTTTTTAACTAAGATCGAGGTTTGCAAGGGATGTTGGGTAACAGAACCTAGTGAGAGCCACACAAGTCATCCCATCCTGGATTCCCCTCAGTGTCTAGTTTTCGAAAATATATAGTTTTGCTATATTTCCCTAGGTACCGGCTGCTCCAGTACCCAAAATCCACAGGTGGGCACATTCCGAAAGAAAGTTGGTGCCTAGTGGGCTTTCTACCACCCTTGGGAGGTGGGAAATCAGGGGCTATTGCCACGATATGCCTCCGAGGGGGGCAGAAAGACTGTGGCTATTCTTTTGGGGTGTCAGGGGCATTGGGATGCTCATTCTGGTCAGCCGCCACTCCTGCGTATAAAAAAGCCAGTATATTTGCCGGCACATAGTGGGCTTTCTGCCCCCCGGGAGCAGATCAGGGGCTACTACCCTCATCTGCCTCCTGAGTGGGGCAGAAAGACTGTGGCATCATTTTTGGGGTGGGTGGGGGCATTGGCATGTCCATTCTTGGCAGGCCCCACCCCAAACTTTGGTAGTAAAAAGTCCCTGGTGGCTAGTGCGGTTTCTGCCCCCCCCCCCACGGGGTTTAGATAAGGTGCTATTGCCCCATATGACTCCCAGGGCAGTGCATAAAGACTGTAGCATTTTTTTTTTTTGGGTGGGGGCATTGACAAGCCCATTCTAGGCACCTCTACTTATATATATAAAAAAAACCTGCGCTTAGGGGGCTCTCTGCCCTCCCCGGGAGGGCAGATCAGCGGCTATTGCCCCATCTGCCTCCTGGGGGACAGAAAGTCTTTTCTTTTCTTTGGGGGGTAAGTTGGGGGCATTTGCATGCTCATCATGGGCAGCCCCCACCCCTGGCTTTTAAAACAAATCCCTGGTTTCTAGGGTGCTTTCTGTCCCCCCCTGGGGGCACATTGGGGACTATTGCCCCATCTGGTGCCCAGGGGGCAGAAAGACTGGAATTTTGTGGGAGGTAGGGGTGGGTGCATTTGCATGCCCATCTTGGGCAACCCCCACCCCTGAATTCATCTGGGAAAACAAACTGGTGTCTAGTGGGCTTTCTGCCCCACCGGGGGGGGGGCATATTAGGGGCTACTGTCCCGATCTGCCTCCCAAGGAGGGCAGAAAGACAGTACCTTTGTGGCAGGGGAGAGGGGGCATGGGCATGCCCATATTGGGCAGCCCCCACCCCAAATTATAATTTAAATAAATCCCTGCTATCTAGTGGGATTTCTTCCCTCCCGGGAATCCGGTTGGGGGCTCCTGCCCTATCTGACTCCCAGGGGGGGCAGAAACACTGTATCTTTGCGATGGGGGTTGTGGCATTGGCATGCCCATATTGGACAGCACCCACCCCTAATTATAATTTAAATACAATTCTCTGGTATCTAGTTGGCTTTTGGCCCCCACAGAGGGGGCAGGTTGGGGGCTCTTGACGCCATCTCCCCCCCCCGGGGTGGGAGAAAGACTGTACCTTTGCAGCAGGGGCATTGGCATGCCCATATTGGGCAGCCCCCACCCCTAATTATAACATATATAAAAATCCCTGGTATGTAGTGGGCTTTCTGCCCCCTGGGGGTAGATTGGAGCTCCTGCACCATCTTCCCCCTGGGGGGTGGAGGGGGGGGGGCAGAGAAAGACTAAATTATGACCAAATTATTTTTGGGGGAGCAAAGGCCCTTGCCCAAGGGGCTGCTTCCCCCTCCCTGGTGCCTAGTATGTGGATCCCTGCTTGTGGTTCACCCTTCTGGGGTTATCCCCAAGCAGAGATTCACTGGAGATGGGCACCATGGGAAAGGGGAGATTCTCCCTTTTCCAGTGATACATCTCCTGTCTTTCTACGTGCTCGTAGAAAGGGAAACTGAAGTGAGCTTCTTGGCTCATTTCAGTCTCGGTTTCACTGAAATGACGTCAGCATGACGTGCGCGTTGATGATCATTTCAGGGAAACCTGGCCTTGGTAGCTTGGGAAGCTCTTCCCAAGCTCCAGAGGCTCTTGTGGGTTAAAGGGAATCCCTCTGGTGCCCTCACAAGAGGGATTCCCCGGGTCATGGCTTAGGACGGGCGGGAGCCATCCAACGCGCAGGACTACTTATGCGTTGAACGGCTACCGCGGATCCGACGCACCGAAAGGGTTCAAAATCAGCAAGAAATTGGACTGACCACACAAAAAGGGGTGTATTACCATTTGTACTGATCAGACCTTACTGTCTTACTCCTAATGTATTCTGTTAATCCTATCCTCCTAACTGCATCCAGCAAACAAGAGAACAGGACCTTCTCTGCCACCACACGCAAATCACTATCATCCTCATGCACAAACTTTGCATTACCTTGAACCCCATGCGATTCAGATTCAAACTATCTTCTGAGTCCAAATGGTACTACTGTTAATTGTCTGGTCACCACTTATCAATCTCAGAAACATTTGTTTCTTCAACTTAGAATCCCTCTAAGCAGGACTGTTACTCATTCTAATATCATCAAAACATATTCCAGCCTATTTTATGATGTAATTGATTTATTACCACATATGCATGCCATGGCGGGATGTGACCATCATCATCATTGTCTGCCACACTGCTGCAATCAGTTCTCACTGCTATGCACAAACAACAAATGTCAAGCTGTATGCTTACAATGTAGTGTGCCTATCTATGTACCCACCTGGGTTTGACAGCGGCCCACTCAGTCCAACAGCAAGGTGCTTGGAGATACCTGAGAAGAATATTTATATGTGAATTAGGAATTTGTAAAGAGCAACCCTAGTCAAAATAAGGCAGAGCACTGTATAAGGTACAATGCAAGCATGTAGTCCATTAGTTATACGGAAGGACGCTGTGTACTGGGAGCATAAATGTACTGTTGTTGCTTATGCAGTATTCTTTTAAGAGACATGTCTTTGATTGTTTTCTAACTTGGAGCAGAGTTGGGATGTATTTTCAGGGGTCATCTGGTTTTTCCCACGCTTGTGAAGGGCAGGTGAATATAGCCACTAGTTGCTACTAAGGTTGTTTTTGCAACACAAGGCTCCAGAGTATTCAATAAAAATGTATTTCATATGGAGCTAACCTCCAGGCCAGTGGTAGCCAATATGTTTTGAAGGGATGGGGTGGAGGGAACACACTCACACGCACACTTAACACTCACAGCAATGCTTTCACACACATGCATGCACACACAAACACATCCATTCACAACACTCTTCACCAAACATTCATACATACAAGAATGCACACACCAAATATTAAATGCAAAGAAATGCATTACCTGCAGCCAGCTCTGCCTCAGAGGTTCCAGGAGGCTTGGGACTGATGCGTTCCCTCCTTGGCTGACCTTAAGTCAGCCAAGGAGGGAAGGCAGCAGTCTTATCATCATCACCGATTGGTATGGGGTCAGTGAAACTGCTGACCCCACCCAACTCTGTGATGAAGTGTCACTAATTGTCACTCAACCCTGGGTGCTTCAGGATTAAGACTAGAGCACCCAGGTGTGAGTCAGTTCAGTTCAAATCTTTTATTCGGTTAACCATTTTGTTAATCATAAAAAGTACATCGCATTTAAACATTTCATCGTAAAATCACAGTTACTGTTAATACATCTAAAATATATAAAAAGTAGAAAAATACATGTCCAAAAGATACTATTATGATTCATTTACAAAGTTAGTACGGATGTCCATATATTCAAGTGAGATTCATTTCCAAGGTTCTACGAATGGTTATACATGATTTCAGGAAGAGGGCTAGGTTCTTTGCCACATACTGTGAATCAAGGTGTTGCAGGGCTAAAAAGGCCGGGCGACAGGTCCTCAATCCCATTTGGCGCAGCAATGGTAAAACCCAGCGCTTGCGTGTTTCTGCATAGTAATGACAAAACAATACTACATGCATAGTTGATTGGGGAGAGACCTTGTCACAAGGACATTTATCCAAGTCGTGGGACCAGTTTAGGGTTCTAGGGAAAGTAACCAATCTGAAAAACAAATTAAAGCGTAACCTAGTTAATAGGTATTTTTCGTAGTTGGAAACATGATACGATAGATATGGCTGAATTCCTAGGGACACCTGGGCCATCAGAATATGTACGTTTGATTGTTTGGATATTTCATTAGACAAACGGAGTTCCCTTAAGTGAGTGAGGCAGTGATGTTTCAAAGTTTTTCTGCTCATCTCAGTGATGGATGAAGGCTCAATGGTGTACTGTATGAGGTCAAGATCTTTCAGGAAGTTGACCACATAGGTCAACCATGGGATGTTTTTCCAGGCCGACATCTCAAGACATTCTAAAATGAGTGCACGGGTGAGATGGCACTGAGGCTTTGTCCATATGCGATGCCATAGGAGCACTGGTTGGCATTTTATGTAGTCTGTTAGATAATCGATCCCAAGCTCTATATGGCAGCCATATGTAGGGGCACTCCGTGGAAGGGCCAAAAGGTACTTTAAAAAGCCATTCTGAATTTTTTGTAGTTCGTCAGTGTTTACATAGCCCCATACCCCGGCTCCATATGTAGCAATGCTCAAGCATTTAGCTTGATGGATTTTGAGCAGTACTGAGGGAGATGGTTTACCCATTTTTCTGGAAAAAGAGACGAGAGCAGAAGTTGCTCGTTGGTAGAGCAATCTCCTAGTGACCATCGCCCTTTTCCATGTCAGCTTATCATCTACTAGGATGCCCAAGTAGGGGTATTCCCTAACGCGTTCCAGTTTTGATTGCTCGATGCAAAGATGTTTAGAGCTTTTTACCTTGGGCCCAGATTGCATAACAAAGGTCTTGGTCTTATTGACCTTTAACCCAAGTGAGAGCATATAATTGCAATACTTATCAAGCTGCTTCTGAAGTTGTACTAAGGTCCTAGCAAAGAGTACGGAGTCATCAGCATAGAGAAGTGCTGGAATTGGGCGTCTGTTGATGGTGGGTAGGTCCTGGCACCCCTCTAGCATGGCTACTTCCAAGCCGTTGGTATATAAATTAAATAGAAAGGGGGCGAGGACACATCCCTGTCTTACTCCGCGATTTATTGGAAAAGAGGGTGTTAACTCTCCACCCGTACCAAATCTTACGCGGGCCGAAGCGTTAGTGTAGAGCTCGCGCAAGAACCTGATAAGGGGTGGGTCAACGCCCAACTCGTCCAAGATGGACCACAACTTGGCATGGCTTACACAATCAAACGCCGCGCTAAGGTCGACGTAGACCATAAATAGGTTACCCCCTTTTACTCCAACGTACTTCCCTATTAGAAGCGAAAGGTTTAGAGCCTGTTCGACAGTGCCCAACCCCTCCCGGAATCCGTACTGTAAGTCCGTTATGATGTTCTTTTCTGCCGCCCAGTCCTGTAAACGGTCCAGAATTAGGCGACCAACAACCTTACCCAACGAATCCAGGAGGGAGATGGGCCTGTAACAAGCAGGATTGTTTCTCTCACCTTTTTTAAAGATTGGGAGCAGTATGGAGGAGGACCAAGAGTCCAAAAGGCCGTCTTTTAATACTGCAGCAATTAGCTGAGTAATTAATGGGGACCATAAATCAATATTTGAGAGGAATATGTCTAATGGTGCACCATCGGGACCAGGGGCCTTTCCACATTTAGAAACTGATAGTGCACTTATAACCTCTCCAAGGGAGAAGTTCAGGTCAATTGGATACACCCCTTTATCGTGGGTCTCAAGCACTGGGTTAGGATAAACAGCACGTTCCGAGGGGGGGTCGCTAAAGATTTTAGAAAAATGTGCAACCCACTCATCCGCGGATACGGCAACATCCAAGTGCTGATGCGGACTACCCTCACATAGGAAAGGAGATTTTACTATTTTCCAAAATAGAGAGCTGTCATTGCTGATGCAACTCTCATGTAGTTGGGCCCAGAGGTCGTTTTTATGGTCTCTCTTACAGCTTAGTTGGGCCTGCTTATAGTCAGATCTTAACAAAGCTATTTTTGTTTGATCTCTAATTGTATTATGGAGCTCTTTTTTTAGGGCAATTAAGGCTTTTCGACATGCCGTATTAAACCAGCCTGGTTCAGTGTGACAGCCTGATTTACGGGTACGTGAAAGGACCTTCTGAATAACTTTCCGGATTTCCCCGAAACTGGAAATAATATCCGATGGGGAGGATGTCTCATTCAAACATGTATTTATCCAAGGTAGAGCCTTGGAGATCACTGAACCAGATGTTTCTAGTGGATCTATCCTTGACCATTTCACTGAATACCCGTTAGTTTTTGCCATAGACAGTGACTTTTGGGTCAGTAAGCTATTCTTTATAGGATGTGAACCACACATAGGCGGCTTTAGCACTATTGTGGTGGGGAAATGATCACCTGAAATTTCTGTTCCTGTACTAAACTGAGTAACTGTACCCTTTAGAGAACATGAACAAAGTATGAAATCTATGGTGCTAAAACAACCCCTACCGTGGAAGGTGGGCCTAAATTCCACAGGGGGGTCGGTAAGTTCGTTGGCGTATATCAATTCCAACGACATTAAAATAACATTAAGAGAGTCTCCTACCGAGGAGTGTGTAAAATGTGTCAAAGGGCATTCATTTTCATCTAGGAGGCCACAATCAGAATTCTTGTAATGAGAACACAATTGTACATTAAAATCCCCTCCCCAGATTACATTCCACATAGGTGGTGCGTGCTTTGCACGTTGTTCATCTATACAAAGTGAAATTTCAGAGACTATTCTTATACACTCTGCCGGAGGGAGATTATTATAAAAATTAATCAAACTGTATGATGTACCATTTTTAAAAATAATCAAAAGAATTTGGTAGTACAAAGTGTTACGCAGAAGGGAAATTTTCTTTACTTCGAGCTTGTTGGATATATATACCACAAGACCCCCCTTGGATCTGCCATGTGTTGAAGGGCTAGCGGAAGAGTGGAACGTTAAGTACCCTTGTATATGCAATGGGTCGATTGTCCATGTCTCTTGGAAACACATTATTTCATGGGAGGTGACAAAAGCCAGCCATGGTGCCGATAGCATTCTCGGTCGCAGACCAGCCACGTTCCAGAATAATATGGGCAAGAGGGAGGTCGATGGTGGACCATTGATAGGTGCTGGCCTTCCGTTCTGAGACAGGTTTTGTCGCACTGATGGAAAGTCAAGGTTAGGAGATAGGGACAAGCTTTCTTGATGATTATCACGCAGGTTGTTAGAATGGAGCTGGCAACCGGCGTGATGGGGAGTGTGAGTACCCAGTGGGTCAATCAACGTATCCAATGTTGGAGGGGGCGTAGTTATAATCGGCAGATATGACGATGCAAGAAAACCAATTTGCGTGGGAGGGGAAGGCCCTGGGGTGGGGGAGTTCCCACCAGGCAGATCAATAACTGTTGGTGGTCAGTCCACCATCTCTAAGCAATCGTACCTATTGGATGTAGGGACGCCCCTCCAGTCCGACAAGGGCATGGGGTTTCTGCCTCCTTGTCCCTGCCAGTTTATCCGATCCGGATTTCTAAACCGAGTCCCTACCTGAGTCCAATTCCACTCCAAAGATGATGGAGGAGAGTGGGCAGGGGGGTAGAAAAAAGCTAGCCTTTTAGTTCCAATGCCATCGGAAGATGTTTGGTCACCCCATGGGCAAATGTGCTCTACGGTTTGGGGGTCTTCAAAAGTTATTATGATGCAGTCGCCTGGGATGGTTTTTTGCTCCTTCCCTATCCAAGGGACTCTACGGACTGAGATAACGCTGTTATTAGAAAACGGGGGAAGTGGTCGATTCATCGTCAACCAGTGAAGTACCTTATTTTTTAATGACCATCCGGGTTCCTCAGAGTTGGTATGCAACGCTGGAACCCCGGTCATGATGACTACATACGGCGTTGCTTCTGGAGGGAGGTGAACAGAGCGGAATGAATTGCGTCTTGTGTTGTAAGCCGCGTTCTTAGTGGCTGGTGTTTTAGCTGGAGGACGTGTCGTTGGTACGCTAGGATGGTTAGCCATTTGCGCAGGAGGACCAGGCAAAGAGGGTATAACAGGTTTTTTTACAGCAGGATTAATTGGTATTTGCTGTGATTTGGTGCTAACTGTGTGGGCAGGGGTATGAATAGGAGTGTGATGAACTACCACTGTGGTAGTCACCACTTTGGGGGCTTGTAGGGTTTGTTGGGGAAGAGAGGGCCCAGACTTTATCAAATTTAGGTTGGGCTGGTGAGACACGGAAACAGCAGGCATAGAGGTCGTGTTGTTCTTAGATTTTAATTCAGATGATAAAGTTGCTAGTAACTTTTCGATCTTGGATAATGCCGATTTAATGGGGTTAAGATGAGTTTTAATTATAGCCTCAAAGGAGGCTAGGGTATGGAGATCTTGCACCGGAGGGTCCCGCCCATTACCTATATTACCATCTGAAGCAGGAATAGGATAGTCAGAAGAGAGATTAATTATTTCCGACGTTATTAGGGTGGTAGGCTGTTGAAAAATTTCAGGTGGAATTAGGGGTTGAGCTAGTGTAGGAGAATCTTCGTTCGGTTGGAACAGGGAGACCTGTTGGGAGTCATTATTAATTGGGGAATGGTTTTTGACATCTTTCTTTCCCTGTCTCTTTTTCGGAATAGCACCTTCCCGCTGTCCCCTCATGGTAGGGGAAAGAGGGTTCTCCCCCGTATTGGAGAAAAGGATGGGAGTTCTCTCAATCGAACGGGAGGGATGAGGTGCAGAAAGTTGGGATATTTGCGTAGTAGACAGGTCTATCGATACTGATAGATCCACTATCCCTGGAACTGACGGGGTCTCGTGTTGTGGGACAGGGACTAAGGGGCGTTGCGGGGTTACGGCAGTTGCCAGTAGGCCTAATGAGGAGCGCCTGGCTGCAGCTAGATCTAGTGAAACCCTTCTCTCTAACAAAAGAACACCCTGATTGATGGCGTCATTAGCTTTAGCAATGAATTGGTCTATTGGACCTACAATCTGAGCAACATGCGCGGCTTTGCTATTTCTTGTTACTCTGGGAGACATGTTAATAAGAAAAACAATAAACAATTACACAGCAGAAATAATAAAGGAAGTCCAACTGAGAAACAGGAAATGCAGAAGAGTGAATTTTGTGGGGGCTCACTAATAAATTGTTAATAAGGTGGCCCAGTCCAGTCTTACCCGGTCTGTAACGGGCTAGAACGGGCCCGCCCTTGGCCCGGGCTTCGCCCGGCGTCCCGCGAGACGGGGGTGACGCGCTATTTCAGCGCCTCCTGGCGCGCAGATGGCGCGGCGTGCGCCGCTTTGGTTGCTGGGGATTGTAGTTTTGAAGTTCCCCCTCGCACCGCACTCCACTCGGCTGCGTGACTCAAGGTGTCAGCAGAGTCGGGCAGCGGGAGGCGGAAGGACAGGCAGCCAAAGATTGATGGGCTCTGAGATTGGCAACAGCAGAAGGCAGGTAGGCGGCAAGGTTTTCCACTTCTGGTAAGCTTCCCCCCCTCGACCGGGGTGACGCGCTATTTCAGCGCCTCCTGGCGCGCAGATGGAGCGGCGTGCGCCGCTTTGACTGCTGGGGATTGTAGTTTTGAAGTTCCCCCTCGCACCGCACTCCACTCGGCTGCGTGACTCAAGGTGTCAGCAGAGTCGGGCAGCGGGAGGCGGAAGGACAGGCAGCCAAAGATTGATGGGCTCTGAGATTGGCAACAGCAGAAGGCAGGTAGGCGGCAAGGTTTTCCACTTCTGGTAAGCTTCCCCCCCTCGACCGGGGTGACGCGCTATTTCAGCGCCTCCTGGTGCGCAGATGGCGCGGCGTGCGCCGCTTTGACTGCTGGGGAATGTAGTTTTGAAGTTCCCCCTCGCACCGCACTCCACTCGGCTGCGTGACTCAAGGTGTCAGCAGAGTCGGGCAGCGGGAGGCGGAAGGACAGGCAGCCAAAGATTGATGGGCTCTGAGATTGGCAACAGCAGAAGGCAGGTTGGCGGCAAGGTTTTCCACTTCTGGTAAGCTTCCCCCCCTCGACCGGGGTGACGCGCTATTTCAGCGCCTCCTGGCGCGCAGATGGCGCGGCGTGCGCCGCTTTGACTGCTGGGGATTGTAGTTTTGAAGTTCCCCCTCGCACCGCACTCCACTCGGCTGCGTGACTCAAGGTGTCAGCAGAGTCGGGCAGCGGGAGGCGGAAGGACAGGCAGCCAAAGATTGATGGGCTCTGAGATTGGCAACAGCAGAAGGCAGGTAGGCGGCAAGGTTTTCCACTTCTGGTAAGTGAGTCAATCAATGACGCTACCCCTTGTCACTGAGGGGGGTCTCAGGGACCTTTGCTGAGCTGAAAACATCATGCCCATAGGAGCTGTGACTTTCCCATCCCACCAAAGTTCAGCTCAGGCAGCCAGGAGCATGCGCATTAGAGCATGTCTCGCTCCTGGCTGCCTGACCTTGAAATGAACAGTGTCTGTCAGGCTGACCTTGTTCACTGGGCACTTGAGGCTGCCTAGCACCAATCCAGGCACCCTTGCACATGGTGGAAGGATTCCTGCATTATAGGCAGGATTGGTTTTATACCTTCCTGTACAAAACAATCTAAAGAAGACATTTCCTTTTTCAATGTTGAAATGCCAAATAAAGAGGATAAATAAACATATTACTACTCATTGCACCTCAGAGTGATCTACCATTTTGGTGTAATACCCAGTTTTCTGATTTAGTAAAGCTGGGGTTGCTTAAAATGTAATCATGGGTGTAAAGGGATACCAGTGCCTCACCTGTCAAAATGCCTACCACTATGAATACCAAAGCAAGACAGCCCAAACCACTGTATTGTATTACATTTGATTACAAATTAATTTGTATTGTTCTTTGTGTGGGTTTGTAAATCTTGCTTAAGCCTCTACCTTGTTGACGCAAGGACAAGGCAAAGGCTTAGTTGATCTGGACAAAAACAAACTCTGTTGCCTCTGCACTACAACAAGTTAAAGAGAGATATGTAACAGCAGTGTAAATTTACTATAAGACAAATAATGTATGCATCATTCTTTAAGCAGTTAAGAAACTCTTTGAAAACATCACAGATCATTCCGTCGACTGTGCGACAATTAGGAAAGTCTTTTCTTGAAGTCGCACTTCTGTTTATTTGTTCCAAATATCAGCCGACACGTGTTTCATCGCAGGGAACACACACACTGCGAATCTTCAGGGCTTGCTCTAGTATGAGTATCTAACTTTCAATCGTTTGTAGGTCTATTGTCTATCGATCACACCAAATAACTTGCATAACATCCGGTTAGTGGCACTATGAGGTCTTGTTCCCTCGTTGCTGAAAGGTATCAAATAATGATAATGATAGGACACGACCCAGCCGGGTTCGTGTAGTTAGGAGCTTTGCAAGTCGCAATCAAGGCGTAGGAGAATCTTCTTACTCTTGTTAGTGAATCTTTACCGGGAGGAGAGCGAGTAATGGAAACGGCGTGTGCGCTGTGTCCAAAACTCAAACGAACTGTGCCTAAAGGTTGAAATTCCCCCTCCGTTATTTCCCGGTCGCCGTGTTCCAAGGTACGGACTAGTTGATCTGGGCCCAGGTTTGAATCCTTGACCTCAGGTCAACGTCCTGCAAATCTGGCCACTCACTTAACCTTCCTATGGATCTACACCTTGTTCTTTAGCAAAGTGTTCCCATGTCCTCAGGTCAGGCGTTTTTCACACACAAAGTTGTATTTTTCCAATGTAATAGAATAGAATCTGAGATTATCAGTTTGATGCATGGTCACTTTCATTGAATTAACACATGAACATCTACCCCAATATTTGATCTAATATATCTAAATTAAAGGTGCCACCTGTTTTTCTCTTGCTATGTAATTTGTGCCTCTTGATGATGACACCATTGAGTTTCTTCACATAATATCTGCACTCAGTGTGACTAGCACGTTTATGTCTTATGATTGTCTTTACACTAACTAATATTAATTTCATAGCTAATTTTCATTTTTCTGCCTTTGAAACAAATAGCACACAAACCCACAGTGTGCCTTGACTCATGTCATAATACACATGGGTCATGACCCAATGTAGCTCCTGCTCAGCCCTTTATTCTTCCCAGGTAGATGCAATGCGTAGCAATTATTTTGACAACAGGAGGAACATGAAAGCCATAGCTGACAGATGAAGATATTATTTTGATAGTATGAAAACATACTGTTAGGCTCCTCTACAGCTCACAAGGGGACCATGAATTCAACCTGGAAACTCACACATTTTGAAAATATTAAGATTCCTTTAGCTTTTTACTGATAAAAATAAAATAAAAACAGAGAAAAAACATACAGAAATGTTGCATTCCATTCAAGCTGACATGATCGCTTCCACACACCTTCACATATGTGCAAAAGCAACAAACCTGGTGAACCATCTAATCACGTGTATATCAGGGTACACATATGTCATATTCAAAAAGGGTGACAGAGTACCAATAGCATATACATTGACTTTTTATACCAGTACTGATATGCGTTTTGCCCCTACTGAAAAAATACTGACAGCAGTACAGCGTGCTCTAGTGAGAGTGACTACCCTATCTCATGGGGTATAAATAATTGTCATGACCCCCATGTGGACTCTGGAGGGGGTCACCAAAGCAGTGTTTCAAATGCTAAGAGCCTTATTATAAGTCTGGTGGTGTGGGTGCCATGCCAGCACCCATCTCCCACACCACCCAACTCATCCCCTCAGTGCTCTCCAGATTATGAGAACATTTGTGGTCAGGTGGTCGGTACTTTGGTTGTTCCAGGGTTTGAGCCTTAGAAAGGTACTGCAATGAAAACACAAAAGCCTCTTTCTGCACAGCATGGATTGGTACAGTACATGCCGTGCAGGATTGGGGTGCATGCACACAGGGAGGCACAACATGTGTCCCCCTCCTTGCACCTCATGGCCCTGAGGTAACAGGTGATCCTGTAGGGTCCTTTTTCGTTTCCTCACTGCCACAATTTTCATGGCGGGCTCAATGCCATAAACACTTTGGCTGGGAGGAAACTCATAATATGCTGCATATTACGGGCCTCTGGCTGCTGCACAACTTCCAGGGATCATGGATCCCTGGCAGAAGTAGCCATCCCATGGTAGCCTGACTGCCCAACTCATAATAGGGCAGTCCCACTGTCTGCACTGCAGTAGCCACACTGCTACCATGGGTTTGGCAGTCCATCAGACCGTCAAACTTATAATTAGGCCCCAAAGCTCTACATCTACGATGGATACAGTGGGCTAACTTACTCATTGCATCAGATGTAGATTACATATTTGATTCTACATATAAATAATGCCTCTAGACCACTATGACTGCTTTATTTACACTGATGGTTCTGCTTACCCTGCTATACGTACACAACACTAATACTCAGTGGCATGCAAAATAGTAAAGGGGCGTATACATGATGGAGAATTCCATCCTTTGAAAACCTACACACAATCACCAGGTGATTGCACAGCACAGATGGTAGAAATAAAAGCTGTAGTATTGGCACTACAGAAACTGGATGCTGATTCCCCCACACTTATAGTATATGATTCATAATATTTTGTGCAATCTTACAATGAATATCTACATTATTGGAGCCAGAATTCAGAGACATAAAAGGCTACACAGTAAAGCATAAGCTGCTTTTGGAACAGGTGGCAAAGCTGAAAGAATGTTTGCCATGGGCTTAAGTCATTCACACACTGAGCCCTCAATGTGTTGGCATTCATGTTGCAGGGAATTCAAAAGCTGATAAAGCCACAAAATCAAGAGTTTGCACTGCCAAAGTTGCTGCAATCACTCCTTCTAGTATGAAGATGACAAACACATCATGGTGGCCGTCAAAGCAGCTCAAAAGGACACAGACCTGCTAGAAGGCTTTCCACTGAAATATTCGTACAACTTAGATGCACAAAAACACGTATGTTCAGATTCCAGGAGTAAGGGATAATGTTAAGGGATAATAATCAGTAATAGCAAACAGTGATTGCAGACTTAGGTTAATTCTAGCTGCACATGAGGGTCTGGCTTCTGTGCATGCAGGGCTGATAGCTACAATTTCATTGTTACAGAAAAGCAAAGATGTGACCTCTGCAAGCCGAGGAAGGGTTCCATCCTGGTGCGTCTACAACAGACACCTTGATGTATTTTAAACACACCATTGGCTTGTTTATAATGGGACCATTCAGGCCCTCTATCATCAGACAGGCTGACAAGTATTTCTTTGTTTCAGTGGATTCCTGCTTTAGTGTCCTTTGGGTCTGGCCATAGCAATCAGCTGACACCTGAACTGTATCAAGGATCTGCAAGTCTTTATCGAGGCACAGATGACACATTACATTTCAACCAGGGTCCAGTGTTTAGCTCTCTGGCTTACAAAGAGGCCATGGGAAGATTTGTTGTGACCCTATGTTTCTTATATTCATACCATCCTGAGGGAAAATTGGTATTGGAGAGCAAAAAAACATTACATTAAGCAGTCTTTAAGAGCAAGCGTCCAAGGCCCAAGTTGCAGTTGGATCCATCACCTAAATGGGGCCCAGAGGGTTTTAAATATAATGCCAAGAAAATTCCTGGGTGGCATCAATGAATGTCTGAATATTTTTTTTATACAAACTGAATGATTTCTGGGATACAGCAACATCTAAGTTAAATGCACTACAACTGGAGAAGTGAAGGTAGCCCCGCAAAGCCTATCTTGATCCAGAATGTTAGGGATCTGGTCAGATTGTGAATAAGAAAAATATGAGCCATCCTCCAGAGTGTCTATGCCGATCCTAGCTGTTGAAGGGATAAGAATTGTGCTGCTTCTGCCACTTGATGGCTGTCAAGATGAAAGTTTTTTCAATTGATATGATCAAACCGCACTATGTAGTGGATTCTCAACAGTATGCCACATGGACTCTAGGTGGCTACCATTCTCCGCTTTTACCATACAGGAGGTTCAAATAGAAGCTTTAATAATGAACGAGAGACAACACTAACCATTAGAAAAGTATGTCTTCTACCTGTTGCAACAACTACGACAACTGTACAGTCAACCAGTACAGAGACACTAATTTCAATCGCAAATCCTCAAAAGAGCCAGGTCGACATCAACTGACCACAGATCAAGTCTACATAAAGTTCAACACAACCTGCTGAGCTGCCAAGAATAGACCGCACAGCTTCTGCCTACTTCATAGACTTTGATGACTTTTTCAGCAACACATTGGACCAACCCCCACCTCCGCCCCTGCCCTTTGAACTAAAGGTGCATGTTTTACATCCATGGCTGAAAATAACATACTTTGTATCACACGGTTATGCCTTCGGATTGCAATTGCATTAATTTTAATACTCCATTGGATTGGTTTTGTGACAGTGGTCTTTCTCTTTCTGAATGAACATTTCATCCCAGAATGCTCTACATTAGAAACTGTAAACGTGATCCTGAAACCACATGCATCATCACACAGTGAACAGAGAGACTTGTCCCTGGTGAACATTTCAGCTGTTCCAGTTATGGATGTAACTATATGGGATACAATATTATTAGATGTGTATGGTCCCACTGAACTTCTGAAAATCCTACATCTGTTTCGAATTTCTTTAAATGACACCTCTAATATTCTTTCTGATGTTTGGGACAATGATACAGTGCATGACATGCTAGAAAATCTAGAGCATTCAGCTGTGTTTTGTTATTATGATTTAAAAGATGGTACACCAAACTTTTAATAGATGTTTTGTGTTCAATATTATGGATATGATTTCTGAAGTGTTTTACTTTACATAATAGGAACATTATCCTGCACCACCAAGCGGTAGTTCAAAGACATTTGCACCGAAATTTGATGAATTTTTTGTGTATGACATTTCTGACCCTTCGGCCTTTTTCAATTACAGGGTTTCACCGTCACCTGCAAAGAAAAATATGTTAATAGACACTAAGCTGATATTCCTTGCTTCTTTCCTTTTCCAGCTCTCTGTACATGTTTTAGACTTTTAGAGGGGCACCAATAGATGTAAAATCTATATGGGGATCTAAAGATTACCAGGTTCAAGGAACTGAGGCTTTATTTAGAGCCTGTTTAGTACCGCAACTAATGTTTTTCCTGAATACAACTGTGCAACAGACAACAGACAACATGTCTTGGCCTTGTCAAGACAACATTTTTTAACACGCCATGGTTTTCCACTTTCACACATTTTGAGGTCTGGCAGCATTTAAGACCATATAAAAAGGATGCCATAGACAGCATGCTGCACAAAAGTAAGCATAACTCATCAGACCCCAGTTAGAAGGAATGGTTAGTCTGGTCAATGAACCCAAACAAATGTCAAGCTTTCTTCCTAGGTAAAAACAAGGGATTTATATTGAATAGGCCCGACTTGCGATGTGGGCAGCCTGAACATTTGGGGGTGGTGACAACTTACAGTGTGGGGAAGTTGTGCCTTGATTGGCTAAATAATTCAAAACTGTACAACAACACACCTGTCTGATCTCTGGATACAACTGGACTTTGTTTAGGTCCTTGAAAACCATGTCAAAGATGCTGTCTGCACGCCACCAATAATGAGCTATAGAAAATATCTCAACATGAGGCTGCTGAAAGATTGCATGAGATTGACAGGTCATCTTTGAACTGGCTCCTTCAGGACAACGGTATGGCTACTTTATCCTCCAGAATATATTCTCTGGGTAATATTGTCACATCCACAATAGACGTCCTACAGCAAGACATGTCTCGATTACAACATGGGCAGTCTCAACTGTGGTCTATTCTATTGTTGAGATGGACATTTCAGACACTACATCCTGGCCTCATGCCATGGCTACACATTAACATCATAATTCTGTTTTCACCATACCACCTCTCAGAAAAACAAATAAGTATGGCACAGGAGGATGCAAAATACACTATGTAGCATATTGAAAAACTCCAGAAAATACTTTTTGTTGTTGCTGGGATAGCGTCTTTGGATTAGATAATCCATGGGTACACTTTGCTACCAATATCGATTTTAGACTTACAAAACTGTCTACAACACCATCAAGTGGGCAGATTTGAAGCATTAGGCGAAGGGTTTATGGATGAACATTGGGAGCTTCCTTTCAAATTGTGGTGTTGGAATAGTGGATAATAATTGAGAAAGAAAATTCCTAGGCAATTGAAAATAGACATACCATATAGTAGGATATACAGCAGGGAGAAGTAACACAACAACAAAAATATCATGTATTTAATTAATAAAAAAGAACATAAAATTAAAAACATTAATCATTAAACATTCCATGTATCAAAAACAAATCGTGTACATAAGTGGCAATCTTAATTAAATTTGTCGACTCACGTTTCGGCGTAACTGGAACGCCTTATTGAGGAAAAGCCACTGATATTCATCTAAAAACAATAACAATAAAAGACATTCAAAATATTGTGGATGTATTGCGTAATTTTTTACATCTTATTATAACGTTAACATACATGATTACATCCAAGAATGCCAAAAAATCTACTTTTGCTTATTCAGAAAAACGGAGGATCCAAAATACAGTACATCATTCTAATATAAACATATAAATCAAGTGTATACCTTCTTCCCTGTTATAATATACTTTAAAATCTCCAAAGACATAAAACATCTTTATGTAGAACATTTACAAACATATGAGTGGGATCTCTTAAGTACAAAATGATACCAAAGATCCCAAAAATATCATAAACTTTTTTAACATAAATGATAGAGACATCACCCTATTAACTATTGATTTAATCATCAAATATAAGCTTAAAGTATCTTATAGTTGTAGCTTCAAATTTAGATATAAGAACATTTCCTTAGAAGATATGGCACTCTTTTTACATCAAAGACGGCTTCTAATTATTGACGTTGATATTATACGTTGTTATACAATTGTCACTATCGAACCATACAAAAATAATAGCCATTCAAGATTGTGTCAGCTTATATTGTTGTTTTGAATAAAGTTTAATTGAAAATGTTATTGAAAGTATCCATGCACTATAGTCCTCTGTTTATGTTTATGATATATTCCCATCACCAACACGTGCTCATCACATGATCGGCATTAGAGTTATTTAAACACAGCGTTGCTTTCACTCGCGGTTTATCCACTGATGATACATGGTTGAGGCAACGTCCGTCCCTCTATCTAGGTCGACGTCAAAAGACTCATATCAAGTATTTAATCTACGGATCCATTCACCTTTGTAGACCATGTTAGATATGGAGACACCCGGCTCATCGTTGTCTCTATTTCTTTCAGGTAGTCTTCGTTTGGATTTAATATTCCTCCCTCACCTTAAGATTACCCACTACCTCTACCACCACAAGTATTGCGTTTATTTTCCGCAAAATAATTTTATTACCAGGTAATCATTTTTCCCCATATAGGTATTACCTAGAGCAGTAGCCCATCTATGTGCATTGCATTGCGTACATGATTATGTGTCTCTTTTTTATATTTCGTTTTTATCTCTTAATTTTTGTCATTCTTTTTGTTTTATCTGTATCTTAGATTTTAAATCATAATTAGGACGTGCCGTCTTATCCAGAAGGCCCGGCTAAACAGTTGTGGCCACGAACCCTTAGGAGACCGTTTCTAAGAAGGTATTAATCCTGCAGTCTTTTTCGGATCTTTGGTATCATTTCATACATAAGAGATCCCAAATTAATAAATATATAATTCTCTATCTATAGGTCCCTTTGAGGATTCTAGATTGGCCCCCTTTTTTGCTGTTTGCAATTTTACGTGGATTTTCATCACAGTACTCTATCCACATTTGCATTGTGTCTGACAATAATTTTTGTAAGTGTGTATTGGCCTTACAAAATTATAAAAATTAGAGCATTAGGTTCTATCACACTACTATTTTGTACATTTAGGGTAAAATTACATATCTTTGAATGTATTACAGAACCCGATATAAGGACCGCATGGACCAATCCTAAAGTCTGTCTCTGCAGTGTCCTTCTGCAATTGATACACTTCTATGAATTATTATACATATGAAGTAAGTGTAGTATGGATTTTGGTTATCATTTTCGAATCCGATATACCACCATACGTATCGCATATTTGAATCTCTAGAATTATTCTTTCTTTGTCTTATCTACACTGATTGAAGTTTTATCTTTTTCTTGTCTTTCCTGTAACTGTATGATCACTCATATGTTTGTAAATGTTCTACATAAATATGTTTTATGTCTTTGGAGATTTTAAAGTATATTATGACAGGGAAGAAGGTATACACTTGATTTATATGTTTATATTAGAATGATGTACTGTATTTTGGATCCTCCGTTTTTCTGACTAAGCAAAAGTTGATTTTTTGGCCTTCATGGATGTAATCATGTATGTTAACGTTATAATAAGATGTAAAAAATGACGCAATACATCCACAATATTTTGAATGTCTTTAATTGTTATTGTTTTTAGGTGAATATCAGTGGCTTTTCCAGGAGAAGGAGTTCCAATTACGCTGAAACGCGCGTCGACACATTTAATTAAGATTGCCACTTATGTACTCAATTTGTTTTTAAACTGTATGGTAATGAATGAGTTGATACATGTAATGTTTAATGATTAATGTTTTTAATGTTATGTTCTTTTTTATTAATTAAATACATGACATTTTTCTACATTATTCTTGTTGTGTTACTTCTCCCTGCTGTATATCCTACTATATGGTTTGTTATATTTTCAATTGCCTATGAGTTTTCTTTCTCAATTATTATTTCCCTGTCCTAGGAATTGATATATATTCATTTCACAGGGGGTCCGTGTTTTTCACATTTATTTGGAATAGTGGATAATGACATTGTTCTTAGCAGTTCTGACTGTGGGACGTGGGTCACCAGTATTCATAGATGTTTGTTGCATGGAGCATGTAATTCCTCTATGATGAAAATGTCTTGCTACTTGAAAGGCTCTCCAGTGCCCATTTTGACCGACTTTCAGACTACTCTTAAACAGGAGTTACCTGAAGTTAAACAGTCAAGGTTGTCTGTGTGATAACGGTGTCTCCCATTGCTACTTGTTGTACACAAGTTCTGTTTCCTCTTTCCTATACAGTTAGGGAGGACATAACATGGCCTTCAATTAATCTTCCCAATGTTCTTTTTGAAGCCCTGAGAAAACTGAGAGCACTATTATTTAAAAAAGATGTCACCTTAACTTTGGCCAAGGAGACATTTGATCTTCAGGTGGTGCAGTCTTCTTCAGCGATACAGGTAGTACTCCGCACCAACTTCTCATAACTTTTTGGAGAGTTGACACATTATACTGTTAGCATGTCTAGTATGACTGGAATAGCGGGGTTATAGGCTCTGGATTGGTCAGCACTGTCTGGACAGTTTTTGGAGTTATTCCATCTTTTATCCACTTCCATCCTAGGAAGCATCCTTAAAGATCTTCTACTGGTCCTGCTACTAATTGCAGGGATATTGCATTTGCTATTTTTGCTCTGCAATGGATGTCTCATATCAAGATCAAATTGAATTGGCACTGAGTCACGTCCTGTTGTGCCATGAACAAATGGTGCATTGCTTTGGTGCACCTTTGCTTCGAGAACTGGATGAACATTGGTTCTTTTCATTTAGACCTGTATGGCTTCAGTGTGTGCAACATGTGTTCCACAGTCTCCTGGGAATTTACAAGTGTACCCTGGACTTGTGTTTGGAGTCACAAGAGGATAAACTTTTGGACATCCACGTACTGATGGCCCTGCTGAATGCCCATTCCTATAGCTGTCTCCTGTGGAATCCATTACTCCTGGCCATGTTCTACAAGTCTTCCTGGGCTGCTTCTCCACTTGGTGGTTTGAATCTTGGCTCTGTCTTGAAAAACACTAATTCGCAGTTTTTGCTCCTCCAGCAGATGCTGTTAGGGGTGGGGTGGAACACAATTGCTCTATAAACTTGCTCCAAAGTGTGTCTCTGGGATCATCCTCTGTAGACACTGGGAACAGAAATGTTTTGTCTACAACTCATGAACATATGGCTTTTCAGTTTAGTGGGAAGTTTTTGTTCGGTCTGGTTTTAATATTGGAAGTTTATTTTCATTTGTGTTTTTAAACATATTGGTTTTCTTTATGCTTTGGGTCTTTGAATAATATGAATGCCTGAATTTTAAGATTTATTTTCTTCTTTATCATAAAATATGATTTTCAGGGCTTTGCTTTACATATGCTGTTGCATTTTCAGTGTTGGGATTTGGACCTTTGACTAGCTTCTTAGTCAAATTATATTCGAGGAGCGGGTGTCAAGTTTCTCAGCTAGGACTGATGGGAAAGGTTGAATTTTTACATGAAAACAGATCTTTACTAAAATTGCCTTCACTTTTCACATCACATGTTGACACACATTTGCATGTGGGACACTTTGGGTTAGTTTCCTAGAAACACAATCCTTGCTTACACAAATAAACTTCACAAGAACTCTATCATATTGTCTTGGCATTATGTACAAGGCCTACACATAATTTGTGCAAATGTGTTAGTTATTTTTGTTCATATGGCAACACAACTATCTGTAACATATAGACAATTGCAGCTTGATCACCATCACAGCCCAAAGGAAGGATGACTTTTTCCATAAATAAACATCTGTTTCCAGGTGCAGTGAGAGGAGGCACTTCTGCTGACATCGAGAGGTAACTACATGCTGCAGCTTTTGCCTAGCAGCTGACTGACATCTCTGAGAGGGATGTCCAGCTTGTGACCAAGACAGGGTCCTACAATCTTACCCACACAGTAATGGTGTTGGATCATTCGGTAAGGATATTCTTGACAGAATATACACATACACCATAGACAAATAGGTTAGGGTCTGCATATTAGGAGTACGCAGGATTGATATATGATTTTATATACCTGCATATATACGTTGTTTCAGCACTATGGTGGAATTTTTTGTTCTATTCACTGTCCTGAGGCTTATTATAACTTTCATCTGCTTCTGTCTGTTGGTTATTAAAGCACATATAGTCTATACAATAATCACTTTGTTTCAATAAATATTGAAAATGTCCTTCGGTGTATCCTTTGTATTTTTTTCTGAGATAAAGAAAGCATGAGTCTATCAGCGAATGATCCTAGGTCTGTCACCATGGTTTTGAGGGGAACAAGGTTTTCATATTCAGTGGATACCAGAAATATTAGCTCCCTGTTTATGGGGCTTATAGTGATCCTGGTCTATGGGACAACATTACCTGTGGGGTGCAAAAAATCAGTCTGGCTCCTTCATAAAGTTGATGTCATCCACAAACGTGCAGATCCGACGCATTAGTGTAAACTATACAACAAACCCTGATTCTTGAAATGAAATTAAATGAAATGAAATTAAATTAAATAAAATGAAATGAAAGCAGGATTTATAAAGCGCATGGCTGCCCGTGAGCGTTCCAGCGCTAGTGACAGAGATAGCAGAGGAAGGTGAAGGGTTAAGGAAAGAGCCAAGTTTTCAGAAGTTTTCGGAATGTAAGGAGGTTGGGTTCAGCACGCATGGTGAGGGGCAGCGAGTTCCACAGCTCGGGGGCATTATAGGAGAAAAGGGGACCCCCTGAGCGGGCCCTTTTAATCCTGGGTACATGGGCCAAATGTAGGTGTGCTGAGCGTAGGTTTCTAGGGGCTTCGTGGTGTCTAATCAGATGTTTTAGAATAGGGGGGCCCTTGTCATAGAGAATTTTGTGGGTCGTGCAGAGAGTTTTAAAATAGACCCGCTCCTGAATAGGCAGCCAGTGGAGTATTCTGAGGGATGATTTTGCAGAGCTCCTACTGTTAGTGCCTGTAAGGAACATGGCTGCAGAGTTTTGTACCCCCTGTAGCTTGGCAATGACTTTCTTAGGGGCACCAAGATAGAGAGCATTGCCGTAGTCCAGTCTGGATAGTAGAAGGCTCTGGATGAGGAGCTTCCTGGAGTCTTGGGGGGCAAGGGAAGGATTTTGCGGGTGGTCCTGAGGATACCGTAGCAGGTCCCTGCTGACTTCCTGGCTTGAGTGGTGAACGAGAGGTCCTGGTCTAGACACATACCCAGGCTCTTAATGGATTGTTTTGGAGTCGGCACCGGTATCATACAAGGAGGCCACAGGGACTTTGGAATGAAATTAGACTGGTTGCCCAATACCAGAACTTCAGTTTTTTCACTGTTAAGTTTAAGATGAGAACAGTCCATCCAGAGTGAAATATCTCGGAGGCAGGAATGAAGATTATCAGGGGGACGATTGAGCTGGCTGAGATAAACAACAAGCTGCGTGTCGTCGGCGTACGTCACAAGTTTGACTCCATGAGGGGAGACTATTTTCTCCAGGGGGGACATATAAGCATTGAAAAGGGTAGGGCTCAGAGAGGTGCCCTGGGGAACTCCACAGTATACAGGGGTGGCACGGGATTTTGAGGTTCCCTAGAGAATTTGGAAGGAATGGTTGTGGAGAAAGGCTTCCAACCAAGATAGTGCAGACCCCGAGATTCCCAGTTCCCTGAGCCAGTGGATCAGCGTGGGATGATTCACAGTGTCGAAGGCTGCGCTTAGGTCCAGGAGGATCACTGCCACTGATCCTCCTGAATCAAGGATCTTTCTCGCCTCTTCCACAACCGCAATCATAGCGGTTTCCGTACCCTGGCCCGGGCGGAAGCCCGTCTGGGACGGGTGAAGTAGTCTGTAATTTTCCAGATAGGCTGAGAGTTGCTGGTTGACAAGTTTTTCAGCCGTTTTGCTTACTATGGGCAGTAGAGAGATGGAACGGTAATTACTCAGATCTGCAGGATCGAGGTGTTTTTTTTTTAAAGAGGTTTTACAATGGCCTTTTTCCAACCGGGGGGCACGATGCCTTGTATTAAGGAGGTAATGATAAGTTTGGCCAACGGGGGCAAGATGGTCGGTGCAACTAATTTTAAAATATTGGATGGGGCTGGGTCAAGTGGGGAGCTGCTTTTAATAGAGAGAAAGATGGGGAGGAGAGTCTCCTCTCTAGAAAGGGAAAAGGAGTTTAGGCAGGGACAGTTTTGCAGCTGTGTGCAAAGGAGAGGTTCTCAAGGGGTTTCTCCTATGAAGGGAGGGAGGTATTTTAGAATATTTAGAATTTTCAAGTTAAAGAATTCAGCGAACTCATTGCAGCGGTCGCTGAGGGGGTTAACGGGAGGGGGAGGATCTGGAATTTTTAAAAGCTTGTTAACTATGCAGACAATTTCTTTGAATGAATTAGAGGAGGTTCAGATTTTTTCCTCGAAGAAAAGAGCTTGAGTGTTTTTAAGGGATTTTTTATAAGTTAGAATTGAATGGCTGTATTCTTCTTTTTTTGGGGGGCAAATTCTTTCCTCCAGGCTCTTTATTTTTTTTCCAGAGTTTTTTTAGCAGACGAAGATCGTTATTGGACCAGGGGGATTTGGGCTTCCCACCAGGGGTATGAACAGGGATCTTGGGAAGGATTGTATCAAGAGAATCCTCAATCCAGGCGGAAAACTTAATGTCCGCTGTGTGGGTAAGGGGATCGTGGGGTGGGAGGGAGCATTCCAGGAGTTGCTTCCAATCTTCTGTGTCCAGTTTCGACCAATGTCGTTCAAGGATGGTAAGAGATGCTTTGGGCCAGTGGGAAGCCGGAATGTGCCAGCAGAAACAGATTATAGAGTGGTGTGACCAGGGAAGGGGGATGGGTTTTGCACTTTAAGATTGGAAATGTTAGAGAATAATGGGTCGAGGAGATGGCCCTTAATGTGGGTGGGTTGTTCGCTAAGCAGATGGAGTTGGTATGCTGCGAGGTCAAGTTGCAGTTCAGACGCCCCTTTGCGCTGGAGTTGTCAAAGTGAAGGTTTAGATCACCTAAGATGGTGAAGTTAGGAGAGGTACTAGCCAGGGCGAAGGCGGCTTCTGAGAGAGAGCAATAAAAGTGACCTGGGGGGGCCGGGGGTCGATAGACAAGGATGCCTGATAGAGATTTCAGGGGGGAGATTTGAATAAGGAACAGGGCATTTTCACAGTCTGAAATCGGACTATCGATAAAACGACAGGACAAGTAATCCTTGTGTATTATTGCGATTCCTCCTCCCTTCCCTGATGGTCTGTCCAGTCGCTGAATCAGGAAGCCAGTGGGCAAGGCTTGCACGATATCAGGGTTGGAATCGGGGGAGAGCCATGTTTCGTGAGTAACAGGACCTCCAGGTGGTAGTCTTGGAGAAGCATGTGTATTTCCAGGGCATGTTTGGGCAGCGAACGGCAGTTGAGCAGAGCCATATTGAGTGGGACCCATGAAGAGGGACAGGAGTCGTGTCCCACAAATTGGAAGGGGCATTTGGGGCAGTGAGTGGAAGAGTCCATCATGGTAATGGTGTGAGAGCAGCGCGAATAAGGGTTCTGACTAAGTTGAATGAGTGAGTCTCTCGTGTAGACTGAGGGTTGGTGAGTACTGGTGGGGATAATACAGGGCCCAGGGCCCGTTCTGGCGTGGACGGGCGCAGACAGGCTTACCTCTGGCGCACCATCGGCGCACCCGCTGCGCTCATCCGCTGCGCGTTCGAGAAGCATGGCGCATTTTATAGGGTGAGGCAAGTGTCAGGCGCAACACTAGCCCGCCGACCTCACTCACCCAAGATGGCGGCCGTGGATGAGCGCCCGCGAGGGAGATCACGCATCCAGTTCAGCCCCAAATCGGCAGCCTGGGAGTGATTGACCCTCTAAGAAGCAAGGGCGGTGAGTAGGGCTGGAAAAGTGAATTTATTTTAAAAATTGCATAAAAAGCGTGACAGCGCTAAAGAAGCATTTGTCCACAGATTATTTTAAAAATACACGATTGATAGTGCACAGCAAGGAATTCCTATCCTAAAGTTCCCGGCTTCTGCCTCAGGAACGACTATCTCTGTCGAGGAGTGCATACAAACTAGGTCCTTTTATAGGGTGAGGCAAGTGTCAGGGTTATTGAATGGTAATGGAAGGTTTGAAGAAGAAGGTTGAGAGGGATTAGGGTGATACACTGTGCAATAGAAAGATGTTGAAATGAGAATGAGTGAAAGAGAAAGAGACTTATGCATGTAAAATATGAATAGAGATGAATTATACATGAAATAAAGTAATCTCTGAGGTGCATTTTCAGCAAGAGGACCAATGAAAACCCTGTGAACACACTGGAAAAAATAGAATGAATAAAAGCTGGTATTACTCCACAAATTTTTGGAAAATATGAAACCAGCACGGATCCCACAAGTTTAAAAACATGATCAAAGCCTTCAGTATCAGGCAGAGCGGGAGATTGGTGTTTAGTACTGAGTGTATCTCACTTGCGGTTCTCACCACCTGCAATTCGAAGGTCTCTTGTGCTGATGTGAGAGCCACTTCTTATTTAAGCAATAGAGCTTTGAGTCTACTTTGTTTATTAAAATCTGTTTCAAAGTTGGAATGGAAGGCCAAAGCGTATTATCAACAATCACATGCAATGGTGGAAACAGGATGTTGCTGCAACAACAACATTTCAAAACCGTTACTATATACGGCATGCAGGCACGGAAGCCACAGCAGATGTGGTTATTCAAACTAAGAAAACTGCCAATAGCTGGGACGGGCATACTTTTAATAAAACAAGGCAGATAAGGTGCTGACACATTACTGGTGCTGTGCAATTTGACTTGTTTGCAAACTAAGGAATGTCCTACTTTGGAATCAAAATCCTCTCCTGTTAGGAAATCCTCTTTATCTGCATGCTGACATCTGTAGGTGAAAAGCAGTGACCATAGTTCATGGATAAAATGACTTCCTAGGGGCTCAAAGCGTCCAACCGGGAAGTGTTTCATGCAAGATGTAAACTAAAATAGTGAGAAGGGCAGTGAAATAATCCTGTGTATTAACCACACAGCTGAATCCGTTTCACACACAGAAAAAGACAACTGCTCTAATTGTTCAATATATACCAGTGTGTAAGTTGCGTCTTTCATGGCCATAAATGTATGTTTATCAGTCAAAATAAATGGAAAAAACAATGCAATTCAAAAACATTCAAATAATCCCACATAACTTTTCCCAGTTTGAGCGCTTGTAACGTCCATGCAAATTGCATTAAAGAGTGCAATTGATTTTGACCATGATACAACACAGATACATTATTCTGTACAATATTAATAACAGAGGAAACAACAGCATCCCAGGTGTAAATACGGGAAGATAATGTAATAATGCTGTTATCTACTACAGCAAGAACATTTTCCAAAGTAGCTTGGTTAATACGGTGCAGATGTACCGCAGCTTTCATCTGTGATAGCTTCCATAATTAATGATATGCTTCATAGATAAATCATTTTGATGTAGGCTATTTTGGTCATAAAAATAAAATCACCCAAATTGAAGTCACTCGACAAAAGGTACAGGAGGTGTTTCACAGATGACAGTGTGGAGTGTCCCAATAAATGCTGACACAATTTCCCCACCGAATACGTGGTGACTGAATGAGAATGGGGGAAAGGTGGATCAGGTCTAGTTTGTGTGTAACCTGTTACAATAAGAAAACACATTTGACATGTATTGGAACTGGTCAGCCACAACAACCATCCTAAAGCGCCAACGTCAGAAACATTTATACAACCATTTCTGAACAGGGCAAGCAGTACATCAACCGTATGATTGGTGTGTTTACGCCATGTTTCGTACTCAGCCAATGAAGGAATGTAAGGAATATTCAAATTTTGGGCTGTAGCCAAACCAAAACAATTAGGTTGCTGCACCAAGTCATTTAAAAACAAAATGTGAATTGGAATCAGACACACATGATGCAGAGCCTCAGTACCTATAACCTGCCAATCTGTATTGCCGCAAATGGATTTCAAATCAATGGTATCTTTCCAATGTTTGTAGCCACGTGTAGCCAAATTAGTCCAAAAGGAATTAGAATAAATACATTTTGTGTGCGTCAACATGAATTTAGATTGAGATGGCAATTTTAACTTATAGCAATTGGATTCTGGATTTGATGCATGTATGTGAACTTAACACTGAGAGAAATAGAACCCCCCTGTAAAGGAGTCAAACAATGTTTTCACTAGGTATAATTAAAAATCGGTCTTAACATGTTCGTTTTATCCAAGAAATGATTAATAAATCTGGATAATTGGCCGAATTCAAGTACAAATCTTAGGCATCAAAAGCAGCATAATATTTTAAATCAGAAAACAATGAATGAACTGCCTGAGCATCCCAGTTTTCTGAGTGTATGTCCTGTGATACAATTTCTCCTAGTGAAACGCGGAACAGGTATGCAATGTTCAGGACCTCGTTGGACCATGGATATCGAATGCAACTTTATACCAAACAATGCCATGTGCAACAGGGAAGGCTGGAATGTCCATGAGGGCCTGATCTCTTTTCATGATATGGGACGATGTATGGGGACAAAAACATCAGAGGAGTACCATCAGAAGCTGTTCAGAGAAAACAGTCTGAGTGGGATGACTACAAAAAGAAGAGAGTCCTTCTTTTGTTTAAAAACCCCTCACTCACCAACCTAGTTGGTGACATGCTTCATCATCGGGGCCCACCCTGATAGCCGAGTGCCATCAGGGTGTGCTGCGACACCTGAATTACAGTGGAGCTGGTATTTGTGTGTGTGAAGTGAACAAAAAAATGTTAAAAATTGTCCTGGTATACTTGTGTGAAAAATAATTTTATTTGCAAGTTACTGGACAATATTAAAATCAAGTGTGTGGATACAAAAAGGTATATTATGACCATGTGTATCACTATGTGTAGGGTCTACATGTTTCAACCCGTTGTATGGAAGTACCGGGTTTTCATCAGGACCAAAAAAGGAAGGTGGGTGGTCAGGACACACTAACGACCTGCCAGTCCTAAGTTCCTTTAGACTACTGACAAAAATATGTCACTGGGTAGAGGGAAGGAAAAACCACGTAAGGTAACGTATTAGTTACTGCGTGGTACAATTGCCGAGTACCTACTCGCCTCTCCTCGCCTCCTTCCCTCTACCCCGTGAAGCCTATAAGACCCATAGTAGGAGTCTTTTTGCTTTTCTCACCCCCATCTGGGTGTGAAGATTCGACTACGACAGATTTTTGTCACTTGATTTTAATATTGTCCAGTAACTTGCAAATACAATTCTATCAGGGTGGACCCCGATGATGAAGCATGTCACCAACTAAGTTGGTGAGTGAGGGGTTTTTAAACAAAAGAAGGACTCTCTTCTTTTTGTAGTCATCCCACTCGGACTGTTTTCTCTAAACAGCTTCTGATGGTACTCCTCTGATGTTTTTGTAACCTTTGGACCTAGGGGTCCAGGAGTACACTCCGTTCGCCTTTGCGAATTGATCCCTTACACTCTCTTTGTTTAATTATACGATGTATGGGGAGCCAGAACGCCATCAGCCAACTTCACAGCAGAGTGTTAAGGCAAATAATGACCATTGATGAGCAAGAAGAACACTGTCACAAACCAAATCCACATGAAAAGGAATATAAGCTTGAACACCATCCCTATATATGTCCATGGTGGGACCAGGTATTTCTTCTTGAACCAGGTAATGAAAAGACTGGTACTTGACAGTGGAGTTGACACAGATGGGGACGAAAAAGAAGAATCGTAAGAGAAACTTGTATGATCCATGTAATAAACGCTTGCTCTCAAGGGCAATATTGGAGGTTCTACAGCATCAGCTACATTATTTATAGTACTGTCAGGAACGTCATTGAAATCCTCAAAAGGGGGAGAGTCATACTTGACTTCTGCATTGCAGGAGGAGTAAGGTACAACAGGCAAGAAATCAAAAGAAGTTTCCAAATCTCCCTCCATAACATGGGTATAATTCGAAGAAGTTGACGCAATCAGATTCAGTGAAACAGCTTGTCTTGGTATACTGGGAGTCACGCTATGCAGTATCAAACATATATTGCAGCTTAACATTGTCACATTAAATACATCTGTTATCTTTGCTGCCAGGCAAAGGAGGTAAAATTATTGTATGAGTATCCTTCAATCCAAGACCTGAGACAGGTGCACAGTTAGAGGGACCAAAATATTTTGTATTCTCCAGCTTTTTTTTTACCAGATCACCAACTTTAGGAAGCCAGCCAGTTATAGGAATCACCGCCGCCGCTTCAGTGGACGAGTCAGTGTGTCATGGGTCTTTTGGAGTGCCTGCAAAACCATTCTACGTAAAACTTTGCAGCAACCGGTACAACGTCAAGACCATCAGGGTCTGGCACAAACATTTTAATGCAAAGAGCATTTCATATGGGGGCCACCCTCCCAGATATCTTCTTAGGAGATTATTTAGTGCAATTTGAATCCCATACAAATAAGTCAGCCAATCCCTGCCAGTACCTAAGACTCTAGCTGTCTAAGATTGCTTTAGGTCACAGTTAATTTGTTCCACTATGGAATTAGCCTCAGGACAGTATGGAGACAAAACTGCACCAGCCCCCCAAAGACCTCATTGCATCCGTTTACGCCTTAGAGGCAAATGCAGGTCCTTGGTCAGAATGGAAGTTGCCACAGGCAAAAGTCCCGACAAAGACACACAAATCTCTAATGAAATTTCAAGCGTCAGCACTGTGTTGTGGCCAAAGCCAAAGGAGTCTAGTGCACGAATCAACTGTAACTAAAAGTTGCAGTGTTGGAAGTCAAATGACCGCAGTGATCAAGATAAATACAAACAAATGGTTGATTTGAAATGTATGGCTGTGTATGTGGCGGAAGTGCAAACACAGGTGGTTTAATATGTTGAGAAATGTCACAAAATAGTACATATTTATGGGTTCGTTTGTATAAACCACGCCACCAATAACGTTGCTGTAAAATAGAAACAGTGGCAGACACACCAGCATGCGCAGATATCAGGCCTTCATGTGCGGCTATGATCATAGGAAGTCTGTGGTCCTTGTTGGGAATCAGCCGATCCCCAACGTATGGTATTGTAGCAAAAGGGATAAATGATAAGAATACTTAGAAGGGAAACCTTGTGGGAAGTCTGTCCCACCCTTCATGGCAGCTATCGCCGCAAGAATATCATTATCAATCTTAGTTATTGACCTGGTAACTGCTGCCGTCAAAAAATCTCAATTGTGGAAAATCCAATTTTCATCGATGTGTACAAATTGGATTTATATGCTATTGGCACTGTGTCACCTTCATTGAATGTCAAATAAGTGAAACATACTGTCCCTGGGACAATTTTTATGACAAAGTTCGTAGAATTATCACGTGTTAACAAGAAGTTGGTCACAAGCAGATCAGACTGCAAAGACCGAAGAATTGTAGTATGGTCCAGAAGCCTGCTGGCAGATGAAAAAGAGGATTGTATCAACGTAAAAAGCAGGTTGATATGCTAGGCATAATCAAGAATGTAAGCCCTCCCAAAATTCAAAAACCCAGCAAATATTGTAATTTTTTCAATGTAGACACAGGCTGTAATCGTGCACACTTATCCAGAAAGTGGGAGGCTAACCCCTTACCTCCATTGTTAAGCTTGTAATCCAAGAAGAATACTACCAAACAAGCGATGTGTGACTTGGCAAAAATACATGTGTGACCCAAGTCAGCAAAACAGAGAATAATGCGATCAACCCGCGCAATATGCGGGATCAATTTGTCATCTGCCAAATAAATGTCATCTACGTATGAGAACACATCAGGGTCAATGTTTTGTAATAGTGACAGAACACGCACAACAAAAGCCCCATGACTGTGCTTCTAGAGTAGTAGAAAGACGTTTGAGATGAGTCAGAAAGTTGGGGTAGAAGATATATTGAGAGAGGTATAGTGTGAGAAATAGGGTAGTGCATTGGATATGCTGAATTAGAAGAAAGTAATAAATATATAGATCCATAAGTACAAGAAAAGTATATAGATGCATAAAGGAGGTTGGTATATGTAGATTAAAGATATTAATAAAGGTACAGGATGAGAAACATGGCAGTGCATTGAACATGCTTTTTTAGGAGAAAAGTAATAAATATACAGATCCAAGTTTACGGAAGGTATATAGATGCATAAAGGTAGTAAGTATATGTAGATCAAAAATGCATTAGATACACTCTGGTGTTCAAGTGTTATTTACTTAAAAATGTATTTTATTTATTTTAAACAACATTATTATTATACATGTTTATACAAAGCAATACACAAAGATAGGTAAATATCAATAGTACAAATATATGATTATATACAGAGGGATATGCTGCATATTTCTGTTTGCATATCGTTCTTATGAGGGGAAGAACCAATTCTTGAGTAGTGTTCTGAAGATAAGGTGGTTGTCTGTAGATCTTGTGTTGGAGGTAAAGAGTTCCATACTTTGACTGTTAGAACAGAGAAGGACAAGGCCAGACTCAGAACAAAAACTAGCACTGGCAAACTGCTAAGCTGTCCCCCCCCCGGGTTAAGAGGGAGTGCAGCCGAGCAGTTTGCGAGGGCCAATTAAAGCCGATGTTGTTACAGGGGGCCCATATTACCGACCCCCGGTAACTAAAACGGCCCTCAACCTAGCGGCCTACTGGTAAAACGCCCAGTGCCCTCCATGGTCAGTCTGGCCCTGGAGAAGGATGTGCCACCCATGTTTTATCTTGTATCTTGGGATTTTGAGGTGAGGTGCCACTCAATAGTGGAGGTTCCTTTGTATAATGTGTTTGGTGATTTTTAGATTTGGAATAGTGGTCCCATTCCATGTATTGCTTTGTGGGTGATACAAAGCAGCCTGAACGTGGATCTTCTGGCAATCGGTAACCAATGTAGTGCTTTCAAGGCCGGTGAGATGTTTGATATGCAGGAGTAGTCTGGCAGCCGAGTTCTGAATCCGTTGTAGTCTTTTCTTGGTCGTTAAAGTTGATCCGTGGTAGAGGCTATTGGTGTAATCGAGTTTGGACAGAACAAGTGAGATGGTTGCTTGGACCTTGTGTGGAAATCACAAATGGGGTAGCTTTGTCACAGAGTTGTCATACTGACAAAGCTTGATGTTGCTGGTTTGTCCATTTGGGTATTCATTGATAGCTTGGAGTTCATGGTCAATACAAGATTTCTTACTTCCTTCTATACTTTAGGTGGTGATCCCACTTAATCCGGCCAGGCGGCAAATGGGTCATAATGTTTCCATTCACCACACGTGAATATTTCTGTTTTGAAAGAATATAATTTGAGATGGCTCCAAGTCATCCACTGATCCCCGACTTCTAGACAAAAATGAATTTCCTTGGGGCTATCAAGTTGAAGGAGTATTTGTGTGTCATCTGCATAGTTATAGCATGTGATGACTTGATGTAGATGTTGAAAAGCATGGGCTAGATGAAAGAGCCTTGAGGGATCCCTGCTTTTGTGGAGTATTGTTTGGATGGGAAAGGTGGGGAATGGATGACATTGGTTCTGTTTCCAAGGTAGTGCACGATCCAGTCTAGAGCAGTCCCCTCTATGCTGGCATCATAGTGTCTTTGTTTCAGAGTGTCATTGTAAACTGTGTCAAAGGCAGCCGAGAGGTCCATGAGGAGTAGTGCAGTAAGCCCATTGCGGTCAACTGTGTTTTTCAAGCCATCCCAGATGGCAAGGAGGGCAGATTCTGTGCTTCTTCCCAGACAGAATCCTGTTTGGAAGTCTGAAAGTATGGCATTCTCTTCAATGAATTGTGACATCTAGGCAAATGCTGGTCTATCTACCACAGCCCAGAAAAGGTCCATTTGTAATGGGTTTGGAGTTTTCAGGGTCCGGCGGGTCCAAGATTGTTTTCTTCAGTAAAGGGCTTAAGTATGACTTTTTGAGTTCTTCTGGAAATATTCTGGTAGCTAAGGAATAGTTGTGACTCTTCTTACTGGAGTGGTAGCAGCCGTTGGACACAGGTCAGAAGGGCTGCCAGCAGTAAGTATCCGCGAAATCCGTAAATTCGTGCGAATTTGCGGATTTTAGTTTTTTTGCGTGTTTGCTGGGTTTTTGCGTGTTCGCGGGATTTTTTGAAAATTCGCTGGGCTTTTTGCGTGCTGGCGGGCCGCTTGCATGGCGAAGTTACCCATGCAGTCGTGTATGGGCACAGCACCCTCTGGTTCACCACTGCCACCCTCTGGTTCATCACTGCCACCCTCTGGTTCACCACTGCCACCCTCTGGTTCACCCCTGCCACCATCTGGTTCATCAATGCCACCCTCTGGTTCACCACTGCCACCCTCTACCGAAATCTTTTGTGACGCAGCGGCAGCACAAAAGATGCGCCATGGTGCTGGATATTAACAACGTGACACATCTGAGAGATGCGTCACGTTGTAAAGCCCTGCGCCATCAGGAGGCGTTCCGGCACAGGGGAGGGCGTTCCTTCGCAGGAACGCCTCCTAAAAGTGGCTGAGTGAAATCTACAAGATTTCACTCAGTCACTTTTAGGCCAATGCTGCGTCAAAACCCTGCCCCTGCTTGAAGCAGGCGCAAGGCTTGATGCAGCATTGGGGAGATAGGCCCCCCCAGAGCATTGCTGGAGCTGCGTCGCAAGCGTGACGCAGCTCCAGCAATGCGCTGCTTTTACGGCACAGATGGGTGACGCATCTGAGCCGTTTTTGCCACATGGTGCGCCCATTGTAAATGCGGCGCACCATGGGTGGCGGAGCTGCGGCGCACAATAACTGGCGCATCCCTGGGGATGCCCAGTTATTGTAAATATGCCCCTATACATTTAGCCAACGAGGGAGCACTTACTGATTAGACAGTAGAAAGTACTCCAGTTGAGTAGAGGTATCTTCGTGGACAAACACGCAGGGCGGAATTCATTCTGCCCCCTGTTAGACTTGTTTTTTGTGCCCTTGTGCCCTCTGATAGACTCATTTTTCCCTTGTTTTTGTGCCCTTCTGCCCTCTGTTAGACTCGTTTTTTGTGCCCTTCTGCCCTCTGTTATTCCCTTGTTTTTGTGCCCTTCTGCCCTCTGTTAGACTTGTTGTTTGTGCCCTTCTGCCCTCTGTTAGACTCGTTTTTGTGCCTTGCTGCCCCGTTAGATTAGTTTTTTGTGCCCTTCTGCCCTCTGTTAGACTCGTTTTTCCCTTGTTTTTCTGCCCTTCTGCCCTCTGTTAGACTCGTTTTTTGTGCCCTTCTGCCCTCTGTTATTCCCTTGTTTTTGTGCCCTTCTGCCCTCTGTTAGACTCGTTTTTTGTGCCCTTCTGCCCTCTGTTAGACTCGTTTTTGTGCCTTGCTGCCCCGTTAGATTAGTTTTTTGTGCCCTTCTGCCCTCTGTTAGACTCGTTTTTCCCTTGTTTTTCTGCCCTTCTGCCCTTTGTTAGACTGCTTTTTGTGCCTTTCTGCCCTCTGCATCACCATATCATCACTCAGCGCTACCCCAGCATCACTCAGCACCCCCACATTATCACTCAGCACCACCACATTATCACTCAGCACCACCACAGCACCACTCACCACCACCCCAGCATCACTCAGCACCACCACAGCATCACTCAGCACCACCACAGCACCACTCAGTGCCACCACAGCATCACTCAGTGCCACCACAGCATCACTCAGCACCACCACAGCATCACTCAGCACCACCACATTATCACTCAGCACCACCACAACACTACTCAGCACCACCACAGCATCACTCAGCACCACCACAGCATCACTCAGCACCACCACAGCACCACTCAGCACCACCACAGCACCACTCAGCACCACCACAGCACCACTCAGCGCCACCACCGCATCATTCAGCGCCACCACAGCATCACTCAGCGCCACCACATTATCACTCAGCACCACCACAGCACCACTCAGCACCACCACAGCGTCACTCAGCACCACCACAGCACCAATCAGCACCACCCCTGCATCACTCAGCACCATCCCAGTATCACTCAGCACCACCACAGCACCACTCAGCACCACCCCAGCATCACTCAGAACCATCCCAGTATCACTCAGCACCACCACAGCACCACTCAGCATCACCAGAGCACCACTCAGCACCACCACATTATCACTCAGCACCACAACAGCACCACTCAGCACCACCACAGCATCACTCAGAACCACCACAGCATCACTCAGCACCACCACAGCACCACTCAGCGCCACCACAGCACCACTCAGCGCCACCACAGCATCACTCAGCACCACCACAGCACCACTCAGCACCACCACAGCATCATTCAGCACCACCACAGCATCACTCAGCACCACCACAGCACCAATCAGCACCACCCCAGCATCACTCAGCACCATCCCAGTATCACTCAGCACCACCACATTATCACTCAGCACCACCACATTATCACTCAGCACCACCACAGCACCACTCAGCATCACCAGAGCACCACTCAGCACCACCCCAGCATCAATCTGTACAACCATTCAACAACAACTGGTTCAAATATGTTCTCTCAATGTTTCAAACTTTATTACAAATATCACAAAAAGATGTTAATATTTCACTTCTGTTCTTGGATTTTCGTCACAATAAAATACACTGAACATAATCTTCACAAAAGTTATTTACAAAAGTTTAAGCTATTGCCATTATAAATTAAAATCACTTTTATTTAAGTATTAATTATTTAAACAAATTAAAAGTCATTGTAATTTGTAATATCAATACAGCAAAATCACGTAAATACAAAACATGTTGCATTACAAATGCTATAAGTTTCCCATTTGCGAAAGTTATAACTATTGGCATTGTAAATGACAAAGCTATTAATTTAGCTATTTTCAAAACCAACACATAAATAAAAAAAATTGTCATTTACAAGACCAATAGCTCAAACTTTCCTAATGCGAGACCTATTGCATTGCAAATGCTTGTTTTTATATCTGTCAGTGCTTCCTGTTGAGGTTTAATTTTCGTGACAGGTGCCTCATTGCCTACTTGTAACTATTCTCTGACCCTGCTTCAAGGGTCAGAGCAGGGTCAGAGAATAGTTGCAAGTAGGCAACGAGGCGCCAGGATTCGCTTATAGGCTTAAAGCAGCAGGTGCCCAAGTTGAAGTTAATTTCTTTGTAACCCTTTTGTAAAAGGTTACAAAAAATTAGATTCAACTTTTGCACCTGCTGCTGTAACCCTGTAAGTGCTCGGCTGAAAATTCGTCCCCGCTGATTTGCGGATTGTACCGCGATTTCGCGACATTCGCGGATCGCGAAATTGCGGAAAATCCGCAAATTCCGCGAACGGAACGAATTTTCAGCCCATGCTTAGCCAGTAGGCCTGCTTGCTTTTACCAGGTCCATAAATTCACTGTGTGAGATAAGTTGGAAAGAACGGAGAGGCTGGGTTAGTGTATTCTTGGATTGGCATTTTGTAAAACGGTTAGTGCTGGTGCTTAGTCTCTGTTTTAAGTATCAGTCCAACGTGTCTGCTTTGTCGGTGTAATGATTTGCCAGTTTGTCTGTGAAATCTAGAGTAATGGGATGTGTCCTTCTAGGCAATTTGGTTTATGAAATTCATTCAGTATTTTATTGAATTCTTTATTTTCATATTTAGCATTTTGAAAACTGTATAAAGAGTACCTTTCCTTACTTTTTTTGATAGCTGACTTGTATAATCTGTTAATTTTTAGTAGTTGAAGTTTGTCTTGTTTTGCATTTGTTTTAAACCAGGTACATTGCAGCTTTCTAATTTGATGTTGTATGTCTTAGATCTCGATATTTCTGTAAGGTGCTTTTTTCTTTTGTTCCAGTGTGTGGTTTTGAGTGGTATCAGGATGTCAAAAGCTTCATGTAGCCACCCATATAGTTTTTGAACAGAATGTTTTGTTTCCAGATTTATACTGGATGTTAGTTGTGTTTCTAAGTGTTCCAAATTGATTTTGTTCCACAGTCGATAGGTGGATGCATGTAAGGTAGTTTTAGGTAAATTAGAAAGCAAGCAATCGGTTGTCTCACCATGTGACTGGAGATATAGTTTGAAAGTTAACTAGTTCAGTATTAGCAAAAATAACAAATATGATGTGTCCAGCGATATGTGTGGGTAGGTGGATGATCTGATGCGGGTTCAGTGTGTCTAGGCCAGTGATTATTGTTTTTGGATGGGGCATATTGGGCTTGCAAAACCAAATGTTGAGGTCAGCCAGAATGTATAGATTGGAGTGTGTTGTTATAAGGTTTGAAACTGTGTCTAGAAGTGTGTCTGGGAATGTTGCCTTGCTAGGTGGAGGTCTGTAAAGGAGCAGGAAGTTACAGGAGGAACACAGTGTAGGATTGCATCTGGTTAGAAGAGCCTCACAATTCTTTATGGAGATATTGTCTACTTTAGTGATATGTAACACAACACCTAGGCCACCTTCCTTGCCTGTACGATCTTGGGTGATCGTTTGATAGCCTTGAGGAATTGCTTCATGCAGGACTGGAGCCATATCATCTTCCAACCATGATTCAGTTATGAATAGTGGGCCCGGTTTTGTGTCAGTGAGCTGTTCGGTAATGTGGTCCTCGTCCAGCAGGCTAAGAAGGCAGTTTGATGGTCTGCAAGTATAGGTGGTGGAGATGGTGTTTGAGAGTGAGTTGGTACGCTGTATTGTTTTTGTGGTGTAACATTGTTGTTCAGTAGACATGGAGAAGCAAAGTAGTGAGGTGTGGCACATTGCTTATTTTGCTTGTGTGTGTTTAGGGCAGAAGGTATATGAGTCAGGGTGTTGGTATAGCATGTGGGTCATGTAGTAAGGTTCTAAATTGTCCAATGGATGAGAAACGGTTGAAAGAGGGTTACTGTGTTGCGGTATGTTTGTTAGGTGTGGTGGAAGAGAGAAAGCCTTGGCATTGTAGTTTGTTCCTTTTTGCAGTTCGAAAGGTGGGTGTATGTTTACATTTTGTATGTATGTATTTATTGCTTATTAAGCGCGGCTGCCACCCAAAGGGTATCCTGGCACTGAGACCACATCATTCCTACAGGTAGACCACAATTACATTGCTCTGGGAAACAGGAAGGTCTTGAGATCCTTTTTAAAAGAGGTGAGATCTTGTCTACTCCTCAGCGTCAACGGGAGGGTGTTCCAAAGTGTAGCGGCTGTGAAGCTAAAAGCACGGCCACCCATCCTCACTATGTTGATCCTAGGAACCGTCACTAGGAACGCGGAGGAGGATCTCAGAAGTCTGGCAGCGTGATACCAGGAAAAAAGATTATGGAGCGGTATCGGTCCCTGTCCATGCAGAGCCTTAAAAACAAGGCATAAAGCCTTAAAGGCAGTTCTCTGTTGGACAGGTAACCAATGAAGATCAGCCAATGCAGCAGAAGAGGAAGCAGAGCGAGGGCGGGATAGAGCCAATTTGGCCGCCATGTTTTGGATCCTCTGCAGCTTTAGGATCAGAATTTTAGGGGCTCCCAGAAGTAGTGCATTGCAGTAGTCTAATCGACTAAGAATAGAACTGCGCACTACCTCTGCCATGGCCTCTATGGGGAGGAGCGGTAAGATCTTACGTAGGGCACAAAGTAGGCCCATACATGTCACCGTGGTCCTGTTCACAGAGGCATCAAGCTGCAGGTTAGGTTCAAACAGAACTCCTAGATTACGGGCCGATTCAGCGGCCTCTACCGTACCTAAGGTGGATATAGGCCAAAAATCGTCAGGAAGCGGGCGGGGGTACGATCTAGGGAGCAATGAAGAACCTCCGTTTTAGATCCATTAAATTGAAGCGAGTTAACTTTCAGCCACTCGGCTGTTGCCGACATACAGCAGTGGAAAGTGTCCCTTGATACTGCTTTTGTGCCCTCAAATGAAAAAATCAATTGAGTGTCATCGGCATAATTGATGACAGATATGCCGAATGACTTTATCAGGTCTACCAGGGGTCGAAGGTAAAGATTGAAAAGGATCGGACTGATCGCTGACCCCTGGGGGACACCCTGATTGACTTGTCGTATGGCAGATCGAAAAGGTGGTAACGCCACTGCCTTCTGTCTGTTGCTGAGAAATGATGTTAACCATCTCAAAGCTAAGCCGGTTATTCCTATGCTCTGAAGACGGCTCAATAGTACTGCATGGTCCACCGTGTCGAACGCGGCCCACATAACAAGCAGCACTAGAAATGTTGACTTGCCCATGTCGACACGCGCTCGTAGATCGTCCAACACGTGACCAGTGCAGGCTCAGTGCCGAGTGCCGTGAGCTGGCCTGAAGCCGAATTGTGATGTATCCAGGCAGGAGTTATTTTCCAGAAAGCTGGATAGTGCTCTCGTGACCCATTTCTTTGTAACAGTAAGTATTTTCACGTGTGGTGCCTGAGAGATATGGTTGTGCTGGTGTGTGTGACATTTTTTGTTTTTGCGGAGTAGTGAAAAGAGGGGCTGGTGTATTTGTTTCATAAGATGGATTTGTTTGTATTATATTGTTTGCGAGTGGAAGTTGTAAGGTAGAGGGGTGGTGGTGTGTTTATGAGTAGAGTGTATGTTGTGTGTCAGAGGGGATGAAGTAGTGGTGCTGGGATAGGCTATGCAGAATCAGGGAACACAGAAGTTGAGGGTAATAGAGCTTCCTAAGAGGCAGTGTGAATCTCAGACACATTTCCCCTAATCTTTTCTTGTATAGATTCTTTCCTTGTACTGACTGATCCTAAACATGGGGGATTATCAATGGGGAGGCTTACCCTTTTTTCTACACCTCAAACCCTTAAATTAGGGGTTGGGCCCTGGTAGTGCAATAATCCAGTCAAAGGATTGGGGCCTTGACATTTATATAAAACCCTAAACGTTGTTTGCCTACTTGCTAGGGAACGGGCCCACTGAATAGAAGCTTTAACCTGCAGCTTTTTTTTGGATATTGAGGATTTGAGCCCAGTATCTCGTAGAGACATTGATCAGGTGTTCCTGGATTCTCTAAGCAAACTTCTGAGTTCTAGAGTAACATTTAGTTCTAAGATTTTTGTAATGCTAATTCTGGCTAATGTTGACCATTTCCAGAAAAATGGGATTGATGTCTTCCTATTTGTGGAGATTGTTGATGCTCAGTTAGATAACCATAGGATTGACACTTAGGGCCCTACTAGAGTTGAATTTAATAGCAGTGGGTTGTAAATCCAAAGGATATCATAATCTTTTTTGGTAATATCACAGGGAGAAGAGTGGTAAAAATTGCAGGATAAGTGAACCAGAGGGTCAGGAAATCTAGAATGGGAAAAGAGTTGGCCCCCTGGAGTTAGGTAGCAGGTACACTGAATTGCTCCAAAGAAAACATAACATTTCCTATGCTGCAAAGGTACAACCTAGGACCAAAACTCTCTCCTGGAATATGACGGGCCTAGGACAGTCTAACTCCAAGCTAAACGTTTTAATGCAATTTCATCCAATGAAAATTTGCTTACAGGAAACCTGGAATTGTTCTTATTTTAAATATGAAAATGATTCCATTTTCTCTTCTACAGCAAAACCCACAGTAAAAGGCCATGTCAGTGAAGGTTTAGCTATCGCCATCGTCCACAAGAACACTCTCAAAGTTTCAACCAACACCATTGACACCCTCAGCAATTCCAAACACCTGCACTTCCAGATCCACACCGACCCCAACACCACCCTCAGAGGCACCCTCGTCTACAGAACCCTCGGACCCTGACTGCAGTTTAGCGACTCCATCGCTGACTTTATCAGTACACATGCCCTCACCTCCATGGACTACATACTCCTCGGGGACCTGAACTTCCACCTCGAGAACAACAACAACTCCATCTCTTCCACCCTGATCAACAACCTCGCCAACCTCGGACTCAGACAACTCGTCACAACACCCACCCACTCCGCCGGCCACACACTTGACCCCATCTTCTCAGCAAGCACCCACGTCTCCTTCAACCACACAACCGAACTCCACTGGACGGAACACCACGGCATCCACTTCACCTTCCGGAAACCCACCACACACCACCACACACAACAAATGCCTCGCCGCAACTGGAGCAAGGTCACCGAGGACCAGCTTACCACCGGCCTCACCCAGATCCCATCCGCAGACCCGACCAACTCTGATGCCGCAGCTACAGACAGTGGATCGACGACTGCTCCAACACCCTCGCCTGCTTAAGAAACTCCCCAACACCCACACCAGCAAGAGAGCCAGCTGGTTCCCCGATACCTCCAGGCCTCCAAGCTCAAAAAGAACTGGAACCGCGAACAAACACCGGAAAGCTACACAGCTCACATGAAGCCACCTGCAGACACCCCCACTTCATCAGATCCGCCAAAAGGGCCTCCTTCAAAGACAGCCTAGACAACAATGCACACAACAGAAAAGAGCTCTTCAGCATCGTGAAGGAACTCTCCAACCCTAGCTCCAACACCAACGACATCCCATCGTCTCAAGACCTGTGCGACTCGCTGGCCACCTTCTTCCATTGCAAGAACGCAGACATCCACAACAGCTTTAACCCCGTCACAACCCCAACCGCTGAGACCCCCGCTCCCATGACCACCACCCGCACCAACCGCCTGCTGGCCTGGACCAACATCAATGACAACGACACCATCAAGTTCATGAACACCGTCCACTCCGGATCCCCAGAAGACCCCTGCCCACACCACATCCACAACAAAGCCAGCAGCACCATCGCACCCCACCTCCGGAAAACCATCAACTTCTCCTTCGAAATAGTGACTTTCCCGGAGAGCTGGAGGCACGCTGAGAATGCCTTACTCAAGAAACCTGTTGAGCAAAGTAGAAAACAACAATGGGTTGAAGCAAGGGTGCTTACTTGTGACTCTCCTTTTTTTCCTCTACATCTATGACTTGCCTAGCAGAATTGGACAGAGTAAAGGGGACCCACCAAAACTGTGAACAATGAAAATAGGCTGTGTTCTCTATAGGGATGACACAATCTTGCTAGAGAGTGGTGTCTTTTTGAGTGAGGCAACTATGCTGATTAGGATTTTCTAAAATAGACATTTCCAGGAGCAAAGTTATGCTTTTTAGGTCCTGAGGTGTGATGTTGGGAAAGATTTGCCTTGTTTTTTTGGTAAGGAAAAGTTGGAAGTGGTGAAGTTGTACCTATATTTTGGTATACTTTTTTCCAGTAACTCCTCTAATAGAATTTAAACAAGTAAGTGCAGAAATTAGGCAATATCCTAGGCTTCCACAATTGGCTGGTAATATAAAAGCTGTGGGCAAAGACACTTTGCCCATGTCTTGGTGGTATATAAGATTACAATTCCGCCTTCATTGAGTTATGCCGGTGAATCAATGGATGAGTGGTATGGGGCCCTTGTTTGAATGAATGAATGAATGAATGGGCAATTTGTTAAGTGTGGATTAAGCCCAAGGGCATCAATATGCTGTGTACAGACAAGCCTACAGACAAAACCAGAATTCCTACTCAAACCCGTCTTGCAGGAAACAACAAGGTCTTAAGGGTCCTACGCAAGATTGAGTGAACTTGGGAGAGAGTTCAACACCTTGGCAGCTGCCAGTGAAAAGGCTCTCCCACCCCATCTCATCTTTTTAAATCTAGGAACCACAAGCAGATTTTTATTAGCTGACCTGAGGTTCCAAGAAGGAGCGTACCTAATGAAGATATTCCTTATTCCCACCAGGCCATGTCCATAGTATGCATTATGGGTGAGTCATAGGGTCTTAAATAAGACTCTACGGTCCACCGAGAGCCAGTGAAGCGAACAGAGAGATGAGGCATATGACGCTTTGGAAGAGTCAGCACCAGCCTTGCAGCAGCATTTTGCACCAGCTGAAGGCGGCACAGCTGACCCTTGTTAATTCCCAGATAAAGGGCGTTGCAGTAGTCCAGTCTGGCCAATATTAGGGCCACAACCACCTTTTTAAGAGCTTTAAGTAACAAAAACTGGGAAATTTTTCTTATGACTCGAATAAGTCCAAAACGAGTGGCCACTGTTCTGGAGACCTGACGAGTCATTGAAAGGCAGTCATCAACCACTACTCCAAGATTTTTCCCATGGGAGACAGGAGTGGGAGAGGTACCCAGGGAATTGGGCCACCACTCGCTTGACCAGATGTCAGAGTTGTCCCCAAAAATCAGGACTTTCATCTTCTCGCCATTTAATTTGAGGTAGTTTTGAACCATTCATGATGAGACAGCTGTCATACAGTCTTTAACGTGTTGCGTGGAGTCCCTGATCTTTTGTGTAATAGAGACCATGAACTGAGTGTGGTCCGCATAAGACAACACCTCCGGCCCAAATTATTTCACCACCCTTGCCAGCGGGGCCACCTACACATTAAAAAGGGTGGAGCTCAAAGAGGGGCCCTGAGGCACTACGCAGAAAAGGGGGGAGGACTCAGAGCAAAAATTGCCCATTCTAACTGTTTGAGACCGCTGACTAAGGAATGAAGCAAGAAGGTTCAGGGCCCAGCCCCCAACCCCTATCTCCTTGAGACGCTCCACCAGTCTCAATGGAGACAGGGTGTCGAATGCGGCGGTAAGGTGGAGTAGGATAAGGAGAGTGGTGTGCCCTGCATCCACCTGAACTTGAATATTATCCAACACCTTGGTGAGAGCGGTCTCCGTACTATGAGCCTGTCTGAACCCATGTTGGAACCGTCCAGGATCTGGTGGTCCCTCAGGTAAGCACTCAGGTGTGAGTTCAATGGGACTCAAGGATTTTAGCAGGGAGTGGCAGAAGGGAAATGGGACAGAAGTTTTTTAAATTTAGAGGATCTAAGGAAGGCTTTTTTAGGATGGGCCTAACCACTGCAGCCTTCCAGATCAGAGGATATTGGCCCGAAGATATGGCTAAGTTCAGGACAGTCGTGAGATGCGGGGTCAAAGCCACCTTGGCCATTTTCACGACTTTAAGGGGACAGGGATCCAAAGGTGAACCGGATTTGATACCTTCAAGCAAGAGATCTACAGTTTTGGGTGATAACATCGGAAAAGCACAAAAACTTGCCGAAGTCATTTTACTAAAACATCTGTTCAGGAGAGTTTCAGAGGAGGCATCAGGTGTCTGGCTGGCATTTAGAATCTCCAACTGATCATAAATATCGGAGATCTTAGAGCAAAAGAAAGAAGATAGGCTATCGCAGAGCTCCTGTGAAGGCTCCACTTCATCAGAGACTGCAGGAGCAGCAAGGGAGTTAAACATGTTAAAGAGCTCCTTAGGAGTAGTGATATCCCCTGTGATCTTGGAGTAGTATATTTGAGAAGATGGAAGGGCACATTTGGCACCAAATATGCAACTTGAATTGTGCAGCTGCTCCATCGGCACTCCGGCTTGAATTTGGGCTTCTCTCCATGAATATGGTAGCCATGGCAGCCAACTTAAGGTGGGGAAATAGCTTATTGAATATTGATCCGGGACCCATATGAGCTATATTAAAATATTATATCTTTCTCTGTCTGAAGGAGAGAAGCACTGTTTTCTCAAGTTATGTGAAAGCATTAGATATGTTTGGAATCAGGTAAAGTGAAGTAGGTCTTCTCTAAAAGCCCCAAAAAATGTAATTACAAATAAATCTATTTATGAATTTAGTCATAACATAGACATTGAACTGTGTTCTCTGCACATTAGGAATGATATAATAGTGAAGAGTAGCACATGTAAACATCCCCAACCATGTGTTTTATAGAAACTTCCCCATGGTGTGCGTAGAACCATTCTGCTACTAAGGCTGTACTTGTTCCCCCTACGAATTATAACAGGAACATGGGAGGGATTATCTAGGTAAGAGAGCATTTGTGACCTTTGCAGGAACCATGTTCATGATTTAAACCATGGGTTATTTCTTTGTCCTTTACTACATTAATTACAACATCAATTGTTAAGACCATTGTTCCTAAAGTACATTTCCTCGGCAGTGGTGGCCCGGAACTGCCTTTTTGCTGCACCCTCAGAAAACGTGTGTTCCAATAGTTTTATTTTTTTAAACAATTATTAAATATTTTTTAGATAGGATTATACTAATTATATACGCACTTGTATTTGACGAATATGGTCTTTTAGGTTAATGAAATGTGCACAGTCTAAAGTAGATTTTCAGTCTTTACATTGCCTTGTAAAACTGATTGCACTGAGTTATATTGAAGTACTGTACTAGAGTTGCACTATTGTTCCTGCTACATTTTGGAATGTTGGATAGGTTTCACATTTCTCACTAATTCAAAGGTGCATTTGCACTTTATCAGCCCAAGGGCCTTTTAATTATGTGGAGTGTGTTTGTACATTGAATGTTTCTCTCATGTATTTTTATTTTTATATTTTCAATCATGACATCTGCTTTTGTAGATCTTTGTGTGTGTTTTTATTTATTATTTAAGTAGGGTATCAGAGCTATTTACATAAAAAGCAAGGTGATAACAATTAGTGAAAGACAAAAGTGAAAAACATTGTATCCAAAAATATAGCATAAAAGTAACAGCATAAATATATGGGTACGGATGGATAGCAGCATTGAGAATTGTTCTGAGCAATAAAAACAGGTTCAAGGTTGTGAAGGTCTTAGCTTCATGATCTCAGTGCCTCGAAAGTAGAGATAGTAAGGAGGTTGTATAGCTGATGTCGTGATTATGCAGAATTAGGGTCGGACTTTGCTCATCAGGAATAATGTGGCTTCCTTTTTGAATCTAAGAGAAGAGGAAATTCATATTCTTGGCGCAGCTCCGGAGAAAGCTCTGTTGGAGGTTTTGGGCTTGTTGAAATGTGAGGGTTTCAGAAGTAGATTGTCTGCATTCCTAGAGTGTCTGTTTCCTCCAGATAAGGTACGTTTTGGTGCTAGGTACTGGGGGATTTTGTGGTGTAGCGCCTTGTGAGTGATGCAAGCCATCCTTAGGTGGCTTTGAGCTTCATAGGGTAGCCAGTTGAGTGCCTTCAGGTGTGGTGATATGTGGTCGTATTTCCGGGATCCTGTTATGAGTCTTGCTGCAGCATTGAGACACACTTTTAGTAGAGCAGTTGAGATTTTGGGAAGTCCTGAGAGGGTGGTACATCCATATTCCAGCCTTTTGATAACTAAGAACAGTACTGCAGTTTTGAGGTCCAAGTTCTCGACGAATCGATTCATTTTTCTCAGATAACTAAGGTGAAAGAGGGCGTTTTTAGCCAACAGGTTGATATGACTATCCATTCCTTTGTCACCGTGGAGTTATTAGGAGGGGGATTAGAAGAAATTCAGTCTTTGGTGAGTTTAGTGTGAGGAAGTTGGTCGATAACCATTGGACGGTCTTTTCGAGAGCTAGATTAATTGTCTTTATCTTTTCTATGGAGGAGATCTTAATGTACAGTTGGGTATCTTCTGCGTACATGTGGAAGGAGATGTTTGCCTGCTGCAATAGCTCTGTAAGTGGTTCAAAATATATGTTGAATAGCGCGGGGATAAGGTAGAGCCTTGTGGAACTCCTAGTAGGTTAGGTGAGGCAGCAGAAAGCTTTTTGTTGATCATGTGCGTGTGTGTTCTGTTTTCCAGGAAGGATTTGAACCATTGGAGGACTTTCCCAGATAAGCCCATCCTGTATTCTAGTCTTCTTAGTAGTTTGTTGTGATTGACCGTGTCAAAGGCTGATGAGAGGTCGAGTAGTACTAGTAGACAGGTTTTATTGCAATCAAGAGCTTGGAGGGCGAAGGTCTACTATGTACAGGATGGCTTTTTCTGAGCAATGACCAGGTCTGAAACCTGATTAGTAGATGTTCAGTAGATTAAAGTTTGAGATGTGTTGGTTCAGTTGTTGCTGTACACATTTTTACAAGACTTTAGCTAGCATGGGAATGTTGGTTATTGGTAGGAAGTTGCTGGGGTCGGAGGTGTTAGCCGTAGGTTTTTTAGGATAGGGGTCACTTGCCCCATTTTCAGATAATCCGGTATGTGACCTTGTGCTAGCGAGGTATTGATGATTTTGGTACAGATAGGTGCGATGATCTGATAGAGATGGGGTATGCAATTTGAGGGGGCAGGGTTATTGAAGTGGTTGTTGAGTTTGGTAGTTAATAGGATAGTAGTGATGTCATTCAGATTGTATAGTTTGAATGTAGACCATTGAGAGTTATTTTGGGCGGTGGTAGTTCATATATTACAGAATGATCAGCTTGCATGATCTTTGGGGTGACTAAGTTAATTGCCGCCGCACTAAGCTCAAGTTGGAGGGAATTTGCTTTTGTTGTGTAAAATGAGGAGAATTCTTCACTGCTCAGCTGTGATTTCAATGTTAAGAGTGAGGATTTGGCCAATTTGTTAGATTGTTATCTCAGAATTTTGAAGAGTCTCTTTGGTCTATTGTTAGCTTTTTCTAGTTCTGATCTGAAAAAGTATTTTTTTTTATAATAGAATGCTTTTATGGTAGGAGTTTCTAGATTTCCGGAGAAGTTTAAGATGGTGGGGGGAAGGATGTTGTCTCCATTTCCATTCCCTTGATCTTAGTTTGCGTCTCTCTTCATCCAGGGCTCCCTCTGAACCATGGGTTTTTGTCTTTGTCCGAGATTCGTTTTAGTATTGGTGGAGCAGCTAGGTTGAAGACTTTGATCATCGAGGAGTTATAGTGGTTAGTTAGGTCATTGACGTGTGACGTGTTATTGGGGGGAGTGAGAACCTTCTCAAATTGGGAGGCTAGGTCATTCCAATTGATGTTTTTGTGTCTCTTATCCATTGTTGTGGCTTGATTTGTTTCACAAAAGTTTTCTTGTTAACTGAGGGAATTTGGAAGGTGATACAATGATGGTCTGACCAGTCACAAGGGGTAGCCAAGAGCGAATCAATCATGTTTTATTTAGAAATGATCCAGTCGAGGGTAGCACCCTTTTTGTGAGTCGGCTTTGAGATGGCTTGGATATGGGAGTGGTCTGCTAGGAAGGTTTTGAGGGCGTTAACCTGCTTGTCCAAGGGGTTTTCCCAATGGAGATTGAAATAGCTAAGGAATATGTCATTGGATTGAGGGTAAGAGTTAGAGGTAATGATTTCCATAAGATGTTCTGTGAACTCTGAGTTTGAACTTGGAGGATGGTAGAGTATATGTAGTTTGAGGGGATAGATGCTTGATGATTTCACAAAATCCCAAGGTATTCACACGAGTCCAGGGGTTCCCCGTGAAACTTTGTGATGGTGATGTCAGAGCAATAAATGCAGGCTAAGCCTCCGCCTATTTTGTGAGTTCAGTCTAGTCTAATGATGTTGTAGCCTGGGAGGACTAGAAGGTCTAGGAATTGTGAGAATGAGTCATTAAGCCAAGTTTTTGTGAGGATGATTATATCTATTTGCGTGTTAAGGGTGAGGTCAGCGATGTTCGAGGCGTGTTTTAGTGCTAACCGTCAGTTCAGTAGTAGGCGGGAGAACGAGTTTGGGGAGTTCTTTAAAGTAGGCTCAAGAATCTCGGTGTTAGAGGTTGAGGATTTGAGGTTATGCAGGTTTATTCCTCTGTGTTTTGGATGGGATGTTCTGCTTATGTTGATGTGGACTTGGAAAATAGCGTATTCTTCTTTATTTGTGGTGGGAGAGGAAGGAGTTTCATATAACATTAGTAATGTTTGGATTTCCTGGTCCGTTATGTTGTTGCGGGGGTATGCATGTGTATAGGACTTGGTTGTTTAGAGGCAGGGGGATAGTTTTTATCACCTTGTCAACTGTTGCTAGAGACTTTTGAAGATGTTTAAGTGTAGAAAGAGATTTTTCAGCGAGTTGTAGGATGTCCCTGATTTGAAGAATAACATGTTGTAAATTCAGGGAGATGATGTAAGACTGGGTTTTAGGTGAGTCTTGATGCACCTGGTGAAATGGCGGGGGAGAAAGGATGTTAGGCGATGAGGGAGGGGCATTGTTGTTGGTTCTCCTGACAGATATTGATGAGGATGTCAATGCGGTGCGTGTCGAGGGAGGTGAGTTGTTGACGCTTCTATCCCAGGTTCTGGGTAAAGGCAGGAGTCGTTGAACCTCAAGGGATGATGATGAGGATGGTGTGGTGGGATTAGTTGGGTCATGAGGTACGCTGGGTGGGGTGATGGTGTGACTTTTTAGTGAGAGAGATGATAAGAGTGGATGATGCTTCTTCCATTCGGTCTAGGTGATTGTGAGCGGGAGCATGAAGCTTCCCATGAGGTTGCCCCAGAATCGGAATATTTTCCCCCTTACCTCTCTCCCTGTCCACTTTTCTATTTACAGACAGCCAAAGGACACCGCTGTACCTTTAAGCCCATAAGGCTTCTGGGTCATGTGACGGGGTCATCTGACCTGCAGGGGCTTCATACGGAAGACGCCGAGGACTCTTCCTTGTCGACCGGACCCTGGGAGCTGGCAGATTCAACGTGGGAGCAGCAGCGGATAAAGACCTTTTCGATTCCTCCACGGAGCAGCTTCGGACCTCGTGGGCAAGACGAGGATCCTGCAACCACCATCGGAGTGTCCCGAGAACCTGAGGCAACCGGCGGAAAAGAAAAAGGGAAGCCAGACCCCACCTGGCAACACGAGGAAGTCCGCCATGGCCCTGGAGGGTCATGGCTATACAGGGTACGGGGGCGTTTCGGGCAAGCCTGGGGACGAATGACTGACGGCCACAAGAGAGGGGGTGTGCGAGAGTGAATACGCTGACCCGACCAGCACGGCTTAAGAGACAGCTTTACTTCAATTAGGACACACTGGTGAAGGACAGTTGGTGATACTCCCTTGCACTCCCCCTGTTCCTAGCGTCAAGCCTAGAAGGTAAACCACCTTCCTGATGACCCTTGTATTTCTTTGTTTTGTTTTTCCTTTAGGCCTACCTGACATCGTGAGAGGAGAGAAGACCACTCGCCCGACCCTCAAGCAGAGCCATAAAGAAGGAGCCCGAAGGCGAGAACACAAACTACAACTCCCAGAAACCCCTACTTTTGCTCAAAAGAAATAAACATCCTACTCTTCAACTCACCTGTTCTCCTGGTCTGCTTCTCCACCGCGCCCCACGTGGTGTCAGAAGTGGGATAAAGTCCGCCTCACCATGGAGAATTTGAGTCAGCAATTAATCCAAGGCCATGAAAAATTAGAATGGGCGGTGGAAAAACAAATTAATTCCGCCAAAACCGACCGGGAACTGTTAAAAGACAGTCTAGCCAACCAAGCGGAGCAAATGTTAAAGGTTGCCGATGACCGCCTAGAGTTGACCACCCAGTTCCAGATAAGAGCAGGGAACAGACCTAATGATTCCTTGCAGAAGTATAGTGCTGGAGAGGACCCAGATACCTTTCTGCTAATTTTCGAAAGAGCAGCCCGAGCTTCGGGTTGGCCGGAAGCTAAGTGGCCTTTCTTCTTAGCCCCCCTCCTCACATGCGAGGCCCAATCTGCGTATCAGGTGGCTAACCCCAAGGGACATACTCCATACAGTGAAATAAAAGAGATAATCCTAGACCACATGGGAATGGACGCAGAAGCCTACAGGGTCCGTTTCCGAAAAGAATGAGGCTCCACCCATGACAGCCCTAAAACTTTGTACTTCAAGCTCAAAGCCGCTGCGGATAAGTGGTTGAGACCACAGAACCACTCTAAAGACGAAATCATGGCAATTATATATTTAGAGCAGTTTATTGAGGCCCTCCCCTTTCCTATACAGAAATGGCTTAAACAGCACAAGCACTTGAGCCCCGAGCAAGCGGTAGACATGGCTACTACCTTTTATAGGGCCCAACCTCGAGCTTTACCATGGGACACAGAGAAGTCCACGCGTCAATCATATCCTATGGGAAAACCAGAGAAAAAAGAGAAAAAAACCCTGAAGTCCCCACCAGAACCGTTAAAACCTAAGCAGTGGCGATTAGAGCCACCTCCTCTCAGGAATCCTCAATGTTTTGACTGTGTCCACGGGAGAAACCGCAGTCGGGAACCAACGGATATTGGTTGCATACCCCACTCCATTCAGTATACAGCTGAATTGGGACCTAGCTTTCATGTAAGTGTACATATAAAGGGAGTAAGGGTAAAAGCACTACTGAACTAAGGGTGTCGACAGTCTGTTGTTCTCTCTTCCCTTATAGCGCCTCTGTCCTTAACAACCAAAGATACTGTACCTATTAGATGCATACATGGGGATATCAGGGTGTACCCTGTACTGAAGGTCCCGGTTACCCTCCCAACTGGGCAAACTTTAGAAGCTAGACTGGGGGTAGTACCAACTCTTCCTGAACAAATGATTATAGGTAAAGACAATCCATCTTTTTTACATATGTTACAGGACAAAGTGCACACTATGAATTCCACAACATCAATAAACCCGACTCTGTTAACCCAGGCTCCCTGGTTGTCAGACAAAAGTTTCAGGTATACACAGAAACACGACCCGACTCTCCAGCCTGCCTGGGATCATGCACAACAAGGGAAATCTCAAGCTAACCCTACTTTTCCCCTATTTACAATAAAGAACAAACTCCTGCATAGGATTGGGAAACAGGGGGACGCTCCTCAGCTGGTAGTACCCCAAGCATTTAGGGAACAAGTCCTTTTCTTTGCGCATTCACACCTGCTTGCGGGACACAGGGGGGCCCAAAAAACCATCCGAATGATGTTACAACACTTTTATTGACCTGGTATCTTCTCACATGTCACCCAGTTCTGTCAAGAGTGCGAAGTATGCCAAAGAAAGAATCCCTATAAACCCTCAGCAGTGCCTTTGCAACCTCTTCCTATTGTAGGTACACCGTTTGAAAGAATAGGAATGAATTTAATTGGACCCCTTCCAAGAACAAAAAAAGGGGACTTACACGCCTTGGTCATAGTGGATTATGCCACCCGTTATCCGGAGGCATTTCCCTTGCGAACCTCCACAACTCGGCACATCTCGGAAAAATTCATTGAATTGCTTTCCCGGGTGGGGTTTCCCAGGGAAATACTTACAGATCAAGGGACCCCTTTTGTTTCTAAGTTAATGTCCCAGATTTGTAAATCACTGGACATTTCCCACATTAAACCCTCTGTGTACCACCTACAGACAGACGGCCTCTGTGAGCGCTATAACGGCACCTTGAAAATGAACCTTAAAAAACTGTTAAAAGTAAAGGGTAAGGAGTAAGACATGTTACTCCCCTTCGCCCTATACGTAGTCAAGAGCCAAACCCAAGCCAGCCTGGGCTGTTCACCATTCCAACTTCTCTACGAAAGGGAACCTCGTAGTAAATTGGAGATCACAAAGGAGGTGTGGGAACAGGAAAAGGAAGAAGAGGCCAAGTCCTTTCTGAACTATACTCAAAGTCTTTGTTCTAAGTTACTGAAATTGAGAGACTTTGCTGACTCTAACTTAGAAAAAGCCCAAGTCCAACAGCAGCTAATTTACAATAAGGGAAAGAGATGGAGGCACTTAACCATAGGAGATTGGGTGTTAGTCCTCTTACCCTCTGCCATAGCAAAAGCTAAATCAAGTTGGCAAGGACCCTACAAAGTGGTAGACAAGGTGGGTTTGACCTCCTATAAGATACAGGTCACCCCAAAAAAACAGCAGCTATTCCACATGAACCTATTAAAAAAATGATTAGGATCTCCCCCAAAAGACGTACATATAACAACAGAGATATCAGCCAAACCAGAAACCACCTTGCCACAGTTGGTTGTTAATCCTGAACTGACAAAGGAACAAGCAAACACCCTCCAAGAAACCCTGAGACCCTTTGAACCCCTTTTTTCCGACATACCGGGTCTTACTAATCTTGCACAACATTCCATCCAGACCCAACCAGGAAAAATCGTAAAACAAAAACCCTATTGTATCTCTGCAGCATGAAGGGAAGAGATAGCCCAGGAGGTAAAAAGCATTTTGGCCCTGGGGGTTATCAAACCGTCCCAGAGTGAGTGGTCCTCTCCAATCGTTTTAGTGCCAAAGCCGGACGGCTCTGTCCGGTTTTGTATCGACTTTAGGGCGTTAAATTCCATATCTAAATGCGATTCATATCCCATCCCCAGAGTCGATGAACTAATCGAAAAATTAGGAGAGGCCCAGTTTATCACGACCCTTGACCTGACAAAAGGGTACTGGCAGGTGCCCCTGAGATTTGAAGACCAGAAAAAAACGGCCTTTTCAACGCCCTCCGGTCTGTATGAATTTACGGTATTGCCCTTCGGGTTGTCGCAGGGTTTCTGTTCTCACACAGAACTGTGCACAGAGGATTGGAACCTCGGAGAATTAGGGTGACCCAAAACTCACCTAAGTACCCAACAAACCCCTTACCGAGCTAGCTACAGTGTCTCATTGGTAATATCAAACTCCCAATGTTTAGACAAACCAGAACATGAACTTACAGTACCTCAGGATACGTGGAACTCATGAACACTCTTTCGTTATACTGTCATTACAAACCAGAACATGGAGTAAAGAAGAACACATGAGCATTTGAAATGTTTATTTACTAATGCCGTCTTCTCAGGCGCAGTATCTTAGATAATACAAGTAAACATATTATCAGTAGCAAAATTACCAGCATAGTTACTAATCCATAAAAAGCGAATGGTGACAGCATGTTAACATGCTGTAAATGAATAAGAGTTAACAACACTTATTTCTCACCCTCCCTAACACACATATTATATTATTAGCTAAGAAGGTCTCTTTGGGTTGAATCAGGGCGGGCCCATACCTTAGTTTCCTAGCATGAAGGAATCACATCAGCATACACCATCTCTCTCTTCATGTGAACCGCATCAAGTGTGTTTATTGTGCCCCAAGCAAAGCAATATAAATCCCGCCTCAAGCCCAGAGTTGGCAGAAGCTGCACTTATGTTATGACTATGAAGGCGTGGAGATCAGACCTCATAACAATTCCGTATCGTGTTGTTCCTGAAGCTTCAGCACTCTCTGTGCAGACATAGTTTATTAAGCAAAGCTGATATCAGAGCAATAACATATTATTCTCATATAAACCACAGCGAACTACTAGGTTGAAAGCTAAGTCAACAATTAAGTGTCGTGTGCAGAAGTTACAAAAAGGAAAAATGGCGTTTAAACCTCTAATGCGCCTATGCTAACTTAACACGGTATAAGGATATTCAGGAGCTACATGACACCCCCCCATGATCCGAGAACGGACTAAATAGGATAACAGAAGTGCCATCACATGAGAGCAGAATGCAACATTAAATGAGCATGGTTCCTAAGCGAAAAGATAGCCAAAAACAATATAGTGGCTCAAGCCAATAGGCAAGGAAAAATAAGAAACTTGACCACGAAGTCAAGAAAGTCAATGAAATGCTAGTGCTCAGCATGTCAATCTGAGGCAGTGTCTATGACATAACTGTATATGCAAAATAAGCAGCAACAGCCTCCAATAAGAAATCACCGTCTTCATCCGAAAACAGTTCAGCCATCCAATTTAAAAGTTGAAAAGAACATACTTGTTCTCCAAGCACCGGATCCTCTATCACTATCAGAGGACAGCTCGGTGGGTTTTCAAGAAAGCTCAGCTCCAAGAATTGTTGCGCTGCCGACAGTATATTCCAGGGACCAATTAGTCCATGTACCACTGCTAAGGCCATAATCCTTCCGCCAGGACAAACCAACTCGTGAGCCACGATAGGACACATTAGCTGATCAAAGTCGACGTCAGGAGAAACCGGTCCGCAGAGACACAAATCAATGGCCCAATCGAAATCACAGGTCAGGCAGTGAAATACAGGCTGGACACAGGTGAAATAGGAGAATCGAAATGATAATCCATATGCCGAGCTCAATATCGCTAACGGCAGTGTGCCATAATATTCAAGCATGCGATTGCGGAACAGCGTCAGCAGGTGCTGGGCGGGGTCTTGCACAGGAAGGACATCCATATTTAAAAATACCGAAAACCACTAGAGCGCCCGCTGCTAACGCAAGTAAAAATGGGAACCCTCCAAACAACGTTGAAAAAATAGAATGGAAGAAAGCAGGGATGACTCCAAAAATCTTTTCAAAGGAAGTCACGAGACCACTGCTAACAATTTTAAAAAATTGAGCCAGGCCTTTCGTGGAGGATGTGTTAAAGATAGTACGAACCATCTCTCTGAAATGCAAATGCAAATCAGTATTTAAAAGAGCCTGAACCTCTGTACGGGTGTTTGCAATGTGAAGCACGAAAGTTTCACGGGCCGAGCTCAAGGCCACCTCTCTCTGGGACAAAAGAGCCCTTATTCTTGCCATGCCGCTAAATTCTGCTCCCAAGGTTGGTATCTGTGGCCAGATGGAATACTCCCTATGTTCATGTGTGGGAGGATATAGAACATTTCTGCAGCAAATAACCCGTTCACTTACTGTTACGATAAAAGCTATACCTTTAATTAACCCACAACAGTCTTCATTATTGAGCATTAAATAACTACCATTTTCCAATAGTTTAAACGTGGGGATGATAGCAGGAACTGGCGTGCCTTGCAAAACGCAAGCCATATTCGGTCGGTCTTTGTTGCATGAACCGTGTAACTGTATGTGTCTACACATTAATGAATGATCAGGCGTCTCAGTGCACTCCTCCCCATTTAGATAAACTTCTTGATCATCTTTGAAACATCTATATGTGTATGGAAGCGACCAGACTTCATGAAGGAAACCACTACCTAAAGGTTCATAACGACCAATTGGTACATATTTCATACAATTCGAAAATTTATATAAAGCAAAAGGCAGCGTTATTAAACCGTGGATAAGCCACGTTGCAGCAGTGGCCTCTGCCACGGAAAAGGGCAAGGATTCCAATCTCTCAATATGCAACATAATAAAGGTAGCATCACGCATTGAAAGCAAGCGTTGTTTGTCGGTCAAATTAAACGGTGCAAAGAGCGAAGAAACGTTCATGTACCCCCAGGGAACTTTACCATTTTTCAGAGTCTGAAGGGTCCATGCAAATTGCATGATTGATCGTAATTGATTCTGACCATGGTATAATACTGATACTTCATCATGCACAATATCGACTACTGACGACACAATATTATCCAATGTGTAAATTCTAGATGAAAGCACGTTAATACTATTGTCAACAACTGCAAGCACCTTTTCAAGATTTGCCTGATCAATAGCCCTAAGGCGGGTAGCAGCCTCAATTTGAGAAAGTTTCCAAATTTCATTGTAAACGGCATATATCCACCTTTTCGACCTGCCACTAGCCGGGCCTTTAAGTAAATCATTCAAATCCACGTCTGCATTCAGTTGGGAAAGGTGACCTTTAACTGCAGATAACGTCGAATGTTTCAGCCAAGTTTGCCACAATTTGCCTACAGAATAAGTAGTGACAGTGTGGGCTAAGTCAAACCGGGGATCAGATCTAACAGTCATAAAACCGTTAGTTAAACCCAAAAATCGTTTTTGGCAAGAGTCAGCACTACGGTGCCAAAGCAGCCAACCTTTTGGATTCACACTGGAAATGTTAAAGGAAGAATTACGGACGAGGGCCTGTAATTCTCTAATGGACAAACGAGTAAAGTTACTCCAACCTTCATATTCCTCTAGATCCGGAATAGTAGGGGTGTTTAATTTTTTAGAAGTAGCCAATCCAAAGCATGTGGTCTGGGAAATTGTTCCATTCAGAAACAACATATGATTCGGGATGAGACATGCATGGTGCAAAGCCTCTGTGCCTTGTACCTGCCAGGCTTTTGAACCCCAAACTGATTTAAGGTCTATTGTTTCTTTCCATAACTCGTAGCCTCCAGTAACTAATTGATCAAGGAAGGCTTTCGAATACAACAATTTAGTATCGGTAAGTCTAACCTTTGACATTGGCTTTTTCAGAAATTTAAAATAAAAGGACTCGGGATTGGACTGGTTAAAGTCAGTGAAATAGGTATACTTTTTCAGAAATGTTTCAGAACTGCCTTGTGTAGGTGCTGGGCAATGTTCCCACTGTGTAAAATTAACAGTATCCCTCCGGGATGATGTTTTATGTAAGAAGTGATTTCCGTAATGTTGGTAGCAAAATAAATCACCATAATTAGCAGAGTCTAAATATAAATCTTCAGCATCAAAGGCTGCATAGTATTGCAAATCAGAAAATAACATTTCTACTGCATTAACATCCCATTCATCAGAACAAATGTTTTGTTTCACTACATCCCCCATATTCACTCTAAGTACATTAGTAACATTAACGACTTCCGTTGGGCCATGAATTTGAAACCGAACTGCGTCCCACACAATTCCATCAAGGACAGGCCATGCTGTGATGTTAACCAAAGTTAAGTCTCTTTTAAATCTATGTGTAGAATGTGACGAGGAAAGTGGGGCCAAAGTTCCATTTAGATGAGTAATGCATGTTCTTTCCTCGACATAGTGTCCATTGATGATTCGAAAAAAATAAAACACAAAACCAATTGACATAAAAAGGTAAACTGAAAAAAGGACCAGCCAAATGTATGTCCAAGGGGGAATCAAAAAATGTTTTTTAAACAGGCTAGCATAAACTGCAATACGAGAGGGTTTCCTCGAGGCAAGGGAAGCAGAGTCAAATGAAAATCTGGATTCCGTGGCTAAACGTGCTTGCAGGTCAGGCATGGACAAATCAGTGGGGTAGGCATAGTCTATGTCATCAATGTTAGTTCCGGGTAAATTATTTAACAAAGGACTGGAAACAGCAGGTAATTCGATGGCCACTTCAGGTTCAATATTAGAAGCAGCGGGCATAACTGAATTTCTCACAATGGAAGGACAGGAAACAGCCGGTGTCATGCTAAGAAGAATCGGCCACTCTGTGTATCTTGACATTGTCAATTGAAATAAACCTGTTTTCCTTACGACCAGGAAGTGGTGGTAAAATTACTGTTCTTGTGCCCTTCACTCCAAGGACTGGAACCGGAGCTCGATAGGAAGGACCAAATTCTTTATTGTTATCGATCTTCTCTCGAACCAGTTCGCCAACTTGGGGTAGCCAGCCAACTACCGGGATCTGCAACGCATCATCCGACGTGGAGGGCAAATGTTCCTTTGCAAGACTGTCTCTGGTCTTTTGTAAATTCTGTAAAACATTGCAATGTTCATCTGCGTCAAAGGAAGTGGCGCGAACCACACAGTCTAGACCGTCAAGGTCAGGGACGTACATCTTGATGCCAAAGAGCATTTCGTATGGGGTCCGCCCACCCAGAGACCTTCTAGGGAGATTATTAAGAGCACGCTGCACGCCATAGAGGTGAGACAGCCAGTTTCTGCCAGTGCCTATAACTCGGGCTGTCAAAGATTGCTTTAAATCACGGTTCATTCGCTCAACTACACTGTTACCCTCAGGTCTGTAGGGAGACGAAAACTTGACTTGGACCCCCAACGAAGTCATGGCATCCTTATACGCCTTAGAGGCGAAAGCCGGACCCTGATCCGAATGGAAGGTACCACAGGCAAAAATTCCTATAAAGACACGCAAATCTCTAATGACAGTCCGTGAATCAGCGCTGCGATGTGGCCATACCCACACAAAGTGTGTGCATGAGTCAACTGCTACCAAGATGTACTTATATGCAGTATCAGATGAAAAAGGACCGCAGTGATCTAAATAAACACAATCAAGTGGTTTATTAGAAATGTACAACTGTGTCTGTGGCGGACGCGTAGCAGTCGAAGGTTTAATCTGCTGGCAAATGTCACAAAGAAGAACATAATCACGCGTCTGTTTGTACAGTCCCCGCCACCAGAAACGTTGTTGTAATTGAGATACAGTGGCCGAGACGCCCGCATGCGCAGACGCCACACCTTCATGTGCCGCTGTAATCAAGTCTGCCCTGCGATCCGAGTTGGGAATCAGACGTTCCCCAACGTCAGGAATTGTCACAAAAGGAACCTTTTCGGGACTTAAGTGGTATTTGTACTTCGAAGGGAATCCCGAAGGATGTTTACCTCCCTTCTCACAGGCAGCAACTGCTGCTAAGATGTCGCTATCAATCTTAGTTTTGGACCTAGTAACTGCTGCAACTAAGTATGTAGATACTGCTGATTTCGCCGCTTCATCTGCAAGCGAGTTACCGACAGCGTGAACCCCAAGACGCTGATGGCCAAGAGTATGAATTACATAAACGAGTGGTAACCTATCCTTAAGTTCTGCCACTCGAACCCAGATCATCTTATGTTTTATTGTGCTACCCTTGGAATCACGAAATTCATTCTGAATCCAAAAGAACAAGTTTTCATTGTAAGACTGGACACAGTAGTAAGAATCACTTACAACGAGAGTAGTAACACCTGGATCTGCGTACTCCAACGCTAGTAAAAGAGCACGAAGCTCTGCCAATTGTGCGGTGCAGTCTCCCAGGGGCAAGGTGTGCACTTCACTGGAAATGAACTCTTCGTTCAACATAGCACCGACCACAATGGCGCATGCGGAAACGTAGGCATGTTTAGAGCCATGCGCAACCTGCGCCGAACCATCAGTGTAAATGATGCAATGGAAGTCCTCCAAAGGCCGCATAGATAGAGGAGCAGGATGAACGAACTCATACTGCAAGTACTCCTGCAACCGTAATGAGGCGTCAAAAATAAACGTGACATCTGTGGACGTCAAGGACGCAGCCCATTGAATCCACCGAGGGTGCAAAGCTTTTGAATTTGGTACACTGGCTTTTGTGACTGCCTCCAAATGAGGACAGGGCGTTACCACTAACATGCGTTTCCCCTGTGACAGAGCCCGTTCTTTAAGAATAGCCATCTGTACAGCTGTTAAAACCTTTTCCACAGTGGGAAACCGCATCTCAGCCGAAGTGTACAAGTGTGACTTGTAAGCAATAGGTACTGTGTCTCCTTCATTAAAAGTGAGGTACGTGAAACCCACCGTCCCAGGAATTATTCTTATTACCAGGTTGGTGTGGTTATCACGAGTCAGTAAATATTTAGAAGCGAGCAGATCAGCCTGCAAGGATTGCAAAATGGCTGAATGCTCAGGCAGCCAGCATGATTTTGAGAAAGTAGGTTGTATTAATGCATACAACGGCTTGATACGCTGGGCATATTCCGGAATGTATGTCCTTCCGAAATTCAAAAAGCCCAGTAAAGACTGTAATTTCTTCAGTGTTGTAGGAGCGCGCAATTGAGCGCATTTTTCCAAGAAGTGAGGAGCTAAACCTCTACCTTCATTGTTTAGCTCATAGCCGAGGAACAACACTGTATGTTCTGCAATGTGCGATTTTGCTAAATTAAACTTGTAACCCATATCAGCAAAGTTACAAATAACCGAATTCACTCGACACAGATGCATCCAAATTTCGTCGTCCGTCAGATAAATGTCATCCACATACGAACATGCATCCGGGTCGATATTCTCCAAAAGAGTAACAATTCTGGAGGTGAAAACACCAGGACTATTCTTGTAGCCCATTGGGAGTCGCCGGAAGCGTTTTTGCACACCAGCGCTCGTAAAACTTGTCCATTGGGAGCTAAGGCTATCCAATCTATGGGCATAGAAACCGTTGGAAATGTCAAGCGTTGTTTTGAAACGCTTACGCACTAGACTATCCACTAGGGCAGAGCCGTGAGTATTCTGTACTGCACAGTTACGGCAATGCGAGTTTAAATGCCGGTAATCCAATACCAAACGATATGATCCGTCAGGTTTGGTCACAGTAAAAAGGGGATTATTCATCGGTGACACACACGTTTCAATAACTCCTTGATATTCCAATTGCACAAGGATTTCAGCGACGGAAGCTTTTGCTTCACGCCGTATGGGATATTGAGGTTGAGGCTGCGGCTCAGACCGCAACGGGATCTCGTGGCAAGGCGACAATTTATCCCAACCACATTGGTTACGGTACAGAGCCGGTGCGAGAGCCCGAGCCCACTCTTCTGCAAAATGCTGCGCATGCTCTTTCGAGACAGTGTTCGCGAAACTGGGGAGGATTACCTCCTCCCCTCGCGGCGCCGCGAGCACAAAAGGTGGGGGCCAGTCAGCCTCCGAAAGCAAAATATCATATGTAGAAGACAGATTTTCCCAAAATACACCTTTAACGGTACGCTGTATGTCACCTTCAATTAACAGGACAATTTCATAAAGTCTTTCAGGGGGAGCAAGTCTCGTATCCGCTGTTTCTATCACAACGTAAACATCAGTCGCTGTCACCCTCAGTAGTGGACGCAGCGCCTCTCTGACTATGGTTATCTCCGCCGCGCTGTCCAGCAAGGTCAGAGCCCACGTCAGATTCCGAAGCCGCGTTCTCACTATCTGTGGCATATCGATGCGCTGTTAAGGCTGCGACTTTCTTTTTCGCAAATTGCGGTCTCTTCGGCGTAGAATCCTCCTGCTTCCATGCGCCTTCTGTCTGGCGGTGCTGGCCACGTCCTTGTTGGCCACCACGTCCCCGTACGCCCCCTCCTCCACCGGTCTTCGGGGCCGATGAGTCCTGAAAGGAACGAGGAGAGCGTTGATCAGAAACCTGAAATCGATCAGGTGATTTAATCATCGCGCGATCGCGCAAATCATAAACTTTCTCAGCCGGCGCAGGGACCTGTGACGCAGGATATGATTCCTGAGTTTGCTGCTGTTGCTTCCCCTGTTTCTGTTTCTGAGGCGAATTCTGTTTTTTGGACTTTGGTTGTACATCTGCCGCAGCAGATTGCACTTGTGGTTGTTTCTTCTCCTTAACCGCGACCGATAGTTTTATAAGCGGCCACTACAATCTTCGCCAACTGGCGGGGTTTTTCGGCATCGGGTAACGCTGCCAGTGCATTAAAAACCTGGAAGTTCACAGCATCTCCCTTGATGTTGGAGAGTATGAGATCACTTACAATCTCAAAAGAACCACACAGGCGCATACCCAATTCAACCGCTGCCTCTGGACCGTGATCATCCTGAACACGTTTTATGATCGTAGGCAGTACAGCCATAGATGGGGTGCCGAAACACCTCGCATAAACAGCCGCAAAAGTCTTACCCCAACTTTCACAGTCAACGAGCTCGGGAGTGATATCCTTAGGTAAAGTAATCGTCAACATTCTATGTTTATCTGCAGGAGTAGAATTGGGAAACACGGCTTCCAGTTGGTCAAATTTCTCGGCCAGCCAAAAAGGAAAATCATCTTTATTATCAGGGCGTTGACCAAAAACCAAATTTACCATAACTGGATTGAGCCGTAAACCACCACGTTCCGTTTGAACGGCCGGACCCCCCGGGGGACCACCTATGTATTGAACCAATGCACGAATCACGGAAATGGAGACTACATGTAGCCTGCGAATTTCTGCAAGGGTACAAGCCCCGTGATTCGGGTGTGGGGTAAAACCACCCAACGCAGGCCAGTTTGTACCTGGAATTGAGAGTGGACCTAACCTCGCAGCGGACAAAGAGTGGGGGAGGGCGCCATCAAACCAAACTCGATGCTGCCAATGATCAGTAGGTATTTCCAGTGCCCTGTACGGTGTATACTCAGCCGGTACAGGGGAGGCCGTGTAGGAGTGGAACAAACCAGAAGTTGCGTCCACAGCCGGAAACGTAACCCAAGAGTAAAACAATTCAAAAGGGAACGCCGGATCAGCACACACCACTAAAATGACAGCCATCCCATCCACCGGGACTTGGTACGTCTGTAGATGTGTGCGCACCGCTACTCGACTATGTTGCGCAATTGACACCGCCGCCGCCATGATAACACTGAAATTACGGAAAAACAAAGAATACTTTGTAGCACAACTGGGTAGTAATTCAAAGAAACCATTTTAGAAAGAATCAAGCTTGAAAAAGACCTATTACCATAAATAGGTAGGTTTCACCGACACCCCGTTTTCCGGAAACGGATGTGAAGGGGTTAAGGTTCGAACGATATACTACTCGAGTGTCATGATATAAGACCACCGAAAACGTTGGGCGCCATGTCGCAGGGTTTCTGTTCTCACACAGAACTGTGCACAGAGGATTGGAACCTCGGAGAATTAGGGTGACCCAAAACTCACCTAAGTACCCAACAAACCCCTTACCGAGCTAGCTACAGTGTCTCATTGGTAATATCAAACTCCCAATGTTTAGACAAACCAGAACATGAACTTACAGTACCTCAGGATACGTGGAACTCATGAACACTCTTTCGTTATACTGTCATTACAAACCAGAACATGGAGTAAAGAAGAACACATGAGCATTTGAAATGTTTATTTACTAATGCCGTCTTCTCAGGCGCAGTATCTTAGATAATAAAAGTAAACATATTATCAGTAGCAAAATTACCAGCATAGTTACTAATCCATAAAAAGCGAATGGTGACAGCATGTTAACATGCTGTAAATGAATAAGAGTTAACAACACTTATTTCTCACCCTCCCTAACACACATATTATATTATTAGCTAAGAAGGTCTCTTTGGGTTGAATCAGGGCGGGCCCATACCTTAGTTTCCTAGCATGAAGGAATCACATCAGCATACACCATCTCTCTCTTCATGTGAACCGCATCAAGTGTGTTTATTGTGCCCCAAGCAAAGCAATATAAATCCCGCCTCAAGCCCAGAGTTGGCAGAAGCTGCACTTATGTTATGACTATGAAGGCGTGGAGATCAGACCTCATAACAATTCCGTATCGTGTTGTTCCTGAAGCTTCAGCACTCTCTGTGCAGACATAGTTTATTAAGCAAAGCTGATATCAGAGCAATAACATATTATTCTCATATAAACCACAGCGAACTACTAGGTTGAAAGCTAAGTCAACAATTAAGTGTCGTGTGCAGAAGTTACAAAAAGGAAAAATGGCGTTTAAACCTCTAATGCGCCTATGCTAACTTAACACGGTATAAGGATATTCAGGAGCTACATGACAGGGTTACATGGTACACCTGCCACGTTTCAAAGGCTAATGAACACCAAGAGTATTCGTCAGCATACCTTGACGACATTGTTATATATAGCCCTGACTGGAAAACCCACATGCAGAACTGTACCCAAGTCTTATCAGCTCTACAAGTCGCTGGTTTGCATGTGAATGCAAAAAGATCAAAAGCAGGGTTCAAAAAAAGTTAAATACTTAGGGTACCTCTTAGGCGATGGGTTCATTGAACCCCAAACCGAGAAAAGAAAAGCCATACAAGATACACCTTTTCCGTCTACCTAAAAAGAGGTCAGAGCTTTCTTAGGGCTCTTGGGATATTAGAGGAGATTTATCCCTCAATATTCCAAAGTCGCTACACCCCTGACAGACCTGCTGCAGAAAAACGTCAGGGCAAAAGACTTCCAAAATCCCAATCCAAAAGCCATAAAAGCCTTTCAGGACCTAAAAACCGCCATACCACTGCACCCATTCTACGCTCCCCTGATTTCTCCCGTCTATTTTTGCTACATACAGATGCATCAGATCATGGATTAGGGGCCGTCTTATCACAAATATCCCCTCACGGCATTGAGCATCCTATCCTCTTCATTAGCGGAAAGCTTTTTCCCCCGCGGACAAAGATACCCAATCATTGAAAAAGAGTGCCTGGTGATTAAGTGGACTGTGGACAAACTTAAATGCTATTTGGAGGGGGCCCATTTTCGCCTGTGCCCTGATCATGCGCCACTACAGTGGATGACCTGCAACAAGGGGAATAATCCACGGATTCTACGTTGGTTCCTTTCCCTCCAGCCCTACTCCTTTGATGTTGTACATAGAAAGGGCACGGATAATGGGAATAAGGATTTCCTTTCTCGTCTACCCCTGTTCCCCGACCGTGAACAGACTGGGGTGGGGATGTGTGAGCGGGAGCATGAAGCTTCCCACGAGGTAGCCCCAGAATCAGAACATTTTCCCCCTTACCTCTCTCCCTGTCCGCTTTTCTATTTACAGACAGCCACAGGAGACCGCTGTACCTTTAAGCCCATAAGGCTTCTGAGTCACGTGACGGGGTCATCTGACCTGCAGGGGCTTCATACGGAAGACGCCGAGGACTCTTCCTTGTCGACCGGACCCTAGGAGCTGGCAGATTCAACGTGGGAGCAGCAGCGAATAAAGACCTTTTCGATTCCTCCACGGAGCAGCTTCAGACCTCGCGGGGAAGATGAGGATCCTGCAACCACCATCAGAGTGTCCCGGGAACCTGAGGCAACCGGCGGAGAAAAAAAATGACAGCCAGACCCCACCTGGCAACATGAGGAAGCCCGCCATGGCCCTGGAGGGTCATGGCTATACAAGGTCCGGGGGCGTTTCGGGCAAGTCTGGGGATGCATGACTGACGGCCACAAGGGAGGGGTTGTGCGGGAGTGAATACGCTGATCCGACCAGCACGGCTTAAGAGACAGCTTTACTCCAATCAAGACACACTGGTGAAGGACAGTTGGTGATACTCCCTTGCACTCCCCCTGCTCCTAGCGTCAAGCCTAGAAGGTAAACCACCTTCCTGACGACCCTTTTATTTCTTTGTTTTGTTTTTCCTTTTGGCCTACCTGACATCGTGAGAGGAGAGAAGACCACTCGCCCGACCCTCAAGCAGAGCTATAAAGAAGGAGCCCAAAGGCGGGAACACGAACTACAACTCCCTGAAACCCCTACTTTTGTTCAAAAGAAATAAACATCCTACTCTTCATCTCACCTGGTCTCCTGGTCTGCTTCTCCACCACGCCACAGTGATGTATGGGGACGTTCATCTTCAGGAGATGAAGGGGTGGTAGGAGTAGTTAGGTCCTGAGTGACTTTAGGTGAGGTGATGGTGTGGGTTTTTAGGGTGAGGAAGTATTTGTCGAAAAGTCCTAGGTCTTTGATAGCTGCTTGAATGAGAACGGTGCAATTTTTATAGGATGTTATATTCAATGTAGCTCTGAGGTTTTGTGTGGATGTCGTTGTAAACCTGGTTTCGTAAGGAATATTTTTATGGTCCTGGATGGTTAGTAACTTGGAGAAGGCCGATCGTCATTTGGTTATTTTTCTTGTGAAAAATTTGAGGTTATTGATTATGACGTCTTTTTTGGGATTGGGGGGGTCTAGGAATAAGGCATCAGGGCTTTTTATGAGAAGATTGTGTTTGAAGGTTTTAGAGGCACTTTTCAATAGATTATGGTGGTATTAAATGGAGTATGCGCTGTTTCCTTCCGGTATCATGTTTGGTCCAACCATGCTGTGAGATTCCTTTGGACAGGGAGGGAGCGACCAGAGAACAACAAGGATGAGAGCAGATTCCCAGTTCGTTGTTGCTGACTGGTTTATCACCTACTGTGTTATAGCTGTTTTAAGACGGCTTCTGTAATATTGGACGCCATGGCGAACTGATTGATATCTTAGTGGGTGTTATCAAATTGTCATTCTGCTCGATTGGTTTTTGATGTTGATTGATAAAAAAGAATGGAGAAATAGCTGTTACAAGATTGCTGCCATTTCGTTGGGATCCATGGCAAGATGGCTGTTGTTTTGGTGTTACTAATATAGGATTTTAGTTGTTAAAAATGGCTGCCATTTTAGTACAAGCTGGATGCTGTAGTGGTGTTGATTAGGTTGGATGGTATTTATTGCTCATTCAGTAAATCAGGAATAAAGTAATAGTCATTAAATGATGGCTGCCATATTGTTGGGGGCCAATTTCAAGATTACAAGATGGCTCAGAATGTTTGCAGTTACAAGATGGCTGCCGTTATGGTTACAGGCTGAGCACAATGTTTCCTTCAGCATCAAATTGCTAAGGACAAACTAAGAGCACTGCAATAAAAAGTTACAAACCAAAAGCAGTACATTGAATTGTTTTGGACTGCATTAAATTGCTAGGAACACACCCCATACACTAGAACCTGTTGAGTAAGTCAGGAATCATCCATGCCGTGGTGCTGAATTTGGTCCTTTGATCCCCAGATCCCCACATCAGATGCGTGTTGTTACTCACATATAACCCCGGGGGAACTCCTCACCTTAGGGGTAAGGCGCCGAGTCAGGAGGTGAGGGATACACAGGAGAGGTGGGCAGATGTGTGCAAATATGCTCTGCTGGCAATAGGACTCCCTGAGTACCAGCCAGCCATCTGGCACGCTAGAAGCAGCAAATCAGTCCCAGCCCACGATCAATCAATCAATCAATCAATCACAGCATTTATAAAGCGCACTACTCACCCAGAGGGTCTCAAGGCGCTAGGGAGGGGGGGTCCGCTACTGCTCGAACAGCCAGGTCTTGAGTTGCTTCCTGAAGGCGAGGTGGTCCTGGGTCCGGCGGAGGTGGGTCGGGAGGGAGTTCCATGTCTTGGCGGCGAGGTAGGAGAAGGACCGTCCTCCTGTGGTGGCTCTTCGGATGCGGGGGACGGCGGCGAGGGCGTGGCCGGTCGATCGAAGCTGGCGTTTGGGAGCGTAGAAGTTGAGGCGGCTGTTGAGGTATCCCGGGCCTTGGTTGTGTAGGGCTTTGTGTGCGTGGGTGAGGAGTCGGAAGGTGATTCTCTTGTTGAACGGGAGCCAGTGCAGGTCTCTCAGGTGTCCGGAGATGTGGCTGCGACGGGGGATGTCCAGGATGAGACCTGCTGAGGCGTTCTGGATCCGCTGGAGTCTTTTCTGGAGTTTGGCGGTGGTTCCGGCATAAAGGGAGTTGCCGTAGTCCAGACGGCTGGTGACGAGGGCCTGGGTGACCGTCTTCCTGGTCTCGGTGGGAATCCACCGGAAGATCTTACGTAGCATGCGCAGGATCTTGAAGCACGACGAGGAGACGGCGTTGACTTGTCTGGTCATGGAGAGGGAAGAGTCCAGGATGAAGCCCAGGTTGCGTGCGTGGTCTGTAGGTTGGGGTGCGTTGCCCAGGGCGGGGGGCCACCAGGAGTCGTCCCAGGCAGAGGGTGAGGATCCCAGGATGAGGACTTCCGTCTTGTCCGAGTTCAGTTTCAGGTGGCTGTTCTTCATCCATTCGGCTACCTCTTTCATCCCTTCGTGTAGGTTGTCTCTGGCGGTGGCGGGGTCGTTGGTGAGGGAGAGGATCAGCTGGGTGTCTTCGGCGTAGGAGATGATGTTGAGATTGTGCTGGCGTGCGATGTCAGCGAGGGGGCCCATGTAGACGTTGAAGAGGGTTGGACTGAGCGAGGAGCCTTGAGGGACGCCGCAGATGACTTCGGTGGCTTCCGATCTGAACGGAGGGAGGCGGACTCTCTGTGTTCTCCCGGCGAGGAAGGAGATGATCCACTCCAGTGCCTTCTCCTCGACGTTGCTGAGGCGCTGTACTAGGGTACGGTGGCAGACAGTGTCGAAGGCCGCGGAGAGGTCTAGGAGGATGAGGGCCGCTGTTTCTCCGTTGTCGAGCAGGGCCCGGATGTCATCGGTGGCTGCGATCAGGGCGGTCTCGGTGCTGTGGTTTGCCCGGAAGCCAGACTGCGAGGGGTCGAGGGATCCGTTCGTCTCGAGGAAGGCGGCCAGCTGCTTGTTGACGGTCTTCTCGATGACTTTTGCAGGAAACGGGAGCAGCGAGATGGGGCGGTAGTTCTTGAGGTCGGTGGGGTCGGCTGAAGGCTTCTTGAGTAGGGCGCTGAGTTCGGCGTGCTTCCAGCTCTCCGGGAAGGTAGCGGTGTCGAAGGAGGTGTTGATGATGTCCCGCAGGTGGGGTGCGATGACAGCGTCGGCCTTGTTGAAGACGTGGTGAGGGCAGGGGTCGGTCGGAGATCCGGAGTGGATGGAGTTCATCGTGCGGATGGTGTCTTCGGTGTTGATCGGGGTCCAGGCGCGGAGGGTGGTGGTGGGGGGCGGGGGTTCGGTCGTGGCGTGCGTCGGTTGAGTGCTGAAGCTGTTGTGTATGTCCGCAATCTTGTTGTGGAAGTAGGAGGCGAGGGAGTTGCAGAGGTCTTGCGAAGGGGTGATGTCGTTGTTTCCGGCGTTGGGGTTGGAGAGCTATTTGACGATGTTGAAGAGTTCCTTGCTGTTGTGTGCGTTGTTGTCCAGTCGTTCCTTGAATGCGGTTTTCTTGGTGGCGCGGATGAGTTGGTGGTGCTTTCGGGTGGCGAGCTTTAGGACATCCATGTTGTCCGGAGTTGGGTCTCTGCGCCAGGCTCTCTCGAGGGCTCGGCAGTTCTTCTTGGAGTTCTTGAGTTCGTCGGTGAACCATGGGCTTTCTTGCTGCCGGGTCTGCTAGGCGGGGTGCTCAGGGGGGCGAGGTCGTCTGCGCAGTCGCTGATCCACTTGGTGAGGTTGGTGGCCGCCTGGCTTGGGTTCGGTGTGCTTGTTGGGGGGATTCATGCTCAGGGAGGTCGCGAGTTGGTCGGCTGTGATCTTGGTCCAGCTTCTGCGTGCAACCTGTTGCTGGTGGTGGTGGATCGTGGTCCATCTGAAGCTGAAGTGGACGCAGCTGTGATCCGTCCAGTGAAGTCTGGTGGCGTGGCTGAAGGCCTTGCTGGATGAGAAGACAGGGTCGAGTGTGTGTCCGGCGTAGTGGGTGGGGGTGGTGACCAGCTGCTTGAGTCCCAGGTTAGCGAGGTTGTCCAGCAGGGTGGTGGTGTTGCGGTCGTTGTTGTTCTCCAGGTGGAAGTTGAGGTCCCCGAGGAGGATGTAGTCAGCAGAGCAGAGGGCGTGCGGGCTGATGAAGTCGGCGATGTCTTCGCTGAATTGTGTGCGTGGTCCCGGGGGTCTGTAGATGAGGGTGCCTCTGAGGGTGGTCTTGGGGTCGATGTGGACCTGGAAGTGAAGGTGCTCGGCGGGTGCGAGGGTGTCGTCGGTGTTGGTCGAGATGCGGATGGTGTTCCTGTGGATGATGGCGACGCCTCCTCCTGTGTTGTTGATGCGGTCCCTTCGGATGATCTTGTAGCCGTCTGGGATGGCGATGGCGATGTCGGGCGCTGAGGAGGCATTCATCCAGGTTTCCGCGAGGAAGGCGACGTCTGGAGATGTGGTGTCGAGGAGGTTCCAGAGTTCGACGGCGTGTCTGTGGACGGAGCGGGTGTTGAGCAGGATGCACTTCAGGTGGGTGCTGCTGGTGTTCGGCTTGGTCTTGGTCGGTGCTGGTGTAGCGGAGGTCTGGATGCAGGTGAACTTGCAGGAGATGCAGCAGAAGGGTCCGTGGGTGCGTCTCAGGGTGGCTCGGTACCATCCAGGAGTTCGGCTGGCGTTGAGTGCGTAGAGGGTGGCGGCGCCGTACGTGCGGCGGGTGGGCTGGGGTCTGCGGGGGCCAGGGGTCCTGGCACTGGGCGCGGTCCAGGCGCGGACGGGCGCAGACGGGCTTACCTTTGGCGCACCTTCGGCGCTCAGTCGGTGCTCCCGCTGCGTGCGTCCGCTGCGCGGTCGCTGAGGGGGCGTCATAAGAGGGGAAAGGGAGGGCGGGTCAGCTGGGCTGGGCTAGCGTCTGGGCCAATGGGCCGGTGGTGGGCGGGGCCGCAGGGGGCCAGCGGCGGGAAAAGTGGCGTGCGGCCGGCTCAGCAATGGCTGGGCCGCTCGGGGGGCTGGGGGGCGACGGTGTCGGCGTCGGCGTCAAGGAGGCAAGGAGGCTGGCAAGGAGGCTGGCGATCAGCAGGCGTGGGGAGCAAGGGGGTGACCCGGCCTTGAGAAAGGCACAGCGGTCACTCCCGCGGTCACCAGGCTCTCCCCTTAAGAGGGGGACGGGAGGGCGGGTCAGCTGGGCTGGGCTAGCGTCTGGGCCAATGGGCCGGTGGTGGGCGGGGCCGCAGGGGGCCAGCGGCGGGAAAAGTGGCGAGCGGCCGGCTCAGCAGTGGCTCGGGGGGCTGGGGGGCGACGGTGTCGGCGTCGGCGTCAAGGAGGCAAGGAGGCTGGCAAGGAGGCTGGCGATCAGCAGGTGTGGGGAGCAAGGGGGCACAGCGGTCTCCGAGCCCTGCTGGACGATCGCAAACCTGACTACATGGGCCACGGCTGGAGGCAGCAAGCAAGACGTGGAGACCAAGGCAAGCACAGAAGGGCCAAATGGGGCTACTGGCATCCTCAGGCCAGGACTCTGCCTCCTGGGCCCGGAACGGGGGCCCCGGCACAGTCTCCAATTCCCGCAGTACAAAGTTGCAGCAGGGCCACCTCACCCTCCTAGCAGCCGCGAGAGCCTAGCAGCGGTCCAGCAGGGCTTGGAGACCACAATCAAAGCAGAGCTGGCACCCTCGGGAGGGACTCCACCCCCAAGAACTGGATCTGAAGGGCACAATCTTCGGCTCCCAGATGTTGTGTCGGGGCTCTAGGCCCGCATTATCATAATAACTGAGACACGGACACAGGCATGGTTAGTTGGTTAATGAGCCACGAGCACGTACACTCGGCTCCTTTTATTAACAGTGTCACGTGCTGTGTGACATCAGTGGTGGGTGGGTGTTTAGTGTAGGCTTACACAGAGAACAACTAGAATATGTCGAGCAGGACACAACACCTGAACCCACCGATGCCTTGGGCGGAGACTTCGCAAGAGACCAGTGAGGCGCTGAGGCCAATAAATACAAACCGATGGTCGAAGGTCACTGTCTTCGTCTCCCCGAGCCCACCAAAGCTGAGGGTAGCATCTTCACCAGAGCCCAGTTAGGCACTGAGATCAAATAGCAACAACAAAGGGTTGGTGTGGGGCTGTTGGTTTCTCCCAGTCAGATTCTGAGATCGGAGAACAATCGTCCTCCAGGGATCAGATCACTATCTGGGGCTTACTGCCATGGGATGCAGCACCAAGATGCAGGAATTGTATATCCCCAAGTGCTGGGGGGGCTCTGTGAAGACTCTGATGCACTGACGAATGAGACTTGTGGTCCCAGCTGGTCACAATCCGAGGGCCGATGGCACTGGACTAGCGAGACGCTGTCGGTGTCTGCTCCACTCCCCGACCACGACGTCGACTTCCCGTGAACCTCTTTGAGTTCCAAATCATAATAAAAATGTTTGATCTTTAAATAGCATGGTGACAGTTGTTTATGATTCAGTTATCATTGTTTGATTTTGATCACATTGTACCGGAAGGATGCAAAAGCATGCACATATTTTGGTTTGTATAGAGTTTATTCAGGGAATGAGCACATGAGATGAGGTGCACATGGTACCCATGATCTGCATTCGTGTTCAAAACATTGTTTTATTTGTAGTTACCACTGAGGAAGGGGGTCCCAAAATGCATTATGTGTTGTGTGAAACTGGATACTAATAAAGAAAATATAAAATTGGCAAAGGTTGTGCATCCAAGCAAATAATATAGGTATTGTTGATGTTTACATTTGGCTTCCAATAGATAACAACAAAGTATTAAAAATCTGACAAATTTTACATTTAAGCTACGTTATTCTTTGATAAATTGTTTGAGCCCAGGAGCCATTAGTTGTGCATTTTGATACTGGACAGCCAGTGCCCTGCTCGCAATTGCTTATTACTCAGTAAACCAACATATATTAATCTACTTGTGTTTAAGTGCATCTGATGAAACAGGTTCCTGTAAAAGAAACCCATAATATTCACAATTCTAACAGATACTAGTAAAGACAGGAATTTAAACATTCTGCTTAACTCTGTATTTTCTTGAAAAATGACCTGCTGCAAAGGTATCAAACAACTTGACACAATGGCAAATTTTGCATCCCATGCTGTCCATCGTCACACATATTTTGGTGCCCCCTCTATTCGCTGCATATTATTCTGTTCTTTAAATCACTAAAAATAAATATTATCACGGTATTTCTAAGAAGTTCACTAGTTTGAAAAGAACATTTCCCTTTTATTAAAAATATACTTCCCCTTGCTGTGGGCATAACATTGTTTCCGTTCACTGTCTGCAAGACAGTGAATGGTGTCACTCACTCATTTGACCATCATCTAATAGTGCATATTAGAAGATGAAAAAAGGCAAAGCAACATAAAGACATGGGGGCTTATTTAAAAGTCCCTTGAAGAATCGGTGTGTCACGTTGTGCAAGCTGCTGCGTGATATTTACAAGCACATGTAAAGCCACCTGCATGGTTTTACTTGTGCTTGTAAATATCACCCATTTTCACGCAACGCTTTGCGTGTTAGTAGTATGACACGGGTGTTGCTGTGAGTCTTCCCACGCAACACCAATGTCCACAGATGCATTTCTAGATTTACTACCAATTGTAAACCTGGAAATTAATTAAAATGCTACGCCACAACAGGGGTGGCATAGCCAGGCGCATTGAGGAGAAATGTTTTAATTTCTCCTCATTTGTTTCCTCTTTAAATGCAGGCTAACTTCTATAGCATGCATTGGAAGAGGAAATCACCTCAATTGATTGTTTTTTGTTCAGGAAGGTGCCACGTTCTGCACAAAACTATCTCCCCACTACGCTGGCATCTTTGCACCAGTTTGTGAACCAGTGCAGGGGAAAGCACAGAGATGAGACATATTGTTGTAAATATGTTGCATCCGTGTGCCTCAAAACAAATGCAGCGCGGTACAGGAAAATGACTTGCGGCACCGTGCTGCATTAGTTTCTCATAAATAGGACCATCGGAATTTACGATACAAGCATTAAAATGTAACAATGGGTATTGATGCCTCAAAGTTATTTGTGGAAAATGATCTGATCCATTTATATCATATCTCAGTGCAGTGCAATTGTAGATAAGGATCAAATGACAATAGGGAAGTAGTCTGGTACTATAAATGTACCCTAATTCCTTTCAGCAATATTTATGAAACCACAAACAGTTCAATAGCTTCATGTAAACTAACTGATTTTAATAAATAGATTTTATTTGAATTTTCATGAAAAATATTTGGATAAATAGAAGATTGTGAAGCATTTCCTCCTTGAAATGTCTGCCCTTTGTGCTGTTAGCATGTGTATCTGATGAGCAACGTGTTTTTAAATGCAAGTGTAGGATAGCAGTACCATCCTGTGTCAACAGTGCCAGAACTGAAGGAAACCATGCAAACCCCTGATGAAACTCAGGTCCCTATATGGCAATTTTTAAAGAAGTTGTAAAAACATTGGCACAGATTTTCCTGAAATCATTTTTTATAATGTAATAGATGTAGCCTTGTAAAGACCTGGCTTCAGGTTCTCACAGTTCAATCAAGTCCTAACAGTGTGAGTGTGTTATCACACCCAAGTCCCCACAAGGATAGTAACACCAAGCACACACACACACACACACGCATACACACACACATGCCCAGTTTTTGTATCTTTATACTGCATGGGGGGCATTAATTAATACCAGTATAAATCTGGTCATCGAGCATCAGGAAAGGTGCATCTTAAACAATAAAAATAAACGCAGACTTTTAGTTTTATGAACTGTTTTTGTACAATGAACAATGTATAGCAGTAAGGAGATTGTCATGGTACTACTCATTCTAAGTTCCAATAGTCTATGTAAACTGATGTATTTTAAACTGATTTTAATACTTTTTTGCAAATATTTCTAACTTCTTTTTGATGGGTGTTTTCATTCCTACAGATTCTGCTTTTATTCACCATCTCTGCACCATTCTTTGTCTTGCACACAAGGAAGAAAGATTCTAATAATGTAAGTAAATTGTGGAATGATGATGGTGTGACCTAGAGTCATATGAAATAGAATATATTCTGCCATATGTTAATATTACCTTGCATGTCATATCTGCATTTGGCCCCCTTGCTCTGTTGGTATCATACCTCATCTGTTACCTGTCATAGCATTATAATGTGCTGCCGATATTACTTAATTCTATGTATAAATCATCTCTACTCATATTTAGCATGTGTAAACCTCTTTCTCTCATTCTCATTCCAGCTTCTTTCTATAGCATCGTATATCACATAATCCCTCATTTCTTTATTCTTCAAATCTTCTTTTACTATCTAATAATCAGGGTTATTGCATTGATGCTGGGACAGGTTTGGGGGGAGGTGGACATTTTTCATAAAGAGCCAATTTTTCAGTGAAAGTGGAATTTAACCTGATTGTGCCAGATGATTCTTTGCATATGGCCTTTGAAATGTGAAGCAGCACTCTGCAATCCTAGCATTCAGATTGTAACCATTCAGGAATTGCCCAGTTTATTACTGGCCAAAGTTGAAGCATGTGCATTATGTTAAAAGTCTGATATTACTCTATGGCAGGCAATTGATATGCAGAGGGATATTTACAACAGAAGTGGGATAGTGAGGCGTTAGCCGTTATGGCTCAATGCCTCACTCCACCACTTCAGAAACGAAAGGCTGCGTCATATTTATGAGAATATGGTGCAATCCTGGGTTTCCCCCTGTGCTGGCGAAACACTTGTCAGTGAAGCACCTATGCAGGCTTCCTTGCTCCAAGTGTGAGTCGCAGAGAAACATAACAGTATGTTGTCATTCTACCAAAATAATATTGTCATTGCTTAGTATAATTTTCATGTTGTTCCTGTAGACATAATGAATGGAATGCAGTGCATCCACATGAGAAGAATAAAGGGCTAGGCAGGGGCTGCATTGAGTCTGACCCATGTGGATTATGACTAATGAGTCAAGGCACACTGTGTGTTAATATTTTTATTTTATTTGCAGGCAGAGCAGTGAATACCAGGTGTGAAAGAAACATCAGTTAGTATACATTCAATCATAAGACAGAAAAGTCCTAGTCACATTAATTTCAGATATTCTCTGAAGAAACTCAATGGCATCATCAAGAGGCATACATTGCATAACAAGAGACACAGAGGTGTCACATTTAATTTGGATCATTAATTAAGGTTAATGTCCAAGTGTTTATATTAGGAAAGTGGCCATGTACAGTGCATCATACTTATAATGTCAGATTCTATCACATCGGAAAAATACAAGTTAGTGTGTGGAAAAGTCTGAATTCCTTCAGAATACTAGGGTCAGAATTAGAAGTCTTCCCTGTTCCATATCAAAGTTATTGAATGTCTTTACGGTTGGAATCATTGCCGGGTTTTTTCCTCACAGTTGTCATACATTTACCCCAGTACAGTGATCAGTGCCTACATCCATTAATTTTTTTTCTCCCCAAGCCAAGTTTAGTTTAGACCTAGCCATGTGCAAATCAGTCTTGACCATGTTCCCTATCCCGAACTGCCAAGCGAGATCCTCCCTTGACTGGAAACAAACATCTTAGGTCAAGTTTTGGGGTTTCAAACCTCAGCCAGGCTAGATTGACTCCAGTGACATGGAGTGCACAGAACTCATGTCTGGGCATACCAGGTACCACTCGGGGTGACAAATGCACAAAGAACAATTGATGGACAGAATGCTGAACATTGTCATACATTCACCCCAGTACAGCGACCTAGGCCTAAACCCATTGTTTTTTTGTTCCCCATGATATTCCAGTGTAGACCCAGCCATATGCAAATCAGTCTTGACCCTGTTACCCATGAGAACAGTCCCTCAATTGTTCTTTTTGCATTTGTCATCCTGAGTGGGACGGGTATGGCCAGATGTTGGTCCTGTGCTCTCCATGCCACTGGAGTCAAGCTATCCTGGCTGATGATGGGTGAAACCCTGAAACTAGTCCCAGGGTGCTTGTTTCCAGTCCATGGAGCACCTGGCCTGGCAGTTCGGTGTTGACTGTTCCCATGGGGATCAGGGTCAAGAATGATTTGCATATGGCTGGGACTTAGTCGAAGTTCTCTGTACTGGAGTGAATGTATGACATTGTCCAACATTCTAGCCATCAATTGTTCTTATTGCATATGTCACATCGAGTGGTACAGGTATGCTCAGATGTGGGTCACGTGCTCTCCATGCCACTGGAGTCAAGCTAGCCTGACTGATGAGGGGTGAAACACCAAAACCGGTCCCAGGATGCTTGTTTCCAGTCCAGGGAGAACCTGGCCTGGCAGTCCAGGCTGGGCTGTTCCCATGGGGAACATGGTAAAAACTGATCTGCATATGGCTGTTTTTTTATTTTTAATATTTTTATTTGCATTTTCAAACCATAGAAACATAGCAAGCATGTCACATAAGATTGTCCATCATACCCTGCCCTCCCCCCACCCACCACCCACCACCTCCGGTGTTGCACAAAACATATCGCTTCATCTGTATATAATAACATGCTATCTACTTCCAGAACATGTAGCTGCATCCAAGTCCCTCCCCAGAAAGTCAGGGCTGCAAGTAGGACAACTCACCCCCTCAAAGCCCCCCATCCAGGCCATAATAACGTCGCCATTTCCCCCATACTCTATTAAACTTCTTCGGCCAACCTCTAGCCTGATAGGTAACCCTTTGGGCTGCCATATAAATATCCAAACCCCTTTTCCAGTCGTCAAGTCTTGGGTGGTTCGGGTCTCCCCAGGCCCGAGCCACATCCCTCTGGGCCACCACTAATTCCAGTGTTAGAAAAATTAGATGAGGTTGAGGCAAGTCCACTTCGCTCGTTATCCCCAATAAGACCAATTTAGGCTCCAACGGTAGGGTTGTTTCAAGTATTTCACCGAGCTCCCTCAATAACTTGGCCCAGTAGCTCTGGAGGACCCCACATTCCCAGATGGTATGATAAAAGCTTCTCTCGGCATGTCCACATCGTAGACAATTAGGATCACTGGCTCGCCCCATCCGATGCAGGCGATATCTATCGTAGTAAACTCTATGAAAAATGTTGAATTGGATGAGTCGGAGTCGGGATTTTATTGCCACTTCCCTAGGGTGCATCAGGGCAGTCTCCCAGTCAAGCGTATCCATCTCCCCCAGATTCAATTCCCACGCACTTTTCAGTTTCACAAGTCCGTCAGGCATATTTTTAAGCAGGGTTTTGTAAGTCAAAGAAACTAACTTAGCCGGAACCTGGTCCTGCAGCAGGCGACCCTCTAGCGGAGCATACTCCAGCAAGGGGTCAGAAAGCGCCTCTTCTGCCTGCCAAGCGTGGCGTACTTACGCATACTTCAGAAACTGAGTGTGGTGCAAACCGTATTCCGCCCGCAACACCTGGAAGGACTTCTTAGCGCCCTGCTTCTGGAGGTCACCCAATACTGAAATACCTATGTCGTCCCACCTTTTGAACCCTCTCAACTTATGTAGTTCCCGTAGCCACGTGAAGTGCCATATTGGGGTTTGTCTCGATGGTTTGTACTGCCAGCCAATCCTTCCTGTTGCCCTGTCCCACAACTCTACAGTCACCCGTGTCACGGATAGTAGCACTTCTTTCCGCCTACCACCATATATGTAGTATAGACATGTACGACGTTCCAATTCCCCCCTCTCCAGTCTATATGTGGAGTGATCTGCCGGGGCATGTAGCCAGTCATTTATCGGCGCCAGGTGCTCTGCCCAATAGTATGCCTCAATATTGGGTAGGGAGATCCCCCTATAATATTGGTTCCTCTGTAGGGTCTCCAGGGCTCTCCTAGGCTGTTTTCCCAACCAAAGCAATGCTCTGAGCCCCTCGTTTATCTCTATAAAAACCTGTTGAGGAAGGTGGAAGTACTAATTTTGCAATGCATACAGGAGCCGCGGCAGAGTGATCATTGTATACATTTACGCCCGTCCTAGTATTGTGAGGGGGAGGATCTTCCATCTGAGCATGTCCTCCGCAACATTTCGTGAGAACTCGTTGAATATTTTTAATATACGAGATAGAACAGTCGCTCGTCATATAGATCCCTAAGTATGTGAACCCTTCGGAATTCACCCGTAGCACCGCGGGTAAAGCCGGCCCCAGGCTTTCACCCCTGGGGATGTACAGGACCGACTTGTGCCAATTTATATTATAGCCTGAGCGTGACCCATATTGGCCCAACAAAGTGAACAAGCACGGTATCGAGACCTCCGGAGTTGTGATATATAAAAGGATGTCAGCCACTTATAGTGAAATTTTCTCTTCATAACCATCATCTTGGTCAATTTTAAAGCCCGTTATCTATCTATCTTTGCCGTATTTTGCATGCCACCACTTCCAGGGTAAGGGCGAACAATAACAGTGACAGTGGGCATCCATGAAGGGTCCCTCTCCTTATAGGGAAGTCCCCAGATAGCACTCCATTAACCTTGACCCTCGCTCACGGATCCGTATAAAGAAGATTAACCCTTTTCCGAAACTTCGGGCCGAATCAAAACTTTAGCAACACTCCATCTGAAAAGGGCCAGTGCACCGTGTCAAACGCCTTTTAGCGTCTAGGGAGAGAAATTCATGGGGATCCTTACGAGCACACATATTCATCAACCAGTTATGTGTCCTCCTCAAGTTGTGCCTAGTTGCCCTGTCTGGCAGGAAGCCCGTCTGATCCAGGTGGACCAGGTCTGTTATCATTTTTCTCAGTCGCAATGCCAGGATCGTTGTTAGGAGTTTTACCTCCACATTCAACAGTGATATGGGGCGGTATGATGAACACTCCCCTGGTGGTTTGCCCTGCTCGCATATGGCTGGTTTTAAACTGGAATGGCTTGGGGAGAAAAAAAACGATGGATTTAGGCCCGGATTACTGAATTGGGGTGAATGTTTGATATTGTTCGACATTCAGCACGTCACCTGTTCTTTTTGTATTTATCATCCTGAGTGGGACTGGTATGCCCAGGTATTGGTCCCCTGCTCTCCATGCCACTGGAGTCAAGCTAGCCTGGCTGATGACAGGTAAAATTCCAAAACCGGTCCCAAGATGCTTATTTCCATCCCAGGGATGAGGTGGCATGACACTTCAAGCTGGACTGTTACCATAGTTAACAGGCTCAAGACTTACATATGGCTGGGTTTAAACTGGAATGGTAAGTAGAGCAAAAAAAAACATTCTGCCCATCAATTGTTCTTTTTGTATTTGTCACCCGAGTGGGACGGATATGCCCAAATGATGGTCCCTTGCTCTTGATGCCACTGGAGTCAAGCTAGCCTGGCTGATGAAGGGAGAAACCCCAACACTGGTCCCAGGATTCTTGTTTACAGTCCCGGTAGGACATAGCCTGGCAGTCCGGGCTGGACTGTTACCATGGGCAACAGGGTCTATTTTGATTTGCATTTGGCCAGGTTTAAACTGGAGTGGCAAGGGAATAAAAAAATATGGATTTAGGCCTGTATCTGTATCTCTCTATCTGTAAATGTTTGACATTGTTCAACATTCTGTCAATCAAATGTTCTTTTTGTATCTGATAGATACAGCACATTCCTACTCTTTTCTTCAGCCATACAACAGTAGGGAGGTTTGCAGAGCTGCTCTATGACAAAATATTGTAATGCAGCCCTTTATATACAAAAAGTAGTTTTGAAGGAGTTCAATATGATGGTGAGAGCTGAGAGAAATCAGAATGTGAGACTTATATTTGCTGGATTGTATGGGAAGGTGTAGGTGCAAGAAATGAAGGTGGATTGATATTGTCAATATGCTGATATGTCTTCTATATTCATTGACTGAAGAAGAGTTAAATGGGATTGCATGTTTCTATTTAATGAGGAAAAGGGGGTACATGCAGGGGATTGATATGGTGCTTGATGTTTTGCCATATTTAGGCTAGAGGACCTGTTAAACTAGCACAATTAAGTAGGGACACTTAGGAGATATGGGAGCTTCACCTAAAGGTATCGCAGAGCAAAATGCACATAAAGTAGCAGATTACAGGGATTGTCACACACAGCACTATTATTGGAACGCACTGCTTTAGGATGCTGCAGCGTCCTTCAACCTACGGTTAGCATCTTCTAGCTTATGTATGATGTCTGGTAATCTAGAAAAGACCAGGATTGAGTAATCTGCACTATTTTCAACCAATGGGCGTAAGGTCACTATTATTTCATCCAAGACTCCCAGCAGATCATCAAGTGACCCACTGAACTCAGCGAACATGCTTGCTGCACCGGTCTTGCCAGCCAAGATGCTCAGCAAAGTGGTGCATTTCCTCAATGGGATGAGGAAGTTTTTCAACTTTTGAAACGACAGCCTTTCTGAGTTTAAGTCCCGTTGGAGGGCTTTAATGTGTACGGTGTTGGCTGAAATGGTCCTTTCGGTGTGACGGATTTCCTCCCTGTAGGATTGAAGCTCAGATTCATACTTTTCCACAGCAGCCTTGTATATGTCCTTCATACGTTGAGCTTCTCTAGCTTCTTTAACAGCATGTTCAATGGCTGCATCTGCTTTATGGATTATGATAGCACCTAACAGAAATGGGAAAAAAGATTGCATGTTTATTGGCACACTGTAACACTGAAGTGTGTGAATAATTATACATGATAAATTATGAGATTATTCAGGCCATGCAATTATATATAAAGCATGTTATTGCAAATTTGGGTACGAGGAACCTTCTTTAAAAGATAAAAGATTTCATGGTTTGCTTCAAAGATAACATGCTAACTGTTAATATTGGGCCTGGGTGGATTTTTTATTTCTGCCAGTGGAATTTGGAAATTCTGCTTTACTTTTGTTATGCCTAATTACTGATAAATTCTGCTGCTCTACTGGTGCAATCACCCAGCAGTGGTTGGTTTCTAAACAGGGCTCGAAAAGGGAGCAGTCTCTCTACGTTTAAATAAGTTTAATCTGCTATGTGTTTTTAAAAATAGAGGCACTGTTCCCTCTTCCAGCCCTGTTTAGAAACCACTGACTGCACTGCAGTGAATAAGACAGAATGCACTGCTCTGATTACTAAACAGCACAAAGTAGGGGAGGGGGTGCCCTTATAACCCTCAAGTGCATGGTCTGCACCATAAATCATGTAAAAAATAAAATAATGCTCTAGCTGGAGGGAAGTATACAATGTAAGAATAAGGTCACTTTGTATTTGTGGCTTTTAGCGGTGATAGCTCACCTGCCTTGATTATTTCTTATTGAAACATTGGATGTTACTAAACTTCAATGCAATGCTGGGCAGCAGGCAAGGATTCTGTACTGTACTGCTTTGTGGGAAATGGATACAGAAGAAATGGTCTATATTTACAAAGATATACAACATTTCTGCTCTCTTCTTGAGCTAGTACACTTTGTGTAGCTTACAGCCATGGTGGAAAGCCATGAATCTTAGTGCAAGGGCGTCTGCATTACAGGCAGGACTGCTTCTGTGCAGAACTGGTAACCGTGCACAAAACAAACCTGTATTAGTGTGAGCTTGGTGAGTTTATGTGAATATGTCTTTCTGTGTGATATGCCGGTCTATGTGAAAGTGTGTGTTAGAAGCCAGGGACCAGATGTGCGCACATTTTGCGTTAAGTTTGTGTTACTTTTGTAAACACAGACTCCATACACATTCTAGGATGGCAGTTCTAAATCAATGCAAAGGACGAGTTGTTGCATTAATTTACATCAAAGGAGTGTTCAATGTAAGGTGCATGGACATTCCTGTGCATCCACCAATGGATTCATATCAACCCAGACGTGTTTAAATGGATTTACACCTCCACGAGACTGGCATTACGAGAGACTTATTTGTGTTTCCTCCTTTCCACCTCCCTGCATGTGTGCTGCAATTTGCAGCACCCACAAACCAAGGAAATTGCACTAACGCATAGTTTATGGGCAGGAAGGAAATCCTTACTTAACAAAAAACTAACTTCCCCAAAACTCACTTACCCATATCCTAGAGTGCAAGTGTGCCTGTCTTGATGCTGTGCTGCAGAGAGAGTGACAGCACATGGAGCCTGCATTACGGCGCCAATTCTTTGCAGATATGGCACAGTTCAGCTCTCACCAAAGACAGCGCAGCAACTTTTTATGTTGCGCTGCGTTGCAAAAAATCCTTGAAATTCTGGCCCTGGGTTTTTATCTGAGTGTTGTCAATCAATCAATCAATCAATTTAAACTTATAAAGCGCCTGGTTGCACAAATCTGTGCGTCCCCGCGCTGCGACAAGGTCCCAAAGACAAGGAGAAAACAGGGAATAAATCAGACAATTGTCTGTGACTATATGATATGCATGTGTGTGTATTATTTCTTTTATGACATTCAATGCGAGCCAAGAGCAATATATACCTGCTATTGATCCAATTATAGGAACTACTACCAGGGCAAGGCCCACATCCCTTTGATCCTCTGCAGAGTGCCATGCTCGAATCGCGCTGTCTAGAGCATTATCTACATTCTTGAGGGCATCCTTTGCTGCTTCTAGTTGCTGTGTGGCAATGGACTCCTGCCCTTGCTGTCCAGAGAGTTTCACTTTAAGATCTTGTTCTCGAGCTAGTAGCGCCTTCTGGTCATCATTCAGACGGTTTATCACTTCTAAGCGCTTTTCCACATCTGCGCTCAAAGCTCTAACTTGTGCCAGGGATGACTGTTCTGCCTTTGACATACTTCTGTAAGACCACTCTAGGGGTTGGCGAACATTTTCAATGCCCTGCTCTAGGTCGGTGCTGGTCAGCAAGGTTTCAGCCACAACCATCAAGGGTTTTAGGCCATTCACAAAGTATGGCAGAACAGCCTGTTCATAACTCTTGTCTGTAACCGCAATGTAAGCCAGAACGTGACCTGGAAACACTGTACCTTAAAGGGGAGAAGAGAAGAACAAAGGTTAGAGATCTGTCCATGATGAGGCAGTCGTGTTTTACAATATTTTTAGATGGGGAGGATGTCAGAATACAAGAATACTACTGTACAGATTGAGAATATTTTACAACTGACAAAACTAAGACATTTCAGGCTTCAAAATAGTGCTGGAATGAAGGGGATCCGTCTGGATCTTGGATCTGGCAGCTATTGCAAGAAAAGATTTGGTTAACTGTAATATATGGGGTTACTCCCAATAAATACTCCACACGTTGTTGCTGTCTAACTGTATTTATTCACTTTTCCCTACCTAAAGAGCGCCGAGCCGATCTGCCGTTTCTCTCGGCTTTCGCGCCTCTCATGCGCGATGCGCGCGCAGCCACAAAATGGCCGCCAGCACGTCACGTCGTTACGTGACGTGCGACGACTAGAGCGCAACACCACATATCTCCCCTTTTTCCAAACAATGAAACTGTTAACTCACAGTCCGCTGTCCATGTCAAAGTCTCGAAATCTTGCCGGTTTCACCACCGCTCTTCCCCTTCGGGTCAGTCTCACCAGAGTGGACAGAGTCTCCTTTTCTTGAGTCTATATGCCCGCTCCTCCATTGCCACGCGTGGCTGCGCTTCCATCTCGTCTCCTCATGTCTCTTTCCCTCTCAGCCCCCTGGATGCTGTCGTCAGCTCTCTCCTCCTGCTGTTCTCCTGTTCTCTCGTCCAGTTCCACTTCCGCTTGCTCCTGCTCCGTGTTTCCTTCCTCCATGTCTTCTAGGTCTGCTCCACCTTGGTCCCATCGTAGAACTCTGTTGCATCTTCCCACGCGATCCTGGGACCACACGTTTCCATCGCTTAGCAGAGCCGCTCTGCCTAACACTTCCGTGACCTGCATAGGCTTACTGTACTTGCTATCTCCCTTTCTTTGTAGCGTGGCCAACTTCACTCGCACCCATTCGCCTTTTTCCAGACCTGTCTCTTTCACGTTTCTTCGGTTGTTGTAGTGTCTCGAGTAGATGGCTTGTGCCTTTTCCAAATTTGCTTGCACCACTGCTGGGGACCACTCGCTCGTTATGGTTTTTTCCTTCCATACGCGGTTGTCCCGAGTGAATGGTTCATGACCCCTCTAAATCTGGAAGGGGCTATATCCAGTCCTTGTGGGGGTGATTCTGTACGCCCATACCATGTGCCACATCTCCCTTTCCCAGTCTTTGTTGTTGGAGATAGCTGCCTGGACCGATCCCATCACAACTCTGTTAAATCGCTCTACTAGTCCATTTCCAGCTGGATGGTAGATAGACGTGTGTTTGGCTAGGATACCATTCCTCTGCATGAAGTTGCTCCATTTTTCTGAACTGAATTGGGGGCCATTGTCGCTCAGGATGGACTTTGGGATACCTTCCCTCACAAAGGTGTCAGACAGGAACTTTATGATGATCTCTGTATCCATCGCTTCATCTACTCTCAACTCTGGCCATTTCGAATACCTATCCATGAGGACGCACACATATTTGGGGACTCCGTGTACGTCCAGGATCGGGCCCAGGATATCCACTGACAACTCCTCCCACAGATTCTGCGGAGGGTCGAATTTTCCTATAGCCGGGCGTAGTCGTTTGAGTGTTTTATCTGCCCCTTGGCACTGTGAGCATTCCCTGACATGTGTCTCGGCCCTTACGTCCATTCCTGGCCACCAGTAATTTTGCTTGGTCCTCAGCTTCATTTTTCCTATCCCCAAATGTCCTTCGTGGAGCATGCTTAATAACTTGGGGATGATGTCTGCCGGGGGGATGACCTTCTCCCCCCTGTACACGAACACTCCTTGGTCGTCCATCGACAACTCCTCCCTGACCTCGTAGTATGGTTTGAGGTCCTCACTGGTCTGCCTCTTGTCTGGCCATCCCTTTGTGATGTATGATTTCACTTCCTTTATGGTCTGGTCTTCATCATACGCTTTTTTCCACTCTTGATTTCCTATTACTCTTTCCTGGTCTTCCGTGAGTGCCACCAATTCTTCCATTCCTGCTTGGTCTTCCTCGTTCCACTCCATGGCTGCCACCCTACTCAGATAGTCCACCACTCTGTTCCTGCTGCCTGGGATGAATTCTACATCATATCTGAATTCTAGCAGTTTTAGGGTCATTTTTGAGATCCTGGGCGTTGCACTAGCGTGGCTGCTGGACGTTAGTACTTTAAGTAAGGGCTTATGATCCGTTTTCAATTGGAACCGTGTGCCCCACAGGAATTGCCTGAATCTGGTCATTGCCCACACGACTGCCAGCATTTCTTTTTCTATTACGCTGTATTTTTTTTCCGTTTCGCTCAGTGTGCGGGATGCAAAGCTAAGTGTCTCCATCCTGCCTTGACCTCGGTCTTGCATCAAGACAGCACCCAGCCCCTTGTCACTGGCATCAGTGGTAAGTACTGTCTTCCCCTGGGGGTCGTATCCTTGGAGTGGTACTGCCCCTACCACCTCCCTTTTGATGACTTCAAATTCACTTTGCGCTTCCTCCGTCCAGCGGAACTCCGTACTGTCTCTCGTCAGCTGCCTCATGTGATGTGTCTTGGTGGCGAAGTGCTGCAAAAACTTGCTGTAGTACTCCGCCATGCCCAAAAATGATCTGACCTCCTCTTTGTTGGTGGGCGGTGGCGCTTCACAAATAGCCTTCACATTCTCTGCTTTCGGGGTCACTCCCCGCACCCCTATTTCGTGCCCTAAGTAGGTCACCGACTCCATTCCTATCCTGCACTTGGTCCATTCTGCTGTGAGGCCCTTGCCCTCCAGGATCTTCAGTACCTTGCTGAGTTTCACATCATGGTCAGGTTTGTCTCGCCCCATTACCAGGATGTCGTCCTGAAAATACCGGACACCCTCCATGTCTTTAAACAGTTGGTGCATCAGTTTCTGGAACTCCGCAGCCGCCGAGGCTAGCCCGAACGGCATACGGCGGAACTGATTGCACCCGAATGGGGTGATGAACGATGTTAATTTGCGGCTCTCTGGGTGTAGTGCAATCTGATGGTAGGCTGAGGTCAAGTCTATAGTGGAGTACCACTTGATTCCCCTGGTCTTGGCCAGCATTTCCTCGATTCTAGGCAAGGGGAACTTCTCCACCACAATGTTCTTGTTCAACTCGCGCAGGTCAACACACAGCCTGACCTTCCCACTTGGTTTCATAATTACCACCAATGGCGCTAGCCACTCCGCACATGTGATAGGTTCAATGATCCCTTTTTTTTCTAAGTCCTGTAGCTCTTCCTGTACGGCATCTCTCACTGCCAAGGGCACATTTCTCACTTTGTGGGCGACTGGTACCGCTTCCTCCTTCAGGATTATCTTGTGTGAGAATTTCTCCATCCTTCCTACCGTGCCTCCGAATACTTTGGGGTACTCACTCTTCCATTTGTCAAGATCTGGCCAGGATTCCAGTTCGGTGAGTAGTATCTGTTCTTTTCCCCCTGGATCCAACTTGATGCCCAGGTCGCCTTGGTCCAGCCATCCTAGCACCGAGGGTCCTCTCTCCGATATGTAGAGCTTGCAGAAGGCGGAACGGCCTTTGAACTCAAATTTTAATGGTCTGAATCCTGCCATGGGTATGCGGTCCCCATTGTATGTGACTGGGCGGATGTCCAGTTTCTCCAGTTCTGGGCCTAGATGTGGTGCGAAGCTCTCATTCCACACTGCTCTCTGGACAAGGGTGTATGGCGAGCCCGTGTCAGCCACTATGCTTATCGGTACACCCCCTATCGACATTTCCAGTACAGGTTTCGTCGTTCATCCGCCATTCACGCTCAACACTTGGTCATAAATGCAAAGTACCGTGACAACGTCCTCCTCTGTGCCTTCATCTTGTTCTTCACTTTCTTGGCCAATGTATTTCACCATGCCTTTAGCAGACTTCCTCCGACACACCTTCTCATAGTGGCCCACGATGCCACAGTACATACATTTGGCGCGGAACGCAGGGCACTTCCTGTCGTGTGCCTCATGGGACCAGCTCCCGCATCTGTAGCATGACTTCTTGTTGCTCCCCGCCTGTTTTCCAGTAGGACCCGGGTTGCCTAGCCATTTGTAGGGCCCCTTCATCGACGAGCCTTTGTACTTGTTGTCTCTGCGGGGCTCTTCTTCGTCAACTTTGTTTACCATGGTGCTGGGCGCCATCTCTTTTTTTTGTCGCCTCCGCACACCTGCGCGCCAACTCTGCCCTCTTAACTATCACCATCACTTCCTTCAGCGTGGTGTCCCCGCTGGCCCACAGCTTGTCCTGCACCGCAGTGCTCGTGGTGTGCATTACCACCTGATCCTTGATGAATTCTTCTTCCCATGTGTCATATTTGCATGTGGACGCTAGTTTCTTCAGGGCCGCCACGTATTCCTCTTTTGTTTCACCTGGGCGTTGTTTCCTTTGTTGGAAATTGAACCGGTCTACTGATATGCACACTGCCGGCCTGTAGTGTTCGTTCAGGTCATCAATGGCGTGGGCATACACATCGTCGTCCGTGCTTCCTCTTTGTTTAGGCACTAGGCTTTTGTCAATTCTGAGTCCTTCCGGCCCTAAGTTGAGTAGTAGGATACGTTTTTCTCTCTTGGGGTTGAACTGTTCCTCGTTTTCGTCTTCTAAAACCCCTATGAAGTTGTCAATGTACTCTCTCCAGTCCTCCCACTTCATTAGTGGTTCTCCTGGTCTGGGCAGGAATTCCACTGGCGCCATCGCGTATCCCGCTTGCGCACTCATCTTCTCGCTTTTGATCGTGGGTTGTGTGTTCCCTTGACTTCTGGGACTGCCCGGTGTGTTATCTTGCTCTTGTTTATCAGATTGTGACTGGGGACTTTCTGTGTCTGCCCCCTCGCCCTTTCTTAAGGCAGCCAGCGCGGTTCTCCTCGTTCTGCAGTTTGCTGTGTGATCTGGCGCGCTTTGCTTTATCTCTCTTGGGTCTATTCACTCCACCCCTTGCGACTTGTCTTTTCCCTCTGGGGTGGGTTGGGCTCTGCCACGCTCTTTAGGGTAGGTACCTCGTGTGGTAGCTTGTTGGACTCTCTTTGACCATGTGCTTTCCTTGGCCGCCAGGCACCGTTGCCCTGCTTCCTGCTGGGGATCTTCTGTCCACCGGTAATAGAGATGTTTCCCTTGGTGTGTTCTTGTTGCCAATTTTGTCCCCTATGGTGTGCAGGGGTTCAGGATCCCATCCTCATCGCCATTGTAATGTATGGGGTTACTCCCAATAAATACTCCACACGTTGTTGCTGTCTAACTGTATTTATTCACTTTTCCCTACCTAAAGACCGCCGAGCCGATCTGCCGTTTCTCTCGGCTTTCGCGCCTCTCATGCGCGATGCGCGCACAGCCACAATATGGCCACCAGCACGTCACGTTGTGACGTGACGTGCGACGACTAGAGCGCAACACCACATTAACCCCAGTGAAATGTGCCAAATTTGTCCTGGTGCCGACATCAGGGCACTTTCAGCAGGGGGTCACGGTGTGTGCTTTGCATTCAGAGCAGGTACCTGCAGGGTATGTGGAAAGCCTCTTGATTTCAGTTCCAACTCGGCCCCACATAAATGGCTGAACTAAGAGGCCAGTACCACTATTTTGTTTGAGTTTTAGGGCCACATGTACGAATCATTTTTGCAGTTGGAAATAGCCGATCGGGCCAATTTTGAAGGAACCAATGCTTTTATATATGTAAAAAAACACAAGTTGTGATTCAAAAACACATTACTGAATCGAAATATGTGTTTTTCATTTGGTATTTGAACGGTGTATGTTTAAGGCTTCCCTTCCAAAAAATTAATCTGAACGGGATGCAGGAATGTTTACGGTCACAAAACATTCATATTTTACAAACTCCTTAAAGGAGGTGGTAAACTATTTGCAAATGAGAAGGGGTGCCTATAGGACCCCTTACCTTTGAAAAAGAAAGCATATACTTTTTAAGACTTGGCACTGCCTACTCTTCTTTTTTAAACAGATCCTGTTTCTATTTAGGAAAAAGGGGCTGCATTTAAAAAAAATCTTTATTAAAAGTAATCACAGATATGATGGTCTGTTGAACCTAGCAGCCACCATCCCTGTGATGGCTGATTCCTAATGGGTTGCATATTGCGACCTACCTCTTTAATATCCAGGATTTTATTGATATCACACTATGTTCTATTATCTACCCCTGCTTACCTCGCTAACCAAATATATGTATATTACCTCTTCAACTTTCTCATGTATCCATCTAATGAAATGTACAGCGCTCTGATACCCGCTAGGGTCATGTTCGTGCTATACAAAACTTTATAAATAAATGAAGAAAATAAAAATGTTAAACACATACCCCATTACAGAGATCTGAGCCTAAATCCATAATTGTTTGCCCCCACGACTTTTCAGTTTAAACCCAGCCATATGCAAATAAGTCTTGACCCAGTTCCACTGGCGTAACAAAAATTGAGGGGGCCCCCTGCACGGTATGCCGAGGGGGCCCCCTGGAGCTTCAGGCCCCACTGCACCGCGGGGGCTGCAGGGGCCTGTGTTACGCCCCTGCCCAGTTCCCCATGGGAACACCCCAGCATGAGCTGCCAGGTCGAGGCCCTCCCTGGCCTGGAAACAAGCATCGTGGGATGGTTTAGGGGCATCACCCCTCTTTCTTGAAGGGGCATTTCTAAGCTATGAACAACAAATCCACCTTTAACATTATGAGTCTACTCGATTGCAAACCTTTATTGTAGACTTAGGAAATGTCACCTATTTCTCAATGTGAATTTATGGGAAGAGCAAACCTCATAGGTAGAGGGACAACAAACATGAGTATTCTTTACTATGTGGGAAGATAGCACATATGTTTACCTGTCCTTCTTTTCACAAACCACTTACTTTAACCCTTAAGACTTACCCCAGGGGTGTTCTAGTGATAGTGAAAGGTCCCTTCAGGTTTGGCCAGTGGCTTAGAAAAAGAACATAAATGCTATGGTGCACACACAGACCTGCAGTGGCAGGCTTAACACATGTTTAAACACACCATAGATACAAGTACACACCCACACAGGCCTGACACATATTTAAAAACACCATGTCAACACAATTTCCTAACATGTGCAGGAAAGGCACACGCCCTTTCACACTGCAACTGCAGTGGGGAAGTGCCCAGAGCCCTCAGGACACTAAAGGAGAATCAACAAAACCCTGATGGTGTCCCATGGGAACACATGACCTCCTAGGTAGGGGAAACCCACATGGGTTTTCCCTACTTAGGAGGCATGGAACACACATGGGTATCTGCTTTGTCTTAGCCTACCACTTGCTGCACCCCTCAGAGCTTCTACAAGAGGTGCTCCAGTGGTAGTAGAAGGCCCACTCAGTAACGGCTAATGAGTTAGAAATGCCACCCTGAGCCTAAATGCAATTGTGCACCCACAGATCTGTACTGGCTAGCATGCAGCATGTTTGAAAGCCTATTCTTGTGGGTGGGCCAATCAGTGCTGGGGCCTGCTAGCAACCAGCGCGGAACCTGCCTAAGGTATGTGGTATACGTTTTTACAGAAGCTAAACCAATCAGGTAAGCACCCCTTCCAAGTGGGTGTAGGAAGGGCGTGTGCACTTTCACACTGCATTACAGAGGCAACCTGGTACCCACGCAAGTGGACGTGTAAGCTGACCTCTCCCAGCTCAGCCCACAAGCTACAATAGTATTAGGACGGAGAGGTGGACGCGACTAAATAAACGGCGGCTGGTGGTCGTTGCAGGATGCTGAAGAGGGTGCTGAAGCATATTGGAGCAAACCTGTACTTTTGCGCATTGGTGCAGTGGATGTGTTGAACCGGACGTGGGCGCGGGCGGAGCACGGCGGCCACCGCTGGTGACCTTTTCTTTGTGCCGAGGGACGTCTAGAGTGCTTCAAGTGTGCCTGGAGCGGTGAATGCGGAGAGTCTCACAGGCGGTGACGTGGAGGCAGGCTCTCCCTCGTTGGAGCTCTGATTGCTCTGAGTGCTCACACCGGTGCTCACACCGGTGGCGATTTACGGGAGGTACGGTGTTGGGAGCGCTGAAGACATGCCGCCGAAAGGAGTAAGGGGAAGACCCGGAGTCCTGGAGGAGCAAGGTGCAAGCGGCATGGGTGAGGTGAGCAAGACAAACTTGGCCAGCCTGCTTAAAAACGCTAAAAATGCCAAAAATGACTTGGAAAACATTAAAGTAAAAGGGGGTGGCGCTGATAAAAAAAACTATGCCTGTGATTTTCTCTGCTACAAAGAACAAGTCTAAGGAGAAAAACGTGCAGTCTACTGCTGAAAGTGAGTTACAAACACCAGCCCTCGGTGAAGCAGAGATGTTCGTATCAGCCGTAGGTGTTAGTGGGATCCTGAACAATAATGCAGTAATGGCGCAGGTTTGCCCCAGTCTATTAATTGAGGCTGATATGAAGCCTTAAACCTCCGTGATTATTGATGCAGACATTCATAACTTACAGCATGGCAGTAACGACGGTAGTAAAGGTGGTAATAAACTCAATCCTGTTATATCTTCAGGAGGAGGTCAAAGGCAATTACAGGATGCCGAATCCGGAGACTTTTACTCTATGTCTGTACAATCGTTATCTTCATCCTGCGAGCTTTACAGTATGCCCAGCAAATGAATATGACTGGCGGGAGCGCTCACAGCAGTGTTTGCCTGGATGATTCCATTGACATGGCTGAGGGTAGCTCTCACAAAGTTTGTAAAAAACCTGAAACGATAACAGATAATGAGGGCGATCACGGCCGCCATTACCAAGTTGTGGTTGATTCTGCAGAACATTTGGAAGATGAAATATCTTTATCATTGATTTATCAGTCAATAATGTCCTTACATGAGGAAACGAGAGAGGAGAGCCAAAGAATCCAGAATCTGTGTCATAAATTGCAGAACTCTGTTCGTTGGCTGGCTAAATCACAAGCTGATTTTATGTCCAGATTCAATGAGGCAGAATCTCAGATATCGAACCTAGAGGACGAAGTCGCACAACAGAAGGTTGTGACCGAGTCATTGCAGGCAATAAAGGAGGACACGCAGTGGAAGATGGCTGATTTTGAAAATCTAGCACGCAGGAACAACTTGCGAGTTTTACAGATTCCGGAAGGAAAGGAGGGGCAGGATTCTCGCAAGTTTATAGTTGATTTATTTAAAAATGCATTCCCAGAGCTAAGTAAATGGGATTGGGATAGGGAGATCGAGAGAGCGCATCGGTTCCCTTTCAATAATCGGTTGCGTGCTGGACAATCTGGTGGACAAACTGATGATTGCATTTCTAATTTCTTTTAATAGCTTTCTGACCCGGGAGGAGGTTTTTAAGTTGGCCCGCCCCGATAAGAAGAGAGTAGGTCCTGGCTTTGAGTTTTTTGTACGACCTGACTTTTGTAGATACACTATGGAGAACCACTGCCAGCTTTGGCAGCTAATCACGCCGTTTCAGGTCAAAGGGGCGCAGGCCTACTTAATGAACCCTGCAAAGCTGAAGATTGTCTTCCATGAGTGCACACGTTTCTTTACAATTGGGGGACCAGCTAAAGAGTATCTGAATAGTATTTAGAGATATAGTGTTAAGTGGTCGAATAATGGGCGTATATATATCTCAGATTATGTGTGTCCTCAACCTTTCTTTCTTCTCTTATTTACCTTTCTTTTTTGAGATTAGGATTAACAGATGGTGATTATTTCCATTTCTTTTTTCCTCTATCTAAAAAGTAGTGTGAGGTGCTTTGGGTCGGAGTTGGCTTCTCTCTGTCCCGAATGGAGGAATGTGTGGGTGGCTTGTGGGCATGGGAATGGGATCACGGCAGCTGACATCTGCAGGACCATAAGTCCTAAAGCCTTGTTAAAGGGAGGAGGGGAGAATGAGGGAGGGGGTGTCTGGGAGGGTGGAAGGGTCACGGTGTTGGGGCAAAAAGGGGGGAAAATTCATAGCTTCAGCCAGGTAAAAACTTTAAAAAAATGGAAAATGTATTAGGAGGGTGGTGTGCATTTTGTTATATAAAAAAAGGGTATTTTGCTACCAATTGCAAATTTAACTTGGCTGTTCCATGGTTTCTAGAGGAATTAAAATATGCTCCCTAAATGTTTCCAGCCTTAGCAACATTAATAAAAGAAGGAGGATTGCTGCCGAGCTAAGCAATATTCACTGGGATCTTGTATACCTCCAAGAGATGCATTTGCCATGGAGTAAACGTCACTTGTTATCTGATTTGGGATTCTCTGTAGTTGTTGCTTTGCAGCAATCAGTAATTATCCGTGGGGTTGCGATTTTAGCGAAACCCAATGCCTACATGTTTAGGCGAAGTTTGACAGGTAAACTTGGTCGTTAGGCCATAGTTGAATTTGCTGGGCGAATCAGAAGTTTTACTCTATGCACTTTTTATGGATCTAACTTAGCATTGGCGACAATTTTAGAAGAATTAAATATAGAGCTTGCAATGTGGCCAACCCCATTAATTATTTGTGGAGATATAAATATTGATTTAACTAATCAGGATTTTGTGGGGCCTAAAACTTATAGAGGACGAAAACCTCAGGTTTTTAAGGCTCTGTATAATGTACTAAAGGATCACGGGTTGATAGATACATGGGGTAAACAATTCCCAGCCGTCCCAGGATATACTTTTTTATTGTTTTCCCCATTAAAAAATGGTGCAATTACATTATTTTTTTTTAAGTAGGTGAGGGCGGGAATGCAGAACTGTCCTATAATTTCTTCGGATCATGCCCCCATTGTATTAACAATGACAGGCTGGGGAGAGCCTGTAGGATCCAAAAATCTTTCCTTTGACCAGAAGCTATGTGTTAACAACAATTTTACTGATCATATTTCCAGGTGGTTAATGTACTTTTTTGACAATAACAGGGACTCGGCTTGTGTTGTTATTGTATGGGACACGTTCAAGGCTTGTTCCAGGGGTGAAGTGTTGAGTTTTGGGCTGTCTCACCAAAAAAACCTCAAAGGGTAGTTAGAGGGTCTTTATTCTGATCTGAAAAGGGCAGAAGAGAAATTGACTCAGGGTATAGCACATCAGAGTAGTATCTTAGATTTAGAGGATGATGTGGCCAAAAAAAGGGCTAAAATAAGGGGAGTTTGGGACAAAGAGAATGCAAGAAAATACTTGATCTATAGAAAGCAATGTCATAAATATGGGGAGGCAGTTGGGAGATGTCTTGCCCTCAAACTGCATATAAATGAAGCTACCCGCCCTATTACAGGATTAAAGAATAGTGCAGGGATGTTAAGTTCTGACCCGGAAGGGATCTTGGCCATTTTTCATCAGTTTTACACTAATCTTTATACACATCAGCAAGGGGGGGCAGTAGGAGTAAAATTCATGCAGACTGGGGCTTTTCCTGAACTAGACCCAGAGGCGGCAGCTCAGCTTGACACCCCAATCACTATGGAAGAGCTAGAAATTGCAGTTAAGGCTCTAGCAATGGGGAAAGCAGCTGGCCCTGGAGAGATATACAACCTTTTTTTGATCATTTGAAGGAAATGATGTTGGCAACGTTTAGGGCAGCTCAAATGGGGTTGGCTCCTAAATCTTGGGATGAAGCTACAATTGTTGTTTTTAGCAAGAAGGGCAAAGATCCAGAGCTACCCGGCTCATATCATCCTATATCACTCTTGAATTGTGACAGCAAATATACTCCAAAATCTTAGCTAAGCATCCCTCTAATGTAATTGCTTTGTTAGTATCGCATGGATATATCCCCGGGAGGGGCACAGTGTCACATATCAATATTTATTTATTTATTTATTATTACATTTCTTAAGCGCTCAGCTACCCGTAGGTTTCCCAGCGCTGATAAAGTGATTACCTTGGTTGATATTTTTCATGTCGAGAAGCGACATTTAGGGTTAATTCTATTAGACGTAGAAAAAGCAATCGATCATGTGGAGTGGGATTATTTATGGAGATTAATGGAAATTGTGGGATTTCGGAAATGTTTTATGACCGCTCTGCAGGTTCTGTATGCTACGCCAGTAGCTAAAATAGCGGTCATGGGATCGACTTCAGAGGTAGTAAAAATCACTAGAGGTACGAGACCGGGATGTCCCTGCTCCCCTTTACTTTTCACTTTATATATTAATCCTTTTGTTGATATGCTTTCTAGGAGTCATATGATTAAGACCTTTTTTGTATGTGATATCCCCCATTAAGTATTTTCATATGCAGATGACATTGCGGTGATATCTGAGAACCCGGCTACTGCACTTTTAGAGATTGAACGGTTAGCACTTGAATTTGGTCAGGTGTCGGGTTATAAGCTGAATGTCACCAAAACGCAACTTGTATGTACAGATAATGTTGCACTACACGATTCCAGAGTGGTCGCTGAAGCTACATACCTGGGTGTAAAAATCAGAACATCAATGACAGAATAAGTAGATGCTAATTGGGGGGCATTACTTCGTAATATTGCAGATTCTTGGGAGAGATGGGGTAGGCTACATTTTACCTTTATAGGTCGAGGGAACATTTTAAAGATGAATGTTCTTCCGAGGGTATTATATTTATTTAGATCTATACCACTTGAAATAACGCCAACTCAACTGCAAAACTTACAGTCACTTTGCTCTAAATTTCTTTGGGCCCCTGGTAAAACTTGCCAAGCTATTAGATTTATGATGCTTCCAATAAGGGTTGGCTTAGCAACACCTGATTTTGTTTTGTATTAATATGTTTGTTTTTTGCAGAAAATGTCTGTATTATTGATTGGAGAGGATGTCAGCACCACCAGAAGCACCTTCAATGTTTCAGTTAATTTAAGGATCAGAGGTAAAACGATGTTTGTTTATAGAAATTGATGGGAGTTATTATAAAAGGACTAGGTTTAAGGTCTTGGAAGCAGCTGTTAAAATATAGAGGAAAATACGTAAATTAACTGAGCTAGAAGGCCTACCATATTATACTCCTGTGAATGCTTCAAAATTTCTCCCAATAATATTTTGCGACAGGGTGGCCGTTGGTTGGAGAGACAAGGGTATATGTCAGATAGGAGATTTATATGTAGAAGGGGGACTTATTAAGCAGTATGAAGATTTGACAAGGCAATATCATCTGCCTCACTCACAATTGTTTAAGTTCCTTCAAATCCGGGATTTCCTTACTCGTAGAAACTTGAATCCAAATCCCCTTATTGAGCCCATCAAATCTCAAGGTGAAATATTATCTTCATTTAAAAAGGATGACTTGGAGAAACATAATGCACAATGGGCTGTGACACTGGGAGAAACCGAAACTGATGTATCAATAGAAGATGCAATTGCAAGGTCGAATGAAGTTTTTTTATCTGCAAATCTAAAAGTAAAAATTTTCAAAACTTTATTTAATCTATATTACACTCCTGCACGTATGCACGAGTGGGAAGATCGTTATGATGGTAAATGTTTTCGATGCAGGGGCGATAATGCAGAGAGTGTGCATATATTTTTTAGTTGTGTTAAACTGAATACGCACCTACAGGATATTGAAAAGTATTTATCAATCATTATTGGGTCACCACTTAATATTAAATCTGCCTTAATGCTTTTAGGGATGGGGAAAGTAGTCAGCAGAGGGAATGCTTTTTATAAACATCGCTATTTTTTCTTTGTAGCAATGTTTATGTATAGCCGGGGACTGCCTTTGTCCCGATCCTCCAATGTTTGAGGTGTGGCGTGCTAAAATGTATAAATTAGCCAACTTAGAATTAAGTTTGTACTCAATAAAGGGGGCAAGAAAACGAAAATTAGGAATGTATATATGGGAGGTTGTGTCCGCTCACATGAATGCATGATGTAAGGCCTCTGTGTTTATCTGTTTATTTTATATCTTGCTATCATTTTATTATTTTTACTATGGCTGCAATTCTTGTTTTTGCTTTATCTATTATTGTTGAACTGTGGAAATAAAATATATTTTAAAAAAAACAAAAAAACAGTGAGAATATGCCCAGAGTTCTCAGGCCAAAAAGAGAGAATCTGCATAAAACAGGAGACAAGTCAGCAAAACGTTTTAGGGAAATCATCTAAGATGAGGCATGTCTAGCAGCAACAATTCTAATATCTCAATTTAACAAAATTCAGCGCAGCAACATTGCTTACAGTGATGTTTGACATCACTTCTTTTTAAATATGTCCTTTGCATTGCTTTTTCACATGAAGCGTACCATTCAATCATAATGCAAGTGACTGCAAGGCATAACTCAAATAGTCCACATCAATTGTATGAAAGATACATGCTCTACACATGGAAGAAAGTATGTTCTGCCCACTCCTGCTCCTAGAGTTTGACCTTTGGTTGCAGCTATTCTTGACAAGAGTTAGGTACCGGAGTGACACATTAATGATAGCAATTCATAAAAAATGATTCAGAACTCATGAATGGATTTACTAATGCTTTGATTCATGAAAATACAGATTTTCACATGACTGGGCAGTGTACTTGTTAAAGGACTGATTAGGCTGCCCAAAGGAAACTGCATGGATTCTGCTCAGGAACAGAACCATGCTTATGAACATAGAACTTTAATAGATAGGGACTGAGTCACCATAGCACCTTAGTACCATGACCACGAGTCCAACTAGTTATAGTGTTTTACTTGCCCTCCTAGTCAAATACAGAGGAACAAGTTGATTGACACTACAGAACAAGACACTCCTGACACTCGTCGGGATCGCAGTGACAGGACACCTCCTTTCCCGTACACACTCGTACTCATACTCAATTAAAAAAATGAAGGAGTCATGAAGGAAGATTGAAATGTTTATTTAAACTATTGTGCTTTAGAAGGCAGTATATGTGCCACTATAAGAAAACAACTGCCTTTGAAAAATACAATCAACATAGTCAGTAACCCATATGTTATGGAAAGCCCTGTTTTATTATAACACAGATTAGCCTAACCCACCACTTCTACAGAAGCAAACTGATTAATCAGCAAGGATCTCTGGGATTAGTAGCAGTCCCGGTGCCTTAGCATACATAGATGAACGTTCTACATCTCAGATACAACCTTGATCCTATCTCAGAACAAATCACTCTCCATGTGGGTTTTAGATTACTGTGCATACCCATATGACAAGGTGTACACGTTCCTAGAAACAGCTGCATATCTGTGTTGTGCCTAGGTGTTAGTGCCTGTCCACAACATAACAATAAAGGACATTGGTGTTTGACCTTTGTTGGCTGTGTTCAGACTGAATCCCAGGAAAGAACAGAAAGCAAATTCAACAGCCAGTGGTTCTGTGTTGAAATAAAATATGGCACACAGTCAAATGTGTTTATATAAGACCGTGTGCAACACAAATACGGCCTGTGTCCTGCATAGTTAGGCTAAAAGAGAAAGCTAAAATGGGCCACGCACTAAACACATGACAGAGCACTCATATTATCATCGGTTTCTAGGCATTCAAAGACTTCTAGCAGGCACATCCCCATTCCGGGTATTGATAGAGGTCAAATACAAGACTAAGTGAACTTTCAAGGTGGAAAATGGGGCAGGAGAATTTCCAAAACTGGTGGGCTCAAGGGAGCAGGAGGAGGAATGGATTGGGGAAGTGTGCTCTACCTGTTATACCTGTGTCATGATTGTGGACAGTGTTTGTATCTGCTGTGTCTGTTAAGATGTTGATGCATGGGTAGTAGGAAACTGGGAGTCTTTGAAACATTTATCTTTTTATTTTGAAGTTCGATATAATGCCCACCACACCATTGAAAACAACCAAGCACTTGGCATAATCTATGATAGAGCATGTAAAGAAGCACATTCAAGCTAAATGCCTGTGGATCATCATATTAAGTCCATCTAAAGCATCTGAAGCGGGTCCCCGGTCTATTTCCCCCAGTGGCATGCAAGAGCCCCAGAAGGCACTCACTCACAGAGTCCATTAGTGTTTTTTAGCCTGTTCCCATTATTGTTAATTTTTAGCCCTATTTTTAGAGGAAGTTGGCTTGTGCTGTGAAGGGGTTGGTCACGAGGAGAAGAAGAGCCCCCTCCCCTTGCAGGTACAGCAATGGAAACTTGATAAGGGAGCAAGGATGAGCAGGGAGGCCGAACATGGTGCTGAGAAATCACTTTGCAATTCACTTCTCAACAGTCTGCAGACTTAGAAAAATAAGAATGTAGATGAAATGGATAACAAACAGTAATAGAGGTGCAAATGAAGGACCTGCAAATGTATAGATTTACATTAACATGTACCCAGTCAAGATGACAAAAGAGTGGGAAGAGCAGCTCCAGTGGACGCTGACAGAAGACTCAGAATCCAGTTTATGTAAAGGGGGTGTCACATCGGTCTCATGCCCACTTTTGTGCTGAGTGGACTATATTATAAGAGCTCTTTCATCACCTTCTTAAAGGTACTGTTACCATGTTTTTGTTCAGTGTGCTGGATTGTCTGAAATGGGCTAGATTTACTGTCCTTCCAGAGTAGGTATTTGACCAGATCACAACCATACTCGAAAGAGAGGGAGGGAGGATAATAGTCAAGAGAGAAAAAATATATATGTTTTTGTGCATCAGGCTAGATTATGTAAATCAACACTTTGTACAATTATACTCAAGGGAAATGCCATCCCAGGGAATATGTTATATGAATTACAAAGTAATATACCAGGACATGCTTGTTTAGAACAACGTTTCAGGTTTAACACTTGTTAAAGCAAAAGAAGATATCTCTGAATATAGGGGCTCATTTATGAGCACTTGACACAGTGCAGCATATCACCTAGCATCACTGCACTGTCAGACAGGAAAATGTTGTTTTCATGCAGGAAAGGATAACTTCATGTCCAAAAACAATCCTGGGAGGCAGATTCCTCTTTTTAAGTGTGCTGCAGAATTCATCACACAGAAAGATGTAGAAATTAGGAGAAATAGAGATGTTTCTCCTTGTTATGCCTCCACTGGGAAGGTGTAAGACTTTGGTGCATCCCCAGGTTTACAAGTTCTTGTAAATATGGGGATGTGTCAACATCCATGGGAGTTGCATGAGAACGTCCAGTCAAAGCCCATAGAATTCCTTCCTAGGGCAAAGTAACACAACACAGCAATTTGCACTGTGGTGCATTACTCCGGATTTGTGAAGCCACTCAGAGCCATGTAAAGTGGCTTGAGTGGTTCTATAAATCTGACTGAGAGTGTTGCGTCACACATGTCCCATGTGGCATGGTGCAAATATTACACCACCCTCTCATAAATAAGCCCCATATTTTTGTAAAACTAACCAGCTTATTTTCCACTGACTATTTCTCAGCTCCCTATATTCAACCAAAGTCTTTTCATTTATTAAATAAATCATTTTACCATAAACAAATATGTGATTGCACTTTAATGTGGCTACACCAGAATACAAATAGGTAGAATGAGCGGGCTTTGCAATGGTCTATGATTTATAGGGTTGGACTGTTCATCTCGCGTGTCCATCTAGCACGGTTAATTACCTGGTGTTTAATCCCTCTGGTGAGCATTCATAGTTACTTATGCACATTTGTGTGACATCTCACATGTGAAGTCACTAACCTGTGATGACAGTAAGAAGAAAGGAACAGAGATGTGTGGAATCCATGCCTTTGCTTTGTTTCACTCAGGTGGAGGAATCCCAGCTCCTGAAAAACAGTCAGAACATAATTTTTAACTTAGGTTAAAGATTCAAGCAGTAGATTCTTATATGTATACACACATATAAATATATATGATATATATATAATTTTTCCCCCAGCAAAGCCAGTCCGGATACAGAGAACTCTGGGACCTGTAGTTTTTCCATCGTGCTGCAGCAGGTATGCTGACATGTGATCAAGGGGAGGTGCTCCTCGATGAATGGGAGCACACCAGGAGGCAATTAAAGGTGTGGGACATCAGAGACTGTGTTCTAAGTGGCATCTGAGGAAGGCGCATGTTGCGCCGAAATGCATTATGCCGCATTGCTCTCATTAAAAAGCCTCCAACAGGTTTCCCCTGTGTGGCTTCTCACCTTTCTTCAGCGGAGGGGTGCTACCGTGGATATATGTATATATATATATATATATTCACTGAAAAAACCATAGGTTTCAGGAGTTATATAGTTAGGAATTAGTTTTTAAAAAACCTTTGAAATTCACTCAAAAAAACTATAAGTTTTAGTGGTGTTATAGTTAGCTGGACATTTTACTCATACAAAACCAATGAAATTGCTCCTAATTAGTTAGTTGTACTAACTATATTTCGCGCACCCGCAATCCACTGCTGATGATGTCACATATTAGATCATTCATGACATGGTCAGTGACATCACTGATGACATCTCAAATGACATCACTGATGACATCACTGATGACATCATCCAGTGAATGTGGTTTGCTTTGTTATTTAAATATGCATTATATATAGCAATTTACATTGAAGAATGAGTGGTTATATATAAATGAATATTTGGATGGAGGATTTAGTAGCAGTGTAATTGACTGTTTACTTGATCAATTTATAATGTCTCACTAAATATAGTGGATAGTGACTAAACTGTGTGAATATCTGTATCACTTTGTCAGTTGTTGTGTAAACTGATTCTACAGTTGGTTACTAGCTATGTGAAAGTCTATATTAGTTATTGATTAGTTAACTGAGTATTTGTATGGGAGTGTGAAAGTGTGTGTGGTTCGGTGGGGGGGTGTGACTGTCCAAAGATTTGTGAATAGTTGATTCAGTAGATATATGAAGTTAAAACTACATGTTCTAACAGTTTGGGTGAGGGAATCTCTTTATGGGTGTGGTGATGAGCAAATATATTTCTCAAAGGTACAGGTCCAACAAACTAGAAAAATAAAAGGCAGTGTATATGTCAGTTGTTGTATATAAATAAGTATACATAAGACAGAATGATTGTGTGAGTGACTGTATGGATAACTGTATACTTGTAATAATGATTTTATAATTCTCTAAGTATGACTTACTATCTAAATAAATAGAAGAAGTGGTGTTTGTATAAGTGTTTTGCTAAGTAAATATGTAAGTATGATCCATTGTTTGCATAAGTGAGTAGGATGACTTCATATGTGAATAGGATGCGTGCTGTTGTTTAATGTCGATATAGATGTATAAGTATTTTTGATAGTGTTCTATTGTTCATTGACAGCATGTATGAGTGAATCCATAGGTAAGTGATTAGATGTGTGTATACATCTATGAATCACTGAGTGGATTTTTACATACTTGTATTGCTGTGACAATGGATTTAAATATGATACTCTGTATTTTACAAACAGTGATGAAAAATTGTAATAGTGTATGAAAAGGTGTATGTGATTGTCACGTGGAGGATGTCATCAGTGATGTCATCAGTGATGTCATTTGAGACGTCATCAGTGATGTCACTGACCATGTCATGAATGATCTAATATGTGACATCATCAGCAGTGGATTGCGGGTGCGCGAAATATAGTTAGTACAACTAACTATATAGGAGCAATTTCATTGGTTTTGTATGAGTAAAATGTCCAGCTAACTATAACACCACTAAAACGTATAGTTTTTTGAGTGAATTTCAAAGGTTTTTTAAAAACTAATTCCTAACTATATAACTCCTGAAACCTATGGTTTTTTCAGTGAATTTCAAAGGTTTTTTTAAATGCTAATTCCTAACTATATAAGGCCTGAAACCTATGGTTTTTTCAGTGACTTTCGAAGGTTTTTTAAATGCTGATTCCTAACTATATAAGGCCTGAAACCTATGGTTTTTTCAGTGAATTTCAAAGGTTTTTTAAATGCTAATTCCTAACTATAACTGGTGTGTAACCTATGGTTTTTTCAGTGAATATATATATATATATATATATAAAATTTCTATGGCAAAATGAAACCCCTCTTGTTGTTCCTTTTGAAATTAAATGTATTAAGTGTTACCACTTTATTCCAATCAAGATGACTTCAGGTGTGCCATACTTTTGTCATAAGTAAGACTGTTAGCGTTCTAGTTGTTCTTTAGAACACTCTGGGACATTCTGTCATTGGGCTATAGTTGGGCTACATCTGGCTGATATTTGGGCTACATTTAGGCTCTTTTGTCTCTGGTGGCCATCTTGGGAGACTGCATATCAGAATTTTTTTCATGAAATATAAGAGGATTTGAGAAGTCACTCAAAATGTGCCCTAATTTTTCTTTCTTCAGCACTAATCATAATTTCTATGGCAAAATGAACCCCCTCATTTTGTTCCTTTTCCAAATTAAATGTTTTAAGAGTTAACACTTTATTTCAATCAAGATGACTTCAGGTGTGCCATACTTTTGTCATAAGTAAGACTGTTAGCGCTCTAGTTGTTCTTTAGAACACTCTGGGGCATTCTGTCATTGGGCTATAGTTGGGCTACATCTGGCTGATATTTGGGCTACATTTGTTTTTTTTGTCTCTGGTGGCCATCTTTGGGCTACATTGGGCTACATTGGGCTACATTTGGGCTCTAACATATATATAGCCCAATGTAGCCCAATATATATTTTTTCAAAGTTAATTTTCATAAAAACCACTGGAGCACATATCTTGAGACATAGCAAAGGCACATCGGGCTACCAGTCCCTACAATTTTGCCATGTTTGGTGGAAAACCATTCAGCAGTTCGGGCTAAAAGTGAGTCCAACCGCCCTATGGAAATTAAAATGGGGAAAACACGTTTTGGGACCCCCCTTTTATCTCGGCCCCCGCTTGACGAATCCCCCCCAAACTTTCAGGGAAGGAGCGGAGCGCCACGAGGCAAAGTTAAGGAAAATCTCAGGAAGATTCCTCAACCGGCGCCAAAGTTATTCCCAATAGAATGTTGCAATTTCCCTATGGAAAACAATCCTAACTATATATACCTACTGGCTATCGCCAGTAGGTAATATATATATATATATATATATATATATATATATATATATATATATATATATATATATATATATATATATATATAATATATGTACAAATACATATTACCTACTGGCGATAGCCAGTAGGTATATATAGTTAGGACCTAGCTACCATAGGAAATCAGCAACATTCTATTGGGGATAGTTTTGGCGCCGGTTGAGGAATTTGCGTGTAATGTTCGAAAATTTTGGCCATCTCCGCTGCGCTCCTTCCCTGAAAGTTTCGGGGGGATTCGTTAAGTTGGGGCTGAGAAAAAAGTGGGGTCCCAAAACATGTTTTCCCCATGTTAATTTCCATAGGACGTCCTGACAAGTCTTCAGCCCGAACCGCTGAACGGAATTACACCAAACTTGGCAAAATTGTAGGGACTGGTACGCAGAAGTGCCTTTGCTATATTTGGTGAAAATTGCTCCAATGGTTTTTATGAAAATTAACTTCAAAAACACATATATATCTGGGCGGAGCCTAACCACACATCTCATCGTGAGATCTGATTGGCTGTCAGCACTTCATCCAAGAAGTGTTGGCAGCCATCTTGGGACCAATATACATGATAGCACCTCATTAAAAAGCATTGTAGTTAATAGAGGGTTTTAGGACTTTAGTTACATTATAAATCATTTGTTGATGGTACCATACTCATTTTAGGAATTGTGGTGTGTTCTAAAGGGATTTTACCTTGTGAAAAAGCCTTCTGCTGTGATATCATGAATCATGTTTGAAAGAAAACTATTATCTCATGCTTTTCCCACAGTGGCTTGGAAGGGGATCTATAAGCTAAACTGAAAGCATATTTTCTGTAAATTCACATTATCTTTCTCAGTCATGTGAGAATGAAGTCTGACATTCTCAGTAAAACGTGTACATCCAACAAGGACAGAGACTGTCAGTTGATTCCTTTGTGTTCTACTGCAGCCTCCTAGAGTGTTCTAAAGAACAACTAGAGCGCTAACAGTCCTACTTATTACAAAGGTATGGCACACCTGAAGCCATCTTGATTGGAATAAAGTGGTAACTCTTAAAACATTTAATTTAAAAGGAACAAAATGAGGGGGTATATTTTGCCATAGAAAGTATGATTAGTGCTGCAGAAAGAAAAATTAGGGAACATTTTGAGTGACTTCTCAAATCCTCTTTTATTTCATTAAAAAAATCTGACATGCAGTCTCCCAAGATGGCCACCAGAGACAAAAGAGCCCAAATGTAGCCGAAATATTACCCAGATGTAGCCCAAGTTTAGCCCAATGACAGAATGTCCCAGAGTGTTCTAAAGAACAACTGACGCCATCTTGATTGGAATAAAGTGGTAACTCTTAAAACATTTAATTTAAAAAGGAACAAAATGAGGGGGTATATTTTGCCATAGAAAGTATGATTAGTGCTGCAGAAAGAAACATTAGGGCACATTTTGAGTGACTTCTCAAATTCTCTTCAATTTCATTAAAAGTTTCTGACATGCAGTCTCCCAAGATAGCCACAAGAGACAAAAGAGCCTAAAGGTAGCCCAAATATCTCCCAGTTGTAGCCCAAGTATAGCCCAATGACAGAATGTCCCAGAGTGTTCTAAAGAACAACTAGAGCGCTAACAGTCTTACTTATGACAAAAGTATGGCACACCTGAAGCCATCTTGATTGGAATGAAGTGGTAAGTCTGAACACATTTAATTTAAAAAGGAACAAAATGAAGGGGTTCATTTTGCCATAGAAAGTATGATTAGTGCTTCAGAAAGAAAAATTAGGGCACATTTTGAGTGACTTTTCAAATCCTCTTCTATTTCATTAAAACAATTCTGACATGCAGACTGAAACATGCACTTGGAATACCAGCAGCAGACTTCCCTGGTGAGCAGTAGCTTTACTACAGTGATCTAATGAGCAACTAGAGTGCTAACATTCAGAACTTATGGCAAATGTGTGACACATCTGAATGCCTTCTTGATGGAACCAAAGTAAACAAGCATTGAAAATGCAATAGATCTCGCCCTCATTTAAGTTAAAGCCATTCTGTTTGCAATGAGGTGGCTTTTTATGTTTGTTTTTATTAGTGTTTTTTAAACTTTCATGTAAATACCATGCATATGTATGCATATATGTATATGTATGCATGCATTTATATTTGTATTTATATAGCTATGCAGATTATATATGTTTATATATGTATGTATATATATACACATACATATATATAAATGCATATGCATATATATGCATATATATATATGTGTATATGTGTGCGTGTAGAGAGAGGTAGAGAGGTAGAGGTGTAGAGGTGTAGAGGTAGAGAGGTAGAGACTAGTAGAGAGAGAAGTAGAGAGAGGTAGAGAGGTAGAGAGTAGAGAGTGAGTAATAGAGAGTAGAGAGTGAGTAGTAGAGAGTAGTAGAGAGCAGTAGAGAGAGTAGCAGAGAGTGAGTAGTAGAGAGTAGTAGAGTGAATAGTAGAGTGAGTAGTAGAGAGTAGTAGAGAGTGAGTAGTAGAGAGTGAGTAGTAGAGAGTGAGTAGTAGAGAGTGAGTAGTAGAGAGTGAGTAGTAGAGAGTGAGTAGTAGAGAGTAGTAGAGAGTAGTAGAGAGTAAGTAGTAGAGTGAGTAGTAGAGAGCAGTAGAGAGTGAGTAGTGGAGAGTAGTAAAGAGTGAGTAGTAGAGAGTGAGTAGTAGAGAGTAAGTAGAAGAGAGAGAGAATAATAGAGAGTAGTAGAGAGTGAGTAGTAGAGTGAGTAGTAGAGAGTAGTAGACAGAGAGTAGTAGAGAGTGAGTAGTAGAGAGTAGTAGAGAGTGAGAAGTAGAGAGTGAAAAGTAGAGAGCAGTAGACAGTGAGTAGTAAAGAGTGAGTAGTAGAGAGAGAGTAGTAGAGAGTGAGTAGTAGAGAGTAGAGAGTAGTAGAGAGTGAGTAGTAGAGACTAGTAGATAGTGAGTAGTAGGGAGTGAGTAGTGGAGAGAGAGAGTAATAGAGAGTAGTAGAGTAGTAGAGAATGAGTAGTAGAGAGTGAGTATTAGAGAGTAGTGGAGTAGGAGAGAGTAAGTAGTAGAGAGTAGTGGAGAATATTCCAAAGTTTGGCACAGCACCACTTGCACAATAAGTCCAATCAAATCATATCACTTAGAGTCCTTATTGAAGCACTGAATCTTGGTGTATATTCAAATGCTTTTATTTTCCTTAAGTTTATGTACCACAGCCAGCCGACACGTTTCGTTCTGTACAACAGAACTTCTTCAGGGCGTTCTTATTTCTTTCAAGTTATGTCGGTATCCTGATGTCATACAACTAGATATTTCTTTCAAATGTTAGACGAGACGTAAGTACATTCTTATTCAAAGTGACTAGGTATCAATTTTACTCACACAATTCGGGCAGACTTGAGTAATTTATAGCATCCTCAAAGTCAGTCTTTCAAAAATACCAAAGTATAGGACATGATAATCAAAATCCAAATGTTTCTCAAGAAAAGTCATTTTCAATCGTTCAGAATATCGGCGTTTGGGCAGATATGACCTCCAGTATGCAAGGGGAATTAGTCCCCCCCTCTGCAAAATCGCCAGTGACCTCCGTTGCAGAGAGGTGTAAAAAGGGGCATAGCCTCATTACATCTCTCTGCAATGCAGCCCCCTGGCGCATACTGGAGGCTCGCGGTGGGCTAGTTGCCCCCCAGGGACCCCAGTATGCAAGGGGAATTAGTTGCCCCTCTGCAAACACGGCAGGGGGCTGCGTTGCAGAGAGGTGTAACAAGGGGCATAGCCGCATTACACCTCTGCAATGCAGCCCCCTGGCGCATACTGGAGGTTCCAGGTGGGCTAGTTGGCCCCCAGGGGCCCCCAGTATGCAAGGGTATTTAGTTCCCCCTCTTCAAACATGCACGGGGGCTGCGTTGCAGAGAGGTGTAAAAAGGGGCGTGGCTTCATTACACCTCTCTGCAATGCAGTCCCCTGGCACATACTGGAGATTCCTGGTGGGCTCTCAGGTCTTATATAGTTAGGAATTAGCATTAAAAAAACGTTGAAATTCACTGAAAAAAACATAGGTTTCAGGCCTTATATAGTTAGGAATTATCATTTAAAAAACCTTTAAAATTCACAAAAAAACTATACGTTTTAGGGGTGTTATAGTTAGCTGGACATTTCACTCATACAAAACCATTGAAATTGCTCCTATATAGTTAGTTGTACTAACTATATTTCGCGCACCCGCAATCCACTGCTGATGATGGCACATATTACATCATTCATGACATGGTCAGTGACATCACCGATGACATCTCAAATGACATCACTGATGAGTCAAATGAGTCAAAGTGAGATTGATTTCCTGGACGTAAAAGTATTTATCAAAAATGACGCAATAGAGACCACCCTCTTCAGAAAGTCCACTGCCGGAAACACAACCTTGCATGCGACTAGCCTGCATCCCAGACACACAATTGCTAGCATACCCCTGGGGGAAACCCTACGCTTAAAACGGATATGCAGTACCCCGATCGAGTTTGACCGATGTCTAGGGCAGATGAATATCAGGCTTAAAGCCCGAGGGTACTCAGATAAGGTCTTGAAACAAGCTTTCAAGAAGGCAGAACTCTGTTGCTTCTTTTTTATACTTCTTTTCCTCTTTCAGCACCCCTTTTGCCTCTTTCTGTGCCTCTGTCTGCTTCTTTCTACACATTGCCTGCTTCTTTCTGCACTTCGCTTGCTTTTCTTGCACACATTTTGCCTCTTTCTGTGCCCCTCTTTTCTATTTGTGCAACTCTCTTGCCTCTTTAAACACATCTCTCCAGTCTTTCTGCACGACTCGTGCCTCTTTCTGCATCTCTTTTGCTTGTTTATGCTCTTCTTTTGCCTGTTTCTGTACCCCTCTTGTCTGCTTCTGTACCTCTGCTGTTTTTTACTGCACTGCTCTTGCTTCTTTCTGTACCTCTCTTGCAAATTTCTACACCCCTTTTGCCTATTTCTACACCCTTCTTGCTTCCTGCAAATATGTTGGTTCTTTCTGTACTGCTCTTGCTTCTTTCTGCACCTGTTGTTCCTGTTTCTGCAACTCTCTTACCTTTATCTGCAATTCTTTTAACTCCTTCCGCACCTCTGTTGCTTCTTTTTTGTACTTCTCTTCCTCTTTCTGCACCCCTTTTGCCTCTTTCTGTGCCTCTGTCTGCTTCTTTCTACACTTTGCCTGCTTCTTTCTGCACATCTCTTGCTTTTTTAAACACATCTTGCCTCTTTCTGCACCCCTCTTTCCTCTTTGTGAAACTCTATTGCCTCTTTCTAAACATCTCTCCCTTCTATCTGCACCACTCTTGCCTCTTTCTGCATCTCTTTTGCTTGTTTATGCACTTCTTTTGCCTGTTTCTGTACCTCTCGTGCCTCCTTCTGTACCTCTGTTGTTTTTTACTGCACTGCTCTTGCTTCTTTTTGCACCTCTGTTGCAAATTTCTATACCCCTTTTGCCTCTTTCTACACCCCTCTTGCCTCCTGCAAATCTGTTGGTTCTTTCACTGGTACTGTATGAGTGAAACATGAGCCTAACTGTAATGTCCTTGAAGCCATTAATTTTTTCTGTAAATTTCGAAGATACTGTTATTCCATTTCCTAAATTATGTCCCTGTAATCCTGCTGTGTTTGCTTTGTTTGCCCTAATTTGGCAAGTTATGCCCAGACGTGGGTCCCTTTCTCACTTTTTCACTAGATTCAAGCTAGCTTGGCTGCTGAGGGGTTTGCCCAGACATTGGATCATTGCTCAATTTGCCACTGTATGCAGGCTAGCATGGCTGATGAGTCGTTTTACCCCAAAACGTGTCCCAAAATGATTGTTTCCGGTCCAAGGAAGACCTGGTTTGGCAGTTCGGGCTGGACTGCTCCATGATTTGCATATGGCTGTGGGATGATGAGCAAAGTAGATAGATTTGACATAGTTCTCTTGACCGGGGTGAATGTTTGAAAAGTTTCACCACTCCATCCTTCATCTTGTAGTGTTTGCTTATAAAAGTTAAATTTACTCCATGGAATCTTTCTCCTATTGCAAACTTTTTATGCAGAACCAAAAAACTTTGTACACAATGAACAGAAGTCAACTATCACCTGCACACAGAGTTACTATTGATTACAAAGATTTATAACATGTTCAATTCCTCAACACACCTATGGAGCATTAGGAGCACATGTGTTTTGTAAATACTTGCACCCATTACTAAACCCAAGCTCTACTAAAATAGGTAGAAAAGTAATGTGGTATTCACTTGTCACAAGATAAACTGTAAAACAAACTAATTCACTGACTGAAGGATGTCCTCAGTGATGTCAACAATGATGCCATTTGAAATTACATGAATGAAGTCAGAAAATATGTCATGAAACATGTCATGAGTGATGTAATATTTGGAGTCATAAACAGTGCATTTCAGGGTGCAAGTTACAACTAAGACTGCTAATTAGAACTGGTGAATTTATGTTAGTTTTTTTTAGTTCAAAGCTTTAATGTTCCCACAGATATATTTATCTAACTAGTTGTTTTAAAGCAAAGAAAAAAGTAATTGTTATGCATAACTGCATCCCCTGTTTCACATGCTCAAAGGCACGGCAGCCAACCCTCCACATGTTGACACCTCTCTCTTGGATGACGGGAGTACATAGTAGGGTGTGTGCAGGGACCGACCCCCTACTCTGAGACCTGCCTCTGCAGGAAAGAAGTGTGTAGTAGGCTCTGAGGAGGGATTACCCTCTCTGCTCAGACCTCTCTTTTGCATTACGGATGTGAGGTTGGACTGGCCCCTCCTTTCAGATATCCCCCTCAGATGACGGGTGTGCATAGTAGTCAGTTTGGAGGTGCTGGCCTTTCCTTTCAGACCTCTCTCTCAGACAAGAAGTGTGCATATCAGGGCATGTAGAGGGACTGGCCTCTTTGAGGAAACCTCTGGGTTTTTTAACGGGTGTGCATATTGGAATGTGTGGGGAACTGGCCTCTTTGCTGACAGCTTTCCCCAGAATGTCAGATGTGCATAACAAACTAACCTCTCTATTAGCCCTCCTCCACAGTATCATGAGTATGCATAATAGTGGGTGGGAAGGGACTAGTCTCCCTTGGATGATGGTTGTGCACAGGAGGGTGTGACAGGAGGATGTGTCCTCTCTGCTGACACCTCTTTGTTGGATGCTAGTTGGGGGTAGTGGGTTAATCAGTAATCCTGTCAATGATTTCTTAGCACATGCAATGACTGATGTTATGTGTGAGGTCAAAAGCAATGCATTGTGATGGTACAGCCAGACTCTGCACCCAACCCCACAGGTAGCCATCTCCATCTAAGAAGACTACATTATGATGCAGTAACAGTACACTCTATTAAAAACTCTTTCTATCCTTGCATGTCAGCATGAACATCTGTTGATGCCTCGCTAGGTCCCTGCTATACCAATTCTACTTACATGGACAGATATTTACGTGTTCAGACCCAGACCCTAACATTCACTCTCTCACGATCCATAGTTAGTCCAACTCTAGTTTATTAACATAAATGCACATGTGAAAATATCCTCAGAACAGGTAGAGTAGCCGAAATCTTCCTGTTTAGTAAAAACATGAAAAAATAGTGTTCTTGGTGGTGCATTCAAGTGCATATTTCCACACCTCTAAATCCCTGCATATGGGAGAAAAGAGCACAGGTGGAAATTCATTATTTTCATTGTCATGTCTGAATAGCTTGAGTTAGCTTAGTCTTGTAAATGATCAAAGTCCTATTTTTATGTTATGTTATGTTATGTTATAGGTTTTGTAGAGCGCACAGCTGCCCCAGCAAAGGGTCATCCCGGCCCTAAATGTAGCAGATGATAGGAGGATACTGAAAGGCCAATAGCATCGGGAAAAGAAGAGTTTTAATAGCTTTACAAAAGTTTTAATAGCTTTACCAAATTAAGTGTGGTTGTTATAGATTTGCTACCCGGCTCCACTAAGATGAGCACAACTAAAACGCTTTCTCTATTTTTAAATTAAATGTTTATCATGAACAATAGAATGGGCAGTAAATAACTCACAAGATAAGAGACAGGTCTGTCCCCTTTTTGCTTTGTGGTGGAGAAGTGTGGCTCAATGGTTAGAGCAGGCAGACCTTGATGCAGAGCTCAGGTCAGGGACCAGGGTTCGATTCCCGCCTTGGTGGGTCTCCGGCTCATTAATTCCCCTGACTGGATATTCTCGCCTCAGTGCCTTCCCTGATCATGGTACCCACACTGCAACTCTGGGCAATAGCTTGCTTAGTCTCCACAACGGCCCCAAAAGCGCTGGGATGCCTGGCTGCACCTGGGGGGTGCCCAGGAGTGACATTTCCCAGGAAAGCCAGGAAGGGTTCCTAAGCAGTATACGGAAAGCTCCGGGACACCTCCGGTGGAGGAAGCTGTGCGCTTTACAAATTCCGACATTTACATTTATTTATTTATTTATTTTGTTAACTTGGTCAGGGCCAGTCCATTGCCTCAGGTACTGGTCTGGGTTAGTAACTGCAGCAGGGGCGCTGGTTTGGACTCACACATTGCTTGTCCCTTACCTAGTGTCTGAAGCGGTCACACCAGGCACAGGTTCTTCAGTCTGTGCTTGAAGGATCCATCTGCACAGTGCATGACTCTGTGCACAGACACACTTCTTTTAAAGAGCCTGGAATGTAACCAGAAGGCAGATGTGGGATGTCCTACTGCACAACGACCACTCCCCTGCAACTATCTCCCATGCCTACAAAAAGTCTTCACCTGCCGCGCCCCCAGCATGCTGATGAAACTTGAAGGAAGAGGAAATGGCTTCTGAGAACATTCCACAATACTCTGCAAAAAGTCATTTAGATATTCCAACAATCGCCAATGTACACAGTTTCACATATGGCACATAGCCAAATGTTTCTTGCCAAGTCAAACGCCAAATGAATGCTTAAGCACGGGGAATAAATCAACAAGGGGATGGGGAAGCTGCAAACGAACAGGTGAACAAGAGAAATATGAGGCATTAATTCAAGGCAACGATGAAACACTCTGCAGTTTATCGCTGAAACACAGCAAGGAGTGATAAATGCAAGACACGTCTCTTCCCACATTTGCACCTTCACTCACTAACCATGTAGTTTATCGTCATTCACACAGGCACACCACCCGCACCCTTAACTGTCCTCACACCCCCTCTTTCAGGCACAGATATATCAAGATTTTACAGTGGTGCAAAGTCACACAACTTGATGTGAAGCTGAGTGCAGTCTTTTAAAGGATTTAGCGATAGCGTTACGGACATACTCTAACCTACAATTTCAACCTAAAACTTCGCAAGTAATCCTGACCTCACGCTGTACCAAAAAGAAGGACTTTGTATTTCCAAAGCAAGGAGACTAGTCTAGATACAATTTCGCACTCTAGAGTATTCAGGGACTTTTGATCACATAGAATCGCCACACTGCAACACCTGGTGCAAAAATAATAATGACTATTGCAAGCAATACTTCTTGCTGTTCTACAGGTACTGGAATAATGTGGACTGTAAGTCGAGTTTAAGGCAAAATTAAGCAGCCTTGTCCATAGCTGTGCCCACTAGTAACCTCAGGCACAACACCAAGTATCAGAAGTACCAAATCTAACTTTGTACAAACTATAAAAAGGTTTCAAGAGACAACACAATCATTATCTGATTCCTTGGCAATCATGACTGGATCTTAGAGACCTAATTGAAAACGCCAACAATGAAATAATAATTGGAAAAGAGAGTGAAATGATCTATGGCAGTAAGAGAAAATGATGAGAAGACACCCTCATAAGGCGAAATAACCGAGCTAAACCCAGGGCACACTTCCCCTCTGCTTCAGGATATTCCTATTAAGGATGTGCCCAGCTGAGCAAGATGGAGGCACCTCTCAGAATTAATCAGAAGAATCAGACTTTCCTGGGGGGGCGGAGCTAGCCGGCGTCAATGGTGGTCGCTTAAGAGCGGAGCTCCGAGCCAGCGCCGACAACTATCCGGCATAGATCCTCGCACAGTGGTGCAAACTACGCAACAACAGCGGATATCGCCGCCCCTGCCCTTAACGAATCTCCGGCTGCAGTTTGGGCGGAAAACGGGCTGCGGAAACCTCACTTTGCCCGACTACCCTGCGGACGCCGGACCAGGCCCCAATCACCGGTCTTTCCTAGCTGGCGACGCCGGGCGACGTCACCCGACGTGCGGCAGCGGCGAGCGGTCGCCTGGGGGTCTGGCGGAGACCGGCGGAGGCTGACCCCCCAGCTGTCCCACGCGGTGGAGTCACGCACTGGGGGTGCTACACGACTCATGAGAGCTGCGGAGGGCTGCGGGGGAGACACCGGCACAACAACGGAGCCGATTGCGATCCACGTGGCTATGGCGGAGCACCCCCGAAGGTAGGATCGGCCTGGGCGCCTGATAGACGGGCACGTCTGAGGCGAGAGGGGCTTTGACGTGGTGGCGAGTAAACACCGGAGGGCGGAGGATACTCCTCACGTGCACGGACATCCGTTACCGTCCTAGGCCGATCCGGGGGGTCTGGAGGGTGAATTACCGGGCATACCCAAAGGAGCCTGTGGACCCAAGTGGTGTCGACGGACCCTAGCAGGACACACGCACTACGTTGCCCTGTCTACAGCACCCCTGAAGTCACTTGCAGCCAGAGCGAGTGCACGCGCGGTGCTTCGGTCTCCTGTGGGGCCTCCGCCGGGGCAGGACACAGCCTCCCCCGAGAAGATTGTTCAAAATGGGCAAGGGGGACCGCACACAGCCGAAGCTGACGTTCGAGCAGCGAAGGAATAAGGACTCGGAGCAACAGGCTGCCCAGTCTTCCAGCACGGCTACTGACCCGGGTCCCTCCCTGTGTGCCGAAATCAAGGAAATGCTTAACACCATGGAGAAAGGCCTTCAGGAGGGCATGTCGGCCATTGGAACCAAGATTGATGCGTTGTCCTATCGGATGGATCGTATGTCAGAAAGGGTGGACAAGCACTCGGAAAGGCTGGATATGGCGGAACGCAGACTGACAGAGGCGGAGGAGGCGCAGACTGAATGGGACACTGACCGTAAACAATTTGGTAGACTGCTTCAGGTAATCCAGGAGAAGTCGGAGGACTTGGAGGCGCGGTCCCGGCGATCCAACATCCGCGTCACGGGTGTGGCCGAGTCAACCCAAACAGGCAAGATGGAACTGTTTATTGAGAAGCTCCTGAAGACGATGCTGGGGGATGACACCTTCTCGCCAATGTTTATAGTGGAACGCGCTCACCGCACCCTCGGACCAAGACCTCCCCCGGGCGCTAACCCTAGACCGATTATAGCGAAATTGTTAAATTACAGGGATAGGGACGCAGCCCTAAGAGTAGCCCGTGAGAAGGGCAAACTGCAGTACGAGGGAATGGACATATCGCTATACCCTGATTTCACGTCGAAAGTCCAGGAGGAGAGACGAAGATTTGTCCCGTACAAACAGCAACTTAGAACCCTGGGCCTGGACTATGCCATGTTATACCCAGCGAGGCTACGCGTCAACAGGCAGGGACACTCGCATTTCTTCACTGATCCCAAAGAACTGCAAAAATCCCTAAAGGTCTGGATGAAAGATTCCCGGGGAAGTCCAGCACCAAACACGGAGGAGCGGATCAGTAACGGGGACCTAGAGGAACAAGACTGAGGAGTAGAGGGCGGAATGCAGGACTCTAAGGACCTTTGTTCGCTTCAGCGCCACCGAATCCCCTCATTGGACTGAAGGGGAATGGCCTCTCGGAGTATCCTGCCACAGGCCCTGGGCTATTATAAGCGGAACTGTGGGTGAGATCTGTATGTTTTTGAATTAGGGCCGCTGGGGAGATGCGCTTTCACTCCTGGAAATCCCCTAGGCGAGTCTTGGCTCTCAACTGCACGTTATGGGAGAGGACTACAGAAATTGAGGGCGGGGGAGTGGAGGGGTGAGTCCTCACACACAAAGGTGAACTATTGCGTTTAGCGGACACTGCTGCATTCTATAAACGGGGCGCTGGCGTAGGGGCAAGCTAAAGGACACTGTTTGGTAGTCCCAGAAGGGAAGTGGTCGGCTAAAGGATTACACAGGCTACCTCTGCCCCAGCGCTCACTGCGGCTTTGGCTCGGATAGAGCTGGTATGGGGAATTGTTGCATGGGTTTAAATGTGGGTGGGAGGGAGGGCCACGGGGACTTCGGTCATACCAGGTTGGGGTTGGTTGACTGTGGGAGGCGGGGGGAAGTGGGAGTTTGGGGTTCCGATATGTTTGAGGGGGGGTTCTTAGCGTGCTCCACAATGTTACTACCCACTGTGATGTTTGGCAGTTGCTGTTTGCGACGAGAGGCAGGGAATACATTTGCTACGCATATGCAATGTTGCTGCACTACATATGGCAGACTCACCACATGATGATTCACTGACTGACACAGAGACACTGAGGGCCCTGACATGGAATGTGAGGGGCTTAAACGACTATCGGAAACTCCGCAAGGTGTTACACTATCTCCAAAGGCATCATATAGACCTAGCGCTGCTGCAAGAAACTCACTTACCCAACAACAGCAGGATGCTCACGCATAGGGGCCTTCAGGGTAATTCTACTTATGCTGGCTTCACCACACACGCGAGGGGGGTGCTCACTTGGGTCAACCCAAAGTCTAAATTGTCCCTCACACTGTTGAGAGCTGACCCGGAAGGGAGGTTCGTACTCAGCAAGTGTGCGGGTAAGGGGCATACTCTGCTGGTCATGAACGTGTACGGCCCGAATTACGACTCCCCGGACTTCTACGCAGCACTCGCGGGACACTGCACTGAGTGGCCCTCAGATAGACTGCTGTGGGGGGGAGACTTTAACTTTGTTTTTAGCCCGGAACTGGATAGGTCGGCGGGGCCGCCTCGTCGTCCGGCCGCAGCTGCGCAGCAAATGCAAGCTGAAATGATGAGACTGGGGCTGGTGGATGTCTGGAGGGATAGACACCGAGATAGAGGGGGATACACACATTACTCTGCATACCATGACATACACACCAGAATAGATTATTGGTTGTCCACTCCCCCGTTGCTGGCGCAGGTGAAGGGCTGTAAGGTGCTCCCCCGTACGCTATCGGACCACTCCCCTATATTGTTGGAGTTTAGCACTCCCAGGCGGAGGATACCCCCGTTCACGTGGCGCTTCCCACCTTATTCCTTGCTGGATGACACGTTCAGGGCCGAACTCGGGGAGGAAATAGATGTGTTCTTCGATACTAACCTAGGCACGGTAGACGTCTTCGGGACGATATGGGAGACTTTTAAGGTGTATGTCAGGGGGATAGTCATGGCTAAGCACTCTAGTGTCCTGAAGGACATCAGGCGCAGGCTGACACATCTGGAGGGGCAATTGGCAGAGTGCGAGCGACAACAGCTGACGGGTCAGACCCCCACAGGGGATGGGACACTGCAGGAACTCCTGAAAGAGTACCACGAGGAAGCAGACAGAGAAGTTAAGCACCTAGGAAAGTATGCGGCGGCGCGCGCTTATGGTGAGGGAGATCGACCGGGCTCGCTGTTAGCTAGAATAATGAAGGGCGCCAGGCGTAAGCAGGTGATTACAGAGTTGCAATCAGCGGAGGGAACGCCGCTGACGGCGGAGGAGGACATTCTAGCGGAATTCAGGGGCTTTTACGAGGAGCTGTACACTAACAAGGTTTCCGGGGTAGAGGATCGAATTGACGACTATTTAAGCTATATTAAAATGCCGTTTCTCGAGAACTGGCAGCGGGACTTCTTGATGTCTCCCATCCTCCGGGAGGAGATATCGGACGCCCTGGATGACATGAGGTCTGAGAGCGCCCCCGGGACAGATGGGTTGACTGTGACCTTTTACAAGGCATACAAAGAGAAGTTATTGCCCTACCTCTCCACCTTATTTGATGAAATTGGTGAGACTGGCGCAATGCCGCCTTCTCTGAGAGAGGCCCTCATCGTTACGATATTGAAGCCGGGCAAACCACATGATCTTCCAGGCTCGTACCGCCCTCTGTCCCTTCTCAATGTGGACGCCAAGCTCTATGCTAAGGTGCTGGCGACCAGGTTGGCACTCGTGGCCCCTGAATTGGTGGCCCCAGAGCAAGCGGGATTTATTCCTGCTCGGAACCTCACGTACAACATTCGCACAGTGATGGGAGCCATCCAGCACACCAAACATGACACCAAGGCTATAGCAGTCTTTCTAGACATGGAGAAGGCGTTCGACTCTGTGGAGTGGGCATTCATGCGTAGGGTGCTTGTGAAGATGGGACTAGGAGACCCCTTTCTCCAGCTCCTGAGTGCGCTTTACCACAAACCCACTGCACGAGTTAGGCTGGGCGATGCAGTTTCGGAGCCGTTTTTCATCAGCAGAGGCACGAGACAGGGATGCCCCCTCTCGCCGCTACTCTACGCTCTTGTTGCGGAGCCTCTGGCGTGCGCGATCCGGGAGTATCACTCTTATGAGGCCATCAATTACCCCACGTACAAGATCGGCATCTCCACATATGCAGACGACACTCTGCTGTATGTCAGGGATCCCGGTAACAACCTTGCGTCGGTGCTGAGGGAGGTGGTCCGTTTTGGAGCGCTCTCGGGGTTGAAAGTCAACTGGTCCAAGTCGGTGGCCTTTCCCCTGACCCCTGTTACCGAACCCTTCGAGATGGAGTATCCGCTTCAATGGTCCACGGAGCCGATACGGTATCTGGGCATTTGGATACATACGGATCCCGAAACTCTGCTGAGGGAGAATTACGGTACTGCCTATAGCAAACTCGCAGATGACGTGGAACTCTGGATTAAGCTCCCGCTGTCATTGATGGGACGAATTGCTTTGATAAAAATGGTGGTTCTGCCGAGGTTTTTGTTCCTCTTTAATAATATCCCGATTGTCCTCTCCAGAACCTTCTTTAAAACCTTAGACAAGCTTCTAGTGCGTCTGGCCTGGGCCGGGAAGCAACCTAGAGTGCAGTGGAAGGTCCTCCAGCTGCCGTACGAGCAAGGGGGGCTGGCGGCGCCAGATATGGAGCGCTATTACAGGATAGCGCAGGCCTCGCATCTCCACACTTGGATTCATGGAAAACAGGATATACCGCATGTGATACTGGAGAGGTTATTTGCTGACCCCACCCCGCTCCCAGCGACGATCTGCGGCCCTAGGGACCGTAGGGTGGGAACACTGGACTCCCTACTGTCTACTAACCATGCCTGGCACTCCATAATGCAGAGGCAAGATAAAGAGCTGATGTACGCACCTAATATGCCGATACATTGGGCGCTGTGGCTCCCCACGCTGGCGGAACCAGGCGTTCACAGGGCCCTTAGTGAACTGGGCGCACATACTCTGGGGGACCTCTTCCAGGATGGCGCGGTTAAGACATGGGATCAACTGTCACAAGGGAGAGAGAATCTCTCGTTACTACAGCGCTTTCAGTATCATAGGGTGCGTAGCGCCTTTCTAGACCTTCTGGGCCCCGATATGGCAGAACCCCCTGAGATCCCAGAACTGGTATATGTAATCGCCACCGAGGCGCCGCAGAAAATGGTATCTAAACTTCATAAGATAGGGCACGGACACACGGCGCTACAATACACGAGGGCACGCTTGGCCTGGCAAACCGACCTGGATACCCACATAGATGACGATATGTGGGCATACTGCTGTGCGGCCTCACGGCGGATATCGCTGAACGGGCGACACCGCCTGGTCCACTTTAAATTTTTACAGCGAGTGTATTATACGCCGGAAAGGCTACACAGGTACGGTCTTCGAGATACACCGGGCTGCGAAAGGTGCCGCGCCCCAGTGGCTGACTTCTTACATTTAGCATGGTTGTGCCCGGGCATTCAAAGATTTTGGTCCGGGATCTTTGCGGAAATGAGCACTATTGTGGAAATGGACCTAACCATGGACCCGGCACTCGCCCTGCTAGGATACACAAAGAAGGTGCCGGTGTCAGTGAGAAAAATGGTCAGCATGGGCATGTTACTTGCCAAACGTGTAATAGCATGTTGCTGGATGAGGGGCCCCCTCCCGACATTGCAGCGTTGGGTGCATAGCATGACATTTTGCAACACACAAGCAGAGATTTATAGTGAGCTGCTACCGCCCCGGAGTCGACCCAAGAACTTCTGGGGACTGTACCAAATTTACTTGACTTCTAGGACGGTCAATGATGACCCGACAGAGGAGGGTGGGGAGGAGCAGGGGCGCGACCCGCACTTAGACCCGGGGTGAGGCAGTCAGGGTAGTCACTTACACAGCAGCGCGTCTTAGCCAGGTGGGAGGAGCGGTATCCCTGGGTGAGTGGGGTCCTGGGAGGGATCACTTGAAGCCATGAAAGGTAGCACGCAACGAACGCCACAACACCCCCTTAGCCTATACACTGCCACACTTGAGGAGCACTGATTGGGGAACTGTTGGGGAGGAGTGGGGAGTTTCGGGAAGGGGGGTAGGTTGGGAGAAAAAGTTAAAATTGTTTAAAATTGTCCATGTATCAGTAACGCACGACACACTGTCGAAAGTATTGGCTAGCCGGAAAGGGCCTGACCCTGGTTGGACACCTGGTTGATATGCCGTCGGATTTATTCTGCTGTTCTTGGCCAGGATTCGCTGATGAGATACTTTGTACTACTGCCGGCCCGAGAAGGGATGTAGGCGAATGGCTGTTTACGATATGTACTTTGCTGTTTTGTGGTAAATAAAATAAAAAAAAAAAAAAAAAAAAAGAATCAGACTTTCCTCTGAAAGATGCTAAAACCATTCCAGTGAGGATAGAAATCTATCATATTGTATCATCAATGTCTGTACCCCTGAATAATTCCCAGGCAGAAGTCATTGGGAACCTTAAGGAAAAAATAACCAGAACAGAGCAGGACAGTGAGATAAATCTGCATTCTGCTAACTCGGAGATTCACCAACAAAAAGTCAGCAATTCAAATTTTAACAGTAAAACTAAATTAAGAGACTAAAAAGAGAGAAAAACTATGCAAGTTAAATATGATAACACCTATCCTATTTTATAACCTGCAGCATCAGTTCTGAACATTAAAGGATAAACAAATCTATCAACAACAATGACGGCGTTTCCCACCTATTCAACATTAAAAGATTTAAATTTCACAAATCGCGATGGGGCCCAACTATCACAATCAGCAAACCTTCAGGAATGGAGGCAGTGAGGAATCAGGCAGCTGTAAAAAAAATCTATTGGTTTGTCAATGTTTATTTCAGAAGTTACACAGCAATGCGGACTACTGGTTGTGTGTGTGAAGTGTAAGGGGGATATTCTCAAGAACGGACAATAATTATCGGCAACCTAGGGTAATGCAATTTTATATAATGCCGCCAATCGCGGAAAACTAACGCCATGTTAACGGCGCATTCTCAACACGTCGGCAACAGGCGATAGTTTCCAGATAACGCGTCAAATGTCAAAGTTAAAATTACTGGGATGCCATTAAAAATAGGAAACCGGACCGTGAAAAAAGTGGCGATGGGCCCAACAGAAATAAAAATATCAGCAGTAAGCAGTGCCAGGCTTGCTATACCCACATCAGGTGAAAGAAAATCCCCATAAAAGCTGCAAAAAACCCCCCACAAAACCCAACAACTGAGAAGCACCATGGAGGAAGCTGGAGCAATTAAGCAATTACAGAGGCCAACCAGAATCCCCCCGCCCCCACGGAGGACCAGCCAGGGACATCGGGGAAGGAGAAGGGCAAGGAGAAGAAGAAGAGGAACCCACGATTCAGTCCGCAGGAAAACAATATCCTGATTACAGAGGTGATAGAACACAACCAACAGCTGTTTATCACTGCGTCATTGGCAACTAAAAATGCAATATGGCAGTACATTTTGACCAAGGTGAATGCAGTTATAGTGAAGAGCCAATAAGCACTGGAATTATGTGAAGCACAAAACCACGTTGAAACTCGATAACAACTGGAAAGCAGCAATGCAGACAGGAGGTGGGAGTCCAGCACCATAGCAGGGGCTGGATTAGATGGAGGAAATGGTGTCCACAGTCATCAGTGGGGAGACAGTTGCAGCAGTTCACAGCCCGGACACTGCTGAATATGACCTACCCAAACAGCAACAGGGTAGGTAACGACCAGGGACTGGAGGGGCGGGGGGAGATGGGCACAATGGAACACATGGACAATTAATTATAGCACAGTGCACACCCACGATGACTCTGGATCATGTCCTTGATCTCCTTTGCATACTACAGCACACTTAGACACAGCAAGTAGGCCCCCGTCAACAATGTGCCCAGAGGGGACCCTCCCCACACATCACTAATCTCATAACAAACCCATGCACATATGCTGAACCCAGCAAAGATACGGGTCCATGACCCACACTGACAATGCAAGTACCACTGCATGCCGATTAGCATGGCTGCAGTCCAATTATCATGACATGATGCATGCCATGACATTGAGGTGGCTGAGGAGTGTGGAACACATTCGTAAAGGAACAGGTCACACTCTGACACATCCACTTGCACAAACAATCCCTGACGTCAACCCCCTCATGTCCATGTTACTCATGTTGTGGAACTTTGCATCTCTACATCAGGGAGGTTCATATTTGACCCCAAATGACACCCACATTTTCATAATTGACCCCAAATGACACCCTGTTGTCTTTTTTTGAATACCAATCACAGCCTTCATGTCATGTTTTTATATACATGTGATATGCTGATGAGTGTGATTATGTACTAACTTTGACACCCTGAAAGGGTATTTCAAATATGTGACCCCCTAAACAGCCTCTCTGTACAGAGGTGACATCCCTAACTATCTATTTGCTATTTGTGAGATTGTTAGCACTTAATGTTGCACTTACACTTGTCAGAGTGATGTGCTCATGCAGAGGACTGACATGCACACAGGGAATGTGTGTTGCAATGAATTTATTTGCTCTTGCTGTTCATGTGTTTTTTCCATACTGTTCCATGATTGCTAAGGACAGTCACAATGTGACGTGCTCATGCGAAGAAATTCTTAATGATTGTGTTCCTTCAGGCTATTCCTGGGGTATGGTCCATCTGCCTCATCTTCCTCATCATCGTCCGGTGCATCTGGCACTTGGATCCATGGGGCATTGGTGCGTACACATATGTTGTGCAATACACAACATGCAATGATCATCTTGCACACTATTTCTGAGCTGTTCAGGAGTCTTAAACCTGTGATGTCCGGGCACCTGAAACGTGACTTTACCACCTCAAATGTGCGCTCAACAATGCCCTTGGTACGTTTGTTGGCCACATTGTTCTGCCTCTGGGCCAGGGTGTTCGGGGCTCGGAGGGGTGTCATCATTCATGGACAGAGTGCATATCCTTGATCACCTGTGAGAGGTAAGTGAGATTAGTGTAAATTGGTGGTACTGCATGCTGTGTTGGCAGACTTACAAGTTTTGTGGCGTGCGATTTGTGCGACTTTGGGATTCATGTTTGCCATGTTTGCTTCTGGCAAATGTGCCGGATCAATGTGTATTACGTAGCCTCACAACTGCTCCTCCTCCCCTAAACCTATTTACTTGCGAGTGCTGCATGGTTGCATCACTTGCGCTCCTACGGCACACCATTGTCATGCCTGTCTGTGCATGTCTGCAAGCCTGCAAACAACACAGTAATGTTGGCCATTGAAGGTGGTCAGCCACGTTTGTGTAGGCCTGTGGTGAGGAAATGACGGACACATAAACACATGCAGTAGTTACTTTGGAGGCCATCCGGGAAGTGAACCACGCCCAGAGCCACAGGCTATTTATTCATACTCCTACGCTGGACTGAGTTATACCGGCCCAGACCACTATGCTTAAGCTTACAGGGGTGGTAACATAGCTGCATGTCCAAGGTATTCTCCACTGCCTGAGGTAACATGGTTGCGTCCACTGTCCACAATACTACAAACACCAGCACTATATATCCACGTGGATATGTCTGTGCTTTACATACTCAAGACTGTCCAGCATATCACCGCCACACTTGGCACTGTGTACATTCCTATTCATCGGTCACTTGCCTCCTTTGCACATTCTTGGTTCCCACCTCTCCCTATATTCTGCAATTATGTGGCAGAGGGGTTATGCCTTTGTGGATGGTTTGTCTACAAGTCTGGCCCCTGTTACCACAGTTACTTGTGTTTCTGTGTCTGGCAGGTGGGCATGCTGTTTGGCATGTTGTATGTGATTTTGTTACATGTGCATTCCCACAGTTGTGATTTGTTTGATTGCATAGTTGAGGTGTGTGGTGTGCTCCGTTGGTGCTTACTAACAAGCAGTCCATTTCCATAGGTGCCATCCTAAAAACGCTGGTTAATGATGCACTGTTGGGAGATATTGGAATCATGCACACTGCCTGGGAAGTTGGCGATGACATTGGTGAACATCCCCCCGTGGTCCACTATTGCCTGCACATTGATGGAATGAATGCGCTTTTTGTTGCAGTAATTGTGTGTGTTGTTGGTAGGGGCAGTGTCAATTGACCCCAACACATGCGGTAAGCCAGCTTTGGCGTAGAAGCCTTACTTGGTCTCTAGCTGTTCCTGCGCAGTGTGGGGGAAGTGAAGGCGCTGGGGTTTCAAGCTGATGATGGCATCCAAGACAAGTGTAAGCAACTTTGATAGGGCTGGCTGTGAGACTCCTCCGATTCTGACAGTTGTTGATGGGAAGGTACCAGAGACCAACAAGTGCAGCACAGCCAGCAGCTTTTTCTGTGGAGGGATGTTGGTTGCCCGCTGTGTTGGTACCGTCAGCCTGTGGGCAATGAAGGTCAGGACGCGGAGTGTGGAAAAGTAAATTTTGCCATGTTCTGTGTCCCTACGTGTCCCCCATCCTATGTTTTATGTGCATGATTAATATGCATATGTATTCCCCATGATCGATTAAAGACGCAATTATAGTTGTGTCCATCTCTAGTATGCTAGTTCCCAGTTTTCGTGAATACAACGAATATTAGGCCTATGTAAAAGTTACGTTGCCACGTTTCTCAGTGTGCACGTTATTTCATTGAAAAGTCCCCGTTTCTAGGCCTCAAAAGGGCCCGGACTCAGATTCAGCTCCTGTCTTCTGAACCCTCTCCGAGGAGTGATACAGCCCCCACCTGTATCCCTGACCCTTCACTTACTTCCTGCCTCACAGTGCCCGGCTCGGCCTGGCTCTGCCTGCCAGTCTGCCAAGAGTATGTTATGATTCTAGTTATCAGTCCAGCTCTCCTTCCCTGCATTCCTTAGCTACTGAATCGCATCAATAGTTTCCGTCATGGTCTAGCCTTTACGTCTCCATGTAAGAGAAATACTGTATTAATGGTCATTTAATATTCCTCAACACGCACTACATGTAGAATAATGCATGCACCAGTCTTAGAGTCTGTTAGCCTTTACCCCGATAACTTTTGGATTCTATCAACATGTTCTCTAAACATCAGATACTAGATAGTGTTTAGGTACATGTCGCTCTGACTTTCCAGACTTCAGTCTCTCCTCCTAGCGCAGAAGTCATAGCCCCCAGCTTCTCCCTAGTAACACGTCATTGTTAGTTTGCGCGCACCACTAGGTTAGAGGTCCCGGCTCCTTAGGTAGCCCCCTCCATGTTTCCGCCCCATTTATGACATATTCTGTTGCGTTTACATCACATGTCTATGTTCACGCCTCTTGTTACACCCACTTTCACCCTTATCTTTCGCGACTGTTACAGGCCCCACCCACTGTTCCGCCTATTGTATGTACTGTAATGCAATTGTTTTAGTATATATACTTGTGTATTGTTATTAAAAGCTAGCGCGCTCATTCCAGATCCTGCTCGACAGCTGTCGGGGCCCCCCTGCTAGCTAGCTGCCATCCTATTCCTGTGCAGGTTGTCCTGTTCCTGTCCTTTATGCTGTATTAAACCTGCAAACTCCTACTACCTCGAATCTTGACTCTTATTTATTGAGCTATCTGTTATTGTTATATCCAGTCAAAAATAGAGGTATTATTTATTTACTTACCACATAATGGCGCCCGAATAGGGACTTGCCCTTTCCCCACGCGCCGGTGAAGCCACGCAAGCCTCCTGATCCTCTGCAGCCGTGACGGAACCATACCGTGCACGTGCAGATATTTCTGCTTCAAGTATCCCTCAGGCCCACGGAGGAGACGGAGGTTGCGGTCTAGCATCCAGACGAGGCGGTGGAGGAACGCGGCGAGTCCCGACCAGAGCCCAAGCCGAGAGTCCAAGGTCCGAGGTATCCGGAGGCCCACCCGTAACAGAAGTCCGAAGTTCGTCCGTCCGGCGTCGAAGCAGTCCAGTCCAGTCCGAGGCCTTCCGTTCTTGCTGCCCGGTGAGTACCGTTGCTGGGGTAGTATCTAGACAGGGTCAATCTAATTGTCTCTGGTCCGTGGGTTTGGGGTACACAGATCCAACACGAAGTGTCCACTTAGGTGGATGCGGGTCCTGACGTGTCTCTTTATGAGACCGGTAAGTTTCGTACTGTTTTAGCAGTGCATCTAGTTTCTGTTCTAGTCCGTTCTGTTCTCGAGAAATTCATGTATTCTGTTTTCAGCATTCCAGGTAGTATTTTGTCAAAACTGTTATTTTAAATGTCATTCATGTATTTCAATGTCGTGGTATGAAAGTGGTGTAATTATCGTGTTCATTGTGTATTGTATTGTGTCTAGACTACAGTTCAGTCATGCCTTTGTTTTCAAAACTACGTCAGTTAAAAACTAGAAAAGGTCTGTTAGAAGAAGCAGTTCCTGTCCCGCCTAGGGACAGTCCAGGTCATTTTATGTATCAAAAGCATGGCATAAGTGCCATATTATATCTAGATTTATGGGTGGAGTACACCAAACAGTTAGAAGAAAAGTACAGATGGCCCGTATCAGGTACATGGGATGCCGAGTGCATCATGCGAGTAGAAGAAGTATTATGGAAAAAGAAAGCCAGACAGTCACAGAAAGATGCCATCGAGTTATGGCGCAAAGAATCTCATAAAAGAACCGAAAAAGAAATCAGAAAGTCAGAATTAAGTAGAGAATCCTTAGAAAGAGCCCAAGAAAGGGAACTAATCGAAATAGGTGAACGAGTTAAAACCGAACAGTCAGACAGACAGAGGAATGCCCTCATTAAGGGTATGTATCCTCTTCTTGCCGAGGGCTTGCCAAAAGCAACCCCGGAGGCATCCAGTAATTTTCCGCCACCCTTAGTTCCGACCAAGCTACGTCATAAACCGACCGCAGCTGATATTTTTATCTCGTCCTATTTGGACGACACAGTCCCAGAATATGCAAATCCTGTTCCACCAGCTCCTGTAAATAATGTAATTCATGGTCTTCCAGCCACCGGGGCACCTAATGCAGTACCTGCTACGGTACCCCCGGTCCAGCCCGTAGTACAAATTCCCGCCACATCAGTCACTCTGCCAGCACGAAGAGTATCAGTCGACGATTCCAGTTTAGGGGCCGCGGGAGGAGGTCCTCCTGGTACCCCGCCGCCAAATAGACGTCTAGGGCCAGTCGAGTTACATGAACGTGCGTTACAGCGTACGCCTAAATATAAGTCCGTTGCAGAAATCAGGCGACTTCTTACTGAATGCTGTTATGATCCAGTCCCAGGCGAAGATAGTATGGTTATATATTCCGTACGTATAAGGCAGGTGTCCGAGTATTTGGTCACCCTACCGAATATGAAAGAAGATCTAGACAGAATGTATCGTTTCATTCGTACAGGACAAGATCCAGAAAGTATTGTTGAAGTTATGTCTCTCAGAAAATCCGAGATCCAGTTTATGCTATTAAAGTTTCTGATCAATTGTTTAATACGGGAACAAGATTCCCCGACAAAAGATCCGACCGAAATGAGAGTGCTGACAAAGTGGAGTGATAATATAGCCGAGGGTAAGCACAAGACACTCAACAGTATAGAGAATATGTACAAGAAAATTCGTAAAGAAATAATAAGGTTACACGAACAACGCAATGAAGCTCTAGGAAGCGAGAAAGAAAATGACTCTTCTACTGAAGAGGTAGAGGACGAGAATACCGCCAGAATAGCGTATGTAGGTAAATCTAGATTTCCAGACCGACATTTACGCCTAGAACACAAGAAAGTCTTTCATCATCCAGCACCGGAACAAGGTTCTCTAGAACAAGTATTTCAAGCTACCGATCACATTTTGAAATCACGAATCGGTTATAGTGAGTTAAGTACCATGCATGAACAAGAACTAGCCCGATCAGCAGTCCGATGGATTACTGATTCTACCACTTTTCCAGACGAAATAGTGGCACAAATGTTTCTGAAATTGCCCCCAGCCGAGCAGCGACTGGTGGGTATGTATATGATCCAGCACCTCATTACACTGTATGAGGGTCAACATTCTGATCCAGGTCCGTTACATGATGTCCTGAACGAGTTACTCCAGAATAGATGGAAAGGTTTAGGTACCGATTTAATTAGTGTCATTCTAGAACAGCGCCACAAATATAGTACGTTTTTGAACCCGCATTTTGTTCATGTCTCACCTCCAGAAAGTAAACCGTTTTACATAGACAGACAGCATCCGCTACGAGAAGTACACCCAGTTAGGACAGCGGGTGGTGAAATGCAACAAGTATTTGTTTACACCCCAGTTACCAAGATGGAACTCTTAGAGATGAAGAAATTAATTCCCTGTCACGACAAAGATCCAGCAGGGTTCCACCGAAAATTAAAAGACATGCTCCGTATGGGAGAATACACGTATCCAGATATTATTAAAATGTTAAAAGTCCTGTTGCCTGCGGGCATATACGAAAAACTCAAGGAAAAAGATTGGGAGGTGGGAGAGAAAAAGATCGATTGGACAGCTCTAGAAGCTGAAGATAAGATACGAGTACCAGGTACCGGTCTTGGAGACAAATGTAAAGAATTACCAGAACTATTAATACAAGTTTTGCCTAGATTATTAGCCACTAAAAAGGAAGACTGGGATGCAATCTCAGCCTGTAAACAGAAACAAGACGAAGACACTAGTGATTTTTATTCTAGATTTGAAAAATGTTTTATCATAAACAGTGGTTTGAAGACGAGTAGCGAGTCATACCCTCATCTTTTTGTTACTAAATTAGTCGAGAATTCAAGTCCACAAGTTAAGAATCGAGTTTTGAAAGTCGAAAGTACATGGCAAGCTAGTACCCCGTCCCAGATGTTACAGATGCTCCAGTATCACCAGAATAGAATCAGAGAAGAGCAAGAACACGAGAGAAGACGTATGAAAGACACGAAAATGAAAGTACTAGTTGCACAATCTGTTCCTCAAGACAGTCAGAAGAGGGGTCCGCATCAAGCCAGTCATCCTGCAGCTCCCGTTAAAGGGACATGCAATTATTGTAAACAGCCAGGTCATTTTATAAACGAGTGTGCAGTTCTGAAACACAATATAGCCACTGGTAAAACTAAAGAAAGACCACGTCCGCCTAGACAAGAACAAGTTTCACAGACTTCTCAGCCACAGAATGCACAACAGACAGTTCCAGCACCGCAGCCTATTGCTGCAACACAGCATGTTACACAGCAAATGTACCAGTATGCACAGACAGAGTATCCAGAGTATCAAGCATATTCATGAAACAGCCTAGAGAGGGAGGTAGGCTTGCCTCTCATCGAGATTCCTGTAGATCAAGAAGGTCCCTATGTTCACAGTCAAGTATTAGGGAAAGACAGAAAGTTTTTGATTGATACAGGGGCAAGTAGGACGACTATTAGTCACGACGAGGTTCCAGGGGCTCCGCTCTCAGGCTCTAAAAATGTTTCCCTTGGATTTTCAGGAAAGCCTATTGTAAACGAGATTTCAAAGCCAGTTACTCTAGAAGTAGGTCCATTGTCCCGAACTACTGATCTATTGCTCACGAAGTCATGTCCAGAAAATTTGTTAGGCATTAAGACACTGAAAGAATTAGGTGCAGTTATTTGCTGTTCCCCAGAGGGAATACGTTTGTTTTTACGTGACTTCAAGGGTCACTATGTATTACGAGATTTTGATCCGAGATTGTCCAATGTCCCGCAGCATCTATGGGCGCAAGGTCCAACTGATGTTGGTTTCATGCGAATCACACCCCATCGTGTGACTCTCAAGCAAGGTGTAGTCCTGCCACGAATCAGACAGTACAGATTGCCACCTGAGGCTGTAGCAGCCTTATCCAAAATTATTGACGAGCTCATGGCTCAAGGAGTAGTTGTAGAAACTGACTCCAATGTATGTAATTCTCCTATCATTCCAGTCATGAAACGTACTGATCCAAATGCACCCCCAGTATATCGATTAGTGATTGACCTTCGAGAACTCAATAAATGTATTATTCCCCAGTATCCAGTTGTTCCAGATATCTCATCCCTATTGACAGCTATTGATTCTGAGGCAATATTTTTTACTGTCATAGACCTCAAGAATGCATTTTTCAGTGTCCCCATTCATCCAGACAGCCAGTACCTTTTCGGTTTTTGTTTAAATGGAAGGAGCTATAAATTCACACGAGCTCCTCAAGGTTTCACAGAAAGTCCTAGCATTTACAGTCAAGCACTTAAGAGACAACTAGACAACATTCACATGCCAACTGACACTGCCCTGCTCCAGTATGTCGATGATCTACTGATCACAGCCCGTTCTGAACGTGCTTGCGAGCGAGCATCACTTACAGTCCTGTATTTCCTAGCCGAGATGGGGCACAAGGTGTCTCCTTCAAAACTTCAATTCTGTGTCCAGCAAGTGATCTACTTAGGCCACTTACTGTCCAAGTGGGGTAGGCAGTTGACACCCGATCGCATCCAGTTAATAGCGAGTCTTCCTCAGCCCAAGACACAGAAGGAGGTACGTGCTTTTATCGGCCTTACTTCTTATTGCAGACAATGGATTCCTCAGTATGCATTTCTAGCCAAGCCACTGATACAGTTAACGATACAGGAGGCAGCCGTATCGACTGTCCTCCCTTGGACATCTGAACATACACTTAGTTTCAATGAGTTAAAGAAAGCTTTATGCCAAGCTCCTGTTCTAGCTACACCGAACTACAGTAAGCCTTTTACACTTTTTGTCACAGAACGCGATGGCACAGCATTATCTGTTCTCACACAAGATCAAGCAGGACAATACAAGCCCTGTGCTTATTTTTCGAGCACATTAGATCCAGTAGCCCAGGCTCTGCCTGCGTGCCTCAAGTCAGTTGCAGCCACAGCACTAGCTATCAGACAAAGTGATTCCATAGTATTAGGACATTCCTTGACAGTACAAGTACCACATTCCGTGGAAGTTCTTTTAAACCGAACACAGACTCAGCACTTGACAATTGCACGTTTGACAGGTTATGAACTGACACTATTCCAGCCACACATAGAAATCAGACGCTGCAACGTTCTAAATCCTGCTACACTGTTACCGTCAGTTACTTCGAATCCTGCCACACATGATTGTGTGGAAGTTGTTAACACTATGACTAAGCCAAGACAAGATCTGACAGATATTCCATTGCCAGATCCCGACCTGACACTTTATGTGGATGGTTCATGTATGAGAACAAGTACAGGAGAACTAGTAGCCGCGTATGCAGTGACTACTGACACTGAAGTTATTGAAACACACCGTATTGACACCCTGTCTGCCCAAGCAGCAGAGCTAGTTGCTCTGACCCAAGCCTGCATACATGCCAAGAACCTGAAAGTTAATATTTACACAGATTCACGCTACGCATTCGGAGTTGTACACGACTTTGGAGTGCTCTGGCAGGAGAGAGGTTTCATGACTTCTCATGGAACCAAGATTCAGCATGGTCTCCTCATTCAAGCTCTGTTAGATGCAATACATTTACCGACATCTATCGCTATCATGAAATGCAAAGCACATACGAAAGTTACAGACATTATTTCTCAAGGTAATGATCTAGCAGATCGAACAGCCAAGCTTACAGCACAGACACCAGACATACCAGTTAACAAGACACAGACATCCACTCCAGAACAGACTACTTGTATGACAGTTAAGGACCCTACACAAGATGTCATAGACATCCAGTTACATGCTACTCCTGAAGAAACCAAGAAATGGTCCGAACAAGGAGGGGTCCAGACAGATCAGGGATGGTTGACGAAGGGTAGAGCCACATGGTTTCTCCCCGACTCTATGGTTCAAGTCATTATCAATACCGCACATAGTCCAGCACATTTAGGAGAAAAAGCCATGTTAGACAGTATCCAGAACATTTGGTTTAACAAGCATTTACGAGCTGCAGCCAAGCAGAAAGTCCGTACCTGTATGATATGTTGCCAGTTCAATCCAGGTAAAAGTGTCCCGGTGGAACAAGGTGGATTCCAGCCCCCTGACCACCCTTTTGAAGTCCTCCAGATGGATTATATTCAGATGGAGCGATGTCGAGGTTTCAAATATGTCCTTGTAGTTGTATGCGCTTTGTCCAGGTGGACAGAAGCATATCCAGTCCCAGATTACACAGCCGCGACCACTGCCAAGCAGTTGGTTCGTGAATTCTTCCCCCGTTATGGACTCCCAAGGGTCGTGTATTCTGATAACGGCCAGCCATTCTCATCTGAGCTCATGAAGCACGTTTCCCTTTTGTTAGGGTACCAGTGGAAGTTCCATTGTGTACGCCATCCAGAAGCAGCCGGTCTCGTAGAGAGACATAATCAAACCTTGAAAATCCGTATTGCTAAAATCTGTCAAGAAAAAGGTGTAGACTGGTTAGTTGCCCTGCCAGTCGCTCTGTTCTATATGCGCATGGTCGCACATTCCAGGTCAGGCCTGTCCCCTTATGAGGTCGTATTCGGCCGCCCCCCAAATATGTGGGGTACACCTAGACCCCGAAGTATTACAGATGTTTCCAGTAATATGCTGACAGATTACCTAGCTTCCTTGATGTCTGCCCTACACTCTTGTCGTTCACAGGTTGCCGCCGCATTTCCAGACAATACCGAGGTGAAACCGCATGAAATCGTTCCAGGAAGCTTGGTTCTCGTCCGGAATTTTGATCGTTCAAGTCTGCTGGAGCCTCGCTGGAAGGAGCCGAAGTTAGTCCTTTTAACCACCCGTACTGCCGTCAAGTTGGAAGGCAGGAAGGGGTGGGTCCATCTGTCTCACGTCAAGAAATTTCACGGACTAAGACCTAAAACTTTAAATAACATTTCTACAGACACTTTTATCAAGGACTGTCCCGCAAATGACATTGATACCAAGCCTCCCCTGTTAGAGGAAACTCCGCAGCAGGAGTATAAAAAGAAGTTACGGTCTAGTAAAATAAGTCAGCCAGTTTAATTGTCTAAGTCCTCCCCTAGGTGAAACGGTTAGACAGGTATCTGACATGTATGAAATAGACCCCCATAGTGAGAGAGTTAGTCAAAACTCAATCCGATGTATCGTTTTTCTAAGTTTTATATTGTTTCTCAGCTTAATAGTTACCTGCACGAGTTATGCATTTCATTTATGTTTTCCAATTTCTCATGTTAATAAGTTTTCTAATGCTACAGTAGAGCACACGTTTAGTGACCTGCCTCCTCACGAACTATCCTATCGTCTTGCTATGCGCAACAATTCATTCATCCGTATGCTACATTATTCACACCAGACCAGCAATGCCACTAATTGTTGGGTGTGTGGTCGACTCCCCCCTTTCCAGACACCGAAGGGAGTTCTGCCACTGTTTCCTTATCCATTTTCACATAACGGTTCATGTGGAGCATGGTCCACGTTAACGTCATCCTCAAATGATATGTCCTTCCTTAATAGTACATGTTTTCCAGACAAGCAAGGTCTTCCCCACAGAACAGGGTTAGATCTAGAAAATGAAGTTTATAATTTGGGTAATTATTCTTCGAATTTTATGGTCCTGAATGTTCAGTCTGATCCTACTCCAGACTTACCTGCTATTTCAGTATTACCAGTCAAAGGCGAATTATGTGTCAGAAATAATGGTTCCGTACATGTAGGACATAGTGATTGTACTACTATTGTCAAGTATAGTGACAGTGGGAAATCTATTTTCAAAGCTTCACGTCATTCTTATTTTGTTTGTGGTCAGACCGCATATGTTCGTCTGCCCCTCGATTGGGAGGGAACCTGTTACATTGCCTTCCTACTGCCACCAGTTTTCCTAGCCCCATCTGATTATCACAGAAACACACATCTAGTACACATTAGACATAGAAGGGAGATCGAGTCCCCAATTGTCGATCAAACTGAAACTGCTCTAGAACAGTATACAGATTTCAATAGAGGTTTCTTTTTCTTTATAGGACCTATCCAGAATAGTAAGTTAATACGTAGATTGACCAGAACCCTCGAAGCAGTAGTGAATGAGACTGCCTCTGCTCTAGGTAACTTAACCGAAGAGCAATCTGCTATGAGATTTGTCGTGCTCCAAAATCGTCTCGTTCTTGACGTCATACTGGCCGATAGAGGAGGAGCATGTAGAGTCATCGGATCTAGTTGCTGCATTTTCATTCCTAATAACGCGCCGTCTGTTTATTCAGCTATAACCAGACTTCATAAAATTGCCCATCAGTTACACCAAAATCCAGGCACCTGGACATGGTCCGGTTGGTTCTGGAGTATAATTTCTGCCTGGGGATGGAAAGTATTGTCATTTCTAGGTATTGCAGTAGCGATCATTACTGTATTATTGGTCATTTAATATTCCTCAACACGCACTACATGTAGAATAATGCATGCACCAGTCTTAGAGTCTGTTAGCCTTTACCCCGATAACTTTTGGATTCTATCAACATGTTCTCTAAACATCAGATACTAGATAGTGTTTAGGTACATGTCGCTCTGACTTTCCAGACTTCAGTCTCTCCTCCTAGCGCAGAAGTCATAGCCCCCAGCTTCTCCCTAGTAACACGTCATTGTTAGTTTGCGCGCACCACTAGGTTAGAGGTCCCGGCTCCTTAGGTAGTCCCCTCCATGTTTCCGCCCCATTTATGACATATTCTGTTACGTTTACATCACATGTCTATGTTCACGCCTCTTGTTACACCCACTTTCACCCTTATCTTTCGCGACTGTTACAGGCCCCACCCACTGTTCCGCCTATTGTATGTACTGTAATGCAATTGTTTTAGTATATATACTTGTGTATTGTTATTAAAAGCTAGCGCGCTCATTCCAGATCCTGCCCGACAGCTGTCGGGGCCCCCTGCTAGCTAGCTGCCATCCTATTCCTGTGCAGGTTGTCCTGTTCCTGTCCTTTATGCTGTATTAAACCTGCAAACTCCTACTACCTCGAATCTTGACTCTTATTTATTGAGCTATCTGTTATTGTTATATCCAGTCAAGAATAGAGGTATTATTTATTTATTTACCACAGGATGGTTGTCCTTTTGAGCCTGTAGTGGGCAAAGACATTCTCTGACGTTAAGTCTCTGAGGCTGGAGCATTTTCGAAAGGTCCACTGTCTTATTCTGTGCTGCCTCGGTGGTAGTCCGGGGGGGATGGTACTGGGGGTGGAGGTAGTCCTGGAAGTGGTGTGGTGGGTGTTGTTGCCCTCTTGGGTCTCCAAGCTGCATGATTAGTAGCTGCACGACATCTGTTGGTCTTCAGATGTGGCTCTGGACTGGGCTCCCTTTCTACTGCAGGTTTTCCTCCTACTTAAGACCAGAAAAAGCAGGTATTAGGTCCCTGCTGCTAACGTGCCTCATCACCTGTTTTTGGACTGCATTGCCAATCTGGCTGGTTGTTTAGAATATCAAGAAGTAGCCTTATTGTGGGGTTTTGCATGGGAAGATCTACTCTACATATGATTAGCGTTAGTTGTCACTGTCAGCCTTGGCGATGTTTTTAGTGGCAGCTATCGCAGTTAAACTGATGATGTTGGCTGTTAGTGCAGGCTTGTGAATAGGGCGATAAATCTATCGCCACTTTTGTAGCGGAAAAGTGCTTGTAAATTGGCGATGAGTCCTAGAGAATATGTCTCTCAGGGTTTGAAAATCACTGTGAGCATGCTGTGTTTGTGGGGCTTGTGGCATAAGTCATGCATACAATGCACACTCACACACTCCTGCAAGCAATCTAGGATTGTGAATTGAAGTGTATATCACAAACAGGACGAATAGTTACAGTTGTGATGTCAATGCTTGGAAAGGAGGACCAGGCCTCTAATGAACTAGTAATACGGTTACCATTATAGTGCAGTCAAAGATGGAAATAGGGCCACAGATATCTCAGTCTTGTATTAATATGTTAATGAGGTCATTGTCTGGGTGATGTGCATCCTTCAGGGCCTATCACAGTCTTGAAAGGTTATATAGTCTATGTAGTAAACAACAAAGAATGTGTAATGTGTGTGTGTTGGACTTGTAAAGCGCACAGCTGCCCGTAAGCGTCCCGGCGCTTGCTTAGGGAACTCGTCCTGGTATTCCCCTGTGAGAAACCCCGGCAGGGTGTCCACAAGGTGAAAGCCAGGCATCCCGCCGCGAGGGGCCGTAGTGGAGATTAAGCAAGCTATTGCCCAGAGTCGCAGAGTGTGACCCCGTGAGTTGAGTAGGCACCAGAGCGAGAATTGTCGAGTCTGTGGATTTTTTGAGCCCGAGACCTAACGAGGCGGGGAATCGAACCCTGGTCCACGCTCGATCTCAGCTTCCGGGTCTGCCGCCTCTAACCACTGAGCCACGCTTCTCCACAATGGCTCCCGAATGGCTGGCTAACATTCATATGAACACTTGTTCATACCCAGCACTCCAATGTCTTTTCACACACTATTCACTCATGGGGTTTTTCTGATTCCACAATACATAAGGGGTGCGCACAATATATAGGGAGCACAGTTTTTTGGTGCCATGTTTTTGTGTACATTTTGCGGTCTGCATGAAGAGTAAGGGGGGGTGAAATATTAAATTCCACGCGTGGAATTGGCAAGATTTTGGCCACTCTGCATTACTCCTTAAAGTGGATTTTCCCCACATTCTGCCACTCACAACGTGGAGGACTTTTTCTCCTGTGATGCTCCCAAATATGCTAACTAGTGAGCAAGATTTGGCATCAACTAGAGCAATTTTCTAACATGAGTGGTCGCCGATGTTTACTAGCGGTTGTTGTCAGAGGGCTGCCACTTGAGTACATTCGCACCCCATGAAGAGGCAGCCACAAATTCTCTACTTGTCTACAGTAACTGGCATCCTGGATGACGAGTAACTGTTTAAAACTTAATGGACATAAGATAGAGGTACTAGTGGTGGGAAAAGCTCCCTCGATATGGTCCTCTTCTTGATGGCCACCGACCCCGGGCCCTACTTCATCCCCCAGCGATCAGTTTAAAAACGTAGGGATGTGGCTGGATACCAAGCTCTTGCTTGATAATCGCACCTGATTGGTGGCCAGGAAGTGTTTTTGAGTAATGAGAGGGCTTCGGAAGACGTTAGATGTACTTCCTGTGGCAGCCAGAAAAACCCTGGTCCATGAGCTAGTGACTTCACACCTACACAACGGAAATGTTCGGTACCTGGGAGCAAGTAGCATGTGTCTGAAGAGACTTCAAGGAATTCAAAACGCGGCGGCCCGCCTTGTGCTGATGCTGCCCAGGAGAGCTTTCTCTAAGAATGCCCTTGCGACCCTTCACTGACTCCGTATTAAGGAGAAAATCCTCTTTAAGGCCCTGTGTGTCACTCACCGAATTCTGCAGGGATAAGGACAACCTAGGACAACCTACTATAACCGTATACTCCAACCCGGCATCTGAGATCCCGGGGGATGGGACAGGTGAAAATTACGACTATTTACCGAGCAAGAATGGGTGGCCGATCATTCCGATATCTGGTGGCTAAGAACTGGAATTCCCTCCCCCTCAACCTCTGGATGGAACCATGCTGTTCCGCTCATAGGTTCCTCTCTAAGATGGTTACAATACTGCGACAAACAAGTCTTTATTAGCCGCAGCATGGGGACACACTAGTAAGTGTAGCCATGTGCTTTATAAACCTATTATTAATATTTGAGTAGATTTGCTGCCACTTGAGTAGATTTCTACTGCAGCGGCAGGGAAATTCGAATGGCAGCATGCTCTGCACAACACATGGTGTTATTCGTGCTGGTTTTAATTGCTGTTCATGCAACTGGCACTAATTTGTGGTGCAAGCCCCATAGTTTCGAGCCATTGGCAGAATTCAATAGAATAGAGTTTTTCTTTACCTTCCTGGAGGTCCGTGGAATGAAACTCTCTGAGTTCCGAACCACCCCTAGTGAAAAACTTGTGGAAAGAGGAGGCATAACTCTGTTTCCTTACCTCGTCAAACTTCCCCATAGGTATGACTTTAATTTGCTTTGCAACCCAGTGATTTATCTTTAAATTTAGCAGTTTATAAACGTGGCATTTGGTGAACGTACAAGACATTAAACCTTCCATACATCGTTAGCAAGGGAATAACGGGCGGTTAAACAAGGTCAGTGGACAGAGTGTGAATATGAGGAAACGTGTGTTCTTCATCCATATCTTTTTCTTATAATCACTGCCCATTTTATGCAAAATATAAATTAGGCACTACAGGTGCAATATTATTTGTAATGGGAAACATCCTTTACAACGCACTTTTTACCACGCAGTGCCTTTACGACGCAACTTTTACAACACAAACCATTACAACGCATTGCGCTGGGGGGCGCTCTAGGATAGGGAATAGATTTAATTTACTATCCAACACCTTCCCTACTATCCACGGGGACTGGAGTTGGAATAGTAGATTAAACTATTCACTATCCAGCACCCCAAAGCGTTATGCGTTGTAAAGGCATGCGTGGTAAAAGCATGCGTTGTAATGTCATACATCCATTTGTAATGTAGAACTTATTGTGAATCAATGATCTTTTAAAAGTTGGTCTGATAAGTGTGCACTCACCCCCCAGGATACCTATTCTGGCTGTCGCATCTCCTTGCAAGTGAAGAAATGCCAAACCAGACCCCAGGTGTGCACAAATGCAGCACCTTGTTCCTTCGGGATCAGTGACTGACCGAGGCTGTTAAACACAAAAGTATTTTGTATGGCATAGTCCCCCTATGAATAGGGTCACTTTTAAACCCTGCTTAAAAATGTGGGCTTAACGATAAATTGACTTTTAAACCCTGTTTATACATGTGAGACAGAGTCTAAGCCGAAACGTTATTTTTTGATTACTCTTCTTGTCCCTAAATGCAAGTTATTGCAAACTTGCTTTTATAGAAACATATGTTATGTTCTGTTAAATGTATTTATTAAGCACACGTACACCAAGCGGTTTCATGGCACTGAAAGTAAAGGGGATGCAGCATCGACAGGATAGTTAGGTTACTCATATGTCTGGGAAAACAGCCAGGTCTTAAGCTGTTTACTAAACTGTGCATAAGGGGTCACAGACCTAAATTCTGGAGGTAGTGAGTTCCAGAATTGCAGGGCCAAGACCACAAATCTGAGCCCCCCCCATGATTTTTGCTTTTAAATGAGGGAGTGGTCAATAGGCTCAGATTGGAATAACGCAAATCCCAGGAAGGGATATAGTGCTGGATTCTTGAGGAAATGAATGCTGGGCTATTTCCGGCAAGGGCTTTAAAGATGGTACATCCAGCTTAAAGGCAGAGCTCTTAGCCACCGGAAGCCAATGTAAACTCTTCATCATAGAAATAACATGATGTCGTCTAGGCTGACAGAAGAATAACCTGGCAGCTTGGTTTGCCCCAACTGCAAGCAATGTAATTGGTATGCTGGGATGCCAACGTATAAAGAATTGGTGTAATCAAGACGAGAGATTACCAAAGCTAGAGTGACCAAAGTCAAGGCCTCAGTGGTCAGGAATCTACTGATCTTCTGGATTCTTCGCATATGGAAAAAGGAAGCAGAGACCACTGAGCCAATCTGAGCTTTTATGGACAGATCATTCCTAATCATAATCCCCAAGCTCTTAACAGAGCCTGCTGGAAGTGGAGGGGTACCCAGCACTGGTGGCCAAAATTCGGATTCCACAGGTTTACTGGTCCTCCTGTAAGAATGAGTTCAGTTTTATCAGGATTTAGTTTCAATTGATTGTCATTCATCCAATCAATGATAAAACTCAAGATAGACTGGAAATTAGAAATCGAAGAAATGGAAGAAATAATATCAGACACAAACTGTAGATCATCCGCATAGTTAAAGGTTTTGACAATTCTTTCGCGCAGAGGCCATATTCGCCCCTTCGCCCCTTCTTTTTAACGTGTACCTATTACCTTTGTAATAGGTACACGTTAAAAAGAAGGGGCGAAAGGGTAGACCCCTGGGGCACCCCACAGGTTAACTTACATTTTCGAGAAGAGAAATTGGCAAGGCAAACTGCTTGAAATTGGGTACTAAGAAAGGAGATCCACTTCAACGCCAGACCCAGGATCCCAGTATTGCTAACATGGTCGATCAGGAGACCATGTTCAACTATGTCAAAAGCAGCTGACAAATCCAGGAGTAACAGGGCCTGGGTGAGGCCCTTGTCGGCCCCCTTCTAAGCTCATCCATGACTGCAAGGATTACTGACTCTGTTGAGTGTGCAGGTCTAAATCCTGCCTGAGGAGAGACAAGGAAGTAGTAGGGTTTGCACAGTTCTAAATATTGATTCCTAAATATTGACCTACAGAAATATCGAGTTGGAAATATCGAAGGTACAGAATATTGATGTCAAGAATATCGTTGGACAGAATATCGACCCTAAGGTAAGTTATATTGAATTTTTTTTATATTGGTGTAAGTAATATCGAAGTTAGTAATATCGATATCAAATATATCGATGTTACTAATCTCGATGTTACTAACACCGATATTTGTATTATTGTTATGTATTTTATTATGTATTCAATATGTATGTGTTATATGTTTTTTGTTATGTATTTTACTTGTTTTAAATGATATGTGTACTATTTGTATATATTAATAATGTTAATTTTAAGTCAATTTTATGTTTTAGGTTGGAGGCGGGTTATGGGTTTATAGGGGAATAGGGTGGAAAGTAATTTAATTATACTAAATTAATTATAATTTTTTAGAAATTATAAATTAATTTTTGCTTTTATGATCTGTAGCGGGTTGGGGGTTATAGGGGAATTGGGTGGGAAGTAATTTATTTATAATTAAGTAAACATTTATTTGTATTTATTGGTATTGATAATTATTTTATTTTTAATTAATTATTAACTGGCAAATATTTGTTTTAATTGGTAATGCAAATTTGTAATTGGTAATTAATGTCTGTAATTGGTAATGCATTATTTTTAATTGGTAATTAATTTTCTTAAATGGCAATTCATATTTTTAATCGGTAATTAATTTGTATTAATTGGAAGTTATTTTTTATTAATTGGTAATTAATGTTTCATAAAAAGTATTGTTTGGTATACAAATGATTATATTGTTTAATATGTTTAATTGTTAATCATTTTTTAATAATTAATATGTGGTTTTTTATGCAAAATATGTTATTGTTCAATATTTATTATTTGGTAACTAATATTTATTAATTCGTATTTATTGATATTTATTGATAATGTATTGTTAAATAATTATTTAATTGTGATTATATTTTTAATAATTATTAATGGGTATTTGTAAATGATTTAGAGTTATTTAAAAAATGTAATTATTAATTATGTTAAATACAACAATTATTTATAAGTATGTTATATTTAACTTCTATGCTATCCAACGCTTTCCCTACTGTTACACTCTCTGGAGTAGGAATAGTTATATTTACCCCAACGCTATCCAACGCTTTCCCTACTGTTGCACTCTCTGGAGTGGGAATAGTCATTTTTACCCCTACACTATCCAACGCTTTCCCTACTGTTGCACTCTCTGGAGAGGGAATAGTAATTTTTACCCCTACACTATCTAACTCTTTCCCTACTGTTGCACTAACTGCAGTGGGAATGGTAATTTTTACCACCCCGGTATCCAACGCTTTCCCTACTGTTGCACTCTCTGGAGTGGCAATAGTAAGTTTTACTCCTACGCTATCCAACACTTTCCCTCCTGTTGCACTCTCTGTAGTGGGAATAGTCATTTTTACCCCTACGTTATCCAACGCTTTCCCTACTGTTGCGCTCTCTGGGGTTGGAATAGTAATATTTACCCCTATGCTATCCCACTCTTTTCCTACTGTTGCATTCTCTGGAGTGGGAATACTCATTTTTACCCTTACGCTATCCAACGCTTTTCCTACTGTTGCACTCTCTGGAGTGGGAATAGTAATTTTTACCCCTACATTATCCAACACTTTACCTACTGTTGCATTTTCTGGAGTGGGAATAGTAATTTTAAGTCCTACGCTATCCAATGTTTTCATTACTGTAGTTTTTTTTGGACTTCGAATAGTAGTTATATTTATTTAGCTATTTAATATTTTTTGTATTATTTTAGATAATGTAGTATATAATTAATTTAAAAAATATATTGAAAGTGTATTACATTTTTTAAATGTATTAAACATAATTATTTACTTCTTATTTAAGTTAATTTTTTATGTGTGTAGATGTATTTGTACTTTATAATATTTTTAAATATTAATAAAATATTAAAATAATTATTACAACTTAATATTAAGTAAGTATATATTATATATTTTATGTATATGTTTAATTAATGTTTTAATAATATATATGTATTTATTAATTTTAAACATTATTTAATATTTTTAACTATGTTTATTTTATTTATAAGTATTATTTGCTTTATTTTACAATTTTTTTTAACAGAAAAAACACGATATTTTTAATTATGATATTTTTAGCATTGATACTTTGGTTTCGATATTTTTGTACTTACATTGTTGTAGATAGGATGTTGATATTCTTGCCTTCGACATTCCTGCATCGATATTTCTGTAGGTCGATATTTTGTAGGTCGATATTCTGTCAATGATTCCATTTGCTACATGAACTTCTAACATTTTTCCTAAATAAGGAAGCAAAGAAATGGGGCAGTAATTACTGAGAACCAGAGGGTCAGAGTTTGGCTTCTTCGAGATCGGGCCAATTTCAATGCTTTTAAAGGTGTTGGGAACAATGCCAAGTTTAAGGGAAATGTTAAGGAGTGAAAGGGGAGGTTCCAGACAGATGAGGTAGGCTTCACGTAAAATATGAGGAGGACAGGAATCAGTGGTGGAACGGGAATCCACTTTTTTAGAAGAAGTCTTCCCTTGAAATTGGGGGAATTTGATCAAATAGAAGTGGGTTTTTACATATACACTGGGTATCTGAATAAAAATTCTCTGATAGGTTTTAAAACAAACTAGTCCACGACACATACAATACCAGCATTAGCTATTTTGACAAAAAAGCACTAAAGTTTGACATCTTTATTATGTTCACTATATAGGGCTGATCATTTGGCACAGAAAATATAATTCATTTACTATACAGCAACATTTTCATCATTCTATCACTTATTCAAAGGGACTCCAGAGACAACTTAAAAGACTGTAGAATTATAACCTGGCAATCATCCTCAGTTTAATTTAGCCAAACACCAACATAATGGCATTTTATACTCTTGAAACTTGTTTTGAATGGACAGCTTATTCTCCATTTTTAGGATATATACTTAATAATACATTGTCTACGATTACTCATACTTTCAAAAGGACGACTAGATGCACAGACCTTAAGAACAAAATCAAGCATTTTGTTGGGATATATATGGGATATGTGCAGGCTCCAATCTTGACTGGTACAAATATAATATAGTAGTGTGCAGCTCACTTGCTTGTTTCTGAAAACAATTATATTTATGTTAAATATAAAACATATATTGATGTTAAATATACAAGCATAATATGTCTCAGGTGTCTTTTTAACCTAGATCTTCCCCACAGAAGACTATATCTAAAATTTGGACTGGTCCTGCTTGCATATGATTTTATCTTACAGAAATTAAAAGACAAGAGGCATTAGGCAAAACATGAACAAATTATTATAATTAAATGCTTTGGCCGGGAGAGTATCAACACAGGATCTCAACACTCCCCCCTCTAGTTTTCATGTGTGTCGATTTTCAACGACATCATTTTCCTTATACTTCATGACAGTCACATCATCTGAAATGGTGTGTGTTTCTGTGGTGTCTGTTATTCCTTCCTTAGCTATTTGCATACTGCCTAGTTTGTGGACTGCATTTTTACAGCAGGAACCCCCCCACCTGTATGAAACCACACAGTACAACCATGAAAACAGAATACAGCGATATGCACTGCCTGGTCACACATGGGGGCACCAGACGAAGAGACTATGAAACCAGTCCAGCTCAAAGGCACACCACTTCTCCTTCATGTCAGTTTGTAGATGATGCATTGCTGGATTGCAAGAGTCATGGTCCCATTATCCATGTTGTTTTTCAGGGATAAAATTGAAACAGGAAGCACCAATCTTGGCACACACCCCTCCCTCCGTCATGGTCATCAAGTCCAACACATATCCATTTTGCATCACCATGAGGCCTACGGCTCCCAGTTATATCCTGATAGTATTAAGGCTGAGCACAGTTTCATGAATTCTTTTAACAGCACCCACTGGTAATTTGTAACCAATGGGCATTGGTTGTGTTTAAACGGTGAATAACAGTATGACCCTCCTGAATTGACTTGAGTTTCTGTGGTGAACAAATTGAATTCTTCCAGGATGTCTTTGAATGAGCCCAACCAACATAATCATCAATTATTCTTCAGATCTGATGCAACAGAGTTGTTTTCTTCTGTAGCGGATGTTGGAACAACTCAGATAGCTCTTCTACAGGGATGAACAGGGTTGTTGTGTGTATGGTTATATGGCTGCAGAGGCCCCACCATCCATGAATGAGTTGGGCATAGGGAAAGTCACTACAACTCTAGTAAAAATCCATTAGGATGAAGATGCCCATTTGCAGTTCTGGTATGTGAAATTCCATACTGAGGATCTAATTGAACTTAAAAAGGACAGCCTCAAATACTTTAAGAGCCAAATACTTTAAGATCCAACTGGGGCTACAGACAGATTTCAGGGGACTCTTTTGCACTGTGGAGAAGTAATTTTGCTAACTCTAAGAATCTCTTTACATAGTCTTGGGGCCAAACATTATCGTTACCTTCAGTGCCACATCTGTGTGTCTGTTTGAATGTTGCCAGGTTCAGTAAGAAGGTACAGTGCTGTGTTTGGCCTCATACATGGAGATATTTACTACTGCTTTATTTGGTTCTACTCTACTGGGTTGTATCTTTACTCTAATCCTTCAGAGATACAGATGCATGATACATTTGGCTTGCTCTAGGACTATTTCTTAGGATAAGCAGAGTTTGTCTACACCTATGGTGTGGAGTATCATTGAGCATATGTAACATGAACTGTTCTTGGCTCATACACCCACGGTGGTCATGTGTTGATACCATGTGTTGTGTAGGAGCGCTGTGTGTTGTGCATGTGGAATGCTAGTATTGGGTTTAGTGTACATGATGTGTAAGAGGTCTTTATTATTCTTACTGTATATGCCTAATCGTTATCTACAGGAAGGATAACTCATTTAGTATAGGCCAAATATTTCTTCAATCTATCACAACTCACAGGGCCTCAGGAAACAACCAAAAAAACTGTATTATTATAACGCATGAATCATTTCCAGGTTAATTTAGCCAGACAGCAAGAAAATGAGATTTCTTGAATCTTGTTTTGAATGGGCATCTGATGTCCATGTTTAGAGGTTATACTTGATAATAAATGGACTAGACCTTTTAATAACAACTTTAAACATGTTGTGGAGAAATATACAGGACGTATGCATGGCCCAACCTTGAGTGATGCTAAAATAATATGTTAGAAAGCAGCTCACTTGTTTTTTTCTGAAAACAATTATATTGATGTTAGACAAAACTGTATTATATGCCTAAGTGTCTTTTTTAACTTAGATCTTCCTCACTCTGGACTTTGGGGCTAATTATGAGTATGAGTCCAACCGCCCAATTTGGATCGTGGCGGTGGGATACCGACAAGACCCTTGCATGACAGACACCTCCGTCTGGAACTCTGGTCCCACTGGGGCAGTGGTTGCCAAAGTGGCAGCCTATGACTGCAGTACTGATGCCAGCAGTGAACTTTCTGAATAAACTGAACTGAACTGGACTGAGTTCAATAGTAGGGCAAGTGTTCGATAGCGGAGGGGTAAAAATTGCTATTCTAACTCCAGTGAGTGCAACAGTAGGGAAAGTGTTGGATCATAGAGGGATAACAATTAGCATTCCCACTCCAGTCAGTTCTAATTGAAAAGAAACAATCAAAATATCACAACAAAAATTAACAAAATAAAAAAATATATATATATGGTTATGTAAAAAAATGTAAATACAAATATATTTCATATTAAAAACTAAAAATGAATGACAAAGTATTATAATATTAAATACATATGACAAATACCTATTCATATTATGTTTGATAAAATAAAAACATAATTTTCAAACATAATACATATTTTAATTAGAAATTCTTTAGAAATAAAAACACTATTTATTACATTCATTTCTTTTTTTATTTCATACCTTACAACAACATATAATTCACAACCTGCATCAAATAAAAAAACTGCACTTCCATATTTAATGTAATTATCATTTAAAGAAATATTATTAATTTAAAAAAAAAATTAAAACCCATACAAATGACTTAACTTCCCACCCTTTACCCCTATAATGCCCACAATAAAAATTATTCAGAAACTAAAACATTAATTATTATATACATTTATTTTTTCTTTCATATTCTATAACACAAAACAAGTAAATAAAAAAACTGTAGTTCCAAAATTACGAATTAAAGAAATATTATTAATTAAAAGACATAAAATTCAATTAACTTTCCACCGTGTACCCATATAATCCCCACAACCCACAGCTAAAGTTAAACAGTAAATAAATGAATTACACAATTAAAATGTATTTCCAATTAACAAAATTAATAGCATTTAACAACTAATTATAATGTAGGCAAAATTAATTTGCTCACCACCCTTTATCACTATAAAAACAAAACCCACACAAAAAATATTCAATTATGCTAATTAATTATCAATTAATTAATGATATTAATGAAAAAATATTTATTAATTAACTAAACATAAATTACTTCCCACCCTTTAACCTTATAAACCCCACAACCCACACCTAAAATTAATTACATAATTTCCATATTTAATTTTCAATTAATTCATTAAAAATAATTTCTAATAATGGATTCAAAATAAATTACTTCCCCGTTAACCTCTATAAACCCCGCAACCCACAACTAAAATAATTACATAACTAAAATAATTAATTACCAATCAATTCATTATTATTAATCAACAACCAATTAATAAAACAACGAATAACACATTACTTCCCACTATTAACACTATAAAATCTCAATTACATAAATATTACTCAATTAAAAAAAATAATGAATGTATTATAATTAAATCACTTCCCACCCTATTCCCCTATAACTCACAACCCGCTGCAGAACCAAAAAATGCAAAATGTAATTAAAATAAAGTTGATCACTACACCACATTTAAAATATATACTAAAATACATAACACTAATTAAAAAATCGATTTTATATTGGTTAAAACATTATTTTTTACCTTAAAATCGATATTGTTGACAACGATAATCTTGCTGTCGATATTTCTCTGTCACAATATTTACAACCCAATATTTGTGTAGGTCGACGTTTCCAACTCGATATTTTGTCTAAAAAACATTTAGAACATTTCTAATATGCATGTCCTCAATTAGATACCTTACTAGGGCTGAATGTGGTGTACACTACACAACACTAATTTCTGCTATTTAAGGGCTCAGGAAAATTAACATTCCACACAATACTAGTGCTGTGGAAGATGCCACCTCCTGATAGATTTGCAGCACCCTTAGGGGTCGATTCCAATGTCGCTAAACATCCCTTCCCAATGCTATTTGTAGGCTTACCTTACGATCGACTCGGATCCGGAGCTTTGTTCTACAAACGAGCAAGTACGATGCGTATTACAGACACATTTCTGGCCGATCATCCGCTTCGATTTGTGCTCTGTCAGTGGAGAACAGGCTCAGGAAACACTGAGTTCGAGTCGTACAGATGATTTTCACAAGCAGTATCTGGACACGCAAGTACGATGCGTATTTTCTATGCGTCGTACAGGGCTCCACATCCAGCTCCTCACAGCATTCAGACGAGGCGCATTTTAGCTCTGAATCACACCAGAACAGGTTCAACGGGGATGAGACGGAGTCTGTCGCATCGTGTATGTGCATGGCTGCGTAGATTCGTTCATGTACGTGTCTATTGGGCTCTGTTAATGCTGGATTATGTGGCATCTTTTGCGTCTGAGTCAGTCGTGTCGTGTTATGCCTGGCGACATGGAGTCGTTCGCGTACGAGTCTATCGCGTCTGGCTCCCTTCCTGCTGACTCGGACCTATAATATAATTTCCACCCAATTCGGTCGTAATTTTAAAGCATCGCATCGCACTCAGCTATTTGTAGGGCATGTGTACGGTTCGGTCGGAAAAAATGTTGGGTCTGTGTCGGGTTGAACGTTTTCTGGTCGAAATCGAAATCGACCCCTATATGTTACAAAAATGTGCATGCCAAACACTGGCCTCCCCCTAACATGCCCACACAGCAAGAATGGGTGACAGAACATTTCAGGTTGACAATGTGCAAATTGCAATGAAGATTCAATGCCTATTTACAAAGTTTGAGACGCTATGGAAATATGGTATGTTGATCCCATAGAGAACTTCATGGTCTGTCAACTCAAAACTTCTCCAACCTTAGTCATCCATCTCACTGCACAACAAACCTAGAAAGTAGGCTGTTCGTTTGGGCAAAAGGTAATAATGAGATATATTTTTCTTTTTATTATCATCATTTTTTTTACAGAGTTTTATACAGCGCAAACTTGACCTGAATCGACTATCAGAGTGCTTTACATAGCACCAGTTGCATTTCATGCGGACACATTCATTTTTGTCAGGCACGGGGGATTAAGTGATTTGCCCAGAATCACAGGATGTTCAACATCATTGCCGAGACTCAAACTCAGTTACCCAGATTGTAGGTCAACCGGCCCTAGCCATTAGGCCAACTCCTAAATATTTGATAGAAATAGTGGATTTGAATGACCATGCAGTCCATGGATGGGTTTGTATTTGGTAGAAACAACAGCTACATAGGTTATGGGGGTCACCGGTAGATACTGCTATTGTTGGTGGTGTATCTAATAAATGAAGACTGAACGACTTATATGGTTCAGACTGCATCAGGAAATGTCCATTGCCATGTTAAAAGTTATGGAAAATTTGTATGTGATTAGAAAGCGGGTGGAAATTAATATTTTTTTCCTAACTTGTATACTCTAACTACATCCATTATCTTCTTGCATCTGTATTCCTCTTCTTCTCACCTCCTTTGGAACCGTGTAATTGATTACTCTTTATTAACCTGTTTTGTGGGATGTAAGGAATGATAATCCGTGTATTTCCTGAATATAAAATGTACTATGATGTGACTTAATTATAACCTGTTATTTTGTAAAGAGAAAAATATAATTTACTGAAATAAAACAGCAGTGCACCTGGAACACCTTTATTACCTCTTTGCTTGTCTTCCTCTTCCCTGTCCTCACCTCAGCATTGATGCTCCTGTGGACATAACATTCATCAAGGGGACAACAGGATTAAAGACCACCTCAACAGGATATTCCCTCATTGAAACACATCCTCCAGATGGTATGGCAGCAGAGAGTGAGGGAATGTGATTTCTCAAAGGTAGATAGTTTTGCCACCAAGGAGAATGCTATTCTTCCCTATCCTTGTTTCTGCATATTAACACCATGACAGGAAGTATTGAGGATGGATGTTCTTTCTTTATCATGGAAATTGTTGTGTAGTTCCAGCAAATATATATATGATCTGTGCATTTAGACATCAAATACTGAGGGATTTGTGTCCAGACTGATTGCTGGCCCCCTGAAAGATATGTTAGCTGTTCCCATCGGCTGTATGATTCCTTTTCTTTTCCCCTGTATCGATTGTTATGTTGTTGTACCGGATCAGGCGCCGGTACGCCCCTTGGCTGGGGCAGCTGAGCGCCTTATAAAAGTTATTAACATAACATAACATAACATAGACCTGCTAGCTCACAGTGCCACTATAAGCCCCACAAAAATACCAAGGAGCAGATCTTTTCTGGCAACTAACGACCAGGACAACCCTGACCCTTTAGGGATCGTGGACACATTATAGTGCTTTTCAGTCAGTAACTCATTAGTTCTCAGAGAGATATACAGAATAAACATTGGAGACTTTTGATTAGGCATTTATTGAACCAGCGCAATTCTAGTGTAAAATACATGTGCTGCAACAACCATTAGGCAGAAAAAAACATATATGATTATAACCACCAACAGAGTAAATGAAAGGTAGAATTCGACCATGGTGCTAAAACAGTGAATATGTGCAGGCATATAGATACATGGCAGTAATTATGCGTACTCCCATAATGCTTATCCTGACTAGATGTACCTAAGTATACCTAGCATGCATGTGGGTGTATAGCTAAGAATCCCCCTAGGAAAGAGACAACCCATTACCTGGAATAAGACAGTAAAGGACCCTTTCTTGGTCTCATGTTGGACACCCTGTGAGGGATGTCAGACCACTGTGTGCTGGAGTGTCTGCATGCAGGGACTTCAGCGTTCATTGTCAGCATGGAAGAATGGAAGCTTTTTCTCATTTCTCTTACCCAGTGAAGAGGAGATGCTTATATACCCACACCCTACCCTCAGGGTCTTTTTATAGCTGTATCATTGTACTGTGAGAATGTCTGCCAAGGTTGACTATAGTGTTGACCCGTATACAGAGTTATTATGCAGAAGATGCTAATCCTGTTGTGATACTAAGAATCCTAATGCATATAAATGAGAGTAGTTTTTGGGAGAAATCCGCACATTTATTTGGCACCTAACTAGGTAAAAGGTCAGTGCCAGAACCGTCATGTAGCATAACCAAAGGGGATGATGGATGGAGTGTTGAACATTGCAAGCACTCACCCCAGCCCGATCTGCCAAGCCATGTCTCCCCTGGACCAGAAACAAACATCCTGGGACCGGTTTCTGGCTAATCAGCCAACATCAGCAAGCCTGGCTTGAATACAGTGGCAAAGAGATTAAGGGAGCCAAGTCTGGGCATATCCTGCCAACTTAGGGTGAACAAAGGAAAACCAAAGGGGATGATGGACGGAGTGTTGAACATTGCAAGCACTCACCCCCTGTCAACTGATCTGGGCTTAATCCATCATCATTCTTTATCTCACTCCACCACCCCCATATGCAAATCAGTCTGACCCTGTTCCTCATGGGAACAGTCAAGCTCTCCTGGCTGATGAGGTCTGTAAGCCTGAAACCGGTCCTAGGATGATTGTTTCCAGTCCAGGGAGGACCTGATTGGTAGTTCGGGCTGGACTGTTCCCATTGGGCGCAGGGTCAAGACTGATTTGCATATGGCTGGGTCAAAACTGGATTGGCATGGTGAATAAAAAAACGATGGATTTAGGCCCACATCTCTGAACTGGGGTGAACGTTCCACATTCTTCTGCATTCTGTCCATCAATTGTTCTGATCCTGATTGGCAGTCCGGGTTGGACTGTTCCCATTGGGCACAAGGTCAAGACTGAGTTGCAAATGGCAAGGTCCAAACTGGTATGACATGGTGAGCAACAATACAATGGATTTAGGCCCAGATAACTGTACTGGGGTGAATGTACGACATTGTTTTGCATTAATTCCGTCAATTGTTCTTTTAGCATTTGTCACCCCAAATGGGACGGGTATGCCCGGCCGTAGGTCCCGTGCTCTTCATGCCACTAGAGTCAAGCTATCCTGGCTGATAAGTGCTGAAACCAGTCCTAGTATGCTTGTTTCCAGTCCAGGGAAGTCCTAGCCTAGCCTACCAGTTTGTGCTGGACTGTTCCCATTGGGTGCAGGGTCAAGACTGATTTGCATATGGCTGGGTACAAACTGGAATGTCATGGTGAGCAAATAAACAATGGATGTAGGCCCACATTTCTGTACTGGGGTGCATGTACAACATTGTTCTGCATTCTGTCCATCAATTGTTCTTTTTGCAATCTACAGTTGATATCTAACTTTTCATGCCATGTGTGTATTTTCTCACAATATAGTATAGACTTATAGAAAACATAAATACAGCAATCAGGGATCAGAGAATGTCAATATGTTTTTATTGCAAAAAAAGAGAAGTAAGAATCAGCAAAACATGTGGCTGACCCTAGAAAGAATGGACATATTTTCTTTTGTACTGTCCTTCTCTAAATATATTCTGTCAAGACCAACCTTCTTGCCACACATAAAAAACAAGAAAACAGGACCTTTTCTGTCACAACACCCAACTCATTCATTTTATCATGCACATAGTCTGGGCTGGCTTGAACCCCATGTGATTCAAATTAAAATTCCCTTCTGTGCCAAATCTGTTGTCACCTCGTGCCCTCCCAACTACTACTGTTGACTGTCTAGTCACCATCCATCAATCTCAGAAGCCTTTTCTTCTTCAACTTAGGATCCCTCAAAGCAAGAGTATGACTCCTTTTAACATAATCAAAACATATTCCAGCCTTTGCTATGTGATAATTCATTTATCCATAAATGCATTCCATGGCTAGATCACCATAATCATTGTCTGAAGTCACACTGCAGCAATGAGTTCTCACTGCTATGCACAAACAAACTTCAAGCAGTATGCTTACTAAGTAGTGTGTCACTTCAAAGGACAGTGCCTATTCTGTCTACCTATGCGTCCACTTGGGTGTGAAAGCAGCCCATTCACTCCAACAGTAAGGTGCCTGGAGTTTCCTGAGAGAAATCTTTTTGTGTGAATGAGCAGCAAGCCTAGGCAAAATGGAGCATAGCATTGTATAAGGTTCAATGCAAGCATACAGGTCATGAGTGAGAAGGAAGGAAGATGTGTTCTAGGAGCATAAATCCACTGTTGATGCTTTATGATACAGTAGTCTTTATAGAGAAGTGTCTTCAATTATTTTCTAAATTGTAGAAGATATGGGATGTTCTTTTGGGGGTGATCTGGTGTCTCTCGCCATTTTGAAGGACATGTCATAGTAAGCACAGGTTAATCTTATGGTTATTTTTGCACCACAAGGCATGAGAACATCATTTTAATTAAAATTAACGTCATATGGCGCTTACCTTCAGGCACTACCTGAGCGTCTGTTTGGCCTTAGTAGTCTTCAATTTATATTCTGTCACAATGGCATTGTGTTATTGGTTAAAGGACGCTTAGAGTCTGCCAGATGACAAATATTTTCATGTGAACTTAACTTGAAATGTTATGTGTGAGAGGTAACTGATCGTATGAGTCTACTGTCCTCTGGTGTGCAATGTTTGTATTAGTTGAGATTCTCTACACAGCAATGACAGACATGGTTTGAATTTGATTATTCCACTGTCATTCTTCAAAATCCAAACGCTGTCCCCGTTTTATTTACTGTTCTGCAACAAATCTTTTCACACAGGTATGAAGAGAGAACTTGGTTTGAATGAAAAAAGAATATTAGGTATGTATATATGTGGGTTAAGAACTAGTACACTCTTTTCCAAGGAGTCTATCGGTTTACATCAAAACTCATAATGAATGTTCAGTCAGCATCTATAATACCATAACATTCTTCCCTAATAACATATCAATTCCAAGATCAGTCCTACTCATGTTCTATGAACTGGCATGAACGTTGCATACAATTTAATGTAAATACTTAAGGAAACAATTATAATACAAACACATTATGGTTCAGATAATAAACTGAAAAACATATTTAATGAAAGAACCAGCATTGGTTGAGGTTTCTGATAACATGAGACTGGACTTAGATAAGCATCAGTCAGTCATCCTTGTCCTGCTCAACCTGTCCGCCGCCTATGACACATTCTCCCACAGCATTTTAGAACATCGGCGCTGGGAGATAGGTGTCAGAGGAAATGCCCTTAAATGGTTCAAAAGTTACCTATCTGATTGTGTAATAACTGTCCAGATGGGCAATAGCATTTCACGTGAGAGAGCGGCCGAGATGGGAGTGCCACAGGGCTCTATTTTGAGCCCGAAATTTTTTAACCTGTACATGACCCCACTGGCTAAGGTGATCAGAGCCTATGGATTTGATTTCATATCTTATACAGATGACGTCAGATACTGATCACCTTAGGCCCTGGCCCCAGTTAAACTAAGCAGTCTTTCAAAAACATGTATGTCTCACGTTGACAGGTGGAAAAGATCCAACCACCTTCGATTGAATGGGGGTAAGTCAGAGATTATGCGCTTTGGCAAGGCTCAGGAACATTGGGCTCACAACTGGTTTCCATCCAATCTAGACCCCTGCCCAACTCCCAAGGAAATGGTTCGCAACCTTGGTTTTTAAATGGACAATTAAGTGTCCATCAAATGCCAAATAAATCATGTCATCAGCACTTCTTTTGGTGTGATGCGTAGCTTGTGGAAGGTTTTCAAATGGATTCCCATTGAGGCTAGGACACCATTAATCCAGGGATTCATCATTAACAGAATGGACTATGGAAATGCCCTATTGCTCTCAATCAATTAAAACCTTCTAAACAGGCCCCAAATTTTGCAGAAAACCGATGCTAGGCTAGTCCTAGACCTTCCGCACAGATCTTCATCTGCCCCCTGTTTAGGAGCTTTACACTGGCTTACAGTGAAAAAACAAATTATTTGCTTGACACTTAATCACATGTACGGAAATGGCCCGAGATACTGGTTGAAAAAACTATGTTGGTATCAGCCATGTAGCGGGCTCAGATCTAACAATGACTCACTGCTTACTCCCCTCAGAATCCACACCCCCTAGAAAAGGTGACAGATCTTTTTCCTTTCTCGCTCCAGCATCCTGGAACAAAATGCCCTCATTCTTACGCACCATCTCAGACCATAGCTGCTTTCGTAAAAAGTCATGACTATTCGATAAATTAGACAGCATTCTTATTCAGAGCCGTCTGCAAGCACCATGAGACTCTTTGAGTGATGTGTGCGCTATACAAATGTCCTTGAATTGACTTGACTTGAATTACTATTTTTTTAAGGAAGTACAAAATATATTTTAATGATAATCATTTGAGAAATACAATGACCCATTCGTACTATTCCGTTCATGTCTGCATTCATACGTCCCACAAAATCTGGACTCAATTAAAAGCAACAATTTGATGACAAAATTATAATTATTGTCCATTTTTTATGCCCATAGGAGAACAATGCGGCCTAAGTACAATTTACTGTAATATTCTGTACCCCTGTACAATCCTCTCATTGATCTGTTTTAGAACACCGTGTTACAAATGTTTGATGTAAATGTGTGCATTGGTCTTTGCGGGGAGCACAGGAATAACCCTACACCTAGCAATGAAGTAGAAGATAAACTAGTCCAGGCTGATGAGGGCTAAAAGCCCGAAACTGGTCCTAGGATGCTTGTTTCCAGTCCATGGAAGAACTGGTCTGGCAGTTCTGGCTGTGTTCCCATTGGCCGCAAGGTCAAGACTTATTTGCATATGGCTAGGTCAAAACTGGAAAGCCATGGTGAGCAAAAACACAATGTATTTAGACTCAGATCGCTGTACTAGGGTAAATGTACACATTGTTCTGCATTCTGTCCATCAATTGTTCTTTTTGCATTTGTCACCCTGAGTGGGACTAGTATGCCCAAAAGTGGGTCCTGTGCTCTCCAAACCACTGGAGCTAAGCTTTCCTGGCTGATGAGGGCTGAAAGCCCAGAAAAGATCCTAGAATGCTTGATTCCAGTCCAGGGAGGAACTTGCCTGGCAGTTTGCGGTGCATTATTCCCATTGGGCGCATGATCAAGACTGATTTGCATATGGCTGGGTCCAAAGTAGAATATCATGGTGAGCAAAAAAACAATGAATTTAGGCCCAGATCTCTGTACTGGGTGTACATATGACATTGTTCTGCATTCTGGTAATCAATTGTTCTTTTTGCATTTGTCACAGCGAGTAGGACGGGTATGCCCAGACGTGGCTCCCAAGTTCTCCATGCTACTGGAGTCAAGCTATCCTGGCTGATGAGGACTGAAAGTCAGAAACCGGTAATAGGATGCTTGTTTCCAGTCCAGGGAAGTCCTAGCCTGGCAATTCGGGTTGGACTGTTCCCAATGGGTGCAGAGTCAAGACTGATTTGCATATGGCTGGATCCAAAATGGAATGGTATGGTGAGCAAAAAAACGATGGATTTAGGCCCAGATCCCTGTACTGGGCTGAAACTAAAACATTGTTCTGCATTCTATCCATCGATTGTTTTCTTATTGCATTTGTCACCCCGAATGGGACGGGTATGCCCAGACGTGGGTCCCGTGCTCTCTATACCACTGGACTCAACCTTTCCAGGCTGACTAGTCCTGAAATGCCAAAACCGGTCCTAGGATGCTTGTTTCCAGTCCAGGGAAGACCTGGCCTGTCAGTTTAGGGTGAACTGTTCCCATTGGGCGCAGGGTCAAGACTGATTTGCATATGGCTGGGTCCAAACTGGAATGGCATGGTGAGCAAAAGAATTATGGTTTTAGACCCAGATCTCTGTACTGGGGTGCATTTACAACATTGTTCTGCATTCTGTCCATCAATTATTCTTTTTGCGTTTGTCAACACGAGTGGGACTGGTATGCCAAGATGTGGGTCCCATGTTCTCCATACCACTATAGTCAAGTTTTCCTGGCTGATGAGGGCTGAAAGCACAAAACCGATCGTAGGATGTTAGTTTCCAGGACCTGGCCTGGCAGTTCGGGGTGGACTGTTCCCAATGTGCGCAGGGTCAAGACTGATTTGCATATGACTGGGTCCAAACTGGAATGAAATGGTGAGCAAAAAAACAATGGATTTATGCCCAGGTCTCTGTACTGGGGTGAATGTATGACATTGTTCTGCATTCTGTCCATCAATTGTTCTTTTTGCATTTATTCCCCCGAGTGGGACGGGTGTGCTCAGACGTGGGTCCCGGCCTCTCCATGCCACTGGAGTCAAGCTATCCTGGCTCATGAGGGCTGAAAGCCCAAAACTGGCCCTAGGATGGTTGTTTCCAGTCCAGGTCGGACCTGGCCTGGCAGGTCGCGCTGGACTATTTCCATTGGGCGCAGGGTCAAGACTTATTTGCATATGCCTGGGTCCAAACTGGAATGCCATGGTTGTTATAATTTGGCAGCGATCAGGGTTAGCTCTAGCTGAAGCCATCTTGTTTTCCGGCAGAAATCTTGTCTGCCATGTGCTACCACGTGCTCACCATGTGCTCTGTTCTTCTTTTCTGTTTTCTGCTCTCGTACTCTGCCTAGAGACATGTTATAGTTAGCCTCTTCCACTCTGCATATGCCGAGTTGAGTTTGCAGCTGTCCATGCAGCCGCTTCTAGTCTGTAACTGTCAGGATGTGTTTACGAGAATTAGCAACTGTTATCTCCTCCGTCTTGTTGACTGTACATTTTCTGCATGACCTTATATGTACCTAAAACCTGCTTCTTGTACTTGTACCGCCTTCTTTTGGGCCCCTGTGTGGGTATAAAAGGACCATGCTCCTTCTGTTCAGTGTACTACTTCATACATGTTTACTAGCATTAGCAACTGTTAGCTCCTCCCTCTTGTTGCCTGTACATTTTCTGAATGACCTTAAATGTACCTAAAACCTGCTTCTTGTACTTGCACCACCTTCTTTTGTGCCCTTGTGTGGGTATAAAAGGACCATGCTCCTTCTGGTCAGTGTGCTAATTCATATGTTACCGAAGGGTGTTGTGTGAATGTAGTTCCACCTCATTATTATTATTATTATTATTGACATTTGTTGAGCGCACGGCTACCCCCAACGGGGGTGTCCCGGCGCTGAGGATTGCGAGCAGATGGATGGAAAAATTAGGGGCGCATGGAGGGGCATACTAGGTATACCGTTTGACCGTACCACCAGAAAACTAATATGTTTTCCAACAGTGGCCACCCTTCCCTCAAATCCCGTGCAGCCTAATGACCCTGATTTAGGAGTCTTTTTTATTTTCAGCGTAACAACTCCCGGGTTACAGCTTTCCGCCCTGTAACAGATTTTTGTTAACAGGTGACAAGGGAATGCAGGTATGGCAGGGCGTTAGTGTGCCCTGACCACCCTTTCCCTCCTTTTTTGGTCCTGAAGAAAAACCGGTAATTTCCAATACGGTTTGAAACATGTAGACCTTTCACTTATCTACAGATACACACAATCATAAACAACCTATACTGTATCTACACACACGTTTTTAACATTGTCCAGTAGTCTTAAAGAATACAATATTTCTCCTATAAGTCATACCAGGACAATTTTTTACACACTCACTTTTTTCTTGCACTCATCACTCATATACCACTCATATACCAGCTCCACTGTATTTCAGGTGTCGCAGCACACCTTGATGGCACTCTGCTGTCAAGGTGGCCCCGATGATGAAGCATGTCACCGACTAGGTCGGTGAGTGAGGGGTTTAATAAAAACCAAAGAAGGGCTTTTCTTCTTTTTTCACTAGAAACCCTTCCCACTAAAAAAGCTTTTTGAGCCTTCAATGGTGGTACTCCTCTTTTTTGTTATATAGGGAAAAATTAGCAGCCAGAGAATAGAAAGGTCTTTAATTTGCCCCTGAATTGATATTCAGTGTCAATGAGACGGAGACTGATGGGTAGGGAGTTCCACAATTTAGATACCACTACTGCAAAAGCTCTACCACCCTTCCTTGCAAGGCGGAATCTGGGGGGGCGTAGGAGCCGGAGGTGGTTCGATCTAAGGTTGAGAGACGATTGGACCAATTTCAGTCTCTGTCTAAGGTATCTGGGGCCTTTACCATTCAAAGCCTGGAAGACTAGTATGAGGGCCTTGAATCTGACGCGAGCAGTGATTGGGAGCCAATGCAGCTTCCTAAGATGGGGTGAGATGGAGTAGTGATAGGGGACTTTACAGATCAGCCTGGCTGCGGCGTTCTGCACGATCTGCAGCCTGTGTAGTAGGTAGGCGGGAAGTCCTAGATACAGACTATTCGCATAGTCCAGGTGCGAAGTGATCAAGGCGTGGGTCACTGTCTTCATAGCCTCAACGGGGAGAAAGGGTGAGATCTTTTTTAGCATGCGTAGTTTACCAAAGCATGTCGAAGTGACTTTCTGGATTTGGGTTTTAAAAGATAATTCATTGTCGAATTGGACTCCTAGGTTGCGAGCCGCTTTTACCGGAGAGGGCGGTGGACTGAGTTCCGCTGGCCACCAGGTGGTAGGTGGCATGGGGTTTTGTCCGTATTAATTTTTAGCGTGTTCAGAGTCATCCAAGCTACAATATTGGAAAGACAGGTTCTAAGATTTTTAAAACCAATGGGTGAGTGGTCTCTGATGGAAAAGATAAGCTGAGTATCATCAGCGTATGAGATCACTCTAACCCCAGTTGTCTCAATCACCTTTGCTAGCGGTGCAACATACACGTTGAAAAAGAGGGGACTCAGAGCAGATCCCTGGGGCACCCCGCAGCCAAGTGGTTTCTTGTCTTTAGACCAAAAAGGTCGGTACCATACTTGTTGTGTACGGTCCGTTAAAAAGGAAGTGATCCAGGCTAAAGGGGTATCACAAATCCCCATCTCGAAGAGTCTGTTTAGGAGGATGGCATGGGAGACCGTGTCGAAAGCTGCGGACAGGTCGAGGAGCACAAGCATGGCTACCGCGCCCATGTCCACACTTTCCCGCACAGTCTCTGAAACCTCTAAAAGTGCTGTCTCAGTACTATACCCTTTCCTAAATCCGGATTGTGAGTCATGAAGGAGATCATTGCTTTCTAGATAGTCAGAGAGTTGTTCTTGAACTATTTTTTCTAAGATTTTGGCTGGTTTTGGAAGTAGTGATATCGGGCGATAGTTACTGAGTACTGTAGGGTCAGCTTCTGGTTTTTTCAGGGGGGGATAAGAATGGCCTGTTTCCAAGTCTCCGGGAACTGACCAGATAGGAGAGAGGAATTCCATATTGTTACAAGGGGTTGTACAACCGCCGGGGCAACTGCAGAAAAGACTTGAGAGGGCATGGGATCTAAAGGTGAACCCGATTTACATAGCTCAAGTTTGTTCAATGCCGCGTCTAAGGTGATAGTTTTAAATGCGCTTAGCCTAATGTCCTTATTAGTAGTATGCACAGGTATGACCTCTGTGTCTGATCTATTCGCTACATTAAATGAAGCATAGATGAGATTGATTTTCTCGTGGAAAAAATTCGACAGTCCATCACAGAGTTCTTGGAAGGGCTCTGTCGTGTGCGAGAGGGCCGCAGGATTGGTGAAATCTTTCACAATTTGAAAGAGCACCTTGGCTGAATTGTCTGCTGATTTAATTTTGCTGGCGAAATATTCTTTCATGATACTTTGTTTGATTTTATGAAATTATTTTAGCGCCACTCTGTAGGTAGTTTTAGCTGCTAAATCGTAGGTGCGGCGCCAAAGGCATTTTAGCCTTTTACATTTGCTTTTTTCTTCCCTTAACAGCTGGGAGAACCAGGGTGCAGAAGGCTTGGTTCTGGCTGAGGAGAGAACAGTGAGGGGAGCGATGCTCTCGATGGCCGTAGTGAAGTATTGATTTAGGTTTGCTACGTCCTCATTTATGTTTGTGGAGGGTTGCCAAGTGAGCTCGGCAAGTGCCGGCTCCATCGCTTCCAGCGTTACTTTGAACCACTTTCTTCCTACCTTCTCTGTCCTGCAGGTGGAGGTCGTGGTAGGTGGGGATTTGATTTTAAAAGGAATAATAAAATGGTCCGACCATGTCAAAGGGAAGGGGGCAAGGGTAGAGAGGACGGATAGGTTTGTGAAGATAAGGTCTAAAGTGTGACCAGCAGTATGTGTGGGGCCCACAACTTTCTGAAAAAGGTTAATGCCCGCCATAGTCTCTACTAGGGAGCATGCCTTTGCACAATTACTGTCATCTACATGAATATTAAAGTCCCCGAGGACAGTAAAATGGGGATGTTTTAGAGAGAGGTCCGCCAAAATTGTAAATAAATCCGTGGTATGGGTGGGGGGGGGTTGGGAGGATTGTAAATTAGCACCCCAGCGCAAATAAGGAGAGAGGCCTCATAGATACTGAAGTACATAGCTTCAATAGGTCCCAGATTAGCTAATTTTCTGTATGAGATTTTCCAGTGGGATCTGAGGATAATAGCTATTCCTTCCCCAATCTTTCGTCCGGGTCTATTTAGCCCGACAAATTCATAGTCAGGGGGGACTGCAAAAGCAATATCGGGATTAGAGGCTTCTTTCGTCCATGTTTCCGTAAGGAACATTAGATCCCAGGCGTTCGATGTGATAGAAAGCCAGTTGTCGCTAGCATGTTTGGGCAGGGACTGACAATTGACTAAGCAGGCTTTCAGTTCACGTAATGGCGTGAGGAAGCGTCTCTCTCTTGTGTACTTACAAGAGCGAGGCACAGGGAGGTGGAAGGAGTAGTGGCAGTTTGAACAGGTGAAACTGTCCGGGGGTAGCGCGGGGTTGTACCTTGAGTGAGTATCTACTGTTGAAGGTCTCAGTTCTAAGAGACTGTCTCTAGACCATCTGCGGAATACTATCGGATCAATTAGGGCAGAGTGCCTGGCGCTGGGCGTGGGACAGGCGCGGACGTGCGCAGACGGGCTTGCCTTAGGCGCGCCTTCGGCCCACCATCGGCGTGTGCGCTGACACATCGTTTATGTAGAGAGCAGAGTTTGTGATCAGCTCCGCCCCATGTGCTGCCGGGAACACCCTGCGCGTTCTAGTGCCCGGTCTCCACGCCCTCCACACAAACAGCACACAGCTGCGGGGACCGAGGCGAGAGCAAAAGGTATAGAAGTATGAGTGTGCAAATAATACATTTGCGCTGCTCAGTTTAAAACAGTAGAACACCAGGAAATGATCGTCTCAAAAGGATGTTGGTGGGGTCAGGCAGCCGCCTACTCACCGCCATCCTCAGAGTGCTGTGATGACTACTTAGTTTAAGTAATGAGCGGAGCTCGTGATCAGCTCCGCCACATGTGCTGCCGGGAACGCCCTGCACGTTCTAGTGCCCGGTCTCCACGCCCTCCACACAAACAGCACACAGCTGCGGGGACCGAGGCGAGAGCAAAAGGTATAGAAGTATGAGTGTGCAAATAATACATTTGCGCTGCTCAGTTTAAAACAGTAGAACACCAGGAAATGATCGTCTCAAAAGGATGTTGGTGGGGTCAGGCAGCCGCCTACTCACCGCCATCCTCAGAGTGCTGTGATGACTACTTAGTTTAAGTAATGAGCGGAGCTCGTGATCAGCTCCGCCACATGTGCTGCCGGGAACGCCCTGCACGTTCTAGTGCCCGGTCTCCACGCCCTCCACACACACAGCACACAGCTGCAGGGACCGAGGCGGGAGCAAAAGGTACAGAAGTATGAGTGTGCAAATAGGCAATTTTACATGTTTTTAAAATCACATTTCATTCTAAAAACGTTGCTCAGTTTAAAAGAATAATAAATTTGCGCTGCTCTGTTTAAAACAGTAGAACACCAGGAAATGATCGTCCCAAAAGGATGTTGGTGGGGTCAGGCAGCCGCCTACTCACCGCAATCCTCAGAGTGCTGTGATGACTACTTAGTTTAAGTAATGAGCGGAGCTCGTGATCAGCTCCGCCCCATGTGCTGCCGGGAACGCCCTGCGCGTTCTAGTGCCCGGTCTCCACGCCCTCCACACAAACAGCACACAGCTGCGGGGACCGAGGCGGGAGCAAAAGGTACAGAAGTATGAGTGTGCAAATAGGCAATTTTACATGTTTTTAAAATCACATTTCATTCTAAAAACGTTGCTCAGTTTAAAAGAATAATAAATTTGCGCTGCTCAGTTTAAAACAGTAGAACACCAGGAAATGATCGTCTCAAAAGGATGTTGGTGGGGTCAGGCAGCAGCCTACTCATGAGGTTAATAAAACCTTTGTTTTATATAATCCAGTTTCCGTGCCACCTTCTATTCTATTGGTCTGAGGACTTGTGCGGAGATGGGCGAACCCCTAGCACTGGTAGGCCTGGCTGAGGCCCACCACGATATAGTGAGCAAAAAAATAATGGTTTTAGGCCCAGATCTCTATACTGGGTTGAATATACAACATTGTTCTGCATTCTGCCCATCATTTTTTCTTTTTTGTGTTTGTCACTACAAGTGGGACTGGTATGCCCAGACGTGGGTCCTATGTTCTCAATACCACTAGAGTCAACTTTTCCTGGCTGATGAGGGCGGAACGCATGAAACGGGTCTTAGGATGCTCGTTTCCAGTCCAGGGAGGACCTGGCGTGGCACTTCGGGCTGGAATGTTCCCATTGAGCGCAGGGTCAACACTGATTTGCATATGGCTGGGTCCAAAATGGAATGGCATGGTGAGCAACAAAATGATGAATTTAGGCCAAGATCTCTGTGCTGGGGTGAATGTACAACATTGTTCTGCATTCTGTCCATCAATTGTTCTTTTTGCATTTGCTATCCTGAATGGGACGTGTTTGCCCAGACATGGGTCCAGTGCTCTCCAAGCCGCCACTGGAGTCTAGCTGTCCTGGATGATGAAGGCTGAAAGCCCGAAACTGGTCCTAGGATGCTTGTTTCCAGTCCAGGGAGGACCTGGCCTGGCAGGTTCAGGTTGGACTGTTTCCATTGGGCGCAGGGTCAAGACTGATTTGCAATTGGCTGGGTCCAGACTGGAATGGCATGGTGAGCAAAAAAACAATGGATTTAGGCTCAGATCTCTGTACTGCGGTGAATGTTTGACATTGTTCTGCATTATGAACATCAATTGTTCTTTTTGCATTTGTCACCCTGAGTGGGACAGGTATGCCCAGGCGTGGGTCCTATGCTCTCCAAACTACAGGAGTCAAGCTTTCCTGGATGATGAGGGCTGAAAGCTCGAAACCGGTCCTAGGATGCTTGTTTCCAGTTCAAGGAGGACCTGGCCTGGCAGTTCGGGGTGGTCCGTTCCCATTATGCGCAGGGTCTAGACTGGTTTGCATATGGCTGGGTCCATCTGGAATATCATGGTGAGCAGAAAAACGATAAATTTAGGCCCAGATCTCTGTCATGGGGTGCATGTACAACATTGTTCTGCATTCTGTCCATCAATTGTTCTTTTTGCATTCGTCACACCGGGTAGGACAGGTATGCCCAGACGTGGGTCCCGTGCTCTGTATACCACTGGACTCAACCTTTACAGGCTGACGAGGCCTGAAATCCTGAAACCGGTCCTAGGATGCTTGTTTCCGGTCCAGTGAGGACCTGGCCTGGCAGTTTGGGGTGGACTGTTCCCATTGGACACAGGATCAAGACAGATTTGCATATGGCTGGGTCCAAACTGGAATGGCATGGTGAGAAAAAAAATGATGGTTTTAGACCCAGATCTCTGTACTGGGGTGCATATACAACATTGTTCTGCATTCTGCCCATCAATTGTTCTTTTTGCATTTGTCACACCGAGTGGGACAGGTATGCCCAGACGTTGGTCCTGTGCTCTCCATGCCACTGGAGTCAATGTTTCCTGGCTATAAGGGTTTAAAGCCCAAAAGTAGTCCTAAGATGCTTATTTCCAGACCAGGGAAGACCTGGCCTGGCAGTTCGAGCTGGGCTGTTCCCATTGGGCGCAGGGTCAAACTAATTTGCATATGGCTGGGTTCAAACTGGAATGGCATGGTGAGCAAACAAACGATGGATTTAGGCCCAGATGTCTGTACTGGGGTGAATATATGACTTTGTTCTGCATTCTGTCCATCAACTGTTCTTTTTGCATTTATCCCCCCGAGCGGGACGGGTATGCCCAGATGTGGGTCCTGTGTTTTCCATGCCACTGGAGGCTAACTATCCTGGCTGATGAGGGCTGAAATCCTGAAACTGGTACTAGGATGCTTGTTTCCAGTCCAGAGAGGACCTGCCCTGGGAGTTCCGGCTGGACTGTTCCCATTGGGTGCAGGGTCCAGACTGATTTGAATGTGAATGGGTCAAAACTGAAATGGCATGGTGGGCAAAAAAACAATGCATTTAAGCTCAGATCTCTGTACTGGGGCATATGTATGACATTGTTCTGCATTCTGTCCATCAATTGTTCTTTTTGCATTTGTTACACCGAGTGGGACAGGTATGCCCAGACATGGCTCCCATGCTCTCCATGCCACTGGAGTCAAGCTATTCAGGCTGATGAGGGCTGATATCCCGAAACAGGTCCTAGGATGCTTGTTTCCAGTCCAGGGAGGTCCTGGCCTGACTGTTCGGGCTGGACTGTTCCCACAGGGCACAGGGTCAAGACTGATTTGCAAATGGCTGGGTCCAAACTCAAATTGCATGGTGAACAAAGAAGCAATAGATTTAGGCCCACATCTCAGTACTGGGGTGAATGTACGGCATTCTGTCTATCAATTGTTCATTTTACAACTACAGTTGACATCTAACTTTTCATGCCATGTGTGTATTTTCTCACAACATAGCATATCCTTATAGAAAAATTAAAAACAGCATCAGGGATAAGACAATGTCAATATGTGTTTATGGCTCAGAGCACATACACTAAGCAGGAACAGCATTCCCTCATTATGCAAAGTCTACACAATCTATAGACATATTTTCTGTTGTACCGATCAGCGCTGTCCTACTCCAAATATATTCTGTCAAGACCAACCTTCTTGCCACACATAGAAAACAAGAAAACAGGACCTTTTTCTTCACAAAACCCAACTAATTCATATTATCATGAACAGAGTCTGGGCTGCCTTGAACCCCATGTGATTCAAATTCAAATTCCCTTCTAAACCCAATCTGTTGTCACCCCTTGCACTCTCTACTGCTACTGTTGACTGTCTAGTCACCATCCATCAATCTCAGAAGCTTTTCCTTCTTCAAATCCCTCAAAGCAAGAGTATGACTCCTTTTAACATAATCAAAACATATTCCAGCCTTTGCTATGGTGTTATTCATTTATCCATATATGCATCCTATGGCTAGATCACCATAATCATTGTCTGCAGCAATCAGTTCCCATTGCTATGTACAAACAAACTTCAAGCACTATACTTACTAAGGAGTGTGTCACTTCAAAGGAGAGCACCTATTCTGTCTCTCACCACTATTCTGTCTACCTATGCATCGACTTGGGTGTGAAAGCAGCCCATTCACTCCAACAGTTAGGTGCCTGGAGCTTCCTGAGAGAAATATTTATGTGTGAATGAGGTATTTGTACAGAGCAAGCCTGGGCAAAATGAGCATAGCATTGTATAGGGTACAATGCAAGCATACAGGTCATGAGTGAGAAGGAAGTAAGATGTGTTCTAGGAGCATACATCCACTGCTGAGGCTTTATGATACAGTACTTGTTATAGAGAAGTGTCTTCAATCATTTTCTAAATTGGAGCAGATATGGGATGTTCTTTTGGGGGTGATCTGGTGTCTCTCGCCAGTGTGAAGGACATGTCATGGTAAGCACAGGTTGCTCTTCAGATTATTCTTGCACCACAAGGCACTAGGGGCCCGATGTAGGTAAAATAGATTTACCGATTTTTAAATACCGAATCATACCGATTCGGTAATTAAAAATCGGTAAATCTAAGGGGTGGAGATGTAGGAACATCCAGATGTTCCTTTTTCCGAATCGGTAAATATCTGTATTTACCGATTCGGTAAATACCGACCAGTAATGCCCCATTCATTCCTATGGGCTTTGAAGCCCATAGGAATGAATGGGGCATTACCGGTCGGTATTTACCGAATCGGTAAATACAGATTTTGCCAAGGGTGCAGGGGGTGTCACTTTGACACCCTCTAGCACCCCCAAAAAAGATTCGGGGGCCATGTGGCAGGCATACCTGCCTGCCTGTCATATGGCACAGGTGTGCATGCACACATGTGCAGGCACACCTGAATCGGTATTTTACCATCAAATATATTTGATGGTAAAATACCGAATCGTTAAGGGTTGTGGGACTCAGAAGAGTCCCACCTACATGTCAAAATACCGATTAGGTATGAATACCGATTCGGTATTTTACAGAATCGGTAAATTTACCGATCGGTAAATTTACCGATTCTGTAAAATACTGGGCCCTACATACCAAATCAGATTTACCGGTCGGTAACGGCCGAAAATACCGATTTTCGGCCGTTACCGACCGACCTACGTCTAGCCCTAGAACATTATTTCAATTAAAATTAACGTCATATGGAGCTTACCTTCAGGCACTGCCTCAGCGTCTGTTTGGCCTGAGTAGTCATCAATGTACAGTCTGTCACAAGGGCACTGTGTTATTGCTTAAAGGACGCTTAGAGTCTGCCAGAGAACACATATTTTCATGTGAACTTAATTTGAAATGTTATGTGTAAGAGTTAACCGATCATATGAGTCAACTGTCCTCTGGTGTGCAATGTTTGTATTCGTTGAGATGCTCTACACAGCAATGACAGACATGGTTTGGATTTGATTATTCCACTGTCATTCTTTAAAACCCAACCTCTGTCCCAGTTTCATTTAGGGTTCTGCAACAAATCTTTTCACACATGTATGAATAGACAACTTGTTTTGAATGAAAAAAGAATATTAGGTATGTAAATATGTGGATTAAGAGCTAGTACACTCTTTTCCAAGGAGTCTTTCAGTTAACAACAAAACTCACAATGAATGTTCATTCAGCATCTATAATATCATGTACATTTTTCACTAATAATATTTCAATTCCAGGATTAGTCCTACTCATGTTCTAAGAACTGGCATGAACATTGCATACAATTCAATGTAAATACTTAAGGCAACAATTATAATACAAACACATTACGGTTTAGATAATAAACTGAAAAACATATTTGAAGAAAGAACGAACAATTACTATTTTTCTTAAGGAAGTACAACATATATTTTATTGATAATCATTTGAGCAATAAAATGACCCATTCACACTATTTCTTTCCTATCTGCATTCATACGTCCCACAACTTGCCCGCGCTGTGACTCCTCGGAGGCAGATATAATGCATATCTGTTCTAACTGCCCGCAGCTGTACACGCTCCGTAGAGCCATTGAAACATTTCTTTTTAGGTCCCTGGGAATTAGGATCACCCTTACACCGGTACGGATTATCCTCGGGGTTAGCGGAGAGTCTGAGCAAGGGCCTGATGCCCATTTCCTATTTATGGCTATGTCTGTTCTACGGATGTGTATAGCAAGGGCATGGTTGGACAGAGCACAACCAATATTACACCTATGGTTGGCGAGACGCCTTGCTGTGTTCAAGCTAGAAAAGGGTATCTATGCAAGAAAGGGTAAAAGGGGCAGATTGCTTGGGAGGCGAATATGGGAACCCATCCAGAGCTGGAAGGAAAATTATACAAATTTGGGTTAGGTTGTTAGCCCTGATGGGTTGCTTGCTTTATCCCTATTCGTTTTTTCTTCGTTCTCTTTAAATTGATTGATTTGTGCTGTCTGTACACTCTAGAAACACGTTCAGGAACGTGTTATAATGTATGGGAATTTGGGGGCAGATTTATGTTAACTGGCGCATCCACAGGGATGCGCCAGTTAATGTGCGCCACAGTGCGCCACAGCTCCGCCACCCATGGTGCGCCGCATTTATAATGCGGCGCACCATGGGGCAAAAACGGCACAGATGCGTGACGCATCTGTGCCGTAAAGGTGGCGCAATGCTGGTGTTGCGTCGCAAGCGTGACGCAGCTCCAGCAAGGCTCGGGGGTGCCCCATCTTAACAATGCTGCGTCAAGACCTACGCCTGCTTCAAGCAGGCGCAGGCTTTTGACGCAGCATTGGCCTGAAAGTGACTGAGTGAAATCTTATAGATTTCACTCAGCCACTTTTGCGAGGCGCACCTGCCCCGGAACGCCCACCCTGCGCCGGAACGCCCACAAGCGGCGCAGGGCTTTACAACGTGACGCATCTGCCTAGATGCGTCACGTTGTAAATCGTTCGTTGGGATGCGCCACGTTTACACCGCCTTGCGTGACGCAACAGCGGCGTAAACGTGGCGCAAGTGCCTCATAAATCTGCCCCTTGGTTTTTGCTCTGTTGTACCACCAAAAAAAAACTTTTAATAAAAATATATATTTTTAAAAAGATAATCATTTGAGCAATTAAATGACCCATTCATACTATTCCGTTCATATCTGCATTCACACGTCCCACAAAATCTGGACTCAAGTAAAAGCAACAATTTGATGACAAAAATAATAATAACAATTGATGTCCGTTTTTTATGTCCTTAGGAGAACAACATGGCACTATTACAATTGACTGTTGTATTCTGTACCCCTGTACAATCCTCCCATTGACCTCTTTTAGTACACCACGTTACAAATATTTGATGTGAATGTTTGCATTGGTCTTTGTGGAAAGCACAAGAATAACCCAACAACTATCAATGAAGTAGAAGATAAATTAGTCACCTACCTGATTGACACTAATGGAGGTTTCCCGGAGTAATGTGCTACTAACAGCAAAGTGCATCAGAGCAATTACAATTGCAATATTATAGAAGGGGCCTATGTCATAAAATGGGCAGCTTTGCATACCTCAATGCCTTAGTGAAATTTTAGAGGCAACCCCAGTCGTGATGTAAATACCAGGGTGAACCCATAAGAACTGCTTGCCCTTTTTCCTGTATTGCACCCCTATTATATCAGCTCAGCAGCACTATTTTCAGTGGTGAACAGTCATTTTGTTATCCATACTTGCAATACATTTCAAAGGAAATTGGTACTCCAAATTGGCAAGGTACTTTAAACCTCTAACATGATCCAGATAATGTGGTGCAAAGGGTGCCAAGGGCATGGGTGTTAAAGGGGTTACCAGAGCCTGCAGCACTATTTGTGCCACACTGGGAGACCCAAGTGAACAGATGATTGCAGGAACAGTGCACACTGCTCCAACTCAACTTCACCCTCACCATGACTACCAAGGTCAATGCATTTCCTGCATTTTGTATATGTCAGTCACCTCTAAGATATGCCTCCTAAGCCCAGGAGGCAGGATGCAGTTCATTAAAAGTGTGAACATATAAGTGCAAGCCTATATGTCCCTATAATAGCCCTTGCCTTTAAAGGATTACTATATGTGTCCAGCGGTCCATAGGATAACATTTACTGGCATCTGTGCACCCTGAGAACTTACAGAAAGCTAGAAACCGCTTCCTGGCTTGCACAACCAGTGACAGAAGGGCAAACAGTTCTTGGCCATCACAGCAGCATACTAAGGCAGAACACAAAGTTGCATTGAAATTAAGAGTAAGGTCCTGATTTAGACTTGGTCTGGCCTTGTGCTCTAATCCTGCAGTGAATGACAAAAGTCTATGTGGTACTAGGGTCAGCCACGGAAGAGGGCAAAGAAGCCCTGATTTGCCCTCCAAATGCCAATGTGTACTGGAATGGCCTGTGCACACCACTGGTCGGATGCCCGTAGTGGGGAGGTGTACGGGGTCAGACTGTGCAGTCCACCACCCAATGCAAAAACCTTTATTCTCACTCCTTGACATACCAATCAAGCAATAAACATATTTATTTAGTTTTAAAACATGGAAGTTTGTTCTAAATAATTCCATTACTTATGTTCATATTTACTTTTTTATGTTTTGCAACTGAAAATAAAACTATGACTGAAACAGTAGAATACGAACATGAATGATGAAGGTTTATTTTTTTTTGCAAGTCAGCTAACTGTACTCCTATGTTTTGTGCTTGAGTTCCTTCTTCTCCAGTTGACATCACTGACCTGCACAGAAGTTAGTGCAAGCCAATTGTGAGAAAGCATGTGCCACTCTAACCTTTTCCTGCTGTAGAATGCTCTGTGGCAGTGTGTTGCCAAGTGGGATAGCATGATGTTATATGGTGCCAAATGTAGTTGCATCTCTTCAGAGTATTGTTTCTTTTTACCTGAACTAAATTGCCTTTGATGGCTATAGTCAAGATGCTTGTTAATCAATGATATTACGAATGACACAATTGGCTTGAGTGGAGACCTTGAGACTGATACACAAAAGTAATAGGGAATAGATTTATCATGTTAATTCTCACAGGAAAGTTTGCTCTCGGATTTAGAAAAAAAAACAAAATTTAATTACACCATGTTCATCAAAAAAGTTAGAACTTTACTGGAAAAGCATGAATTTCATTCTTTGAGTCACATGCTTTCATTTATTTTTTAGAAATTAGCATTTAAATAGGTGCTCATAGAGGACTCCATGAAGAAGTTAACCATAAGAAAAAGGTAGTATTATCTGGACAATTGGTGCCCAGATAAGAGTTGATTGGTTAATTTAAAGAAAACTAGTCAATCGAGATTGTCTGACCACATGAATTCCTGTGTTAGCCATTAAATTACTTTGTCCCTCTTATTTTGAAAATGAATTAAAATGCATAAGTGACAGGGTGAGCACACTCTAACTGGACTTTTCCTACTACCTGGAAAAGCTGGTACTTATAAATGTTTTGGGCTTCCAGACAACCGAACAACTGGAAAAAAACACTTCAGTCTATCTCCCCTAGTTACCACTTTGCTGTGCTTAGGAAACAGATTTTTCACTTACAGAGCTTCTTTACAGCAGCAGATCTTATTCAGAGGATCTGGCTTTGTAGAACTCATTCTTTGACTAATAGAATGAGCGCTAAGCAGATTCACATTCTTCCATTTATCTTGGCAGTGACACACCCAGAGCTGGATTGACGCTTGAGGGCCCATCAGCAGCAAGTTGGGGTGAGTATTGTGTAAAGTGTGACTTTGGGTGTGAGTGACTACATGAATCCCGACCCTGAGCCTGTGCAGAGCTCTGTGATGTCTCCAGTGTGATGCAATGGCTTCTGAGTGGCCTCAGTGTTGATTGCAGCTGTTCTGCATTTGTACGACATGTTGTTTCTAATGGGTTTATACCCATGACTCTTGTCACTTAACATCAGCTTGGCATTTTTTCATCTCACATTGTATAAATGTTGTCTGAAATGAGACCTTCCAAAACAGGTAATCCATTGTGTGAAGTGGACAGCCCAGTACACTTGCCAGAATTGTGTGCACTGTGTGGCTAGCTCAAAAGTGTTCTCATGTGATGATGTGTCAGTGGCTACAGACATGCACAGATGTGGACTCAGGGAGCAGTGAGTTGATAAGTGTCACACCTATGCCATGGGTCCCTTTTGTCACAATCATATAGAGGACAGCACAATTATGAAGTATAGTAGCCCAATATCAGCAGCATGGCATAACATGGTGTACTTACCTGCCATGGTGACAGAAAGTGCAGTGATGCATTGGCTAATTTAACTTAGCCATTTGTGCACATGGCAGCATGACTGGGATGGTTAGATTCTGTGTTTCAAATGCAATGTAGTAGAACCTGGCTATTGCGAAATGGTTTAGGCACTATGGAGAGTCAGTCCTCAGTATGTGTGTATTCTGGAGGGGTGTCCTTGTGCATCAGTGCATGGTGAAGTTGTGGTTAATGCTTTTAATCAGTGTGTGACTTATTAGCACATTGCTGTGTCCTCAATGTCATCAGTCAGCATAACATATGGATGTCATAAGGCAGGCCCTAGATATTGTCACACATTAGCTGTGCTTATGAAGTCCACCAACTTCATCATCAACAGCAGATACAATCCTGCCTTGGATCAATGAGGGCTTAGCAGGGACATGTGGGCATGTTGGTATGTGACATGTCCCAACCTATGAAGACCTTGCATTCCCTTCACATTCTCATGCTTCAATCAATCAGGGGTTTATAAAGTGTGATACTCACCTGTGAGGGTCTTAAGGTGCTAGGGGGGTGCAGCTCCAGATCAGTTGAAGAGCCAAGTCTGGAGGTTCTTATTGAACATGTGCAGGGTCGTGGAGTGTCTGATGTTCACAGGAAGCTCGTTCCAGGTCTTCACTGCAATGTAGGAGAAGGCACTCCCGCCTGTTCTTTTTCTGAAGATACGGGGGACCTCTGCCAGGGCATGGTCAGTGGAGCTGAGGTTCCTCTTGGGTACGTGGAAGAATACTCTCTCATTGAGGTATTTGGGTCTGATGTTGTGGAGGGCTTTGTATGCGTGGGTGAGGAGTTTGAAGGTGACCCTCTTCTCAACGGGGGGGGAGTGGAGGTCTCGTAGGTGTTGGGTCATGTGTTCATGACGAGGTGTCCAGAGGACGAGTCTGGCTGAAGCGTTCTGAATGGTTTGGAGTGTGTATAGAAGAGTTCTGTAGATTCCAGCATATAGGGTGTTGACATAGTCCAATTTGCTGGTTATGAGTGTGTGGGTGATAGTTCTTTTGCAGTCGGGGGGATCAATTTGAAAGTCTTACGGAGGATACACAGGCAGTTGAAAATGGCGGTTTATGGAGAGGGAGGAGTCGAGGATGATGCAAAGGTTACGTGCGTGGTCTGTAGGGGTGGGAGGATTCCCGAGGGTGAAGGGCCACCAGGTGTTGTCCCAGGCAGAGGTGAACGGTCCGAGGATGAGGATGCTTAAGTGTTTTGGATTTGTGACTACAAAGTGCAATGGTGCTTATTGGCATTTCCTTGACAGATAAAATGTGGCCATGTGACATGTGCTGCAGTATGAGTGTCATATACTTCAACTGGCAGTGAACAGCAGTGAGCAACATGTAGTGTGCATTCATAGATGTGTGCTGTTCACAACAGATAAATTATAACATCTACACAGCTGACAGCAATGTACAACTGTATTTGTGCTTCGAAGCCCAACATGGTGGATATCTGGGGCTTGTAGCCCATGCAAAATGAAATATTGGAGTTTGTATCTGTGGTCTTCCCTTAAATACACTCCATATGTGACAGGGACAACATGGTTTGATGTATAGCTATCTCACCTGCAGGCACATAGGTATGCTTACAGACAATAGTATGTGTGTTTACAGGGAGGCAAATTCCCAGCTATTTGGCTGTGTCAACACCACATGGAGCATTACTATCAACTATGCATCCTTTAATGCATCATCTGATGATTGCATAAATGTAGCATATGCTGAATGTACATGGATGAGTTCAACATGGGAGTGCCATTTTAAAGTTTGGTGCTTTGCTGGCATATGATGCTTGTGAGTATGGCACTATAATGAACCTATGTCTCTGTCTCTTGCAGCATCTACTGAGGGGAGGAAAGGACGGGGGACCGACACCAGTATGGAAGCTACTGACATGACTGCTACACAGGAGTTCAGTGACACAAAGGGGATAAGTGCCTCGGGGTGACAGGAGTGCCCTTGATGATTCCCGCCCGGAAACACCAACTTCCACATTTTCATACTCCAGCGTTGATTCCTCGGTGTTGGTGGGCCAGATGCTCCACCAAGTGCTGTCCGTGCATGCTGCCCTAGGAAGGGTAGAGTCACTTTCCCCCAGGCACCACTGTCCCTGCCCCTGTCTCCCCTTCTTCCCTCAGTGCTGTAGGTGGGAGACATTTTACACCAGCTGTGTGTGTGTCAGACTGCTCTCCTGAATGACTTCCAGGATCATGACAAGAAGTTGGCAAAGGTTGTCGCATATGGAGGGCATTTATTTGGACGTGGGTGGTGTACACTGAACTGTCCATTCTTTGTCCTCCTCAGTTACGGCAGTCCCAAGCTCCCTGTCTAGCGCCTGCCCTTTCAAAAACCACCCTACCAGTGGCACCATCTGATGAGAGAACACATACGCCAGAGCCCTCAGGCACCCAGTCATCCACACGCAGCACACAACAGCAGCATTCTAAGCATACCAGACCACAGACACCATCACCATATCACAAAACGGGCAAATACGAGTGCAAAACAACATGCCCATCATGTGACACTCAGGGACATAGGGCAAATAAGCATGCATCCACATTACCTGTGTCAAAATCATCACCATCCAAGGGTACTCCCATCCCCACACCTGATCCCAAAGCCACATAAACACTTGCCTTGTCTGCTGTAAACCTGGTGCCGGCCACAACAAAGTCAAAAGACATTCAGAAGGCAGATTTACCCAAAATTTCAACTCCCACCCATGCCCCTGTGAAGCAGGGATGAGAGATTAAAGTGGGGGCGTTAGCTCAGATACAGGGGATGCAGGGAAAAAACAAGGTCACACCCAGCGTACCATCAGGTCCAGGAAATCCCAAATTGTAGAGGCACCAGCACCTGCTACACCTTTGGGGAAGGGTGAGGTTGTTGTGCCCACCTCACTTCCCACTCTGGCCAAGACACTTGTGGGAAATCATATCCCCAAATAGTTGAGACCCATCTCTCAACATTACCCCTGAGCCACTGAGCCTCCACACAGCATGTCACCACCTCCATGTGCAACCACTCCTCCCGGTCCAAGCAGCACTCAGGCTCCGACATCCATGGATTCCTCTACTCCAGCCACTTCTCTCCCTCCCAGGTCCAGTCTTCCAACTGGCCCGACAATCAGCCGCATCCCAGTTCAACTTACAGCGAAAGTTGAAGCCAAGTCCCCCTCCGCACACCATTTCTCCCACAGCGGTGCCTGGACTGCCCATTCAAAGCCCCTGACCTGTGGCGATTCCCATGGCAGTAGACTGTGTTACCCATTTCTGTTGCCGGTTCTCAAGCGCACATATGCAGGCTATAAATTTGTACTGGCCAATGGCCTTGATGTTTAGAACTTTTGATGCCCATTTCCTGTGCAAGTTCTCATGCACACATGTGCGAATTAGAAATTTGTACTGGCCAAAGGCTTTGATGTTCAGAACTTTTCTTCCCATTTCCGGTGCAAGTTCTCATGCACACATGTGCGGACTAGAAATTTGGACTGGCCAATGGCCTGTATGTTGTTTAGCACTGTTGATGCCTATCCGGAGATTATGTAGTAAAGACTGTTACTCATGTTGTCTGCTCTTGCTAAATAAAAAGTTTAATGTATGGGTATATGTTCATGTGACACATGCTCTGTATGCCACATTTACATGGCAATTACCTGATTTACTTTGTCAGAGTTTGCCAGAGGTTACAGGCAATTTTGTGCTTCTTGACTGTGAGGCTTGAGGGTGCAGTGATGGTTGTTTGTGATGATCTACTCTTATCCTAATTATTCTATTGTCAGGTTTACAAAATTGTAGACATGTCATATTAGGATGCAGTACAACAACAGAAGTGAAATATATCCACAGGATAACTTTTGGGGTGGCCAGGGTCTATCATATCTGTGGGATCTTTCTTCCTATGTGAAAGCCGTGTATATGTATAGTCATCTTGTGTAGGTCTGTCTTCATAGTCACATTGGTACATTTGAATGTGTGCACTTGAGTAGTCATACGTTGTAATTGGCCTGTCATTGTCAGAAGTGTTGATGTGTGTGTGCCCCTGCACATGACACCTACACACATGTATGATCCAGGTATTGAGTGCCTGTTTGTTTAAATTATCAGATATGTGCTTCAGATTGTAGGCACATGTAGGAGTTGTAGGTTGAACACAGTGCAGTGTGTTGGAGTGACCTTGCAATCCTGAGGTATACCTACTTGTTGTTGCTGTCAGTTGTTAGTATGCAGAGTGTGTCACTGCAATGTCTGAGTTGTGTTTTGTTGATCAGCCATGTTTAAGTTTGTGCTCACTGTGAGAAGTTGGCCTGGTATATGATGTCCACTATTCTAGTGGGCACCTTGCATCAGTCCAAACAACCCTTATTGAAGGTAGGTTGTAAAGTCAACCTAATAGAAAGTTATCCTAGTGGTAGCTGTGGAGAGCAGCCTTCAGGCTAAGACTTAGAGGCAAGTTAAGCAAGTTGTTCTACCAATTATAATTTCTTGAATGACCAAATGAAAGTACACCACACAAGGTATATATAAAATATATATGTATTTATTCTAAACACAACCCCTCTGGACTCTTTATGAGGTCAGAGGTAAAAGTACAATACAAGGAACTTAATTAGCATACGATAAGTTGCACAGTATACGTTATGCCCTAGGGGCCTCACAAACCATATACTAAAATAGTGGTATAAGAACCATATGGAGAATAGAAAGCAGGCCTAGCCTATAGAATCGCCAGTGCTACCTAGAACCACCAAAGGTTAGGATGTAGTAGGCCCACGGGGGACGGGTACAGTGTCTAAACACAGCTGCGAGTCTCCATTGACTTTCCATGGAGTTACAATTTTAAAGATTTAGGACACTTCTAGGTTAACTACGATGGAACCCTTTTAGACTTAGACACTTTTGAGAGTCAAGACCCATGGGAGCACTGGAGTACTCATGTTACCTCACCCAGGGAAGCCGGGTGCATAGGTGTCTTTTGGTGTCGAGTTTCGTCGTTGATTCCAATAGAGCGCTGCGAAGAAGTGCTGTAGAAGACCAGAGGAAAAGTGTGCGGATGGATCTAAGGGTGAATCGAAGATCTGAAGAACCTGAAAGCAGAAGGGACAGAGTCTGGGTCACTTGCCAGTGACCAGGATGGTGATGGGAATGTCGGGTATTTTCAGGTGAAAGGGGTGAAGCTTGACTCTTCAGCCACAAGGTCCAGGAGGTGTCGACGACAACTAGGAGCTGGATTCCAGCTGTCCCACAAAGGATCTCCAGTGCTTCAGCGTCAGAATCCAGATTGGATCCAACAAGCCTTGGCAACAGCAATCCACGTAAGTTGACAAGATTGGCTTTGGTGCAAACCAGCAAGGTCTGAGGGACTCCTCCGATGGAGAGGAGTGAGAGCACATTGGTAGCAACCAGGAAAGCACAAGAAATCAAAGATGGGGGCTTGCTAGCCAACAGACTAGCAACCTGGTAGGGGCCTCGAGCATAAATGCACAAAGCATGCCCACAGGACACTCGTGGAGTGTAGGCCTCTGAGCTTCACGGCAAAAGGTGCTCTTGGCATGAGCTTCAACTACTCCAATGCACAACTTCGGGAGACTTCGGGAAGTAGGTGCAGTTGCAAAAATGCAGGATGTCCAGGAGTTCCGGTCCCACATCTCTCGTGTCAGCTATGGGTCTCAGCTTTGCTGGGATCTTGGGTCAGCATCAGATGTCTGGAAGTCCATGTCCTGTGTCACAGATTCTTTGGGATCCGGCGGGAGCCTCGAAAATGCAGACTAGCAAAGATGCTTCTTGGTGTCTGTTTGAACAGGATGGTCACTCCTTGACCACAAGGGAGATTCTTCCGTCTTCCAGTCGATATGGAATGTCGAAAGTCCAGGATATATGTTGCAGAGTTTCGTCCAGGGTAATCTAAAGTCCTAGGGACTGGGATCCTATTCTTATAGCAATTTTAGGGGTTGGACAAACTCTAAGGTTCCACCTATGGGAGGACCTGGGGAGGGGGTGGTTACACTCCTTCCCCTTTGTCCAGTTTCGCACCAGAGCTGGGGCTGAGTGCCCCAGCAACCGGTTTAAAATGGGAAATACATGGAGCACATAGTGTGCCCCAGGCAGTGTCTGAAAAGCATTCACTGAATGCAACCCACCCTGCCCCAATACACTAAAGCCTGTCTGGGGAGATGCCAGCACCTCCCTGGACAGGATACCTATTGTCAAGTCCTCCCCTGCCGGAGGTTAATCCAGCAGCAGGAGGGCAGACTCGTGTCTGTGGCAGCAGCATCCATTTTGTGATGCTGAGGCTCTGTTTAACTTTAACTGGGTTTACCAGTAACTTATTTATTCATCTTATAGAGCGCACTGTCACCTTGCAGGCATCATGGCGCTGGCGGCTACATGAGAGACGAGAGTATGTGTTAGGCGAGCACCAGAGACTAGGCTTAGGAAACAGCCAGGTTTTTACACATTTCCTGAAAGGGAGAAGTTCCCTAATACATGTCTTCTCCCTCTAGAAGGGTGGAATGCTACCCCCGCCGCCAGAACTGGCAGGGGGTAGTATTCCAAAGTGCTTGACACCTTACATGACATGTTTTGATAAAGCTAAACCAAAGTTAGCATTAACGACAAGGCTTATAATGCACTTAAGAGTATGTGGATTGGCTATATCATAAAATAGCTATAAGGAGATGGTTCTGAAAGCTGCAGAGGGGCTTAGCTCATGCTAGGGCACCCTCTCACACAAAACCAAGCACTCTGCCTCCAGGATTGTCAAAGCCTGCCACAGGAGTGACTTATAGGTTAATGTGTCTATATATATATATATATATATATATTACCTACTGGCGGTCGCCAGTAGGTATATATAGTTAGGATTTTTTCTCTATGGGTTTTTTGAAAATTCTATGTCTAATAACTTTGGCGTTTGTGGACGGAATTGGCTGAAATTTTCAGGAAAATGGCACATTTTGATTCTGAGCAGCCCTTGAAAATTTGGGGGGGGTTCGTCCAGTGGGGGCCGAGAAAGAAGGGGGGTCCCAAAACGTGTTTTTAACATTGAGTTTTCCATAGGGCGGTTGGCCTCACTTTTAGCCCGAACGGCTGAATGGATTTGCACGAAACTTGGCAAAATTGTAGGGACTGGTAGCCCGATGTGCCTTTTGTAGGTCTCAATATATGTGCTCCAGTGGATTTTGAGAAATTAACGTTTAAAAAAAGATATATATCTGTAACAGCGGACCGGGCAGCGGCCCAGGACGCGTACTTTTCGCGCAACGGAGCTTTGTGAAGCGAAGCTGATTGGTTCTCTGGCGTCTGTCAACATTCCAAACAGTCCGTAGCGGCCGCCATGTTGTCTCTCGGTAGGATCGAGAGACAAGAGGAGGCCAAAGCGAAGGGGCAAATGACCATAAGGGGGAATAGTAGATCCTCGCTGACCCCCTAGGTTTGATGTGGAGGTTTTAAAAGGGCCCCGCGGGGCAAAAAAAAAAAATAATAATAATAATCGAACGGCTGAATGGATTTGCACGAAACTTGGCAAAATTGTAGGGACTGGTAGCCCGATGTGCCTTTGCTAGGTCTCAATATATGTGCTTCAGTGGATTTTGAGAAATTAACGTTCAAAAAAAGATATATATCTGTAACAGCGCACCGCTTCGAGTACTTTTCGTGTTACGGAGCTTTGCGAAGCGAAGCTGATTGGCTCTCCGGTGTCTGTAAACATTCCAAACAGTACGTAGCGGCCGCCATCTTGTCTCTCGGTAGGATCGAGAGACAAGAGGAGGCCAAAGCGAAGGGGCAAATGACCATAAGGTGGCATAGTAGATCCTCGCTGACCCCCTATGTTTGATGTGGAGGTTTTAAAAGGGCCCCGCGGGGCAAAAAAAAAATTAATAATAATAATCGAACGGCTGAATGGATTTGCACGAAACTTGGTAAAATATTAGGGACTGGTAGCCCGATGTGCCTTTGCTATGTCTCAATATATGTGCTTCAGTGCATTTTGAGAAATTAACGTTCAAAAACAAGATATATATCTGTAACAGCGCTCCGCTTCGCGGAGATAAAATTATATCTGTATTACCTAGCTGTTGCTAACACCAGTTAGCGACGGCTAGTAGGAGATAGCGACCATCTTGGGTCCCACTTTGCATGTGAGTGATATTTATCACTAATGACATGCAAAGTGGGCATGCCAAGATGTTAGCGACTGGAAACAGTCGCTAACATCGCTATCTCCTAGGGACTGGTAGCCCGATGTGCCTTTGCTATGTCTCAATATATGTGCTTCAGTGCATTTTGAGAAATTAACGTTCAAAAACAAGACATATATCTGTAACAGCGCTCCGCTTTGCGGAGATAAAATTATATCTGTATTACCTAGCTGTTGCTAACACCAGTTAGCGACGGCTAGTAGGAGATAGCGACCATCTTGGGTCCCACTTTGCATGTGAGTGATATTTATCACTAATGACATGCAAAGTGGGCATGCCAAGATGTTAGCAACTGGAAACAGTCGCTAACATCGCTATCTCCTATTATCAACTTTTGGAAATATTCGAGATAAGCGCGAATATCTCCAAAAAGTAACAGCTGCCCTGAGCAGTTCTTAGCCATGTTATCCAATGGGAGGTGGATAACATGGCTAAGAGCATTAGCTCGGTAATGCATGAATATCGCTGAGTTTTCAGCGATATTAATGCATTGCGGTCGTTTTTTATCGTATTTGCGATAAACCTTGATAATAGCAAGGTTTATCTGCGATAATTTCTGACGGTAAAAAAATCTTTGCAATGCATCGTTAGGGATAAATATCGCTTAACTTTGGTAATATGCCCCAACGTCTGTTAACGTTCGATTCGAAGGAAATCAGGAATTGTTGAAAAACATTGTGTGCGCCATCTTGTCTTTTTTCAAATGCCACACTTTTGTCGTGCACGGCAGCCATTTTAGATGCCTTGACCAGACCCACTCTGTGCACGCTGTCGATCCTTAGCATGGCTCCCCACCCTCGCAAGCATCTCACCCAGGCAGTGGTCACCCCCGCTCTCTGTCTTATGCATGGGTAATAAACCTCCCCCCATCTGCGCTGCTCTTCCCTGAGAATCACACCCTGTGCCCGCCCGACACCTCCCTTTCGCCCTATTCACTACCGCACCCTCTGACACTCCTTTTCCTCTGTGTCCGATTGTCCAGGCCGGTCCTAGGCTATCAGCTAGCCCTGCAGATGTAGTTTATGGCCACAGCTGTAAAGAATCACCCCTCTTCAAAGGAGTTATAGTAGATCAAGGCCCACACTCGATGAGATCCGTCACAGCAGAAGCGTTGCTATTATCTGAAAACCATCCTGTATTGTGATTGGGGAGGGGACCGAGCGTGAAGCGGAAGATTCCAGGGATGACTCTTTGTACATCAAAGTTTTTACAATTATGTGTCACATTAAAAATATATAGCACTCCGACAAAGTAGTAAGATTATAAAACTTTAATAATTTATAAATATATACAAGAAAACAAAAATAGTAATAACATATAAACATTTTTAGGGAAAAACAACGAAGTAGCGGTCGGCTGTGCGAATAGTCCCAACGCAGCACAACGTCCAGATTTCCGGCGTGGGGCGTCGCGGGGGGTGGGTCATCAGTAGCAAACTGTTGTGCGAATAGTTCCAAGGCAGCAGAACGCGCCGAAATCTAGATGACACGAAAGTGATGTCTAGTAAGTTGCCACCCAGCAAATAACGGCGTGGGGCGTCGCGGGGGGTGGGTCATCAGTAGCAAACTGTTGTGCGAATAGTTCCAAGGCAGCAGAACGATGGCACCAAGGTGATGTCCAGTAAGTTGCCGCACTGGTTTTGGTATCCTACAATGCTGCTCCGAATAACGGCGTGGGGCGCCCCGGGGGAGGCGGCGTGAACGGGCCTCTCCAGGTGGAGTCTCATCTGTTTTAGTGGGGCGCCCCTTTACCGTTTCAGTTGCCATTCCGTCCGCTTTTGGTCCACTGTGTCAAAATCCGCCATTCAGCTGAGTTGCGCCCACTCTTGCGGTGCAGCGATAGGCGGCTGCCACAGGACTCTCAAAATGGCGGCAGGCTCTTTCCTTTTTGGGCGTGGTCCACTGAAATGGCCCTGGGACACCTTGGAAATCGGACGCTTGTCTGCTAGGTCTTGGACCCCATTCTCGAAAGCGTCCCCTCCGCCTTGAGAATTCATCAAAAGTTTTGGGGGCCCCGACTCCTGCAGGCTTCTGGTGGGGAGCGGCTGCCATGATTGCTCGCGGAATGACCACGACGGAGCTACGAGATGGTGGTGCTCTCATGCGGACGCCAGTTTAGTCTGAAACATCCAGAAACAAGGTGGGGCTTTCATCGTTTGGGGGGAAAAAAAAGTTTTCATCCAATGAAAAGTGTTGTTTTTAGGTCATATGATCAAGCCTTCCATCATTAGGAAACCAAAAGTAAAATGAACCAATGAAAAGTTTTATAAACAAGTCACATGACCTGTTATGCGGCATAGGGTATAAAATGCGGAGAAAATACGTTGGCACGTGAGGCGGCGTCAGTAGCGGACCGATGTGCGAATAGGCCAAAGGCAATACAACGCGCCAAGATCCGGATGGCACCGAGGTGGTGTCCAGCAAGTTGCAGCACTGGTGTGGCCATTCTACAATGCTGAAAGTCGGCGTGGGGCGCCCCGTTGGCCTGTGAGTTTGCGTCAGTAGCGGACCGATGTGCGAATAGGCCGAAGGCAGCACAACGCGCCAAGATCCGGATGGCACCGAGGTGGTGTCTAGTAAGTTGTCGCACTTCTGTGGCCATCCTACAATGTTGAAAGTCGGCGTGGGGCGCCCCGTTGGCCTGTGAGATGGCGTCAGTAGCGGACCGATGTGCGAATGGGGCCAAAGGCAGCGCAACAATATTTTCTGACTGACACCACAAGGCGCTGAGATGCCAAGATCCGGATGGCACCGAGGTGATGTCTAAGTTGCGGACTGATGTGCGAATGGGGCCAAAGGCAGCGTAACAATATTTTTTGTATGGAAGATACCACTAGGCGTTGAGATGCCAAGATTCGGATGGCACTGAGGTGATGTCTAGCAAGTTGGTGTGGTCATCCTACAATGCTGAAACTCGGCGTGGGTCGCCCCATTAGCCTGTGAGATGGCGTCAGTAGCGGACCGATGTGCGAATAGGCCGAAGGCAGCACAACGCGCCAAGATCCGGATGTCACCGTGGTGGTTTCATAGTTGAGAGGCACTTCATCTGCAGTGGGGCGCCGAGATCCGGATGGCACCGAGGTGATGTCTAGCAAGTTGCTGTACTGGTGTGGTCATCCTACAATGCTGAAACTCGGCGTGGGTCGCCCCATTAGCCTGTGAGATGGCGTCAGTAGCGGACCGGTGTGCGAATAGGCCGAAGGCAGCACAACGCGCCAAGATCCGGATGTCACCGTGGTGGTTTCATAGTTGAGAGGCACTTCATCTGCAGTGGGGCGCCGAGATCCGGATGGCACCGAGGTGATGTCTAGCAAGTTGCTGTACTGGTGTGGTTATTCTACAATGCTGAAACTCGGCGTGGGGCGCCCCATTAGCCTGTGAGATGGCGTCAGTAGCGGACCGATGTGCGAATGGGGCCAAAGGCAGCGCAACAATATTTTCTGAAGAGAAGACACCAAAAGGTGCTGACATTCCAAGATCCGGATGGCACCGAGGTGGTGTCTAGCAAGCTATGCAGTTGAGTTGTGTGCGCACTTGCGGCGAATAGGTCGAAGGCAGCATAACAATGTTTTCTGAATAGGAGACACCACAAGGCGTTGAGATTCGGTTACCACCGAGGTGATGTCTAGCAAGTTGCCGCACTGGTGTGGCCATCCTACAATACTGCTCCGAATAACGGCGTGGGGTGCCCGAAGGGGGGGGGAGCCGGCGTGAATGGGCCTTCCTAGGTGGAGGCTCGTCTGCTGTAGTGGGGCGCCCCTTTAACGTTTCAGTTGCCATTCAGCTGAGTTTCGGCTGCTCTTGATGCTACAGCGACAGGCGGCTGCAAGAGGACTCTCAAAATGGCGGCCTGTTCTTTGGATTTGGGCCTGGTCCACTAAAATGGCCCTGGGACACCTTAGAACTCGGACGCTCGATTTTTTTTTCCTTTCCTGTACATGCAAAAAAAGGTAAATGCCCGGTACGTTACACGCTTCATCTGCCACGATGAACTCTCCAGAGGAACCGAAAAAAAATATAGTTGTGGTAACTATACCATGCATCGTCATATGGAGAGGTGGCACCAATTAATTATAGTGCTGCATAAAAGAGAGATTTGGAGGAGAACCCCTGACCTGCTAGTACATTCATCAAAGAAGTGGCACTGAGAGCTTCAGAGGCAAGGGAAACGGTCCCAAATATTTAGAAGAACTTTGGAAAGATTAAAATGACATGTTTAGATTGTGGCAAATTAATTTCATGTGGACAGATGAGTGTTACTCTAATAAATACAGCATATGAACATCATCATAGTCGATGGTTGGTAGAGACATTTTGACTATATCCTGGACCTGCCCGTCCTCGCCCAAAATGGCGCCGGAATAAATGGGACTCGTAACTCCTTGTTGTGTACTGGTTGCAGAACCTTGAAATCACGAGATACGTATGCAGTTTTGAAGCACATGGCGGGCGGGGACGAGAATTGATTGAATATTTCGACATCCCTATTGATATTAAGTTCTGATGTGTTATTGATTACTGTACTGTTGAAAGTTCGAATTAACGTCACCCATGGTACTTGCCCGCAAATGTATATCTAGATAATTTTATTGTAACTGGCCCTGTCGTATTTTAATTATAAAATGTACGTCCACCGATTCCGTAACTGTTAGACACCTTAGTTCTTGCAACCTAATGGCCCGCCCGTTACGTTCCTCTACAGTGTAAATGTCTATTCATCATATACGATTACAGTTTGCTCTGTGGCAGGCCCACGTGGTTATAGGCTCGTATTTGTATAATGAAATTTTCACAATAAAGGTTTTTAAAAAAAAACATGGTAGTAGTATATACATTGGTAAAGTTTTTAATAATAGTGACTGTTTTAGAATCATTAAAAGGCAAGTGAAATAAAGCAGACCAATTACATGAAGGGTAAAAGGTATAATACGAAGGAACGCAGTAAAGATAATTGGTCAAGGGCTGTTGTGTTTTCTATTCCTGCAACATAAAGTGATCGATAAGAATCTCATATTCAGGCGTATCGGCGACTAAGACAGCAGGTCGACCCTCTTTTGCTCAACGGCTCCGTCATGGGACGAAGAAACGCTCTTTTTCTCGAAAAAAGAATATATTTTACTTGCAGGACAGTTGTAAAATTTCCGGGAAAGTACATTAGCCTGGAACATTATAACATATATTTAAGAAAAAATAATGTTCGGAAGTAATGAAAAGCGTAATTTTTAGGTCATATGACCAAGCCTTTCATCATTACAATAAGAAAAGTAAAATGAACCAATGAAAAGTTTTATTAACAAGTCACATGACTTGTTATGCTTACGTTACGCGCTGCGCGCCCCGGATGACTTCCGGATGCGCTAACGCGGCGCGTCATATGACGCATTACGCGACAACGCAGGTACAGAATATAGTCAAAATGTCTCCACCAACCAGCGGTCGGAACACAACCCCTTTCAGCAGGCTAAATAGTTCTGTTAAATGACAACAGAAGGGACAGGCAACAAGAACCATCAGTCAAAGAGGGGAGGGCTAGTTCTTCTCTACCGGGTTACATTGGGGCGCTACCGGAACTGATCGAATTGGTAGTCTACAGTGTTTCTGACTGAAGCTGGGGTTAGCATGAGAGCAGCACCATTTCGTAGCTCCGTCGTGGTCATTCCGCAACCAATCATGGCAGCCGTTCTTTATCGTTATTTTGGGCGGGGTGGGTGGCGGAGCCGAGCTGTTTTGCAGCCATCATTGTGTGGAGTTCAGTTCATCTCACTAGTTTTGTATTTGTCATGAGGGGTTGTTCCTAATGTTTCTATTTTAGCGAGGTCAAAAAGAGATCCCATTAGTGGCCTACTGATTTTGCTCGATTCCTTTTCTTTTTTTTTACACGATTTTTCGTTATCTGCAAAGACTAAACAGAGTATTGCGACTCTGTGTTTGTTTGTAAATAGAGAATGAACCAAAGAGAACTAATTCTAAAACAGTAAATACTTGGATAACAATCAATCAAATGGAGAGAGAAGCAGGCACGACGGATTACAATGGGGGCAAAGGCCTGCGTTAACTACCTTTCACTATCTGCAAAGAGAGAGTACTCCTAATAGAAATGAGGGGGGGGGGCACCATTCAAAGCAGATCAGTGTGCATAAACACGAAAATGTTTTCACTTACCACGTACTTGACATTCGACAGCTTATGATATTTGCTATTAAAAAACCATTGAAATTCACTGAAAAAACCATAGGTTATAGACCATATATAGTTAGGAATTAGCATTTACAAAACCTTGAAAATTCACTGAAAAAACCATAGGTTATAGACCATATATAGTTAGGAATTAGCATTTAGAAAACCTTATTTTACTCACACAAAACCATTGAAATTCCATATATAGTTAGTTGCACTAACTATATATACTATATATCGCGCATCCGCAATCCACTGCTGATGATGTCACATATTACATCATTCATGACATGGTCAGTGACATCACTGATGACATCACTGATGACATCTCAAATGACATCACTGATGACAACATCCAGTGACTGTATGTTTCTGTAAAGTTAAAATATGTTTTACATATTGAAGAATGAGTAGATGTATAAGTGTCTGAATGAAGGTTTTAGTAGGTGCGTGGTTGACTGTATGAGTGAGTGATTAAATGCGTCCTACTGAATGCATAGGTTAGTGACTAAACTGTGTGAAACTTTGCATCAGTATGTCTGTTGTTGTGCAAGCTGCTGCATGTGTTGATCAGTAGCTATATGAGTGGCTATATGGGTTATTGATTGGTTGGCCAAGTATTTGTATGGGAGACTGAGTGTGTGTGTGACTGGTTGGGAGGTGTGTGACTCTGTGCAGATCAATGTGTACTTGTATCAGTGATTGTATAAGAGAGTAAGTATGTGTTAGTATATGTTTGAAAATGTAAGGTGCTCTATGTTTAACTGTATAGATTAGAAAATGGAGGTGTGATTGATTCTTTGCATGACTGACTAGGTGTGTGAGTAACTCCATGGATGAGCAACAGAGTGTAAATGTCTGTATAGGTGTATGAGTGCATATGATAGTGTTGTAAAGATGAGTGATTGTATGTATGAATGATTGTATGGATGAATGAGTGAATGTGTGTGTAGACGTAGGAATCAGTGAGTGCGTATGTAGTAACTAGTATTGGTCAATGGTTTCAAAAATTATACTCTGTATTTAACACTGGTTGTAACAGAGGTTATATTAAAATGTGAGGAGATGCATTGTATTGTCACATGAATGATATCATCAGTGATGTGGTCATTGATGTCAAATGAGATGTCATCAGTGATGTCATTTGAGATGTCATCAGTGATGTCATCAGTGATGTCACTGACCATGTCATGAATGATGTAATATGTGACATCATCAGCAGTGGATTGCGGATGCGCGATATATAGTTAGTGCAACTAACTATATATGGAATTTCAATGGTTTTGTGTGAGTAAAATAAGGTTTTCTAAATGCTAATTCCTAACTATATATGGTCTATAACCTATGGTTTTTTCAGTGAATTTTCAAGGTTTTGTAAATGCTAATTCCTAACTATATATGGTCTATAACCTATGGTTTTTTCAGTGAATATATATATATATATATATATATATATATATATATATATATATATATATATATATATATTCACTGACAAAATCATAGGTTTCACACGTGTTATAGTTAGGAATTAGCATTTAAAAAACCTTGAAAATTAATTGAAAAAAACATAGGTTTCACACATTTTATAAACAGCTGGACATTTCACTCATACAAAACCTTTGAAATTACCCCGTTATAGGCGGCCGATTATGACGGCGGACGGGCCTGCGTCTGTTTTCCACCCCAGAGTAGGAGGGACTGCCCGCAGGGGGAGCGGCGGTCCCTCCGTGCAAATTAGGATGTGACCGCAACCCTGGCGGTCACATCCTGTATTTTTAACATTGCGGCGGGTGCTGCTTGAAGCAGCACCCGCCGCAATGTTAAAAATGTAAAAGTGCATTTGCATGCACAAAGCGGTGCCTGCCGCATGGTGCACGCAAAGGCAGGGGGGTAACATAGGTACCCCCCATGTGCACCCCCCACCCTCCCTTCACCCTTGGGGGCCCGCAACGGGCCCCCAAACAAAAGTCCGTATGCCTTTCCACGGCGGAAATGCCGCCATGGAAAGGCATAGTACTCCAGACATCCTAATATGCCTGGCGGTGTCTGACAGACACCGCCAGACATGTTAGAGCTTTTCCGCCGCGGTCAGAAGGCGACCACGGCAGAAAAGCTGCGGACGGTCTTCCTGACCCCCCAGCCATCCTAATCTGGCGGGGGGTCTTTGAAAGCTCCCTAGCGGTTTTTCCGCATCCTCCAGGCCGGCGGACACTTCCGCCGTCCTGGGGGATGCGGAAAAATCGCAATCATAATCGGCCCCTATGTTAGTTCAGCTAACTATAACTCGCGCGCCCGCAATGCACTGCTGATGACGTCACATATTACATCACTCATGATATGGTCAGTGACATCACTCATGACATCACTGATGACATCTCAAATGACATCACTGATGACATCACTGAAGACATCATCCAGTGAATGTGGTCTTTCTGAAAAATATTTTTTTTCTATATATGTGTATCTAAAGGTCGCTGGAAGAATAAATGTGTAAATAAGTGTGTAAATTTATGTTTTTTTTGTAAAATTGATTGTATAACTACTTATTAAGTGTATCTTAGAGAATACATGTATTAACGAGTAATGTTTAAATATTTAAATATCTGTGTCAGTGTCTAATTTTGTGTATAAGTGGCTGCATGGGTCAGTAAGTAGCTACATGAGTTTGTTTATGGGTTATTACTTTGTTTTTTGAGTATCAGTATGAGTGTCTATATAGTTCGGTGGGGGATATTACTTACCGTATAGATGCATGAATGAGTGACTCACTGTTTGTATGTGTTTTGAAGACAGCATGTGTGCACGACTGTATGGGTGAATGAGTGTGTGTATGGGTGTATTAGTGAGTGAATGACTGTCTCAATAGTGTCTTCATGACTAACTACATATGTTTCAAACTAGTATATGCGAGTATTAATGTATATAAGTGAGTATATGTGAGAGTGAGAGTTGAGAAGAGTTCCTGTATAAATAAGTATGTGTTTCTATAAGTGATTGTTGAAGAGAGTAAATATATGTACTTTTCTGTAGAAGTAAGTGTAGTGGTGTGTATATAGCTGTATATGCAAGTAAATGGATGTTTGATTATGTTTATTGCATATTATTTGTTTATTTGCATGTGTGAGTATGTGTGTAAGTAACTCTATTTGGGAGTATCAGTGTGTAACAGGATGTATAGGTGTATGAATACATTTGATGAGTGAGTACATGTATGAGTGACTATATAGAACTGTTTGTGAATGAGTGGATGTGTATGTAGATGTTGGAATTACTGAATAGGTTGTTGTAACTGGTATTGGTATCTCCATTTTTTTGAGAATGTTAGTTTCTATTTTTGAATGTGTGTATCAAAGTTTATATTACGCTGAGAGGAGGTCTGCCACTCTGTCACAAGGATGATGTTATCAGTGATGTCATCAGTGATGTCATGAGTGATGTCATGAGTGATGTCACTGACCATGTCATAAGTGATGTAATATGTGACGTCATCAGCAGTGCATTGCGGGCGCGCGAGCTATAGTTAGCTGAACTAACTATAATGGGGGGTTTGTATGAGTGAAATGTCCAGCTAACTATAATATGTGTGAAACCTATGGTTTTTTCAATGAATTTGCAAGGTTTTTTAAATGCTAATTCCTAACTATAACGTGTGTGAAACCTGTTTTTTTAGTGAATTTGCAAGGTTTTTAAAATGCTAATTCCTAACTATAACGTGTGTAAAACCTATGGTTTTTTCAGTGAATTTCAAAAGTTTTGTAAATGAAAATTTTTAAATGTATTAATTATTATATGTCTTTCTTTTTATACTAATTTCTTACATTTTTAATCTAAATATTTATATGTATTTAATTTTTTTAATTATATTTCATATTCTTATTGTAAAATAATACCACAACTAAATTGCAAATTGTTTTTTAAGTTATTTTTTTTCTCCAATATATTAAAATTGAATTCTATATATTTCCTTTTTTATTGCATTTTTTGGGGTAATTGTACCGTGCGCATACGGTAAGGGAATTGCACCAAATTTGGCAGAGAGGTAGAGATCAGTTGGCAGATTGTGCTTTTTGTTAAATGGTGTAAATCCGGTCAGTAGTTCATGAGAAAAAACCCTATAGACTATGCATGTAGTGTTCTATGCACCGGGAAACTTGTCTTTTATATCTTCAATTCCCCAATCTATATCCTTACACTTCCAGTAAACACTATCACAATTCTGTTTCAGTATTGTAGTGACCATACAGCACTATGTGCTTATCTATACACTGTTCTAAAAGAATCCATTCACCACATTAAAAAACGAATCAGCAGATGTACAATAAGTGGTACATCCCCAGAGATATGCCAGTTATTGTGTACTGTGATATCACCTCCTTCTGGGGCAGGGCTTTATAATGTGATGCACCGTCCAAATGTGTCACATTGTAAATACTACACACCATGGCACATCTTTTGCACCACCAGTGCATCACAAAAGTGACGCAACGGCTGTGTTAAAAGAGGCACAAGGGGGTTGTAAATCCACCTGTAACACATAGAAATTCATCCGATGGCTCCCCGCGTCCTTCGAGAGCTGGCATTGCTTTGTCAGAGAGAGCAGTTTACATGATGCTCTCTCTGACGCAATCTGCTTTCCTACATGAAAGAGAGAGAAGATTAACTTGCTATCTCTTTCAAATAGGAAAGCGGTTTGCTGTGGTAAAGTGGGAACTGCGACGCTCCCGTCCTACCATAGCAAACAGCAGTGTCCCGGGGTAGGCACCCCGAGACACTGCAGGCGCCGACCTTGGGAGGCGGGTGTCCCCAGGGCCATCAAGGGCTCCAGGAGAGGGCTGCGTGACCCCCTCTCAACATTAAAAAGCCCCTGGGGTGCAGGTCCTCGGGCTGGAAGGTCATTTTACGTATTACTGCCCCAGGAAGGTGGTGGTCGCCGGGGCGGGTAGGGGGCCAGTGGGAGGGGGGGCTGATTTATAATTTGAAGTACTATAGTAAGATGTTCAAGAGTAGGGTTGAAAAGTACTGACTGTACAATAAGTTATATTTTCTCTGGATGGACTACAACATCGAAAAGAAATCAAAGTAAAACGAAACAATGTGTACCACATTTACAAACCTCTTGCAACATTTTCCCATGCAAACCTACCCCCCTACAAAGTTAAGTGTGTGGGTCTCAAAAACGCCCTTCAAACCACGGAAACAATCACCCTCCAAAGATTGTTATATTGTATGAGAGGGGCTGCGTGGCCCTCCGCCTAAAACCCTGGAGTCCACGACACCCAGACCCAGTTGCTGCAGTGTCCAATGGGGGGAAACAGCCATTACAACGCGGTCATAAGCACGCGTGATCGTCACCACGAAGCAGTTACCACGCATATCGCTTTACCACGCATGCTTTTACAACAAGTATACATTTACCACCCATGATAAAGGCATAAGCATGATAATGGCTTTGTGGTGATGGACACGTGTTGTAATGGCTGTGGCTTACGTGCTTCAAATTAGTTTTTAGGTATGCGTGTGACCAAGTCTGATAGCATTGGAGGCCAAGGACAAACACCATGGTGTCTGTGGCAGGTAATCTCATCAATCACAGAAAAGATTGGCGGAGGGTAAAATGAAAGTAACAGGTATAATAAAAATAACGGAGGAAAACTACTAAAATGGCGGTGGACGGAGTATGTAATCAACGTTTGGTGCCTCGGCAATACGTTTCAATTAAATATTGATAGAACATGATTATTAATATATTTCAAAAGTATAGCAGCGGATGACACACATGGCCCGGGAAAAGAAAGCAGCAAATTTAATACCTGAAATAAGGAAAGGTTTGCTTGGCGAACTTGAAGAAAAAGAAAGAAACATGGACTTGGAAACGAGGCTGCACATGCGGAGAGAGTACAACTGGTGCACAAAAAAAATGGAAAGTTTTACATACTATCATAGAAATATAGCTAATTTTTTGACCAGCAAAGTTAGTTCTCAAAAAGAACTGGGTTTTTTTAGGCCCCAATGCCCTCACGATCCCGGACGGCTCGCCGCGTCCTTCGAGAGCCGGCATTGCTTTGTCAGAGAAAGCAGCTTACATGCTGCTCTCTTCGACGAAAAGCAAATTGCTTTCCTACTTGAAAGAGAGTGCAGATTAACTTGCTCTCTCTTTCAAATAGAAAAGCGGTTTGCTGTGGTAAAGTGGGAACTGCGACGCTCCCACCCTACCATAGCAAACAGCAGTTTCCGGGGGTAGGCACCCCGAGACACTGCAGGAGCCGGCCCTGGGAGGCAGTGGTCCCAAGGGCCATCAAGGGCTCCTCCAGAAAGGGGCCGCACATCCCCCTCCCAACATTAAAAAGCCCCAGGGGTGCAGGACCCCGGGGCTGGAAGGTCATTTTACATATTACTGCCCCAAGAAGGTGGCGGTCCCCAGGGCGTGTACGGGGGGTGAAGGGGAAGCTGAAAACATACTTTAAAAAAAAAAGAAAACCCTGAGGGAGTGGCGGTTCCCAGGGCTGCGGGGGGCCAAGAAGCCCCCCATTATGGAAAAAATTGTCCCCGAGATTTTGCCCCCCCGGGGGCTAATTAAGAATAAAACGGACTTCTAGTCTAATTTCCTTTTCCACGGCGTACGCGTACAATACGCGTACCCCGTGAATTTCTTATTTTAAAAAAATTAATACATTTTGGGGCTAAAGATCCATGTGGGAACCCACTGAGCAGGCCTAAAGGGTCAGAATGCCCTGCCCCCTTTCCTTATTATTCAACTTTGTTTTACTGTTTTCTTGTGACTCGGTTCTACCGAGGCACAAGATAGCTGCCAACACTTCCTGGTTTGCAGTGTTGACAGACAGTTGACATCCAATCAACATGCAGCTCGTGCTAGTAATTGGACGGATTTCCGTACTCGTACAGTACTTCGTCTCTAGATATCACTAGGATTTTCTCAGGAACTACTGAACGGATTTACACCATTTAACAAAAAGTACAAACTGTGAACCGAACTCTACCTCTCTGCCAAATTTGGTGTAATTCCATTCAGCCGTTCGGGCTGTAGCCCTGGCTAAAGGTCCCTATTGAAAATTGCATGGAGAAAACTCGTTTTGGACCCCCTATTGTCTCGGCCCCCACTTGACGAATCACCCCCATACTTTCAGGGAGGGAGCGGAGCGGAGCAGGTCATTTTCTTGGAGAATTTCATGAAGATTCGTCCAACGGCACCAAAGTTATTCCAAATAAAATGTTGTGAATTTCCTATGGAAAGTAGGTCCTAACTATAACTACCTACTGGCGACCGCCAGTAGGTAATATAGATATAGATATAGATATAGGTATACTATATCTAAGTAAGGGGTAGTTATACCACCTTACCCAGGCTGAAATTGCAGACCTGTTGTGTCAGTTTGGAAGGCTAACCAGGGGTGGAACAATACATGCTGCAGCCCCTGGTAGGCTTGGGGTGAACCTATGCACTGGGTACCTAAAGTACCATATACAGGGGCTCACAAGGGTGAGCCAGTAACCAATCGGGTATGTACCTAAAGTACATGGTATCAATTTAGAGAGAACAGCTTGGCTGTGGGCCTCATTAGCAGGGCCACAGCCTTACTAAAGTCGAAAAATCAGTGAAGCACAGCAAAAAGTGGGAGTAACCAAAGGAAGCAGATCCTAATCTCCTACACTCACTGTGCTGACCTGCTCAGCCACACTGAAATTATATGTGACTTTTCTCATACATTGCTGTCACTTGACACATTTTTGGGACAAGTATAGTATGTGGTTTGAAGAGTCATACCATGCCCTACAGGTGCTGCTGATACCTACACATTGCAGGACACTCCTCTATGTGTTTTTGTATTGCACACCCCTCACCTGCCCAATACTGTTGTACACACCACGTCAGTCGCATGTCTTCCATCTTATACCAGCGTATGGTGCGATCACCCTCTCAGTGTCAAATCAGAGCACAGGGCGCGCTACGAGAATGATTACAAGTCGTCACTCATTGGAGATCCGATTCTGGGCCTGCATCTGCATTCATGATAACCCTGCCCCGTCTCTCTCTGTTGTTAATTGTTGGTGCACACACTTACACTTGCACATGAGCGGGGCACGCCCGCCCACACTCCCCAGATGTCACCACCTAGCTTTCTTGCTATTACTAAGCATGGAAGCCAATGGGAGGTCCTCCAGGGCCGCCATTCTTGTAGAGCACGAAACCGCTACCAATGACCGCCCTGGGCTTGGTTTGGTCAGCCCCCGCAGTTCCCATATAAGGCGGGCACTGACGTGAGCACGCTCTCTTTTGCCTGCCTGTACTGCGGTGACAGACAGACTGTCGTCGTCGATTGTACTACGAACTGTTTGCTCGAGCGGGGAAGGACTCGTGACACTCGACGTGGTGTCACTGCTGCTGCCATCCAGCCAGGCCACCATAGGCACGGTGGCGTCGGAGACCACCCCCAGCCCAGCCCAGGCCCAGCCAAAGCCCAAGCCTTTGAAGACAAGACAAGAGACGACAGAAGAGAAGGTAAGAGAAGCCGTCACAACATCAGCCTCCGCTGTAAATTGTGCCTACATGATAGTATTTTTTTTACTGTGTCACGTGGCCCTCTCAGCATTGTTTTGCTTTATTTTTGTGTGCCACATGCTTTGTGCTTCATCGTATTTGCTCCCTCCTAATCTCCCATGACTTTTAATATTCATTGCTGCCTCACGTGGCCTTCCCAGGTCTCTATTCTTATTGATCGCATATTGGTGATCGGAATATTTCCAACTGCGTCACGGGGCACTCCTAGGCCTCTCTTAAATAAATTGTGCGTGCATGAATTTCTGTGTCGTATTTTTGAACTGTGTCACGTGATTTAGCCTGCATTGTTGTGCGTTCATAATAGTATTATCTTTTTTACTGTGTCACGTGCCCCTCCCAGCTCTGTTTTACTTTATTTTAGTGCGCAACATGATTTGTGCTTCTTCATATTTGCTCTCTCCTAATCCTCCCGTGACTTTTAATATTTATTACTGCCTCACGTGGCCTTCCCAGGCCTCTATTCTAATTGATTGTATACAGTTGAACGTAAAGCTTGTTTCCGAAACAGCGACAAGTTAGCTGTCAAAGGAGAGAATATATAGTATGCAGCACGCGCAATACCCATTAGGCTAACGAGGCTTCAGCCCCCCACCCATCGTCTGTGTCTCTTCCACGTTTTAATGTAATTTCATCCCTCTCTTTCTTACTGTCTCTCACATCATTTTTTTTTCTTTTTTACAGTTATGGACGCTGCTGTCTCCACTGTGACATATAAAACCTTACCCGAGTTTAAGTGGTGAACTCTCTTGGCTACAGTGAAGCCGGCTTCAAGACGTAGAGCACCCTCTTTTAATCATGTCTATGGCACTAGGTGAGCAAAGAAACTTATTTCCGAAACAACAACAAATTATATGTGAAAGGAGAGAGTCGATAGTGTGCAGCAGCTTGACTGTGTAGAAATATATAATTACCACAGAGCAGTGACAATAGATAGGTTACAACAGTCTGAGGAACGGATCTACAAGCTTATTGTGCCACATTTGTGTCACTTTTAATATGGGAAAAGTGGTGCAAGGAGCTTGTAAATCTGCGTCTAACTTTTCAAAAAAATCTCTCAACTCCAGACTCTGGGAGTCAATGGGGTGCAACAGTCTAGGTACGCAATATTAAGAACTCACATTAAAATTCACTTTTGACAGGAGTTTCGCAACTCAGTTTATGGTGATTAATCAAATGTCCTTTTGTTTTCTTCACCAAACATTCTTTAGGCGCAATCACAGCATATCGAGCAACAGCAATAGAATTGTCCGCAACGTATTGAATATACTTTGACGTATACAAACAAAGTTCAATTGAAGTTGTGTACTCTGATGGCTGCAATGTTTATACAAGGTAAGCACAGCGGCCTAGATATTCAATGCCTCCAAATAAATGCATTAGAAATAAATCAGCGTATTTACAATCCTGTTGTACCACTTTTGTGTCAGTAACGCAGTAGGCACTTCCATATAGACACCACTTGAACGCAGGACTATAACAGAAGTGAGATGTACCAGGCACACTGCACACGTAAAATCGTAGTGTTACCTTGACTTGTAATGTTTCACCTCATTTACTCACATCTACATAATTTTAAACTCTAATTTTCTTTTTTGTTTTGCAGATTATCTATTGTACGTTTTTAGGAGTCCACATCACAATTTGTTTATAATGTTTTATTAAAGTTATTTTTGTACTTGTTTATTATACTGTTATCATTAAGTTACGTTTACAGTTATTGTTGTTTTAATAAAAGTTAATAAAAAAAACGACATACTTCTTTTTTGGGGGGAGGAGGGTTGACGGTCCACAATAAAAATAATATTTATAATTTGAAGTACTATAGTAAGATGTTCAAGAGTAGGGTTGAAAAGTACTAACTGTACAATAAGTTATATTTTCACTGGATGGACTACAACATAGAAAAGAAATCAAAGTAAAACAAAACAATGTGTACCACAATTACAAACCTCTTGCTACATTTTCCTGTGCAAACCTACCCCCCTACCAAATTATTGGTGGGCCTCAAAAACAACCTTCAAAACACGGAAATAATCACCCCCCAAAGATTTCTATATTGTATGAGAGGGGCTGAGTGGCCCTCCACCTAGTGCCCTGGAGTCCACGACACCCAGACCCGGTTGCTGCAGTGTCCATTGGGGGGAGACAGCTATTATAACGTGGTCATAAGCAGGCGTGATCGTCACCACAAAGCCATTAGCACCCATATGGCTTTACCATGCATGCTTTCACAATTAGTATACATTTACCACTCATGATAAAGGCATAAGCATGATAATGGCTTTCTGGTGACGGACACGCGTTGTAATGGCTGTGGCTTACGTGCTTAAAATTTGTTTTTAGGTATGTGTGTGACCAAGTCTGATAACATCGGAGGCCAAGGACAAACACCGTGGTGTCTGTGGCAGGAAATCTCATCGATCACAGAGAAGATAGGTGGAGGGTAAAATGAAGGTAACAGGTTTAATAAAAATACCAGAGGAAAACTACTAAAATGGCGGTGGACGGAGTATGTAAACAATGTTTGGCACCTCAGCAATACGTTTCAAATAAATATAGATAGAATATGATTATTAATATATTACAAAAGTATAGCAGCGGATGACACGCACGGTCCAGGAAAAGAAAGCGGCAAATTTAATATCTGAAATGAGAACAGCTTTGCTTGGCGAACTTGAAGAAAAAGAAAGAAACATGGGCTTGGAAACAAGGCTGTGCATGCATAGAGAGTACAACTGGTGCACAAACAAAAACTGAAAGTTTTACATACTATCATAGAAATATAGCTCTTTTTTCACCAGTAAAGTTAGTTCTCAAAAATAACTATTTATTTTTAGCCCCAATGCCCCCATGATCCCAGACGGCTCCCCGCGTCCTTCGAGAGCTGGCATTGCTTTGTCAGAGAGAGCAGCTTACATGATGCTCTCTCTGACGAAAAGCAATCTACTTTCCTACATGAAAGAGAGAGAAGATTAACTTGCTTCTCTTTCAAATAGGAAAGCAGTTTGCTGTGGTAAAGTGGGAACTGCGACGCTCCCGCCCTACCATAGCAAATAGCAGTGTCCCGGGGTAGGCACCCCGAGACACTGCAGGAGCCGCCCTTGGGATGCGGAGTCCCCAGGGCCATCAAGGGCTCCAGGAGAGGGCTGCGTGACCCCCTCCCAACATTAAAAAGCCCCGGGGGTGCAGGTCCTCGGGCTGGAAGGTCATTTTACATATTACTGCCCCAGGAAGGTGGCGGTCCCCGGGGCGTGTAAGGGGCCAGCCGGAGGGGGGCTGATTTATAATTTGAAGTACTATAGTAAGATGTTCAAGAGTAGAGTTGAAATGTACTGACTGTACAATAAGTTATATTTTCTCTGGATGGACTACAACATAGAAAAGAAATCAAAGTAAAACGAAACAATGTGTACCACATTTACAAACCTCTTGCAACATTTTCCCATGCAAACCTACCCCCCTACAAATTTAAGTGTGTGGGCCTCAAAAACGCCCTACAAACCACGGAAACAATCACCCCCCCAAAGATTTTTATATTGTATGAAAGGGGCTGCGTGGCCCTCCGCCTAGCGCCCTGGAGTCCACGACTCCCAGACCCAGTTGCTGCAGTGTCCATTGGAGGGAAACAGCCATTACAACGCGGTCATAAGCATGTGTGATCGTCACCACGAAGCAGTTACCACGCATATCACTTTACCACGCATGCTTTTACAACTAGTAAACATTTACCACCCATGATAAAGGCATAAGCATGATAATGGCTTTGTGGTGACGGACAAGTGTTGTAATGGCTGTGGCTTACGTGCTTCAAATTAGTTTTTAGGTATGCGTGTGACCAAGTCTGAAAGCATCGGAGGGCAAGGTCCAATACCATGGTGTCTGTGGCAGGTAATCTCATCAATCACAGAGAAGATAGGCGGAGGGTAAAATGAAAGTAACAGGTATAATAAAAATAACGGAGGAAAACTACTAAAATGGCGGTGGACGGAGTATGTAATCAACATTTGGCGCCTCGGCAATACGTTTCAATTAAATGTAGATAGAACATGATTATTAATATATTTCAAAAGTATAGCAGCGGATGACACACATGGCCCGGGAGAGGAAAGCAGCAAATTTAATACCTGAAATAAGGAGAGGTTTGCTTGGCGAACTTGAAGAAAAAGAAATAAACGTGGGCTTCAAAACGAGGCTGCACATGCGGAGAGAGGATAACTGGTGCACAAAGAAAATGGAAAGTTTTACATGCTATCATAGAAATATAGCTCATTTTTTGACCAGTAAAGTTAGTTCTCAAAAAGAACTGTCTTTTTTTAGCCCCAATGCCCTCACGATCCCAGACGGCTCGCCGCGTCCTTCGAGAGCCGGCATTGCTTTGTCAGAGAAAGCAGCTTACATGCTGCTCTCTTCGACGAAAAGCAAATTGCTTTCCAACTTGAAAGAGAGAGCAGATTAACTTTGTCTCTCTTTCAAATAGGAAAGCGGTTTGCTGTGGTAAAGTGGGAACTGCGACGCTCCCACCCTACCATAGCAAACAGTAGTTTCCCGGTGGTAGGCACCCCGAGACACTGCAGGAGCCGGCCCTGGGAGGCGGTGGTCGCAAGGGCCATCAAGGGCTCCAGAAGGGGGCCGCACAACCCCCTCCCAACATTAAAAAGCCCCAGGGGTGCAGGTTCCCGGGGCTGTAAGGTCATTTTACATATTACTGCCCCAGGAAGGTGGCGGTCCCCGGGGCGTGTTCGGGGGGAGAAGGGGAAGCTGAAAACATACTTTAAAAAAAAAAAAACCTTGAGGGAGTGGCGGTCCCCAGTGCTGCGGGGGGCCAAAAAGCCCCCCATTATGGAAAAAATTGTCCCCGGGATTTGCCCCCCCCCGGGGGCTAATTAAGAATAAAATGGACTTCTAGTCTTTTTTCCTTTTCCACGGCGTACGCGTACTATACGCGTACCCAGCGATTTCTTATTTTAAAAAAATTAATACATTTTGGGGCTAAAGATCCATGTGGGAACTGACTGAGCAGGCCTAAAGGGTCAGAATGTTTCTACCCTGCCCCCTTTCCTTATTATTCAACTTTGTTTTACTGTTTTCTTGTGACTGGGTTCTACCGAGGCACAAGATGGCTGCCAACACTTCCTGGTTTGCAGTGTTGACAGACAGTTGACATCCAATCAACATGCAGCTTGTGCTAGTAATTGTACGGATTTCCGTACTCGTACAGTACTTCGTCTCTAGATATCACTAGGATTTTCTCAGGAACTACTGAACGGATTTACACCATTTAACAAAAAGTACAAACTGTGAACCGAACTCTACCTCTCTGCCAAATTTGGTGTAATTCCATTCAGCCGTTCGGGCTGTAGCCCTGGCTAAAGGTCCCTATTGAAAATTGCATGGAGAAAACACGTTTTGGACCCCCTTTTGTCTCAGCCCCCACTTGACGAATCACCCCCATACTTTCAGGGAAGGAGCTGAGCGGAGCAGGTCATTTTCTTGGAGAATTTCATGAAGATTCGTCCAACGGCACCAAAGTTATTCCAAATAAAATGTTGTGAATTTCCTATGGAAAGTAGGTCCTAACTATAACTACCTACTGGCGACCGCCAGTAGGTAATATAGATATAGATATAGATATAGGTATACTATATCTAAGTAAGGGGTAGTTATACCACCTTACCCAGGCTGAAATTGCAGACCTGTTGTGTCAGTTTGGAAGGCTAACCAGGGGTGGAACAATACATGCTGCAGCCCCTGGTAGGCTTGGGGTGAACCTATGCACTGGGTACCTAAGGTACCATATACAGGGGCTCACAAGGGTGAGCCAGTAACCAATCGGGTATGTACCTAAAGTACATGGTATCAATTTAGAGAGAACAGCTTGGCTGTGGGCCTCATTAGCAGGGCCACAGCCTTACTAAAGTCGAAAAATCAGTGAAGCACAGCAAAAAGTGGGAGTAACCAAAGGAAGCAGATCCTAATCTCCTACACTCACTGTGCTGACCTGCTCAGCCACACTGACATTATATGTGACTTTTCTCATACATTGCTGTCACTTGACACATTTTTGGGACAAGTATAGTATGTGGTTTGAAGAGTCATACCATGCCCTATAGGTGCTGCTGATACCTACACATTGCATGTCACTCCTCTATGTGTTTTTGCATTGCACACCCCTCACCTGCCCAATACTGTTGTACACACCATGTCAGTCGCATGTCTTCCTTCTTATACCAGCGTATCATGCGATCACCCTCTCAGTGTCAAATCAGAGCACAGGGCGCGCTACGAGAATGATTACAAGTCGTCACTCATTGGAGATCCGATTCTGGGCCTGCCTCTGCGTTCATGATAACCCTGCCCCGTCTCTCTCTGTTGTTAATTGTTGGTGCACTCACTCACACTTGCATATGTGTGGTGCACGCCCGCCCACACTCCCCAGATGTCACCTCCTAGCTTTCTTGCTATTACTAAGCCTGGAAGCCAATGGGAGGTCCTCCAGGGCCGCCATTCTTGTAGAGCGCGAAACCGCTACCAATGACCGCCCTGGGCTTGATTTGGTCAGCCCCCGCAGTTCCGATATAACGCGGGCACTGACGTGAGCACGCTCTCTTTTGTTCCTGCCTGTACTGCGGTGACAGACAGACTGTCGTCGTCGATTGTACTACGAACTGTTTGCTCGAGCGGGGGAGGACTCGTGACACTCGACGTGGTGTCACTGCTGCTGCCGTCCAGCCAGGTCACCATAGGCATGGTGGCGTCGGCGCCCGCCCGCAGCCCACCCCAGGCCCATCCAAAGCCCAAGCATTTGAAGACAAGACAAGTGACGACAGAAGTGAAGGTAAGAGAAGCCGTCACAACATCAGCCTACGCTGTAAATTGTGCCTACATGATAGTATATTTTTTACTGCGTCACGTGGCCCTCTTAGCTCTGTTTTGCTATATTTGTGTGTGCCACATGCTTTGTGCTTCATCGTATTTGCTCCCTCCTAATCTCCCATGACTTTTAATATTCATTTCTGCCTCACGTGGCCTTCCCAGGCCTCTATTCTTATTGATCGCATATTGGTGATCAGAATATTTCCAGCTGCGTCACGGGGCACTCCTAGGCCTCTCTTAAATAAACTGTGCGTGCATGAATTTCTGTGTCGTATTTTTGAACTGTGTCACGTGATTTAGCCTGCATTGTTGTGCGTTCATAATATTATTATTTTTTTACTGCGTCACGTGCCCCTCCCAGCTCTGTTTTACTTTATTTTAGTGCGCAACATGCTTTATGCTTCTTCATATTTGCTCCCTCCTAATCCTCCCGTGACTTTTAATATTTATTACTGCCTCACGTGGCCTTCCCAGGCCTCTATTCTAATTGATTGTATACAGTTGAACGTAAAGCTTGTTTCCGAAACAACGACAAGTTATCTGTCAAAGGAGAGAATATATAGTATGCAGCACGCGCGCAATACTCATTAGGATAACGGGGCTTCAGCCCCCCACACATCCTCTGTGTCTCTTCCACGTTTTAATGTAATTTTATCCCTCTCTTTCTTACTGTCTCTCACATCATTTTTTTTCTGTTTTACAGTTATGGACGCTGCTGTCTCCACTGTGACATATAAAACCTTACCCGAGTTTAGGTGTTGAACTCTCTTGGCTACAGTGAAGCCGGCTTCAAGACATAGAGCTTCCTCTTTTAATCATGTCTATGGCACTAGGTGAGCAAAGAAACTTATTTCCGAAACAACAACAAATTATATGTGAAAGGAGAGAGTCGATAGTGTGCAGCATCTTGACTGTGTAGAAATATATAATTACCACAGAGCAGTGACAATAGATAGGTTACAACAGTCTGAGGAACAGATCTTATTGTGCCACATTTGTGTCACTTTTAATATGGGAAAAGTGGTGCAAGCAGCTTGTAAATCTGCGTCTAACTTTTCAAAAAAATCTCTCAACTCCAGACTCTGCGAGTCAATGGGGTGCAACAGTCTAGGTACGCAATATTAAGAACTCACAATAAAATTCACTTTTGACAGGAGTTTCGCAACTCAGTTTATGGTGATTAATCAACTGTCCTTTTGTTTTCTTCACCAAACATCCTTCAGGAGCAATCACGGCATATCGAGCAACAGCAATCGAATTGTCCGCAACGTATTGAATATACTTTGACGTATACAAACAAAGTTCAATTAAAGTTGTGTACTCTGATGGCTGCAATGTTTATACAAGGTAAGCACAGCGGCCTAGATATTCAATGCCTCCAATTAAATGAATTAGAAATAAATCGGCGCATTTACAATCCCGGTGTACCACTTTTGTGTCAGTAACGCAGTAGGCACTTCCATATAGACAGCACTTGAACGTGGGACTATAACAGAAGTTAGATGTACCAGGCACACTGCAAACGTAAAATCGTAGTGTTACCTTGACTTGTAATGTTTCACCTCATTTACTCACATCTACATAATTTTAAACTCTAATTTTCTTTTCTGTTTTGCAGATTACCCATTGTACGTCTTTTGGAGTCCACATCACAATTTGTTTATAATGTTTTATTAAAGTTATTTTTGTACTTTTTTATTATACTGTTATCATTAAGTTACGTTTACAGTTATTGTTGTTTTAATAAAAGTTAATAAAAAAACCGACATACTTCTTTTTTGGGTGGAGGAGGGTTGACGGTCCACAATAAAAATAATATTTATAATTTGAAGTACTATAGTAAGATGTTTAAGAGTAGAGTTGAAAAGTACTAAATGTACAATAAGTTATATTTTCTCTGGATGGACTACAACATTGAAAAGAAATCAAAGTAAAACAAAACAATGTGTACCACAATTACAAACCTCTTGCTACATTTTCCCGTGCAAACCTACCCCCCTACCAAATTAAGTGTGTGGGCCTCAAAAACAACCTTCAAAACACGGAAACAATCCCCCCCCAAAGATTTGCATATTGTATGAGAAGGGCTGAGTGGCCCTCCACCTAGTGCCCTGGAGTCTACGACACCCAGACCCGGTTGCTGCAGTGTCCATTGGGGGGAGACAGCCATTATAACGTGGTCATGATAATGGCTTTCTGGTGACGGACAAGCGTTGTAATGGCTGTGGCTTACATGCTTCAAATTAGTTTTTAGTTATGTGTGTGACCAAGTCTGATAACATCGGCGGCCAAGGACAAAAACCGTGGTGTCTGTGGCAGGAAATCTCATCGATCACAGAGAAGATAGGCGGAGGGTAAAATGAAAGTAACATGTATAATAAAAATAACGGAGGAAAACTACTAAAATGGCGGTGGACGGAGTATGTAATCAATGTTTGGCGCCTCAGCAATACGTTTCTAATAAATATAGATAGAATATGATTATTAATATATTACAAAAGTATAGCAGCGGATGACACGCACAGTGACTTTTCTCATACATTGCTGTCACTTGACACATTTTTGGGACAAATATAGTATGTGGTTTGAAGAGTCATACCATCCCCTATAGGTGCTGCTGATACCTACACATTGCAGGTCACTCCTCTATGTGTTTTTGCATTCCACACCCCTCACCTGCCCAATACTGTTGTACACACCACATCAGTCGCATGTCTTCCATCTTATACCAGCGTATGGTGCGATCACCCTCTCAGTGTCAAATCAGAGCACAGGGCGCGCTACATGAATGATTACAAGTGGTCACTCATTGGATATCCGATTCTGGGCCTGCCTCTGCGCTCATGATAACCCCGCCCCATCTCTCTCTGTTGTTAATTGTTGGTGCACACACTCACACTGGCACATGCGCGGTGCACGCCCGCCCACACTCCCCAGATGTCACCACCTAGCTTTCTTGCTATTACTAAGCCTGGAAGCCAATACATTAGCCAATGGGAGGTCCTCCAGGGCACGGTGGCATCTGGGCCCGCCCCCAGACCACCCCATGCCCAGCCAAAGCCCAAGCCTTTGAAGAAAAGACAAGAGACGACAGAAGCGAAGGTAAGAGAAGCCGTCACAACATCAGCCTCCGCTGTAAATTGTGCCTACATGATAGTATTTCTTTTTACTGAGTCACGTGGCCCGCTCAGCTCTGTTTTGTTTTATTTTTGTGTGCCACGTGCTTTGTGCTTCATCGTATTTGCTCCCTCCTAATCCTCCCATAACTTTTAATATACATTGCTGCCTCACGTGGCCTTCCCAGGCCTCTATTCTTATTGATCGCCATTTGGTGATCGGAATATTTCCAACTGCGTCACGGGGTACTCCTAGGCCTCTCTTAAATAAATTGTGTGTGCAAAACACAGTTGATGGACAGAATGTAGAACAATGTCATACATTCACCCCAGTACAATGATCTGGGCCTAAACCCATCGTTTTTTGGCACTCCACACCACCCTGGGTGAGACACTGCTATATGCAAATCAGCTCTGACCCTGTGCCTCATGGGAACAGTCCAGTCCGAACTACAAAGCCATGTCTTTCCCAGACCGGAATCAAGCATCCAAGACCCGGTTTCTGGCTATCAGCATTCATTCAGCCTGGATAGCTTGACTCCAGTGGTGTGGAGAGCCTGGGACTCACGTCTGAGCATACCCAGTCCACTCGGGGTAAAAATTGCAAAAAACACAGTTGATGGACAGAATGTAGAACAATGTCATACATTCACCCCAGTACAAGGATCTCGGCCTAAATCCATTGTTTTTTTGCACTCCACACCACCCTGGGTTAGACACTGGCTATATGCAAATCAGCTCTGACCCTGTGCCTCATGGGAACAGTCCAGTCCGAAATACCAAGCCATGTCTTCCCCAGACCGGAATCAAGCATCCAAGGACCGCTTTCTGGCTATCAGCCTTCATTCAGCCTGGATAGCTTGACTCCAGTGGTGTGGAGAGCCTAGGACTCACGTCTGAGCATACCCAGTCCACTCGGGGTAAAAATTGCAAAAAACACAGTTGATGGGCAGAATGTAGAACAATGTCATGCATTCACCCCAGTACAAGGATCTGGGCCTAAATCCATTATTTTTTTGCACTCCACACCATTCTGGGTTAGACACTGGCTATATGCAAATCAGCTCTGACCCTGTGCCTCATGGGAACAGTCCAGTCCGAACTACCAAGCAATGTCTTTCCCAGACCGGAATCAAGCATCCAAGGACCGGTTTCTGGCTAACCAGGATGCTTGTTTCCGGTCCATGGAAGACATGGCTTGGCAGTTCGGGCTGGACTGTTCCCATGAGGCACAGGGTCAGACTGATTTGCATATAGCCATGTCTGAAATGGGGTGGCTGAGTGGGCTAAAGAATGGTGATGGATTAAACCCAGATCAGTTGACTGGGGGTGAGTGTTTGATTTGCTCAAACGCTCCGTCCATCATCCCCTTTTGTAACGCTTTGTTCGCCCTAAGTGTGGCAGGGTATGCTCAGACGTGAGTCCCTTGCTCACTTGGCCACTGGATTCAAGATAGCCTGGCTGATGAGGATTATGAATCCGAAACCGGTCCCAGGATGCTTGTTTCCGATCCATGGAAGACATGGCTTGGCAGTTCAGGCTGGACTGTTCCCATGAGGCACAGGGTCAGACTGATTTGTATATAGCCATGTCTAAAATGGGGTGGCTGAGTGGGCTAAAGAATGGTGATGGATTAAACCCAGATCAGTTGACTGGGGATGAGGGTTTGATTTGCTCAAACGCTCCGTCCATCATCCCCTTTTGTATCGCTTTGTTCGCCCTAAGTGTGGCAGGGTATGCTCAGACGTGAGTCCCTTGCTCACTTGGCCACTGGATTCAAGATAGCCTGGCTGATGAGGATTATGAATCCGAAACCGGTCCCAGGATGCTTGTTTCCGGTCCATGGAAGACATGGCTTGGCAGTTCGGGCTGGACTGTTCCCATGAGGCACATGGTCAGACTTATTTGCATATAGCCATGTCTGAAATGGGGTGGCTGAGTGGGCTAAAGAATGGTGATGGATTAAACCCACATCAGTTGACTGGGGGTGAGTGTTTGATTTGCTCAAACGCTCTGTCCATCATCCCCTTTTGTATCGCTTTGTTCGCCCTAAGTGTGGCAGGGTATGCTCAGACGTGAGTCCCTTGCTCACTTGGCCACTGGATTCAAGATAGCCTGGCTGATGAGGATTATGAATCCGAAACCGGTCCCAGGATGCTTGTTTCCGGTCCATGGAAGACATGGCTTGGCAGTTTGGGCTGGACTGTTCCCATGAGGCACAGGGTCAGACTGATTTGCATATAGCCATGTCTGAAATGGGGTGGCTGAGTGGGCTAAAAAATGGTGATGGATTAAACCCAGATCAGTTTACTGGGGGTGAGTGTTTTATTTGCTGAAACGCTCCGTCCATTATCCCCTTTTGTATTGTATTTTTGAACTGTGTCACGTGATTTAGCCTGCTTTGTTGTGCTTTCATAATAGTATTATTTTTTTACTGCGTCACGTGCACCTCCCAGATCTGTTTTACTTTATTTTAGTGCGCAACATGCTTTGTGCTTCTTCATATTTGCTCCCTCCTAATCCTCCCGTGACTTTTAATATTTATTACTGCCTCACGTGGCCTTCCCAGGCCTCTATTCTAATTGATCGTATATAGTTGAACTTAAAGCTTGTTTCCAAAACAACGACAAGTTATCTGTCAAAGGAGAGAATATATAGTAGGCAGCAGGCGCGCAATACCCATTAGGCTAACGGGGCTTCAGCCCTCCACCCATCGTCTGTGTCTCTTCCACGTTTTAATGTACTTTTATCTCTCTCTTTCTTACTGTCTCTCACATCATTTTTTTTTCTTTTTTACAGTTATGGACGCTGCTGTCTCCACTGTGAGAAAACAATACAAATGCCAATACTGGAGCTATTTAGAACAGTTTTAGAAAAGACCCTTAAGGATAAGACATGAGGATCAGATTCTTTGTTTACCACACTAGTTTATTGATTTCTTTAGCACTAGTGGATCAACCTTAATTTTATATGTAACTTATTTTCATGTGCATGTACAAAAAATGAAAGAACACATTACTATTAACAACATATCATACAATGAACTTTTTGCAATATTTACAACATATCCACCCATTCATTTTGGCCAAACACATTCATCCATCTCCAATCATACCAAAGAAACAAAACAGTACTGATAAGGGTCTAGTGTCAAGAGAATATTTTTACATGAAAAAATGGAAAACAATAAATGTAATCAGTGATTGATGTACTACACACTTCTAGATCAATAAAGTCCTATTTAACAAATCCTATTTATATACTGATTCCAAATATAGACACCAGGACCCAATGAAATAGGCCGACTCAATGCGGATTTCTCCTCAGGACCAACACTCTAGAAAAATATAAGAAATAAAACAAAACAATCAGTCAGACCAACTATCCTAAGCGTTCTTGCTAATAGTACCCCACCAGTCAAACACCTCTTGTTCATACCTTATCATTACGCCACAACCAGTCTTGTTGATAGATGGCGTACACCGTACAGCCAAGACAGGCACTGTAAATCATGTAGGAATAACAAGTAAGGGGGATTAGTCCACCACACACATATATTGCACAAACACTAGGTTGTACACAGAAAATACGACTGGTCGCTTACCTCGTGTGAGGCTGTAAAACTAATACATCTGAGGGAGGAAAACAGAAGAGTTTGTGAACAAACTTCATCTTGGGACGTCATGAACATAATGTTCCATGTTATCGCTCGAGCGAGATCACAACAATCTTACCGGTGTTTGGTTGTTTTCTTGATCTGGAATGGGGCTCTTTTAAATATTTATATTCCGGTCGTACGTTGCACCCAATGCTGCAAACAAAGCCAAGTGATTCCAAAGTTTAGTTAAATGGTCTGCCGGTCTTCGGAAAAACAGTTCCGCTAGTAACCACCGTGAAACTCACCAAGCGCGGCGTCTGAATCCGTCCACAATTCCCGACACGGAAGTCGCGTTCAAAGTGTTGTTGACATCACCAAGGTTTTCATTGGTGCTCTAGCTAACACGTGATCGTGAATGGATGTTTGATATGAGAGTCTTAAAGGTGCAGCACCGTTGACCCCGTCTCAAAACGTGAAATTCACGGATGGTGTTTTAAATAACAGTGCACGACTCATGTTTAATTTTGTAAAAAAATTGTACTGCGGCGTGTTTTCCAATTATGATCCTTTGGCTGTAATTGTGGCGCAACTCCAAGGATGGAACAAGATTATATAGAGGTCGCAAGCTGCATAATTGTTTAGTCAGGTGAGTTCAGTAGTCGGTGGACTTCTGGAGGTGTCACGCGAAGGCTCATGTGTACTTGTTAGTTAAATGGGATGGTGTTAGAGTAACAGCATCCCCCTCCTGGCCAATTATTTGGGTACTGTGATATTACCACAAAACGTACGATTGTGTTATAAGCACCATCACTGTTGACTGCTATCCTTGCAGGTGTCTCCTCGCTTGACTCGAGTGATGGAATAGGTCAGGTGGACTGTAAACCCTTATAACCTAGTATAAATTTAGGTTGGGTAGAAACACAGCCTGATTGAACACGTAATACTTTGTCTGAACCTAACGACTATATATAGAGTGCTTAACACCCCATCTTCACAATCTCAGAGATTTCATTCAGCCCTGTGCTTGCAGTGTTAAATTTCATAATGAGGAGAGCCTCTCGTTGATTTAGTCTGTCCTCAATATCCCCTCCGCGGTTGTCATTCTCAATTTTAGAGATGACAGTCCATCTTAAGTCTTCTTCCTTGTGTTGGTTTGAAATCCAGTGGTGAACCAGAGGTGCGTTTGCTGTTTCTTTCCTGATCCTAGACTTATGTTATGTGATCCGGTGACGGATCTCTTTAGTGGTTTTCCCTATATATAATTTAGGGCAAGGACATATGACTCCGTAGACCACATTTTTAGTTAAGCAGTTTGTAAATACATTGGGCTTCCAATGGATCCCATTGAAAGTAAACACAGAGCCCTCATTCGTTTGAGCACAACAGGAGCAATTGCCACATTTGTGGTGTCCCTCAATTGGTGGAAGGCCAAGCATGCCTCTTAGTGATGCTTTGGGTTCCTGGGGCAGTGAGGCTCTGATAATGTGCTGTGCAATACTTTTTTCTTTTTTAAAAGCAAAAAGTGGAGGGTCATTCAGTTGGGTGCATAGATCTTTGACTAAATGCCAATTTTGGGACACCAACTTGCGCAATGAATTTGCGTGGGGACTGAATGTAGATACACACACAATTCTTTTCTGTTCAGGATGTACTTTCTTTTGAAGCAAAGTATCGCGTGGTATCCACCACACACGTTTCAAGGTATGCTTCAAGAGTTTTTTTGGATAACCCCTGTTGGATAATCGCAGTAACAATTCATTAGCGTGGAGGAAATATTCATCCTTGTTTGAGCAGTTTCTCCTGATGCGGAGAAACTGCCCAAACGGAAGGTTTTCTTTTAGGCTCCTAGGATGGTGGCTAGTGTAATGTAAAGCTTTATTACGATCGGTAGCTTTCCTAAATAGTGTGGTGCCTAATAAGCCGTCGGAAGCATATACTTTAACATCCAAGAATGTGATTGCTTTGTTGGATGAACAGTGACTAAATTTTATGTCTTCCATCCGGTGGTTAATCCAGGTCATGAATTCCTCCAATTTCTCTTGTGTGCCTGTCCAAATGAGGAACACGTCGTCAATGTACCGAAGGTACTTCGTGATATACTCAACGTATGGGTTATCATTATAAATGAATTTATTTTCGTACAGTCCCATGAATAGCACAGCTAATTCCGGAGCAAAGGGGCAGCCCATGGCTACCCCCTTAATCTGGAAATAGTAGTCTTTGTCAAACAGAAAATATTTCTTCTGAAGTGCAAATTTGGCTAGCCGAATAATGAAAGATGTGGGAACTTGTGTGGGCTGTTCTCTTTGATCCAGAAAATAAGTAAGGGTTTCCAGAGCTTCTTCTTGAGGTATCTGAGTATACAATGCGGTTACATCCATGGTAACCAGTAACTGTTTAGAATCATCAAATGAAACTGATTCTATTTGATTTAAGAAGTCTGTAGTGTCTCGTAGATGTGCAGGGACTTTTTCCACCAGTGTTTTCAGGAAATAAACGATATATTTCGAGACAGGTTGAATCAATGACGAACACCCCGAAATGTTTGGCCGTCCAGGGGGGTTGTTTTGGTCCTTGTGTAACTTGGGTAGGACATAAAACAGAGGTGTCCTCGGATGTTTATTTTGTAAAAATTAAAATTTCTTAGGGCCAAGGATGCCTGTATCCAGGCCTTCGTGCAGAATCAAAAAGAGTTCCGTTTGTAAATCATCAGTAGGATTTTTATTGAGCACTCTATAACAACTTGGATTGTCCAACTGGCGTTTTACTTCCTCTTTGTATTTATTTATGTCCCAGAGGACAATAGCGCCCCCTTTGTCCGCCTCCTTTATTATCACAGACCGGTCATTTTTTAAAGAAAAAATCGCCTCCTTTTCTTCTCTTGATATGTTATAGTTTACATACCGCTTTTTGTTCTCTAGGGCTGTTATCCCAGATAGTAAAGTTTTTTCAAACATAATTACTTCTCTAGGGACTTTCGACCCTGGAGGATTAAATAGAGATTTGTTGCGAAGGCCTGTTACTTCAGTTGAAGTTTGTACCATGGTCTCAGCAAAGAATGTTTTCAATCGGATTTTCCTGCAGAATTCCAAAGCTTCCAATTTCATTTTAATGAAATCCGTAGGTCTCACTGGGACATAAGATAATCCTTTCTTTAGGACGGCCAATTCCGGTGTTGATAGAATGCGATCCGATAGGTTAAACACAGGTGATTGATCTAACTCCTGTAGTGCTGATGTCGTGTTCGCATTTCCCATGGCTGGTAGTTTGGGCGGTTGCGACCCCTGCCCCGCCGTTGGCCTCTGGATAAAAAAGGTTGCGATTGGTTTTGTTGGTTTCCCCTGGAGGCTTGATTTTGATTGCCTCTGTTGTCGTTCGTCTCTGTTTCCACTCCAGATGAAGACGAGGATGTATCAGAGAATGTCAAAAATTTGTTACGGGATCTGCTTTGATTTTCTTGAAAAAAAATATGTTGGTTTGGTCGTGTATAAAAGTCTGGTAGCAAATACGGGTAAACAGCCTCTAGTGAAAAGTTTTTTTGGTCTAGATCAAATTTACTTCCCTTCTGGGTCACCGTATAGTCTTTGAACTCCAAAAGATCCTTCTCTATTTTTTCTAGTAGTCCCTTCGCGTCAGTAATTAGTTGGGTATTTTGGATTGCTGCCTCCAATACTGAGATCTCCGCTAGTTCCTTTATAGAAAGTCTGTGTGCAGTTTCAATGGTTAGCACCATTAGATCCCTACTGCATTTCGTTTCAATTCCACTAAATCCCTTCTTATATTCTGGATCATCCGTGAATACCATCGGGGTGTTCCTAATTTGTAATCCAGAGGGTATGGTTCCTGCTTGTAGATGTAACAGTAAAAAGTGACCATGGAGGTCCGTCCTGATTTGTTTTTTCCTTAGTCTAATCAGTTTGTCTGATTCATTGTGTGTCATGGCTGACACGCTTAACGTGGCAGAGGCGAATATCGGGGGGGGGCACTAATAAGTCTCTGGATATGATCCTCACTGTAGGAGAACGTATCCCTTTCTGACATAATCACACAAAAGCACAATAGACACAAATATGACAACACTTAAGACAATGTTAATCAACATACACAAACACCACACTTAGATGGCCTAAACCACAACGTGTTTAAAGTGAAAGAGGGTTCCCTTTACACCCTAAGCGCTTAACGACCTTGCGAACCAGCGTTCGCATCAACAACTGAAAACAACACAGGGTCGTGACTCTGAACCAGCAAGGCTGAGCCTAAGAAACCTGAGAAAACAATACAAATGCCAATACTGGAGCTATTTAGAATAGTTTTAGAAAAGACCCTTAAGGATAAGACATGAGGATCAGATTCTTTGTTTACCACACTAGTTTATTGATTTCTTTAGCACTAGTGGATCAACCTTAATTTTATATGTAACTTATTTTCATGTGCATGTACAAAAAATGAAAGAACACATTACTATTAACAACATATCATACAATGAACTTTTTACAATATTTACAACATATCCACCCGTTCATTTTGGCCAAACACATTCATCCATCTCCAATCATACCAAAGAAACAAAACAGTACTGATAAGGGTCTAGTGTCAAGAGAATATTTTTACATGAAAAAATGGAAAACAATAAATGTAATCAGTGATTGATGTACTACACACTTCTAGATCAATAAAGTCCTATTTAATAAATCCTATTTATATACTGATTCCAAATATAGACACCAGGACCCAATGAAATAGGTCGACGCGTTTCAAATTCCTCAATGCGGATTTCTCCTCAGGACCAACACTCTAGAAAAATATAAGAAATAAAACAAAACAATCTGTCAGACCAACTATCCTAAGCGTTCTTGCTAATAGTACCCCACCAGTCAAACACCTCTTGTTCATACCTTATCATTACGCCGCAACCAGTCTTGTTGATAGATGGCGTACAGCCAAGACAGGCACTGTAAATCATGTAGGAATAACAAGTAAGGGGGATTAGTCCACCACACACATATATTGCACAAACACTAGGTTGTACACAGAAAATACGACTGGAGGGAGGAAAACAGAAGAGTTTGTGAACAAACTTCATCTTGGGACGTCATGAACATAATGTTCCATGTTATCGCTCGAGCGAGATCACAACAATCTTACCGGTGTTTGGTTGTTTTCTTGATCTGGAATGGGGCTCTTTTAAATATTTATATTCCGGTCGTACGTTGCACCCAATGCTGCAAACAAAGCCAAGTGATTTCAAAGTTTATTTAAATGGTCTGCCGGTCTTCGAAAAAACAGTTCCGCTAGTAACCACCGTGAAACTCACCAAGCGCGGCGTCTGAATCCGTCCACAATTCCCGACACGGAAGTCGCGTTCAAAGTGTTGTTGACATCACCAAGGTTTTAATTGGTGCTCTAGCTAACACGTGATCATGAATGGATGTTTGATATGAGAGTCTTAAAGGTGCAGCACCGTTGACCCCTTCTCAAAACGTGAAATTCACGGCTGGTGTTTTAAATAACAGTGCACGACTCATGTTTAATTTTGTAAAAAAATTGTACTGCGGCGTGTTTTCCAATTATGATCCTTTGGGTGTAATTTTGGCGCAACTCCAAGGATGGAACAAGATTATATAGAGGTCGCAAGCTGCATAATTGTTTAGTCAGGTGAGTTCAGTAGTCGGTGGACTTCTGGAGGTGTCACGCGAAGGCTCATGTGTACTTGTTAGTTAAATGGGATGGTGTTAGAGTAACAGAATCCCCCTCCTGGCCAATTATTTGGGTACTGTGATATTACCACAAAACGTACGATTGTGTTATAAGCACCATCACTGTTGACTGCTATCCTTGCAGGTGTCTCCTTGCTTGACTCGAGTGATGGAATAGGTCAGGTGGACTGTAAACCCTTATAACCTAGTATAAATTTAGGTTGGGTAAAAACACAGCCTGATTGAACACGTAATACTTTGTCTGAACCTAACGACAATATATAGAAAGCTTAACACCCCATCCTCACAATCTCAGAGATTTCATTCAGCCCTGTGCTTGCAGTGTTAAATTTCATAATGAGGAGAGCCTCTCGTTGATTTAGTCTGTCCTCAATATCCCCTCCGCGGTTGTCATTCTCAATTTTAGAGATGACAGTCCATCTTAGGTCTTCTTCCTTGTGTTGGTTTGAAATCCAGTGGTGAACCAGAGGTGCGTTTGCTGTTTCTTTCCTGATCCTAGACTTATGTTGTGTGATCCGGTGACGGATCTCTTGAGTGGTTTTCCCTATATATAATTTAGGGCAAGGACATATGACTCCGTAGACCACATTTTTAGTTAAGCAGTTTGTAAATACATTGTGCTTCCAATGGATCCCATTGAAAGTAAACACAGAGCCCTCATTCGTTTGAGCACAACAGGAGCAATTGCCACATTTGTGGTGTCCCTGAATTGGTGGAAGGCCCAGCATGCCTCTTAGTGATGCTTTGGGTTCCTGGGGCAGTGAGGCTCTGATAATGTGCTGTGCAATACTTTTTTCTTTTTTAAAAGCAAAAAGTGGAGGGTCATTCAGTTCGGTGCATAGATCTTTGACTAAATGCCAATTTTGGGACACCAACTTGCGCAATGAATTTGCGTGGGGACTGAATGTAAGTACACACACAATTCTTTTCTGTTCAGGAGGTACTTTCTTTTGAAGCAAAGTATCGCGTGGTATCCACCACACACGTTTCAAGGTATGCTTCAAGAGTTTTTTTGGGTAACCCCTGTTGGATAATCGCAGTAACAATTCATTAGCGTGGAGGAAATATTCATCCTTGTTTGAGCAGTTTCTCCTGATGCGGAGAAACTGCCCAAACGGAAGGTTTTCTTTTAGGCTCCTAGGATGGTGGCTACTGTAATGTAAAGCTTTATTACGATCGGTAGCTTTCCTAAATAGTGTGGTGCCTAATAAGCCGTCGGAAGCATATACTTTAACATCCAAGAATGTGATTGCTTTGTTGGATGAACAGTGACTAAATTTTATGTCTTCCATCCGGTGGTTAATCCAGGTCATGAATTCCTCCAATTTCTCTTGAGTGCCTGTCCAAATGAGGAACACGTCGTCAATGTACCGAAGGTACTTCGTGATGTACTCAACGTATGGGTTATCATTATAAATGAATTTATTTTCGTACAGTACCACTGTGCCATATAAAACCTTACCCGAGTTTAAGTGGTGAACTCTCTTGGCTACAGTGAAGCCGGCTTCAAGACGTAGAGCACCCCCTTTTAATCATGTCTATGGCACTAGGTGAGCAAAGAAACTTATTTCCGAAACAACAACAAATTATATGTGAAAGGAGAGAGTCGATAGTGTGCAGCAGCTTGACTGTGTAGAAATGTATAATTACCACAGAGCAGTGACAATAGATATGTTACAACAGTCTGAGGAACAGATCTACAAGCATATTGTGCCACATTTGTGTCACTTTTAACTTTAAAAAAAAAACTCTCAACTCCAGACTCTGCGAGTCAATGGGGTGCAACAGTCTAGGTACGCAATATTAAGAACTCACATTAAAATTCACTTTTGACAGGAGTTTTGCAACTCAGTTTATGGTGATTAATCAAATGTCCTTTTGTTTTCTTCACCAAAAATCCTTCAGGAGCAATCACAGCATATCGAGCAACAGCAATGGAATTGTCTGCAACGTATTGAATATACTTTGACGTATACAAACAAAGTACAATTGAAGTTGTGTACTCTGATGGCTGCAATGTTTATACAAGGTAAGCACAGCGGCCTAGATATTCAATGCCTCCAATTAAATGCATTAGAAATAAATTGGCGTATTTACAATCCCGTTGTACCACTTTTGTGTCAGTAACGCAGTAGGCACTTCCATATAGACACCACTTGAACGCGGGACTATAATAGAAGTGAGATGTACCAGGCACACTGCACACGTAAAATCGTAGTGTTACCTTGACTTGTAATGTTTCACCTCATTTACTCACATCTACATAATTTTAAACTCTAATTTTCTTTTTTGTTTTGCAGATTACCTATTGTACATCTTTTGGAGTCCACATCACAATTTGTTTATAATGTTTTATTAAAGTTATTTTTGTACTCGTTTATTATACTGTTATCATTAAGTTACATTTACAGTTATTGTTGTTTTAATAAAAGTTAATTTAAAAAAAACGACATACTTCTTTTTTGGGGGGGTGACGGTCCACAATAAAAATAATATTTATCATTTGAAGTACTATAGTAAGATGTTCAAGAGTAGGGTGGAAAAGTACTAACTGTACAATAAGTTATATTTTCTCAGGATGAACTACAACATAGAAAAGAAATCAAAGTAAAACAAAACAATGTGTACCACAATTACAAACCTCTTGTCACATTTTCCCGTGCAAACCTACCCCCTTCCAAATTAAGTGTGTGGGCCTCAAAAACAACCTCCAAAACACGGAAACAATCACCCCCCAAAGATTTCTATATTGTATGAGAGGGGCTGAGTGGCCCTCCACCTAGTGCCCTGGAGTCCACGACACCCAGACCTGGTTGCTGCAGTGTCCATTGGGGAGAGACAGCCATTATAACGTGGACATAAGCACGCGTGATTGTCACCACAAAGCCATCAGCACGCATATGGCTTTACCATGCATGCTTTCACAACTAGTATACATTTACCACCCATGATAAAGTCATAAGCATGATAATGGCTTTCTGGTGACGGACACGCGTTGTAGTGGCTGTGGCTTTCATGCTTCAAATTAGTTTTTAGGTGTGTGTGTGACCAAGTCTGATAACATCGGAGGCCAAGGACAAACACCGTGCTGTCTGTGACAGGAAATCTCATCGATCACAGAGAAGATAGGTGAAGGGTAAAATGAAAGTAACAGGTATAATAAAAATAACGGAGGAAAACTACTAAAATGGCGGTGGACGGAGTATGTAATCAATGTTTGGCGACTCGGCAATACGTTTCAAATAAATATAGATAGAATATGATTATTAATATACAACAAAAGTATAGCAGCGGATGACACGCACGGTCTGGTAAAAGAAAGCAGCAAATTTAATACCTGAAATGAGGACAGCTTTGCTTGGCGAACTTGAAGAAAAAGAAAGAAACATGGGCTTGGGAACAAGGCTGTGCATGCATTGAGTACAACTGGTGCACAAACAAAAACTGAAAGTTTTACATACTATCATAGAAATATAGCTCTTTTTTTCACCAGTAAAGTTGGTTCTCAAAAATAACTATTTTTTTTTAGCCCCAATGCCCCCACGATCCCAGACGGCTCCCCGCGTCCTTCAAGAACTGGCATTGCTTTGTCAGAGAGAGCAGCTTACATGATGCTCTCTCTGACGAAAAGCAATCTGCTTTCCTACATGAAAGAGAGAGAAGATTAACTTGCTCTCTCTTTCAAATAGGAAAGCGGTTTGCTGTGGTAAAGTGGAAACTGCGATGCTCCCGCCCTACCATAGCAAACAGCAGTGTCCCGGGGTAGGAACCCCGAGACACTGCAGGAGCTGGCCTTAGGAGGCGGGAGTCCCCAGGGCCATCAAGGGCTCCAGGAGAGGACTGCGTGACCCCCTCCCAACATTAAAAAGCCCCGGGGGTGCAGGTCCTTGTGGCTGGAAGGTCATTTTACATATTACTGCCCCAGGAAGGTGGCGGTCCCCGGGGCGTGTAGGGGGCCAGTGGGAGGGGGGGCTGATTTATAAATTGAAGTACTATAGTAAGATGTTCAAGAGTAGGGTTGAAAAGTACTGACTGTACAATAAGTTATATTTTCTATGGATGGACTACAACATAGAAAAGAAATCAAAGTAAAACGAAACAATGTGTACCACATTTACAAACCTCTTGCAACATTTTCCCATGCAAACCTACCCCCCTACGAAATGAAGTGTGTGGACCTCAAAAACAACCTTCAAAACACGGAAATAGTCACCCCCCAAAGATTTCTATATTGTATGAGAGGGGCTGAGTGGCCCTCCACCTAGTGCCCTGGAGTCCACGACCCCCAGACCCGGTTGCTGCAGTGTCCATTGGGGGGAGACAGCCATTATAACGTGGTCATAAGCATGCATGATCGTCACCACAAAGCCATCAGCACGCATATGGCTTTACCATGCATGCTTTCACAACTAGTATACATTTACCACCCATGATAAAGTCATAAGCATGATAATGGCTTTCTGGTGACGGACACACGTTGTAATGGCTGTGGCTTACGTGCTTCAAATGAGTTTTTAGGTGTGTGTGTGACCAAGTCTGATAACATCGGAGGCCAAGGACAAATACCGTGGTGTCTGTGACAAGAAATCTCATCGATCACAGAGAAGATAGGTGGAGGGTAAAATGAAAGTAACAGGTATAATAAAAATAATGGAGGAAAACTACTAAAATGGCTGTGGACGGAGTATGTAATCAATGTTTGGCGCCTCGGCAATACGTTTCAAATAAATATAGATAGAATATGATTATTAATATATTACAAAAGTATAGCAGCAGATGACACGCATGGTCTGGGAAAAGAAAGCGGCAAATTTAATACCTGAAATGTGGACAGCTTTGCTTGGCGAACTTGAAGAAAAAGAAAGAAACATGGGCTTGGAAACAAGGCTGTGCATGCATTGAGTACAACTGGTGCACAAACAAAAACTGAAAGTTTTACATACTATCATAGAAATATAGCTCTTTTTTTCACCAGTAAAGTTAGTTCTCAAAAAGAACTTTTTTTTTTTAGCCCCAATGCCCCCATGATCCCAGACGGCTTCCCGCGTCCTTCGAGAGCTGGCATTGCTTTGTCAAAGAGAGCAGCTTACATGATGCTCTCTCTGACGAAAAGCAATCTGCTTTCCTACATGAAAGAGAGAGTAGATTAACTTGCTCTCTCTTTCAAATAGGAAAGCGGTTTACTGTGGTAAAGTGGAAACTGCGACGCTCCCGCCCTACCATAGCAAACAGCAGTGTCCCGGGGTAGGCACCCCTAGACACTGCAGGAGCTGGCCTTGGGAGCCGGGAGTCCCCAGGGCCATCAAGGGCTCCAGGAGAGGGCTGCATGACCCCCTCCCAACATTAAAAAGCCCCGGGGGTGCAGGTCCTCGGGGCTGGAAGGTCATTTTACATATTACTGCCCCAGGAAGGTGGCGGTCCCCGGGGCGTGTAGGGGGCCAGCGGGAGGGGGGGCTGATTTATAATTTGAAGTACTATAGTAAGATGTTCAAGAGTAGGGTTGAAAAGTACTGACTGTACAATGAGTTATATTTTCTCTGGATGGACTACAACATAGAAAAGAAATCAAAGTAAAACGAAACAATGTGTACCACATTTACAAACCTCTTGCAACATTTTCCCATGCAAACCTACCACCCTACAAAGTTACGTGTGTGGGCCTCAAAAACGACCTTCAAACCACGGAAACAATCACCCCCCAAAGATTGTTATATTGTATGAGAGGGGCTGCGTGGCCCTCTGCCTAAAGCCCTGGAGTCCACGACACCCAGACCCAGTTGCTGCAGTGTCCATTGGGGGGAAACAGCCATTACAACGCGGTCATAAGCACGCGTGATCGTCACCACGAAGCAGTTACCACGCATATCGCTTTACCACGCATGCTTTTACAACTAGTATACATTTACCACCCATAATAAAGGCATAAGCATGATAATGGCTTTGAGGTGATGGACATGTATTGTAATGGCTGTGGCTTACGTGCTTCAAATTAGTTTTTAGGTATGCGTGTGACCAAGTCTGATAACATCGGAGGCCAAGGACAAACACCATGGTGTCTGTGGCAGGAAATCTCATCAATCACATAGAAGATAGGCGGAGGGTAAAATGAAAGTAACAGGTATAATAAAAATAACAGAGGAAAACTACTAAAATGGTGGTGGACGGAGTATGTAATCACCATGTGGCGCCTCGGCAATACGTTTCAATTAAATATAGATAAAACATGATTATTAATATATTTCAAAAGTATAGCAGCGGATGACACAAATGGCCGGGGTAAAGAAAGCAGCAAATTTAATACCTGAAATAAGGAGAGGTTTGCTTGGCGAACTTGAAGAAAAAGAAAGAAAGGTGGGCTTGGAAACAAGGCTGCATATGCGGAGAGAGTACAACTGGTGCACAAAAAAAATGGAAAGTTTTACATACTATCATAGAAATATAGCTCATTTTTTGACCAGTAAAGTTAGTTCTCAAAAAGAACTGGGTTTTTTTTAGCCCCAATGCCCTCACGATCCCAGACGGCTCCCCGCGTCCTTCGAGAGCCGGCATTGCTTTGTCAGAGAAAGCAGCTTACATGCTGCTCTCTCTGACGAAAAGCAAATTGCGTTCCTACTTGAAAGAGAGAGCAGATTAACTTGCTCTCTCTTTCAAATAGGAAAGCTGTTTGCTGTGGTAAAGTGGGAACTGCGACGCTCCCACCCTACCATAGCAAACAGCAGTTTCCCGGGGGTAGGCACCCCGAGACACTGCAGGAGCCGGCCCTGGGAGGCGGTGGTCCCATGGGCCATCAAGGGCTCCAGGTGGTGGCCGAACGACCCCCTCCCAACATTAAAAAGCCCCAGGGGTGCAGGTCCCCGGGGCTGGAAGGTCATTTTACATATTACTGCCCAAGGAAGGTGGCGGTCCCCGGGGCGTGTACGGGGGGAGAAGGGAAAGCTGAAAACATACTTTAAAAAAAGAAAAAAAAAACCCTGAGGGAGTGGCGGTCTCCAGGGCTGCGGGGGGCCTTAAAAGCCCCCCATTATGGAAAAAAATTGTCCAAGGTATTTGTCCCCCCCGTGGGCTAATTAAGAATAAAACGGACTTCTAGTCTTTTTTCCTTTTCCACCGCGTACGCGTACGATACGCGTACCCCACGATTTCTTATTTTAAAAAAATTAATACATTTTGGGCCTAAAGATCATTGTGGGAACGCACTGAGCAGGCCTAAAGGGTCAGAATGTTTCTACCCTGCCCCCTTTCCTTATTATTCAACTTTGTTTTACTGTTTTCTTGTCAACTCGGTTCTACCGAGGCACAAGATGGCTGACAACACTTCCTGGTTTGCAATGTTGACAGACAGTTGACATCCAATCAACATGCAGCTCGTGCTAGTAATTGGACGGATTTCCGTACTCGTACAGTACTTCGTCTCCAGATATCACTATGATTTTCTCAGGAACTACTGAGCGGATTTACACCATTTAACAAAAAGTACAAACTGCGAGCCGAACTCTACCTCTCTGCCAAATTTGGTGTAATTCCATTCAGCCGTTCAGGCTGAAGCCCTGGCTAAAGGTCCCTATGGAAAATTGCATGGAGAAAACATGTTTTGGACCCCCTTTTTTCTCGGCCCCCACTTGACGAATCACCCCCATACTTTCAGGGAAGGAGCGGAGCAGGTCATTTTCTTGTAGAATTTTACGAAGATTCGTCCATCGGCACCAAAGTTATTCCAAATAGAACGTTGTGAATTTCCTATGGAAAGTAGGTCCTAACTATAACTACCTACTGGCGACCGCCAGTAGGTAATTTAGATATAGATATAGATATAGGTATACTATATCTAAGTAAGGGGTGGTTATACCACCTTACCCAGGCTGAAATTGCAGACCTGTGGTGTCAGTTTGGAAGGCTAACCAGGGGTGGCACAATACATGCTGCAGCCCCTGGTAGGCCTGGGGTGCACCTATGCCCTGGGTACCTAAGTTACCATATACAGAATTCATTCTATGAATCGTGCCACACTTTCCCAAATTCAGATACTTAGTTGGAATGTGGCTGGCATTTCCACTAAAATAGGCTTATCATCTTGGCTTGATTTAGTTAGTTCTTTTTCAGTTTTATGCTTCCAGGAGACGTGGGAACAAACCCCGGTTCATCTTCTGGGCTTCCAGACCTTGCACTCACCAGCGTTACCGAGCAAGCACGGAAGAAATAGGGGTGGGCTGTGTGTTTACGTTAATATTGCTAGGGGTTTGAGTGTACGGAAACATGCTCTCACGGAATCCTATCAAATTATCTCCATTCAAACAGGTAAATCTTTGCATTTGCTAATAATAAACTTTTATAATAATATGCCATTACATGGTCTGGAGAGGGTGTTAAATGAATTGTTTCACGCCGTTGTTTCTGTTAAAGAGTTGCTTGAGGGGGAATGGGCCATCGCCTTTATGGGCGATTTTAATTGCTATACTTGCCAGTATGCTTCAAGGGGACTCTGTGACTTTATTTCCTCCCCGGATAATGATGATACCTCAAACCATTTCATGCATTCAAAAACAGGGGAGGCACTAAATAGCTTTTTAGCACATTTTAACTTAGCTTTTGTAAATGAGCTATGCTCACCTCCGATACCTTTTAAACCCTCTTTTCATGGAAGAGGCTCAAACTCTACCATTGACTTTGTTCTCTTTTCTAAGAGGCACGCCTCCTTGATATCCTCATGGGATACGTTAGATCAGATATATGGTGATCATTACCCCATAGCCTTTTCTATTTCTTTACCATCCCACATTATAAGTCATCATACTCATCTGGCAAGGTATGACCAACCAATTTCAATAGGGGCGGTAAATGGCTATACTCTTAAATGGGAAAAAATTGAGCCTGCTGGCCTTCTTAAGAACTTAATAGAGACGAGGTGGGAAGAGGTGCATATTTGTCTGTCTATGACAGAACACCCTCAAAAAATTTTGGAATCTTTTTCAAAAATACAAGAAACTCTTAAAAAAGTTACTTACCCGCCAGTTCAAGCCAGGCCCCTTTATATCTAAAGGATGGTTCGATAACAATTGCACACGAGCACTTAAGATATTGAAAAAGGCTTTACAGTCCATCCCGAAGTCCTTATCTGAGATACGTCAGGCTAGATATCGCTACCGTCATGCTATCAAGAGCAGGATAAAAACTTTGAAGGCGAAGGCTTGGCAGTCATTGTTGTCTGCCTCCGAAAGTCACCATTCTTCGGCTTTCTGGAAGCTAGTCAACGCTGCACTTCCGTGGGTTAAAATGCCTGAGAAGAGGTTAGACCTGGCATTGATGGAGATACTTGGGCTGCTTATTTTCAACTGCTGTATAGCAACCCAAGTCTTCTCGGTACATCTCCATCGGACCCTATTCTTTCCTCTCCTACTATTACAGTGGACTTGAGAGTGTGTTCCTGACATTATTTTCTCATGTGATGAGGTCTTCCTTGCTATTAAGGAGAGTAGATCTGGCAAGGTACCCGGTCCTGATGCCATACCAGTGGATGTCTTTAAGGCTGAAATAGATTTTTGGGCCCTGTTATTAACATCTGTCATGAACTGTGCAAACATTTATGGCCTAATCCCAACCTGGTCAGAAGCCATTGTGGTACCTATATACAAAAAAGGGGATAGGCATGTACCTTCTTCCTATCGTCCTATCTCCTTGCTTGATGCCCTAATGAAGATTGCGGGACGCATTATCCTTAAACGTATGCATAACTGGACAGAGGAGGCTGTTGTCCTCTCTAGATTTCAATACGGTTTCCGAACAGGTAGGGGTACGGTCGAACAGAGTTTAAATTTATATTTTCTAATTTCTAAATATGTCGAGGCCAAACATAGTAACCTTTTTGTTACATTTATAGATTTGAGCTCAGCGTTCGACTGTGTTGACCATAACCAGTTATGGAGTGTTTTGGAGGACTTAGGACTGAACTCATCTATTCTTAATTTTATCATTGCTTTGTATAGGGATGCAGGGGCCAGGGTGCGATACGGACAGAGAGGGGAGTGCTCCTCAAGATTCACCATTGACTGAGGTGTGAGGCAGGGGTGCATTTTAGCCCCCCTGCTTTTCTCGCTCTACATAAATGCCATTGGTGATTTCATGAGGAGTTTTGAATGTGATTACCCTAAGGTAGAGGGCCATGCCGTCCCAATCTTGTTACACGCAGACGATGCGGCTATTTTGTCTCAAACAAGGTTGGGGCTGCAAAGGGCGATCACTAAATTTACTCTCTTTATGAAAGAAAAGGGTTTGAAGGTAAACATTGCTAAGACCTTTTCCCTGGCTTGTAGCAAGGGAATAAAGAAAACCCCATGCCCGATATTCATCGAGGGAAAAAAGATAGACACTGTAGAACAATTTCCATATTTGGGTATTTGCTTTCATAGAAAGATGTCCTGGCAACCCGCTGTAAAAGCTAGGCAGCTTGCTTTTTCAAGAGCGATTGGCGCACTCCGAGATTTTGCTAGTAAAATTGGGGGGAGACCAGTCAAGCAGCTTATTATCATTTACAAAGCAAAGTGCGTATCAACTGCAATCTATGGGGCAGGGCTCTGGGGGATCGATACAATAACATCAATCCAGATGGATGAAAATAAGTTCCTCAGATACCTCCTAGGATTTCCGAAGTCAACGTCTACTTATTTGACGCACATAGAGTTGGGGCTACCGTTTATCTCTGATACAATTAAGACTGAGCCGATTCTCTTATGGCATAAGCTTTGGACTACCCCAGAAATGACCTTTAATCGTGAAGTAATAGCTGATTGCCAAAAATTGGAGGGGGCAAAACATATAAAATGGATGTCTTTCGTTGAAAGGATGTGTCTTGAAATTGGCCGCCCGGAGTTTTTTATTGACCCATCGAGTCTGGAGCAAATATCGAGGACAGCCTTGAGAAGGCTCTTAATGGACCATTTAGAAGCCAAAAGATGGTCTACCCAAAAGGACAATAAAACTGTTTTGGCTTTCCAAAGGATCACTAAGGGCTATATGTATCATCAAACTATTTTGCATTTCCTAAATAGCGAATTTTAAGAAATCGCTATTTAGGAAATGCAAAATGGTATGTATGTACAAAATCGCTTTTCAATAGCGATTCCTTAGCATTCCTAATTTGCGATTAGCAAATTGCTAATCGCAAATTACCCATTCATTTCCATGGGCCAGGAGGCCCATAGGAATGAAAGTGCAATTTGCAATTAGCAATTTGCTAATCGCAAATTAGGAATTTTTCCAAGGGTGCAGGGGTGTCTCAAGAACACCCTGCTGCACCCCTGAAAAAGACATTTGGGGGCATATGGCGCACATACATGCCCTAAGGGCATGTATGGGCATCATATGGCACCTTTTGTTTTTTGGAAAAAAGCTTTTTGAAAAGAATTCGCAAATTACCACCAACTAGAAGTTGGTGGTAATTTGCTAATCCTTAATGGCATTTTTTGCATATTTTTTGTTTGATACATTGCATTTAAGGAATCGCAAAATTTGCGATTCCTTAAGTGCAATTGCAAAATAAGGAATAGAAAATTTTGCTATTCCTTATTTTGCATCAAACATGTTTGATACATACCATTTGTCTAATTAGCATTCGCAAAGGCCAAAATTCGCAGAATTTCGGCCTTTGCGAATGCTAATTAGCTTGATACATATGGCCCTTAGGTTCAGGGTCTTCAACTATACCTGGCAACTGACATTAATTGCTTCTCAAGAATGCTCCTCTCCACATTTAGATTGGGATTCTTTTTTCGGCTAATTACTTTCCCCTCTTGCAATGATTGGTCCCGAAACCTGCTCCCTTGCCCTTGTGATGATATTGCATCCCAAACAAATATACATTGCATACTTTTCTGTGAATACTATCAAGTACCTAGAAAATATTTACTGAAACCTCTACTGAAGACCTGGGGACTGCGGTCTTGTAAGGATGCTTTTGTTCGTTTACAACAATTGGAGAACAGGGAAGTGATACTTATTGTGGAAAAGTTTTTAAAATTGCTGCTAAGGTTCAGGAAGTCGATATGATACATGAATTTTTATAATTATTTATTGTCTATATATTCTTTTTAATATCTCTTTTATTGTTAAATGTCAACTCCTTTGTTTCTTGTGAAGCTACGTTCTTCTGGCATTTTATAGACCTATATGTGGTTTTTAATTGCAATTCGATTATTGTAATGTGTGCTTTTATGATATCCTCGTGATTATGGAATAAAGCTTATTGAATTGAATTGAACAGTTCGAACATGAACCCTGTGGGTATCAGAGCGCTGTCCTTAGACTTAAAAGCAAGGATAAGTTTGGTACATTAGAGGTCAGCAAAGTATTACCACACGGAGTAGCTATCCAGACCAGGGACCAGGTAGTAGACCCCACTAGTTCAGTTTCACAAAGCGTGCCTAGGAATTCCAGTAACTTTCAGCAAGACAATCATAAAGTGAGTAGTCACAATACAGTAAAAAGAATGACAAGCCTGAGATCGGCCCTGCTAATACAGATCTGGAAAGGCCCTGGTGTAAAATACCAATGTACACATCAATCATAAAATACATTGAGCACAATAAGTTGAGGTAAATGTCAAATCAGTCAACACAGGTACTTTGGCAAAAATATTTACTGGTGCTGAAGTCAATGTTCACTCAGGAAAAGCCATTTGGCCTGTTTTTTTAAGGCAGCAGTGGAAGGCGTTGTAGTGCAAGGCTTTATGCGTGAGGCAAGCTATTTAAAAAGAAATCCTCATTTCAATAGACTGCCACTTAAGCTGAAGCAGGTCAGGTATAATGCAATCGTGTTTTTTGGAGCCAGTGATGAGCCTGGCCAATGCATTGAGCTTGGCTCTGAAAGGGGCCAGGCGTGCTTTAGGAAGCCTCGCAAGGGTCACTTGCCCATATTTAAGTCGTGAGATCACCAGGGATTGTACTGCAGGCTGTGTGCCTTAAGGTGGAAGGAAAGGCTTCATTTTCTTCAGGTTGTTAAGATGAAAGTTGCCACCCCTCATTCACAACGGAGAATCCCAGGAGATGGTCACTCCTTTCCAGCTCTCGAAGCAATCGCTGAGACTTGCAACTATAGTATATTGACTACCCACCATTTCTGAGGAACCAATCATACACAAAAACAGGCGCAGTGAGCCACTCTTATCCAGTGTGCCTAGTCAGCTGACAGCCACCGGAAGGATAACAACAGAAGAAATGAAAGGCTGTCCTTCCCCTCTCCCAGTCCTGATGAAGACCTGCCTTAGATGCACGTAGTCAGCGCATCACGAACAGGGTCGAAACGTCAACGTACCATACCAGTGATCTTACTGCACAAAGTCTGATCGGAACCAAAGAATATATTTTGCCTGAAATTATTGTAATTTTTCTGTAATGTTGTTTTTGTATAATTTGTGTCAGTCCTTCACTCTTCACGTTGTATTGCATTGTATATTTTGTTATATTTGTTTGGACAGTACTATTGCCATGAAAAACGTATACAAAGCTTTGAGAAAGTGTTTCAGTAAATCATTACTTTCTTATACATGAGGGATCAGTGTTGAATGATTAATACTAGTACGTCTGTACCCTACCAGGGACACACGAATTGCACAATAGGTTAAAATACCTTGTTGAAGTTTTATTTTTCCTCCCAACAGAACCATTATTGTTTGTCTAATTACCCGCCCAGGTTCTGAGGGTTACAGGGTCACCCCATTATTCTTTATGACCCCTAATAGTGGCCATATTCAGGTCATAAGCATGTCATGTACAAATGCTATGTGGCTTTGCTCCATGGTTTGCCTACACTGTGCACTCCGCTTTGGTCTAGTCTCTTTATTGTCATACATTGCTGCTGACTTATAGTATGTGTATGTGGCAGAGTTTCAGTGTGTGATCTGTCTGAGGGACATGACATGCATTGTGAACAGTTCCATGGTTGGTATTATGCAGAGTGACTCTTGACTTTTTTATTTACTTACTTAGATTCACATGAGTGGAAGGCAGGTGTGAGGAGGAGGGTTGTACCGCACCTGACCTTCTGTGCAGGGTGTTATTCTACACCGCCACCTTCTCAGACAATCAACGTTGCCCTTTTTAAGTGTGAGGTGTGAGGTCGTGCCACACCTGGCAGCTAAATAGTGCATGGGGGCACAAAAGGAGCACACAGTGTGGCAGACATGGATGTGGGAAGCGTGCTGTGACCAACTGATGCAGGTTACCATGTGGGTACAGTTAAGGTGGGGCCCTGGGCAGCTGCACACACTGCCCATGCCTGGCGCATGCCCTGCCTACTACATTGTGGACAGGTTTTCCCACATCGTCACCACTGCGGTGACATGGCCGGGACCTTGCAGTTATTTTTATGTGGATAGGTGACACGCTGCAGAGGTGGACATTTTTAGAAAGCAGGACATGTGTAAGTACACTGGGTGATATGTTCATGTCTCCACCAGGGTGTCTGACGTAGACAGGAAATGTATTTCAGCATAACAGTTGTGTGTTGCGGTTGTATTTAGAGATGTGTAATTTACTTACCTGTGGTGTTGACCGCAGCGGATGTATGACGTTACAACGCATACTTTTACAACGCATACCTTTACAACACATTTTTTACAATGCATCATCCATTACAACGCATTCCATTACAACGCATGCCATTACAACGAATATTTTCAAACTACCTTTACAACATATTCCATTACAACGCATGCTACCTTTACAACGCATACCATTACAACGCATAACATTACATTGCATGTTTGCTAAGTATTGGATAGTGTAGGGGTAAAAATTACTATTCTAACACCAGGGGGTGCAACAGTAGGGTAAGTGTTGGATAGTGTAGGTGTAAAACTTACTATTCTAACTCCAGGGGGTGCAACAGTATGGTAAGTGTTGGATAGTGTAGGGGTAAAAATTACTATTCTAACTCTAGGGGGTGCAACAGTAGGGTAAGTGTTGGATGGTAATGTTATGCGTTGTAATGGTATGCGTTGTAATGACTGAATTGTAATGACATGCGTTGTAATGGTATGCGTTGTAGTGTCATGCGTTGTAATGGTTGCGTTGTAAAGACATGCATTGTAATGGATGTTGCGTTGTAAAAGTTTTGTTGTAATGGTAGTGCGTTGTAAAAGTTGTGTTGTAAAGGTTGTTTCCCGACCGCAGCGGAATGTGTGGATGTGCCCCGGATTCAAGCTTCTGTCTCCACAGTTGTGCTTCTGCTGTTTCCAATTGGTTTCTCTGCTGCGTTCTGATGGGCTGTTTGAGGCATTGTAATTTGTCCGGCGGTCGTAACATCGTTCCGCATGGCGGTCTTTCTCTATTGGCTCCCTCCAACACCGCTGCAGAACAAAAATTCTGGTGGATGCGGACACACCGCGACGGTCGAGAAATGCGCTATCTTTTCCCATTTTAATATGGCAGACACAAGGCTCGCCGCACGAGTGCAGAAATAGACTTTTTCCGCCACCGATAGCACAGCGGATGTGCCAAAGACCGCCATCCTAATGAGCCCATAAGTCCCACTTTTGTTTACTGTTCTGCAACAAATCTTTTCACATGAGTATAAATAGAAAACTTGCTTTGAATGAAAAAATATTGTTAAATATGTACATATGTGGCTTAAGAACTAGCAGACACTTTCCCAAGGACTTTATCAGTTTATAACAAAATTCAAAATGAATGTTCATTAAGCATCTATAATACCATTTACATACTTCTCAAATAACATATAAATTCCAAGATCAGTCCTACTCACGTCCTAAGAACTGGCATGAACTTTGCATAGCCCTGTACAATCATCTCATTGACCTCTTTTAGTCTACTGTGTTACAAATGTTTGAAGTAATTGTGTGCATTGGTATTTGTGGAGAACACAAGAATAACCCAATGACTAGCAATGAAGTAGAAGATAAACTAGGCAACTACCTGACTGACACTAATGTTGGTTTCCGGGAGTAATGTGCTACTAATAGCAAAGTGCATCAGAGCAGTTACAATTGCAATATTGTAGAAGGGGCCTATATAATAAAAATGAACAGCTTTGCATTCCTCAATGCCTTAGTGAAATTGTAAAGGCAACCCTAGTCATGATATAAATACCTGGGTAAACCCTCACAACTGCTTGCACTTTTGTTGGTATTGCACCCCTATTCTATCAGCCCAAATGTACTATTTTCAGGGGTGAACAGTCATCTTGTTGTCCAAACTTGCCATACATTACAAATGCATGACCTTCTTCTGCAATAGAGTTTTGATATACCTATTATAAACAAAGTCTAGTAAGGTGTGCTTTTTGCATGAGCATCTGCCAATGTTCTTGTCTTAATCCCGTTATAATGAAATTGGAACTCCCAAATGGCCAGGGACTTTAAACCTCAACTTGATCCAAGTAATGTGGTGCCAAGGGTGCCCAGGGCATGGGTGCTAAAGGGGTTACCAGACCCTGTAGCACTATTCGTGCCACCCTAAGAGACCTAAGTGAACAGATGACAGTAGGCCTGCTATTGCATACTGCAGGAACAGCGCACACTGCTCCCACTCAACTCTGCCCTCACCATGAGTAGCTAGGTCAATGCCTTTGCTGCATTTTGTATATGTCAGTCACCTCTGAGATATGCCTCCTAATCCCAGGACATTATAGTGGGGAGCGCAGAGTCTACGCTCCACTCCCAGACGCACCGCGTAACTGGATCTTAGATCTAACCAACTAGTCACCATTTCATTCTACTCAGAATTTATCCAATTTAATCCACAATTTTTTGAAAACTTTCTTTTTCTCATTTGCATGTCCGCATGCGTTAAAAAATGCATTTTTGGAAACTTCTCATATTTACACGTGCCCATCCGAACTTCATTGAAAATATGATCCAAATACAATCAGTAGTTCTGAGCAGCATGTCTTTATTGTAAACCCAATGCATTTTGGGCTGTACCATCAGCCCTTCATCAGGGGTCACTGTAAATCAACCAATAAAAGAAAGCCCATCAGTGTCAAATTGTAGCGTTTTATGCAGTACAACACAGAAATTTATATTATAACTTTATTTTGTTCACTTTTGTATTAAAAAATCATTGAAAACGTTATTAAATGAAATATATTTAAGTGCTCAAGCCCCATGATTACCCCTTACAACCCAAAAGCAAATAATATCTTTCAACCCACGTTTCAAGCAATTAGCTACCTCATTTTCGACACGCGTGTGTCGAAAATGCTACCTCTGGTAGCTAATTGCTTGAGCTTCCTGTCTAGCACCTTTTTGTTTGCACTACTTTTGCTTTTGACACTGTTCTTTTCTTGGAAAAGGAATGGCAACCGATGATGAGAAAGGGGGCTGAGACAGGAAGCTTAAGCATTTAGCTACCTGAGGTAGCTAATTGCTTGAGCTTCCTGTCTAGCACCTTTTTGTTTGCACTACTTTTGCTTTTGACACTGTTCTTTTCTTGGAAAAGGAATGGCAACCGATGATGAGAAAGGGGGCTGAGTATTGGTAAAATCTGCCAAGATCCCCGAGGGTTGTTCGCCTGTGAGGTGCCTTCCTCTCCGCCACACATTTTTTACATCTTGTTATGGTTTGAGTGTGGATGGATGGACTGTCTCAGTGGGACAGACATCAATGGATGTGTCGAGTTGAATTTCCCCCGGAGTTTCCCATTGACAGCCACAAACAGCGATTTGTTATGGATAGTACGACATTAGAGGACGTACACCTAACCTTGAATTGAGAGGAGGTGCGTTGGAACTAAAGTATTGGCCCAGCAGTTTTTTGGTTCTCATGTCAACCAGACGGTTGCTAACTATGATCCAGGGTACAGGGATGTTTTGTGATTGAATCCTCTTAATGCATACCTGCTCACTCCATTTCTTCTGGCCGCTCGACATACAATTTGACACTGATGGGCTTTCTTTTATTGGTTGATTTACGGTGACCCCTGATGAAGGGCTGATGGTACAGCCCAAAATGCTCCCTGTCAACCACTAAAATTACAGCTGTCATCATAAACACTATGCACTACTCCGTCAAATGCTTCTTCTCGCCAAGTCCTAACCTTCCCTATATTACATTGCTGCCCACCCACAGCAATCTCCATATCAGTAATGCTTTGCAACTTAACCTGCACTGAAATTATGAATTTTCAGAAGTCTTAATTTCTAAAAATCCGGACTATTTGTCTTGTTTTTCTCTTTCTAATGACAACCAAATTATTTTGTATTATATATGAATATTCAACATTATTTTACTGTGAAATGACTATTGCAAAAATGAAAAGTGGTCTATCATTGCTGGGTGACAGAGGACAGTTTAGACAGACTTCGAAGAAGTTGATTGCTTACAAACTTACATCGTCCAGTTTGGAAGATAAAGTAAAAAAGAATCAATGATGTTCCTTACTATTTAATGAATAATCTTAAATGTAGTTTGAGTTTTGTGGCGAATTACTTCTCTTGTCATTTGATGACTCTAGGAGCAACAGTAAAATGTAGACTGTTGCATGTCCAAAATGAACTTATTAAAGTGCATTTTTAATAAATGGAACTATTCCAAGTTTTAGAGTTTTTCAGTAACACAAGTATTCAAGGTATTTAGAGATCAATCGTAATAAAAATACCCCAATATTAAAAACAGATATTCAGAAATATAAGCATGCCTTTCCTTATAGATGAGCACATTATTACCTGTGTGTTAAATACCTATAAAATAAAAAATCTATAAATACCTATCCTTATCTATATAAATAAAAATGTGTTTGTTTGTTCAAAATCTCAAATCTCCGAAAGCTCTTCACCAATTGCTTTGAAATTTTGACACAACGTTGCATTCGAAGACGCGCGTGTTTTTATATACACAATATTGGATTTTAATACGTGTGTGTCGAAAATGCGTGTTTTTAATCGAAACAGACACATAAAAATGTCAATGTGCGTTTGATAAAAATCGATTGGGTTCCTGCACAACAACTACAATAGACGCATAGTGACAATAGTCTAAATATATTAGGATGGACAGTTGGTGTCAGGATGGCAGACCGGGAAGTGGGTGGAGGGAGGGGGGAGGAGTTGGTTCACTTTGCAACCCGAACAGACCCTATCGATTTGGTTGCTGCACAACAAATACAAGGGACGCATATAGACAATAGTCTACATATATTGGGATGGACAGTTGGTGTCAAGATGGCAGACTAGGAAGTGGGTGGAGGGAGGGGGGGAGTTGGTTCACTTTGCAACATTAAGAAAGGTCGCATAGAGACAATAGTCTAAATAGATTAGGATGGACAGTTGGTGTCAGGATGGCAGACCCGGAAGTGGGTGGAGGGAGGGGGGGGGAGTTGGTTCACTTTGCAACATTAGCGCGTCAGACCGGGAAGTGGGTGGAGGGAAGGGGGAGGAGTTGGTTTACTTGGCAAAATTAAGAAAGGACGCATAGCGACAATAGTTTACATATATTGGGATGGACAGTTGGTGTCAGGTTGGCAGACTGGGAAGTGGGTGGAGGGAGGGGGGAGGAGTTGGTTCACTTTGCAACATTAGCGCATGTTTATATATACACAACGTTGGATTTGAATATGTGCGTGTCCAATATGCGTGTGTTTTTAATCGAAAGGCCGAAAAGAACCTATTGATTTGGTTCCTGCGCAACACATACAAGGGCCGCATATAGACAATAGCTACTAATATTAGGATGGAAACTTGGTGTCAGGATGGCAGACCGGGAAGTGGGTGGAGGGAGGGGGGAGGAGTTGGTTCACTTTGTAACCTGAACAGACCTTATTGATTTGGTTGCTGCGTAACAAATACAATGGACGCATATAGACAATAGTCTACATTTATTCGGATGGAAAAAAACATATCGTATGCCCACAAGCATTGTGAAATTAAACATATTAGAAACGTGCGCTTACACTTTTCTTTCCCTTCCATTTAACCAGACTGAGCCACAGCAACGCGTGGCTGGGTACAGCTAGTATATGATAATATCATTACCTGCACAATGAATACCTGTAGAATTAATACACATCTGTATATATCATAATTTCATTACCTAATATATACATCTAAGTGCATGTTTTTATGTCCATATAATGGGCTTCATCATTAAAGTACACTATAAGTGATAAGTGGTCAGGGCCAGACTGGCTACTGGGCTTTCCGTAATAAACAATGCAAAACAAATGTTTTAAAAAGTAGACTTTAAAGCTATTTGTTTTGCTGCTCCCCAGCAATAACATTGTCCTCTCTGCAGTCAACCTGAGCCCCATCCTGCCACCCCAGCACAAAAAGCTCGGTAGCCAGTCCGGCCCTGTAAGTGGTCCAAAGGATAACATGAGCTTGTACCTGATAAACACCGAAAATGACTAACTCCATTATGGTACCACTTCAACATGTTGAGTTTGGTATCAAAGAACATGACTTCTCACCCCTGACATGGCTACCTTAAATTTTGCTCACCTTGCTGCCCCAGCTTCTCTGTTCACTGACTGTGAAGTCCTACTTGCTGCCGCCAAGACGGGATTTTGACCCTCTGACAGGCAGTGTGATCACTCCTGTGAGTCAGGAACAAAGGCCTGGGCAAAGAAGGAGGTCCCACCTCCTTCCTCCCTGGTAGGCTACTGAAATGGCACCTTACAGCGGTGAGCTTCAAAGGCTACACAGCCTTTTATGTGCATCAGGTCTGACTCCTAAAGAAGGAAACAGACCTCCCCTGTCCCTAGGCAAATATGCACCTGGGCATGCAGGATAATTTGATATGCAGAAGGTGTATGTTGAGTGCTCCTTCTATTCTCGGGACATTTGGAATCCGCAGACTTCAGGAGAATAGAAAGAACTTAGTAGAACCAGGTTTGGACAGAGATGGCTGGGAGGAGTTGCGGAGACTTTGTAAAAAAACGTAGTTTTACTTAGCTCTGTCTACAATGAGCTGACAGTCAACAGGACCATCATGCATGCAACGATCGGCGATCTACTCCTCTTTGGAATCGTTTGGAGCACTGCTGTTGGATCTTCAGCTTATAGCCAAGAGGTAATTGAGCAGCTCAGTTGGGCCATCCTGCTGATTTCAACAGAGTACTGTGAAATGTTCTACAGGCTCTGTTTGTGCTAGTTACCCATTTCTCATTGAAAGCTCCATTTTTGCCTGCATACGCATTTCGACATACCCGCTTCATGGTGAACCGCACACTGCATTACATGACAACTTCATACGTGGTGGACATCTTTAATCCAGTCAAGCATTTGTCTCTCGCATCTCATTTTTAACAGGCTGATCTCTATGATCCGCACACCATAAACAATCCAGTGGCTCCTTTTATCTTCATTCAGCCTGCAATGACAGAGTGTTTGCTGGAAGTGTAAGGATACAGATTGGGGAATTGAAGGTATAAAAGACAAGTTTGCAGGTGCATAGAAGACTGCAAGCATAGTCTATAGGGGTTTAAAGCAGTCCATGACCTAAGGCCTACTTTGCTCCATGAGTACTTGGGTACTGACTGGATGATTATAGTTCTGCAAGGAGAGTGCCTGACTAAATGTATAAGAGCTTCAGTTGTAGCACAGTGCATAGATAAGGACATTCTGCTGAATAGCTCAGTCCAATACTGAATCAACAATGACGGAGTGTTTGCTGGAAGTGTAAGGATACATATTGGGGAATTGAAGGTTTAAAAGACAAGTTTTCAGGTGCATGGAAGTCTGCATGTATAGTCTATAGGGGTTTGAAGCAGGCTATGGCCTAAGGCCTATTTTAATGCATGAGTACCTAGGTACTGAGTGGATGATTACAGTTCTGCAAGGGGAGTGCCTGACTGAATTTATAACAGATTCAGTTTTACCACAGTACATAGATAAGCACATACTACTGAATAGTTCACTACACTACTGCAACTGCAGTGTCAGAGTGTTTGGTGAAAGTGTAAGGATACAGAGTGGGGAATTGAAGGTTTAAAAGACAAGTCTGTAGGTGCATAGAAGACTGCAAGCATAGTTTATAAGGGTTTAAAGCAGTCCATGGCCTAAGGCCTACTTTGCTCCATGAGTACTTGGGTACTGACTGGATGATTACAGTTCTGAAAGGAGAGTGCCTGACTGAATTTATCAGAGCTTCCTTTTTAGCACAGTGCATAGATAAGGACATTCTGCTGAATAGCTCAGTACAACACTGAATCAGCAATGACAGAGTGTTTGCTGGAAGTGTAAGGATACAGACTGGGGAATTGAAGGTTTAAAAGACAAGTTTTCAGGTGCATGGAAGTCTGCATGTATAGTCTACAGGTGTTTGAAGCAGTCTATGGCCTATGGCCCATTTTAATGCATGAGTACCTAGGTACTGAGTGAATGATTAAAGTTCTGCAAGGAAAATGCCTGACTGAATTTATAACAAATTCAGTTTTACCACAATACATAGATAAGCACATACCACTGAATGGCTCACTACACTACTGAAACAGCAGTGGTAGAGTGTTTGGTGAAATTCTAAGGATACAGACTGGGGAATTGAAGGTATAAAAGACAAGTCTGCAGGTGCATAGAAGACTATAGTTTATAGGGGTTTAAAGCAGTCCATGGCCTAAGGCCTACTTTGCTCCATGAGTACTTGGGTACTGACTGGATGATTACAGTTCTGCAAGGAGAGTGCCTGACTGAATTCATAAGAGCTTCCTTTTTAGCACAGTGCATAGATAAGGACCTTCTGCTGAATAGCTCAGTACAATACTGAATCAGCAATGACAGAGTGTTTGCTGGAAGTGTAAGGATACAGAGTGGGGAATTGAAGGTATAAAAGCCAAGTTCAAGTTTGCAGGTGCATAGAAGACTGCATGCATATTATATAGTGGTTTGAAGCAGTCTATGGCCTAAGGCCTATTTTAATGCATTAATACTTAGGTACTGAATGGATGATTACAGTTCTGCAAAGAAAGTGCATGACTGAATTTATAACAGCTTCAGGTTTACCACAGTACATAGATAAGCACATACTGCTGAATGGCTCACTACAAGACTGAAACAGCAGTGTCAGAGTGTTTGGTGGAAGTGTAAGGATACAGACTGGGAAATTGAAGGTATAAAAGACAAGTTTGCAGGTTCATGGAAGACTGCATGCATTGTCTATAGGGGTTTGAAACAGTCCATGCCCTAAGGCCTACTTTGATGCGTGAGTACTGAGGTACTGACTGGATGATGAAAGTTCTGAAAGGAGAGTGCGTGACTGAATTTATAACAGCTTCAGTTTTACCACAGTACATAGATAAGCACATACTGCTGAATGGCTCACTACAAAACTTAAACTGCAGTGTCAGAGTGTTTGGTGAAAGTGTAAGGATACAGACTGGGGAATTGAAGGTATACAAAATAGGTATGCAGGTGCATAGAAGACTATAGTTTATAGGGGTTTAAAGCAGTCCATGGCCTAAGGCCTACTTTGGTCCATGAGTACTTGGGTACTGACTGGATGATTACAGTTCTGAAAGGAGAGTGCCTGACTGAATTTATAAGAGCTTCCTTTTTAGCACAGTGCATAGATAAGGACCTTCTGCTGAATGGCTCAGTACAATACTGAATCAGCAATGACAGAATGTTTGATGGAAGTGTAAGGATTCAGAGTGGGAAATTGAAGGTATAAAAGCCAAGTTCAAGTTTGCAGGTGCATAGAAGACTGCATGAATATTATATAGTGGTTTGAAGCAGTCTATGGCCTAAGGCCTATTGCAATGCATTAATACTTAGGTACTGAATGGATGATTACAGTTCTGCAAAGAAAGTGCATGACTGAATTTATAACAGCTCCAGTTTTACCAATGTACATAGATAAGCACATACTGCTGAATGGCTCACTACAAAACTGAAACAGCAGTGTCAGAGTGTTTGGTGGAAGTGTAAGGATACAGACTGGGAAATTGAAGGTATAAAAGACAAGTTTGCAGGTGCATGGAAGACTGCATGCATTGTCTATAGGGGTTTGAAACAGTCCATGCCCTAAGGCCTACTTTGATGCGTGAGTACTGAGGTACTGACTGGATGATTAAAGTTCTGCAAGGAGAGTGCGTGACCGAATTTATAACAGCTTCAGTTTCACCACAGTACATAGATAAGCACATACTGATGAATGGCTCACTACAAAACTGAAACTGCAGTGTCAGAGTGTTTGGTGAAAGTGTAAGGATACAGACTGGGGAATTGAAGGTATACAAAATAAGTATGCAGGTAGATACCCGACTTCATGCCTGGTCCATGGGGATTTCCAGTAATCCATGCCCTCAGACCCACTTTGCATATTTTGAATCAATATAATAATTGAAAAAATATATAAGTGAATCTATAAGTGCTTCACTATTAGTACAGTGAATACATTAGTAGATAGCGATCAAACCTTTATTATTATTAAACAATACATTTATTCTTCTAACATCTCATAATTTAACAGAGCTTCTAATAGAAGTTCATCAGGTATTTCATTGACTTCAATTTCCTGGTTAGCAATTTCGGAATTTATATGTTCGAAAATTTCGATATAATCTAATACTTCCACAAAATTAGCATCAAAGCTTTCGTCTTGGAAATCACAGCCCATATCTGCAGCACTAATTTCTTGTTCTTCACTCTCACTGCCTGTGAGAGATACGTTTAGTTCTTCAATGACATTGTTGGTAATTTCCAAACTGTTCTCAGTATTATTCTGTTCTTTTTCCATAATTAATCTCTTATGTTGTAGGTCCTTGTACAAAAACATAAACACTTCATTTTATCAGTTTTCTTAATTCATAATACAAAACTAGCTTTATCAACTATTTTTGCATCAAAAAAAAAATATTTTATATAAATACCATCGTCTAATAACATTCCAACTGTAGAGTTGTAGTACGATATAAAGGTATATAAATATAATTACTTATAAGGATATCCTGTTCTTAAGTTTTCTTACATTTTGAAACCAGTCACTCCTTATGACTATAGGAAAAGACTCAGGCTATTATAGTAAAATGCAGTACTAAAAAATGTAGAATATGTCTATTCACTTTACCCGTTCCAAACTAGTAAATGTGTTTTAGTAAAATGCAAGAGATACTGTTGTATTTAGGCACCATTATCACACTAGTTTTTGAATACTTCATGTGTTTTCACACACATCAATTCTTAAAGACCTATCCAGTACTCACCTTTTAACATAATAAGAAAATAGTGATTCCTTATAAAAGTCGAAAATACTCACAGTAACAGGTATAAATTGCCACTTCAACACAAAGTATTGTGTATGATGAAGACATATTTACATAGAGAAGAAGAACTACACACGATAACTTATCCTGTCCTTCTAAACATAAAAGAGTATTTGAAAACACTCTCTGTGACATATTTTATGTAGAACAATTTGGTCTCTTTTAATCCTGATACTCACTGGTCTCTACTAGCCAAGCATGTCTTTCTATTCAATACCATACTAGTAAGTTGCGGAAAGCTCTTCTGAAACCATGTTCCATTTTATACATCTCTCTAATAAAAGTCTCTGGCATTTTTTAAATATATGTTCAAAGATAGTAGGTCCTCAGGTACACTCAGTATATATGTTAACTTTATCAAATGTCTTTAAAAGATACAAACCATCTTTACACAAATATGTACTCCGTCCATCTCGTGTTCCTTCAGCTCTGTAGAAGCACATCCCATTGACTATTTTTTATAGTTACTTATACTTACCTTAAAAATAATACATAATAAAAAAGTATATATTATAAAGTTAGCATCTGTGGAAGACAAGAAAAAATACAGTTACAATATATATTTTACAACACAAAATAATTTGTAAAGCATTTCATTTGCCTTTTTTGCTGTTCTCAGAATATATTGAATTTCACTAAAAACAGTGACTTCAATAGTACTCATCACATAACAGCAGGCAAAAAAAGACAATCAATGAGATTATCTTAAAAAAGCCCATTCAACATGCTCAATAACAATCTAAAAAATAGAAAAAAACATATGTAAATTTTTTATTCCAAGTGCAATTTCTTCCGTAAATTTGAAACATCTCAAACAATTATAAAATAACAAAAAATTATGATTAATTTTCATACACTGTAAATAATGGTATTTAAAAATATATGCCGACAAAATATACAACAAAAAGTCCTTAATGGTTTTAGATACTTTTCCTCATGGCCAAATAGTATGGGTCAAATTCTTAGTTTGGAAGTTGCTCAATAGTAATCCTGAGCGTCCGCCTCCCAGCCTTTTGATCCAAAACCACCGGCATCATTTGTGGCGTCCCCCAGTGCTCTTCCCTCAGCCCAACACTATTCAACATCTACACGGCCACCCTTACACAAGTGGCCCGCCATCACAACCTCAACATCATCTCCTACGGCGAAGACACCCAGCTCATCCTCTCCCTCACCAAGGAGCCACATACCACCAAAAGCAACCTCCACAAGGGAATGAACGATGTCACCAACTGCATACAGAGCAGCTCTCTAAATCTGAACTCGGACAAGACAGAGGTACTCATCCTCAGACCCACCCCCTCAGCCTTGGACCACTCCTGGTGGCCGACTGCACTGTGAACAGTACCAACACCTACAAACCATGTACACAACCTAGGATTTATCCTCAACTCTTCCCTCTCCATGTGTAAGCAAGTCTACACTGCCTCCATGTACTGCTACAAAACCCTCCACATGCTCCACAACATTTACAAGTAGATCCTAACCAAAAGAAGAAGAACAGTGACACAGGCCCTCATCAACAGCAGACCAAAATATGGCAACACACTCTACACAGGAATTCCAGCCAAACACCTACAACGACTACAACAAATCCAAAACACCTCGCCTCACTGATCATCAATGTCCGCTGCTGCAGTCACATCACCCACCACCTGATACACCTACACTACCTCAACATCAACACGAGGATCATCTTGAAGCTCCTCATCCTCACTCACAAAGTACTCTACAATCCCAGACCAGCCTACCTTAACAGCAGTAATCCTGAAGTTCCAAATAGTGTTCCTAAAATTTTGTCTTTAAAAATATTAGGTAAGAATTTGGTAACTCTTTAGGCAAACGTTGTTTAAAAACCAATTAACTATCATTACAATGTATCCAACCTTTCAGACATTTTAAATAAGCAGTGTAATGTCCAGGTGTTGTAGAAGGACCATCATGAAAAATAATTGCTACAGCCACAAAAGTTCTTCCTGATATTGATACTTGAGTAGCTACAACATTTTTAATTAAAGTTTCCAATTTTCTTCCATCAGCTCTACAATGTCCATATCTGTCCATATCTTTGTATAAATAATCTTGATGACATTTGTGATTTACATTGCCTATACTCGATGTTTTGACTTGCTCCTCTAACTAGATTGTTAAAAGACACTGATTCACAGTCTGGTAAAGTCGAATACATAAATCTTTCAGTGTCTATGCTAGTGCTACATGTAAACAAATAATTTTCACAGTCATGTTGCCATTTAGAGAGAAAGGCCAAAAAGGTTTTCAATATCTATACCTTCATCTTCCAATACAACAAGCATATACATTAGAAATTCCTGACAAACTTGCTGAATATTCTGTGTAAATTGAGTAAAACCAGAACATGTGTCAAAAACATTTCGAATATCAGAAACACTTTGTAGTTTACTTTTATCACTGCTACATTTCTCATAAACAGAATACAACAACAAACAAAATCTTTTTCCTGATTTTCAACAATTTGCTGTTGCAAACTTTCAAGAAAAAAACAACATTAACAACTACATTAGCATAGCAGTTGACACCAGAACTATTTTCAAACTGATAACCAACAATCTCTTCAACAGTGTCCTTTTTCTTTTTGCTTGCAATCACAACTTCATCTTGTTTTTTTTCTTTCTCTACAGCTTCTCTTCAGATATTCTCAAATCTTCTTTTTCTACTCCATTGCTCCATTTACTAAACTTTTCGGTCAAATAATAGTGATTCCTTCATGTTCTATTTTATCAATTGCTTCCAATTTTAGAATTTCTTCATTTTCCAGCTTTAGAATTTCTTGATTGAATATAGAACATTCACTCGGTGTTGGCATTAAGCAGATTACAGATTTGTTTTCTGCAATTCTCATATATATTTTCTCAGGAACAATATTTTCATTTGGAAACAAATTGGAAAGTTTTCGTCTGTGTAAAGCTTGTTTGCCATGTTCAGTCACTTTTCCAATTCTTACATCTTGAAGAATAGCTCCATAATCAGCATCATTTGCCTGTTGCATATTTGTAATAAGTTCCTTATACTCAAAATATGACCAAATGTTCCCATTTCCAATGCTCCCCAAAGACTTTCTCGTATCTTCATGCGCCAGTGTTTTAAACACTGGTTGTCCTTTTACAGGAGTAAGTTGTAGTAGATCTCCAAAAACTATGATGTGTTTTCCTCCAAATAATACGTCATACTCTGTTTTAAGATTGTTCTGCATTCTTAAATGCACAAAGGCAAGCATTAAGTTTGATACCATGCTTACCTCATCAATAATGAGAAGTTTAATTTTCTTCAAGAGTTTTGAAACTTCACAACAAGCTTCTCCAGCTAGATTTTGGTATTCCAATTTGTTTTCATGCTCTACTGGTAGCATTAATAAACAATGTGCAGTAATTCCTTTAATATTGTGTCCTGCCAACCCAGTTGGATCAGTGACAACACAAGACAAATGTGACTCAGTTGTTTTCTGTAGATAAGTTGTAATTACTTTAATTAAAAAACTTTTTCCTGTTCCAGCTTGTCCACTTACTTACATTCGGATAGGTTAAAATGATGAGCAAGAGTACTCTTTCTCTTCATGAAGTAATCCCAGGTCAATTTGTTCTCTCACTTGCTCATATATTTGTTTCTGCTCAACATTTAGTTGTTCTTCTATGTTTCCTAAGTTTGTTACATCTTCTTGAGCTTGATACATTGCTCTTTCCACCTCATCCATGGCAGTTGCTGCTTCATTTTGAACAATTGGTTCTCCTAGTGGAACCTGACTCAACGGAGCAGAAGTTTGACTGTCTTGAGAACTGTCTCTAGCAATCTCAGCTGCATTTGTAGCTTCTTGCTCAATTTCGGCGTTCAACATTTTCACATAATTAGCAAAAACAGGACATTGTACAGTATCTTTAGTTGCGTTGAACGAATCTTCATAGCTCTCAAAATCTCCAATAGCTCTCAAAATATCCAAGTAATTTCAATTCTGAACGCCGAAGAGTTGCAAAAGAGCTAAATAGTAAAATTCCCTTTTGTCAGGAGTTTCGCAACTCAGTTGACGGTGATTAATCAAATGTCCTTTTCTTTGTTTCACCCAACATCCTTCAGAACGAATCACGGCATATATACCATTATTGAATTTTTCTGTAATATTCCGTTTAAAAATATAGTTTCGCAGCACTTCATAGAGACAAATATTCTCAATATGATGACTTCTATTTGGATAATATGTATCCAACATATTTGTTTTCACAATATCTGTACTTTTTGGCTTTTTTTCAGATAAATATTCAATTTCTTGTACTGATTTAAGTACTCTATTTCGTGTTGCAGCAAGACCTAGACTCACCCAAATGATTCTTCTAGATTTGGAGAATAGACTTGCAGATGATAAGCGATCCGAGCATTCATATGCTCCAATTTCTCGATGAGATAACATCTTCAAACTGTAACTATGTCATTTCTTACTTAAACTCTTCTCGTGGGAAATCTCTTCCCACATTTCCTTCAATTCCGTCTTTTCTGATTTTGGTTTGTAGGTTGTTACATATCAAGCAACAGCAATGGAATTGTCCGCAATGTATTTAATATCCATGTTAGCATTCCACATGGACAAAATAACTGGGTTGTAGTCATTTATGTATTTTGACTCTTCATTCTTCTTAAGTTGTAGGTATTTTTTGGAGACTTTCTTGTGATAGTATGAAGCAAGGATGACATAAAACTGGTCACTCTTCCTTTCGATATTACAGGATATTGAAATCCAAAACGACATTCGGTGTAGAATTTGTCCTTAGATTTGTACTTTCGACGACAGTATTTCCCACAACGATGGCTTTGGAATCGTAAGACTTGTTGTCTTAAGTCCTTTTCTTCTGTGCTTTTGGGTATACCACATGTAGCATATTCTTCAATAAAAGACAACATAGTATCATCAAAATCTGTTCCAAATTTTGGGGCATCTTTGATCCATATTAGCATATGTGTTATGTTATGTTATGTTAAAAATTCTTTTACCGCGCACGTTCACCGAAACGGTTTCTTGGCGCTCATAACAGATGCGGCAGCAAGGGCCGAAGTTTTACTCAAATGCAGCTTTGAAGAGGAACGTTTTCAATGTCCTGCGAAAACATTCATAAGAAGGGCAGTGACGGAAAGGGAAAGGAAGAGAATTCCAAAATGTGGGGGCTAAAAAAGAAAACCGAAGGCCACCATGTTTCTTGCGATGGATTGGTGGGATACACAAGAGATTGTCGGCAGAGGAGCGCAAATTTCGTGTTGGTATATAGTGCTTTAGATGGGAAGAGATGAACGCAGGTTCAAGATTGGAGTGGGCTTTACAAGTTTAAATGTGCAACGTTTGGCCACAGGAAGCCAATGAAGGCTCTGTAATAATGGCGAGACGTGCTGGTGTTTAGGCTGGTGGAAGATTAGGCGGGCGGCCTGATTTTATATCAGTTGAAGCCTCTGGAGCTGATAGGCGGGGATCCCCACATATAAGATGTTAGCGAAGTCAACCCTGGAGATGACAAGGGCCAGGATGACTAAAATGAGTGCATCTCTGGTGAGAAATCTACAGATCTTGCGTATCCTGCGTAGGTGGAAAAAGCAGGATGATGTGACCGCAGAGATCTGAGATTTCATGGATAAATCAGCAGAGATGACTACTCCGAGGCTTTTCACAGAGTTGACAGGGCGGGGAGGGGACCCCAAGGGAGTGGGGCCAAAAGCTATCATTCCATGGGTTGGCCAGCCCGCCCACCAGGACAAGTTCCGTCTTTGTAGGATTTAGCTTGAGCTGGCTATGCGCCATCCATTCGGAGATGTCCAACATAGTGGTTTGGAAATCAGTGTGGGAAGAGGAAGAGGAAGAGGTATCAATAGGGAAGATCAGCTGCAAATCATCTGCATAGTTGAAAATTGTTGCAGAGGATTTACGGAGGGAGACCATAAGGGGTTGCATATACAAATTAAAAAGAAGGGGGGATAACGCTGAGCCCTGGGGGACTCCACAAAAAAGAGAAGAAAAAGGAGCAGAGAAAGTGGAAAGATGAACAGCTTGAGAGCGCTTGTCAAGGAAAGATCGGACCCAATCAAGGGCCATGCCCTGGATGCCGGCGTTGCTGACACGGTCGATCAATATAGAGTGATCGACCGTGTCAAACGCCGCCGAGAGGTCTAGCAGGACGAGGGCTTGAGAGATGTTATTATCAGCCCCAGTTCTTAAAGTGTCCATAACGGCAGCAATAACCGCCTCAATAGAATGAGAGGGGCGGAAGCCGGCCTGTTGAGGGTCCAAGGCGCTCAAGCAAAGAGTGACATGGGTTTCTAAGATCTTTCCTAAGTAAGGAAGCAAGGAAATAGGCCTATAATTACTCAGGAACAAAGGATCTGCATTGGCTTTCTTCAAGATTGGCAGCACCACTGCCTGTTTGAAAGAGTCAGGGACTACTCCAGTGGCCAGCGAGGTGTTAAGAAGTGCCAAGACCGGGTCAGGGCAGACCAGGAAAATTTCTTTGAGGATATGGGGGGGCAACAGTCTTTAGGGGAACGGAACTAACTTTGTGCAGGAGTCTCTGAAACTCAGTAATAGAAATGGGGGGGGAAGGCATCCAGATGCTGAGGATTGCTAGGGGGTAGCGGAAATGAGAGGGACGAAGAGGACGGCGGAATATTATTTTTGATGGTGATGATTTTGTCCTGAAAATAGGTGTTTAATGCATCACATAGAGACTAAGCATGGGCGTAAAATCCGCTCCGATCGCGGATTTTTCGGATTTTCGGCAAATTCGCAATCCGCGAACTCTCGCGAATTTGTCGAAAATCCGTGAATCCGCTCGCGGCGGATTTTTTGCTTGGTTGCGGCGCGCGGCGTGGTGCACGGCGTTCACTTTCCGTCATTTAGCGTTTGCCGAGTTGTTTTTCTTTGCGAGTGACGCGCCATTTTGGATCTTGCTGCGTGATCCCGCGGGAGTTTGGCGCCCGCGAATACGTAATCGCGGCTTGCCACCTTGCACAGCACACCTCGCGAGAGTTCGCAATTGCGAACACGTAGTTGCGGCGGAAAGGAACAATCTCGCACTCGCGAAATAGAGCTTTTGCAATTCTGCACAAGAAAATCACCAGCAAACAGGATAAACCTTCAGAAAATTATGATTTTTATAAGAATCACTCCTCAGATTGACATTTGCATGGCCTTTTTTTTTGCAAGGAGTCCATTTTTTGGGGGGGGGAGGAAGGAAGTGCCCCACAGTCTCCAACTTCCTGTTCCTGTCCAGCAGGCTCCTCCCAGTGCTTTGTCCATCTCCTGGTCACTTTCATTTGGATCTGGAGCTGGAAGGATTTCTTTTTGTGGGTGCTGCTGGATATTTGGATTTGAGGCCTTTTTGACTGTCTTTGGATCACTTTTGGATTAGAAATCAACTTTCACAAGTAAGTTTGTTTGGGGCATTACAGTTGCTGCAAGTACAATTTTGGAACTTTTTCAGAACATTAAATAAATTATATTGTGGGTAGCCACAGTATCCAGTAGGACCAGGGTTGGTTAGGGGTGCATGATACAACTGTTTTGTTGAATTTAAACACCATTGAGGCCATGGATGGGCTGGGATTGTGCTGATTTTTGTCGTTTTTTTGGGCCTGCTGGTGGGGCCCTTTGCCCAGGGGTGGTGAGTGTTGCATGGGCCTAGTCTTTCTGTGGGGTGTCTTCTTGAATTTAAACATAATTGAGGCCATGGATGGGCTGGGATTGTGCTTATTTTATTGTTTTTTGTCGTTTTTTGGGGGCTGCTGGTGTGGCCTTTTGCCCAGGGGTGGTGGTGCATGGACTGAGTGTGCCTGTGGTGTGGTCTCACTCTCTTTAATGTAAACATCATGGATGGCATTGGATTGTGGTGATTTCTGGCTGTTTTTCTGTTTTTTGGGGGTGTACTGTTGATGTGGACTGGCCATGTGGGTGGTGGTGGTGGCCATCTTGAGTGCTGGCTGGTCCAGGCAACATGTGCTTGGGGTGTAGGGGGCCATTTTGAGGAGAGGCAGTGTCTGAGGCCTGCACTTATTTTGCCTACTTTTCATCCTTTATGCCCAGGGGTAGTGAGTGTTGCATGGGCCTAGTGTTTCTGAGGGGTGTCTTCTTGAATTTAAACACCATTGAGGCCATGGATGGGCTGGGATTGTGCTGATTTGATTGTTTTTTGTCGTTTTTTTGGGCCTGCTGGTGGGGCCCTTTGCCCAGGGGTGGTGAGTGTTGCATGGGCCTAGTCTTTCTGTGGGGTGTCTTCTTGAATTTAAACATAATTGAGGCCATGGATGGGCTGGGATTGTGCTTATTTTATTGTTTTTTGTCGTTTTTTGGGGGCTGCTGGTGTGGCCTTTTGCCCAGGGGTGGTGGTGCATGGACTGAGTGTGCCTGTGGTGTGGTCTCACTCTCTTTAATGTAAACATCATGGATGGCATTGGATTGTGGTGATTTCTGGCTGTTTTTCTGTTTTTTGGGGGTGTACTGTTGATGTGGACTGGCCATGTGGGTGGTGGTGGTGGCCATCTTGAGTGCTGGCTGGTACAGGCAACATGTGCTTGGGGTGTAAGGGGCCATTTTGAGGAGAGGCAGTGTCTGAGGCCTGCACTTATTTTGCCTACTTTTCATCCATTATGCCCAGGGGTAGTGAGTGTTGCATGGGCCTAGTGTTTCTGAGGGGTGTCGTCTTGAATGTAAACATAATTGAGGCCATGGATGGGCTGGGATTGTGCTTATTTTATTGTTTTTTGTCGTTTTTTGGGGGCTGCTGGTGTGGCCTTTTGCCCAGGGGTGGTGGTGCATGGACTGAGTGTGCCTGTGGTGTGGTCTGGTCTCACTCTCTTTAATGTAAACATCATGGATGGCATTGGATTGTGGTGATTTCTGGCTGTTTTTCTGTTTTTTGGGGGTGTACTGTTGATGTGGACTGGCCATGTGGGTGGTGGTGGTGGCCATCTTGAGTGCTGGCTGGTACAGGCAACATGTGCTTGGGGTGTAAGGGGCCATTTTGAGGAGAGGCAGTGTCTGAGGCCTGCACTTATTTTGCCTACTTTTCATCCATTATGCCCAGGGGTAGTGAGTGTTGCATGGGCCTAGTGTTTCTGAGGGGTGTCTTCTTGAATGTAAACATAATTGAGGCCATGGATGGGCTGGGATTGTGCTTATTTTATTGTTTTTTGTCGTTTTTTGGGGGCTGCTGGTGTGGCCTTTGCCCAGGGGTGGTGGTGCATGGACTGAGTGTGCCTGTGGTGTGGTCTGGTCTCACTCTCTTTAATGTAAACATCATGGATGGCATTGGATTGTGGTGATTTCTGGCTGTTTTTCTGTTTTTTGGGGGTGTACTGTTGATGTGGACTGGCCATGTGGGTGGTGGTGGTGGCCATCTTGAGTGCTGGCTGGTACAGGCAACATGTGCTTGGGGTGTAAGGGGCCATTTTGAAGAGAGGCAGTGTCTGAGGCATGCACTTATTTTGCCTACTTTTCATCCATTATGCCCAGGGGTAGTGAGTGTTGCATACTTGCATGTCCCTAGTCTTTCTGTGGGGTGTCTTCAATGTAAACATCATGGATGGCATGGGATTGTGCTCATTTTTCTGTGTTTTGTCCATTTTTTGGGGTGTATAACTGAACTGATGTTCCTCTGTCTTCCATTGCTTTTAGGTGCACAAGAAGACTCAAGAGAACCACCAGTGCCAGGAAGAAGTCCTGCAGCGGTGTGTGTGTGCAACATAACATCACGCGACGTCACGTCTGGACACAGAACCCTCTGCAACTCGTGCAACTGCTGCCTGCTGACCTGCTCTGAAGAAGATGGCCCCAAAAAAAGTAACCCGTAGCTCCTCTAGCAAGAAAGGTGCCAGTAAGGAGCAGAAGAAGCAAGTTACCAAGGACACTGGTGTGCCGCCCGCCCCTTTTTTTGGGAGTAAAAAAAAAAGTATGCCTGCAGCGGGATCTGCTGGGGACCAAGCTGGCAGCAGCACCCCCGCTCCATTGGGCTCAGTGCCACCACCACCACCACTCCAACTTAAGTCCAAGCCCTTGAGTGCTGCAGAGGCAGCCAGTATAGTTCTTCAATCACCATCGACCAGTGATGTTGGCTCATCGCAAGAAAGCAGCAGCAATGTCCCTCAATCAACACAGGTTGTTGTAGCTCATCTGACGAGTGTTGAACAACCACAGCCGCAACAACAATCACATGTGCAAGTACAAGCCCAAGTACATGTGGAAGGAGAGGCAGCGCAAGGAGATGCGCAAGCAGAGGTGCATGGAGGGTCACAAGTGGCCACAATAGTTGTTCCTCCCGAAGTAGGGGCACTTCAGGAAATCGACAATCAAGGCAAGGTATCATTTGAGGAAGCCACTCCTCCTGATGATCCTTCATTGTCTTCCACACCCCTAGCAAGGAAGAGATCAAGGGTGGTGTCTACATCTTCTTCAAGCACACATCCTTCTGATGATACGGATCAAACTTGGGAACCAGCACCACAGCCGTCTGAGAGTGAGGCACACCATGATCCGACAAAGGTAGTTAAGCGTAAAAGGAAGCTCGTCCAAAGTCTCAGAGTTATGGAGTGTGATGAGGCTCAACAAGAAGTGGCGGATACTGCTGCTGATGAAGACTCTGCCAACGACGACCCAGTCATCATAAAGGTCACTGCAGCCCCAGCGGGCATGCAGCAAACAGACATTTTGACCCTAGCCCGAAGAGCTGCTGAGCGTGATGATGATGATGATGTTGTCGATGAGGAGGCAGTGGAAACACCACAATCATTGGAGTTAAGTAGTACACCAACTCGTCCCGCTTCCATATTTCTTTCTGGCAAGAAGAGACCTCCGTCAACCTCGACCTTAATTAGTGGCGGTGAAAGTGCAAAACGTACAAAAGTTGGGCAATCCAGATCCTCCACTTCATCTGGCATTAGCTTCATGACCACCACCACCAGTATCGCCGGCGCCGCCTCCTCCATGTCCCACAGACACTTCAAGTCCCCAGTTTGGGACTTCTTTACTGTTTGTCCAAAAAATCCAAAGTTTGCCATTTGTACCATTTGTAAGCAAGCAGTTAGTCGTGGTAAGCCAGGTACCAACTATGGTACCGGAGGCCAGAGAGGTCATCTTAGGAGACAGCACACTGTCAAATGGTTTGCGCACCTAGATGCGATCAAGAAAGGCCGAATTCAAGGAAACGTTGATGTTTCATCTGATGATGACGAGGAGGAAGAAGACGTGTCAAACACTTCCCTTACACCCAGTACCCCTGTCAGCAGCACACCCAATGTGAGGCACACTAAGAGTGTTGGAGCGACTGAGACACCAACGCACAAAAGTTCACCAGCGAGCAAAATTGGGTCAACGAAGTCATTATCAGCCCGTAAATGCTTTGTCCAGGGCAACATTAGAACAATGCTTACTTCAGACGTGCCATATGAACGCAACCACCCACTGACGCGTCTGTATAACACTAAGGGCCAGATGTAGGTAGGGTTTTACCGGTCGGTAACGGCCAAATTCGGCCGTTACCGACCGGTAAAAGGAATTTGAGATGTAGGGGGCAGAATCGGTAAATTTACCGTTCGGTAAATTTACCGATCGGTAATTTTACCGAATCTGTAAATATACCGGTCGGTAAATTTACCGACCGGTATATTTACAGAATCTGTAAAATCGATATGTAGGTGGGACTCTTATGAGTCCCACAAGGCCTAAGAAATCGGTATTTTACCATCAAATTCAATTTGATGGTGAAATACCGATTCAGGTGTGCATGCACATGTGTGCATGCACACCTGTGCCATATGACAGGCAGACCTGCCCTTAGGGCAGGTATGCCTGCCATATGGCCCCCGAACCTTTTTTGGGGGTGCTAGAGGGTGTCAAAGTGACACCCCCTGCACCCTTGCCAAAAATCGGTATTTACCGATCGGTAAATACCGACCGGTAATGCCCCATTCATTCCTATGGGCTTCAAAGCCCATAGGAATGAATGGAGCATTACCGGTCGGTATTTACCGAATCGGTAAATACCGACTTTTAAAGAATCGGTAAATCCACATCTGGATTTACTTACATCTCGGTACTTCATATTTACCGACTCTTAAATACCGAATCGGTAAAATTCGGTATTTAAGAGTCGGTAAATATGATTTACCTACATCTGGCCCTAAGCTGGCTAAAATGCTAGCTGTGGACCTTCTCCCTTTTTCTTTTGTAGAAGCGGTAGGTTTTCTAGAATTAGTGGCAACGCTCTGCCCTAAATGGAAGGTTCCTAGCCGGTTCTATTTTGCCAGAGTTGCGGTTCCAGCACTACATGAAGATGTGCTGGAGGCGATTGGGGCAGCTTTGCAGAAGAGTGCTGTTCACACAATACATCTGACAACAGACATGTGGACCAGTGGCGCAGGCGCTGATTACATGTGCATCACTGCACACTGGGTCTCTTTTTCAGGTGTTAAAGCAAAGCTAAACGCAGGTGTTGACCCGGACCAAGTTTTTAAAGCTGCTCGGAAACATGCAACACTAGCCATGTTTGGCTTGGAGAAAAGTCACACAGCAGAAAACCTTTTGGAAGAGTTTAACAAAAAGGTCTTGAAAATGCTATCCCCCCAAAAACGCATGATTGGTTATGTTTCCACGGATAATGGCGCCAATGTAGTTAAGGCCATGTTTCAGGGTGACTATTTTAGAGTGCCGTGTTTGGCGCACTGTATCAACCTGGTAGTTCAAAAATTCTTGAGTGATAAACACAGTCCAGCGTTCGAGGTAATGGCCACCTGCCGCAAAATGTGCAACCATTTCAGCCATTCTTTTAAGGCCCGGAAGCATCTGAGGAGACTGCTACTTGAACGTCAAATGCCAGTGAAAGCACTCATCCAGGAGGTGGCAACACGTTGGAACTCAACCTTCTACATGCTTGAGCGTCTGTATGAGCAGTATACGGTACTCGATCACTATTTCTTCACAGAGGGTACATCTCAGAAGGAGGACATGCGGTTGGGTGCGGCGCAATGGGACATAGTTAAAAGCCTGACAGACATGCTTCGTCCTTTTGAGTTCTTCACGCGTGCTGTCAGCCAGGAGGACTGTAATTTGGGAAAAGCTATCCCATTGTTGTGCATGCTGGAGCACCAACTGATGGCGGTGTCTTCTGAGTTTGAAAAAGATGAAAAAAAAAAGACCATTTTATTTTGTCTGAGAAATTATTAGAGCGCCTACGTGGTGATGAACGTCTTAAAAACATCAAGTCAGAACAGCATTACATTTGTGCTACTATTCTGGATCCACGCTACAAAAAGGCACTGGCAGGCGAAGCATTCTTTCCTATTGCTGATGCAGATGTTCAAAAGTACAAAAATTGGTTAGCCTTGTCAGCCAAGAGGTTTGAAAAAGAACGGCAGGTTATTGAAGGAGAAGACAGTACATCAGCATCAGCAGGCCATCCCCAGTCACAAGAATCCACTTCTGCACCTGTGGCTGGGGCACAAGTGACCTCTCAGCCGTTAAAGGCAACTGGATCATCTGCACCACACACAACAGTATCAGTGGCTGTTGTAGAGGATTGGCTAAGTTTGCTTGGGTATGGTTCTCGAAAAAATGTCAAAGGCACAGCAAAAAGTAAGCAAAGTGGAGGAACCGTTGATGACCTTGAGTCGATGGTGCAGGACTATATGAATGACTCAACAGAGGTCTTTCTTAATGATGAGCCATTGCAGTATTGGCATGGCAAAAAACAATTGTGGCCACAGCTCTCCAACCTGGCTATAAACTATTTGTCTTGCCCACTCGCAAGTGTGTCTTCTGAACGTGTTTTCAGTGCTGCTGGTGGCATTGTAACTCCCAAACGGAGCCGCCTCTCGCCCAAAAATGTGGAGCGGCTGACAATGATCAAGATGAATCAGCACCTCATACCACCAGATTACAAAGTACGAGAAAGCACGCCGCATGAAGACGAGGAGGACGGCAACGTAGATGAGGGGATTTGTTCTCTGTTCGGTGGCACTGACCTCATCCTGCCTGAATTCGCAGAGTATGATGACGAAATCTTCTTCTTATTCCCTGACACCGAGCCCTGAAAATGAGACAATGAATCAAGAACTTTCTTTTTCGTCCTTATTCACTTTTATTCCTGTTTGTCTCTCTTTCTTTGGTTTGCACAGTTAATTTAATTCAAACTTTAATCACCTAATCCCAAAAACAAGACCATCAGCAGAACTGTCTTCACTTGTTTGCTTATTGATTTGAAGGTGCCGCAGTCTACATTCCTCAGGTTCACAAGTTCTGAAGAACATGCTCCTCTATCCTCCTCCTCCAGACTGCGATTTCCCTCAAAGCAGAGTGCTGGATTACGCCCAATGAAGAACGACTCAGCACTTGTGGGGGTGTTGTACTTCTTTGCGGGTGAGTTGACGGATTTGGGCCCATTGCTGTGAAGCTCTAATAATGGACAAAAGTGTTTTGGACCAAATATGAGGTGGAAATTTCTTGCAGTTTTTGCTGACTTGCTTGCCTTTGGGGTGCTCTTTGGCGGGGTTCCGGGTGTTTGTGGGTGATTTTTGGTGTCTGGGAGCACTGCTGCGACAGTCTAATCTTGATTGCATTTGCTTTTCAGGAAATCCGTGGTGGAAAACAGGAGTTATGATGATTGATGATGATGACCTAGCTGCACAGCGCCGCGATTGGACCGAAGGCCGAGAGATATTGTAAGTATGAGATTTAGCTTTTTCGCTGTTTGGGGGTGTTGTCGGGTGGTTTTTTCCGGGTGGGTTGGCGGGTCTTGCCTGGGGCATTCCTGGGAAGGTCTAATACCGGATAGAAGTGTTTTGGACAAAATCCATAAGGAAACACCAGTTTTGGCACTTTTTGTAAGTTAGGGTTCGTTAGGGTTAGCCCTAGCAGCAGGATTGCATGTGTTTCGGGGGGTTCTATTGCAACGCAGTTCTGGTGTTGTAGAGCACTGTTGGAGCGATGCTGGCTATGGATACTTTTGCTTGCTTGCAAGTGGTTTGAATACAATGTACGGTCTGTATTTGGGCCTACTGTTACTTTCAAAGTACGTTTTGTAACCATTTTTCTGCTAGGCATCGTTTTTGGAGATCTGATTGGGGTTCTTCTACATTTTTGTGACTGGCTTTAGTAAGGGTCTTGGTGGGAGCATTGCTGGGAAGGTCAAATTTTGTTCTAAAACACAGTTTACAGTACACCTACCTTGAGGGGAAAGATCCGCTATAATATTTTGGCCATACTTATTTATCCTTAAAAAGGTGACTCAGACAGAGCACGCAATTTCAAAAATATTGTACTGTCTATTAGGGAAATCAAAGTGTCACTTTTTGAACCACACAGCGTACATACCTTTTATTTATTTATCAGTGGTATTGTAATAGCACTTCCTGTTTTCCGTTCAATAATTACAGGCCGGGTTTCAGTCAACATCCGCCAGGCAGGCAGTGGACAGGGTGTCTTCTGTCAGTGGTCACCAACATTGATGGACGAAGCGTCAGCTGGAATGGAGGAGTGCCGCCAATAAGAGGAATTGTTTGCTGCATGCAACTTACTTACCAAATTCAACAGGACAACTCCAACAACATACGCAATACAGATACAGTATCCATTGTTTTATTCTATGAGTGTGACTGCATGTGCTTAGCTTTAGTTTGTAACCAAAGATTGTCTTTATCTTCAATTATTGTTTGTCCATGCTCTGCTTTTTTTTCTTCTCTCAACAAAACCTACCCAAAAAGAAACCCCCATTCCCATCCATTTTACAAACCCTAACCCTCTTCCCCCGGGCTGTGTTGTTTTGCTTGATGTCTGACTAAAATGACATCAATAATTCCACACACTTGCTGGGGAGGATAAGGTCATAGCAACAGGCTGGTGAAGGAATACGAGGATATCTTCTAGACTTACTCAGCTTCAGTACTATATCTTCTAGTAGTAGTAGCCAATGTCAAATAAATTCAACGCAAGTACTAGTTACTTATACTTGCAAGCAAATACTTTACCATTTGTTAGGCTACATTATGGCACTGTTCTAGTGTACTGTCACCTGCTATATTCTCGATCGTACCGTAACCGTTGTAATGCTACAGTAAGGACAAACAAGGTTTCGTTTTCTTTTCTTCCATAGGCATGCAACTGCCACTGTGTCACACCACTAGTACCACCGCAATGAGGAAATGTCACCCGCCCAGGATTGACAACGTTAATCCCCATTTCACGTGGAGCCAGCCCTGGGCCTAGCCCTAATTTCTAACACTAATTACAGGTAAGATAAGCGTTTGGTGGGAGGTAGTATAATGGAGTATTATTTCGGAGTAGACAAGAGATTGACGGTTGTACTACTAAAGTCCTACGACTGTTCAGGAAAACAAAGTTACTGTTACACCCCCGTCCCCCACCCACCAGACTGAAAAGCAGTAAAAAACAGGTATGGTCAGATAAAGTTTAAAAATGTCCCACCCTAACCCCAACGATTGTCTTTGAAACGTCCCAAAACGATCCCAACTCCCAAATCCCACCCCCCAAAAGTCTATAAAAAAAGGGCAAGGGACACTCCACTACTGGAGGGTGCTGGTGTTGGTGCATTTTGCCGCATGGGCATCATACTCCTTGCGGAGGGTGGCAAGCTCGGAGCGGAGGCCCTTCACCAAGTTCTTATACTTCTGGACCTCCTGCTCCAGGTTGGACATTCGGACTCGTAGGTGGCGTTGGCATTCCTTGCAGCTCCTGTGGGGGGCAGCTGGTTTTTCTGTTGCTTGGCGGTGGCGGTTGGCTTTGTTAGCCCGGCTCGGTCCCGCTGGAGCACTGCGGGACCTGGAGGAGGATGCAGCGGTCCCAGCCGAGGATGTTGTTGTTGCACCGCTCGACTGCGTGTCCTCCTCCTCCTCCAGGACCACCAGCCGCCGATATTCGGCGACAGTGGCCTCCAGCCTCCGTTGCCGGGCCATTCTAGCCTGCTCCCTCCGTGTTGTTGATTTGGAAGGAGCAACTATATGAAGAAAGAAAGACATAGTTTGTAACCAATGCTCCTTAGCATTAATAACACAAAGTGATTGAGCCGAAAGTTGGGTCACAGTACAAGTAGCAAATTGAAAGCACAGTACATAACTATTGAGGACAGTATCTATGTAACCTCCCACTCCTGCATCCTTGCTCTAACATTAGTGGTACTTTAATGAACAAATTCTACGACCACTATGGACTTCCATTACAGTCGACTATGACAGTACACCAGTCTTATTCTTCTTCTTCTCTCTTGTTTAGGAAAATTGGTACGTTATCTTAGGCAAGCCGGCAGAATGACATGGACAGCACAGTGAACTTGCACCCGAGAAAAAAAGTTGCACACCATGATGAGTGAGACAGACTTGCGTTACTGTACCGGTCCAGTACATGCAGGTGGTGAAGCTATTACTTTTCTATTACGGGTGGCACTGAGAATACTCTGTTACAAGGGCTACTGCTTAATTAATTTACCTTTCACCCTACAGTGCAAATGAGTACTAGAAAAGGACAATGAAGAAGCTAACTAATTTGATTATCTATCACTTCACATGGGACGTATTTGATGACATATGGGATGACTTTAGGTGCTTTGCTTAATATTGAGTGAACAGTGATACACCCACACATGAATGACGTACTACAAGCAAACTAAAGTTATTAAGAGAGGTACGGAGTGTCCACCGTAATAACCAGATATATGCTGTGATTGCAGACGCAATACAAAGTACTGCTACTATTCATGGTAGTATTGGACACATTTACAATTCCTTTTCCTTTCCTTCCCTGCACTGGAACGGACGTGCGGGTGCGGTGGTACATGCTCTTCAAGGTAACACTTAGTACATCTGGCGACCATCTACTCTCTCTAGATACACATGTGCTATCTAAGAGTCAGAGAATACCATGCTCCAGGCATCCATTCAGTCAAAGTATACGCACACATACAGTTTCTGTTTCACCCACCCAGGCTGCTGTCCTTCCACCCATCCTTGCTTCATCATTGACCCAGCCATGCACCATACCATATTCTTTCCTTCCAAGCCACCTCGGGGGCCAAGCAAACACATATCGTTCTTCTTTGCCAGCCATCATACAATTTCGTGTCCCACTTACTTACACCCTTCTTTCGCTTTTCGTTCATCCCATCCATCACGTTCGTCTAAGAACTTATTGGGATTCTTCTCACCAAAAACTTCACAGCTAAGTCGAAGTACATTTCGAGGAGGCTACTACCTGGTTGATTTGTAATACACCCGTGCAGAAAGCACACTATGCAGTCTTCAATGTCAATAAGTAAGGAATATATAGCTTACCTGTTTCCCCCACCACCGTTTGAACCCCCACAGGACCGTCCGCCGGCTCTTGCACCGCCTCCTCCCCAGAGTCCTCCGAGTCCTCGCCCAACACAGCCACCTCCGCGCTGGCCCCGTCACCAGATGTTACACCTACAAAGTACATTTAAGAATGTTAGAATACACCACTCACTACTATATAATATTTGGTCTAGGAGAAATGTTAAAAAAACTCAATACAATGTAATAATTTGTGACTGTCTACTCCAAAGTAAAAATGTCCCTTTTTCCAGGGAAGGCTGTTGTCTTGCTGCACTTTTATGCACAACTGATGAATGCTTGCTTTTGATTTTTAACACGCACCACTTTTTCTCCTAACAGACAGAAGCTTGACTCCTAAGAACACGACCAGGATCAAGTTCAAACCAGGTGAGAGCTCGGCTCGACCACAAGAAATGTGTCCAATTAATCGTCAGCACTAACCACTTTTCCGTTTTCAGTTAAATAGTTTTATGACAAAGTAGATTTTAATAAATGTGTTTACTTTTAATAAAGCTTTTAAACTTAAATAGACTCTGTGGTTTTTGGTCCTCCAGACTAGAGTGGATGAGCTAAAGGTTTTGGAATTTTTGCAAGCATGAGTGCCTCTGACACTTCTTGACTGTGCTGTGACTCCGTACTCTCTTGTCCTGCGTACGATAATCTAGAGATCATTGGGGATCAATAATCGGTGACTACAGAGCTGAATGACTCTGCCACACTATCTAGTCAGTAAGGAGACAGTGCATAGAGCTATTGCTGAATAGAATGGGAGTCCAATGGAATTGCCAAATGTCCAATCTTAGTTAGCTACACAGACAGACTAATAAGAATAATCTAGTAATACCACAGGGAGTCATATTAGAGCCAGGATAAGAATTTATATCCAGTGTACAAGAAGATCAAAGACGATTTAGAAAAAATCGAATGAGGCACGCTAGGAAAAAATAGGTACTCTTTATTACAATTAAAACTTACTGGGGCCAGCAAAGGAGCCCTCGCCTGCCCGATCCTGGCCTGCATCCTGAGCACCCTCCTCCTCCTGTGTCCTCTTGCCCTTGGGGGGAGCTGATGTACAACATGAAAGAAAGAAAGACCACAAAACATGGATGAGATTTGTCAACCAAATCAACCATTTCAAAAGAACAATAACAACATTTTTTGGAGAAATAGCAAATAGATAGACAACTATTCCACGGGATCTATCTCATGTGGTATACTACGTTATTCGTATTGCCTGATTTGCGGAACGTTGACTTAGAAAGTTCCTATGTAACTCAATAAACAGACTACTAAAGAGGTTTGCCTAGGCCTGGCACTGCAGGCAGCAGTCCGCAGCACGCGAAGTGACAGACAAAGTCCATCCTGCTTGCAGATCAGTGAATACTCAAACTATCAATCCACCCACCACCACCACTATTTCTTCTTATAGCCATGTGTCTAAAGGAAGGAGTGGACTTCAGTCTGTTGGGGCTGATTTAGAAGTCCCTTGCGGCTCATTTTCCTCCATTGTTGCGTGACTTTTGTGACGCTGCGGCAGAACAAAAGACTCGCCATGGTGTTGGTGCGGCGTATATATTAAAAAAAAAGAAATTATGGGCGATGCATCACGTTGTAAAGCCCTGCGCCATCAGGGGGCGTTCCGGCGCAAGGGAGGGCGTACCTGCGCAGGGACAAATCCTAAAAGTGGCTGAGGGAAATCTACAAGATGTCAATCAGTCACTTTTAAGACAATGATGCATGAGTCAAACCCTGCGCGCTTGAAGCCGACGTACGGCTTGATGCAGCATTGGGGAGATAGGGTACCCCAGAGCATTGCTGGAGCTGCGCCATCGTTGGCACGCAACTCCAGCAATGCGCCGCCTTTACGGCACAGATGCGTAAGGCTTCTGTGACGTTTTGGGCCAATGGGTGGTGATGGTGGCATGGCACACAATTACTGCCGCATCCCTGCTACTTTGCAGGGATGCGCCGTTAATTGAAAATATGACCCTTAGTGTCTAGCATTACGCAGTTCTTATCTTTACACTACACTCATACATAATTTCTCAGGCCAATGAAATGAACACAATGTACAAAACAAATAAGCATAGTAGCAAGCAAGGCTACTGAGAAGGAGAGCAGTGCACCTGAAATGCATAGAAGATTTTGAAATATAATTTACCTACAATGTAATCGGCAGCATTATTGCTCTTGGTAAAGAACAAAGATTTGCAAATAACAGAGCCGGATAAAACAGAGTAGTGATGAATAGCTACTACTACTCACCAAGCCCGGGGACCTCTACGCCGAGCGCGTCCAGCAAGTCCCGTTCCCGGTCCATGACATCGGTCCAGCGGTGGGTGGCCTGGTTATATGTGCGCCGGACCCCAGAGAGCTGAAACATGGCCCGGCACACCTTCTCCCACCGCTTCCGGCGCTCCCGGATGCCATAGCCAGTCGCGATCTTGCCGCCTCCCAGGATCGTCTTGGGGAGGCGGCGCTGGACGTGGAAGATGAGTGCCGCCACTTCCTCCGCGCTGAAGATCTCCCGCGGCACCACTTGCTCCCCCCTCAAACGCCCGCACGGGAGCCGGGCACGGGGTGCGGAACCCTTCCCCTTCTCAGGGTGCTTCCCGGCTCCCTTTACCATGGTCTGGGCAGAAATAAACTTAAATGATAAAGAAGAAATAGAATAGTGAAGAAGAAAAGAAAAGAGTTTAAAAAAGTAGTTTAAAAGTAACTAAAAGTAGCAGAAAACACAAAAATATACAGCTAGAAAAATAGAGGGATAGATAATAAGTAAAATAGATTAAATAAACTTCAAACAAGCAAAGGATGGCAGAGATTCAGAGAGGATACAGAAAGCATGCCCAGAACCATAGCAATGAATGAGAAACAAGATGGCCGCGCCCGTTCACAACCGCGTGGGTAACTTCGCGCGAGATTTTCCTCGCGAGCACGCGCGAAATTGTACTAGCGAGCAGCACAGTTTGCGAGATTACACATAGCGGCCGGAAACGGAATTACGTCACGCAAACAAGATGGCTGCGCCCGTGTACGACCGCTAGGGTAACTTGGCAAACGTATAGCTACAAGCGCCTCGCGAACACACGCAAAAGCCCGCGAACATACACGTCGCAAAAAAAAAAGTGTATTCGCAAGCATTCGCGGCTCCCGAAATCGATCTTGCACGGATTCGTGCCCCAAAAAACGCGCGAAATTGCAGAAAAAACGGTTTTTGCTAAACTGAAAGCAATGAGCAGGTGCAAAAGTTCAAACTTAACATTTGTAACATTCACTGTAGTGCTTCCTGAGGGGCCCCTCCAGAGTTTGCAACTATTCTATGACCCTGCTATGACCCAAACAGCAGGCTCATAGAATAGCTACAAGTAGACCATAAAGGTCCTGTGAAAAAAAAATTCACTGCAACAGAAAGCAAATTACAGATAAGGAAGGAAGCAGGTGCCAGCCAGACTGGAACTATCTAAATAACTGACACATTAATCAACCCCCAATTAATTCATGGCAGTTGAAGTAGGGGAGGTGTGCTTGCTTTTTTCCCCCCCCCATAAACTACAGTGATAAACAAACCTAATGGGTGGCAGTGAGGATGTACCAGAGGGTGGCATGGGTGTCCCAGAGGGTGGCAGTGGTGAAGCAGAGGGTGCTGTGAACCTGTGATGATAAACCAGACGTAGAAACAACATAGTCGCGGCCGTTGCGTGCCGAAAAGTAAGTTCGCAATTGCGAAATTGTCCCAAAATCGTCGCGAACGCGCGCCAACACAAATAACGGGAAAATCCGCAAATCCGCTAGAGTTCGCGTATCTTCGCGGATTGCGAATTCGTAAATCCGCAATTTCGCGTACGCGAGATCCTCTAGATCCGCCCATGCTTAATAGAGACTGGGTAGGCACAAGGGGGAGAGTGACCCGATCCGGAAGGGAGAGCTCATTGACAATCGAAAATATATCTTTTGCCTTGGATGCAGACTCCATTATTTTGCCGGAGAAATAGGTTGTTTTGGCCTCGAGAATAGAGGATTTATAGGTTTTTAGATGGTTCACGAATTCAAGCTTGAGGAGGGGATCATAGTTATGGCGCCATCGGCGCTCGGCTTGACGAAGAGCTAGTTTGTCAAGTTTTAACTGTCCAGTGAACCATCGCTGAGCATCATGAGGGCGTAAAGCTTTTATGGTTTTTAGTGGGGCTACAGAGTTGCAAGCCGACAACAGCCATTGTTCGAGAATGGAGGCTTGATAGGTGGCTGAACCGGAGAGCAAGGGGATTGTAGCTGCCAATAAAGAGTGTAGTTCAGGTAGGTTAGCTTTCTTCCAGTTACGGGCTGAGATATTAGTTGTAGGAGGAGGACGGCGTGGAATAGATAAGTCAACAGAAAAGGATATAAAGTAGTGGTCTGACCAAGAGCAGGGAGTCACCAGAGGGGGCGAGATGTCAAGGTTAGCCGTCCAGACCTGGTCCAATATATGGCCCTTACAGTGAGTGGGTGTCGAGATGAATTGCCGGCAATTCATGCTTATGCGAAGATCCGAAAATTCTTCTGAAAGTCGGCATTCATCGGGGGTCGGAGGGCCAATAGTTAAAGTCTCCGATGATGATGACTTTGGTGTTATTAATGATCAATTGGGAAATAAGGGCCCCAGCCTGTTGTGGAAAAGAAGGCATATAAACGGGGGGTCTGTACATAAGGACACAGGTCAAGGAGGACCTGTTGGAACTGAGTTTAATTACGAGAAATTGAGTATTGGGAATTGCAGTACAGGCTAAGGTGGAAAAGATATGTTCTGTGCGAATGATGGCTGCGACCCCACCACCAACTTGTCCCCCTGGACGATTGGATTGTATGATGTAATAGCCAGTGGGGATGGCAGCAAGGATATCGGGGACTGAATCGTCTGTTAGCCAAGTTTCTGACAGGAGTAAAATATCCACAGCACTGTCATCTAGCAGACGAAGTATTTCCAACTGATGTTTCACCATAGACCGGGTATTAAAATACAAAACGGTCAAAGGATGCGTCCCCGGTAATGGGGGGGTATAGAGCCGAGGTACGGGTTTGGGGGATGGAGGGGAAGAGTCAGAGATCAATAACGCCGGGGAGATCAGAATGTCACAATCCTGAGCCGCCCTGATGGCACAGGGCGATAGGGGAGCTGCATGCCGAAGGGCATATAGGTCGGCAGACGAGTAAATATAAGTTTGGGCAGAATGAATTGCCGCTGGGGGCGACTGGCCGCGGACGGGCGCAGACGGGCTGGACTTAGGCGCGACTTCGGCGCGACTTCGGCGCGAAGTCGGCGCTCCCGCTGCGCTCGTCCGCTGCGCTTCCACCATGTCGCCATTTTATATAGATCCTAAGTGAGCCACTAGACCACAACCTGCGATGTGTAGGTGCAGGGCGGAAGTGGTAGTGAGAAAGCGGAAATGGCGCTCGAGAAGGCGGCCCTCCGCACAAACGGCACAATGCCGGGGCGGAACGGGGCCTGGAGCGATAGGAAAGCAGGTGAGAAGCACTCACAGAAATGTGCAACCAGTCACTGTTAAAAAACATAACACACAAAGTTTTACGAGCAAATTTTTAAAAACGAGCTATTAATCAGCTATCAGGTGACTGCCAGGAGCGTCACACATCAGCAGCCTCAATCGCCGCGTCTGTCAATGGAATAGGTGCCTTTACGCACTACATATAGATTTCCCAGCCAGCAACCACTAGACCGCAACCTGCGATGTGTAGGTGCAGGGCGGAAGTGGTAGTGAGAAAGCGGAAATGGCGCTCGAGAAGGCGGCCCTAGGCACAAACGGCACAATGCCGGGGCGGAACGGGGCCTGGAGCGATAGGAAAGCAGGTGAGAAGCACTCACAGAAATGTGCAATCAGTCACAGTTAAAAAACATAACACACAAAGTTTTACGAGCAAATTTTTAAAAACGAGCTATTAATCAGCTATCAGGTGACTGCCAGGAGCGTCACACATCAGCAGCCTCAATCGTCGCGTCTGTCAATGGAATAGGTGCCTTTACGCACTACATATAGATTTCCCAGCCAGCAACCACTAGACCGCAACCTGCGATGTGTAGGTGCAGGGCGGAAGTGGTAGTGAGAAAGCGGAAATGGCGCTCGAGAAGGCGGCCCTCCGCACAAACGGCACAATGCCGGGGCGGAATGGGGCCTGGAGCGATAGGAAAGCAGGTGAGAAGCACTCACAGAAATGTGCAATCAGTCACAGTTAAAAAACATAACACACAAAGTTTTACGAGCAAATTTTTAAAAACGAGCTATTAATCAGCTATCAGGTGACTGCCAGGAGCGTCACACATCAGCAGCCTCAATCGCCGCGTCTGTCAATGGAATAGGTGCCTTTACGCACTACATATAGATTTCCCAGCCAGCAACCACTAGACCGCAACCTGCGATGTGTAGGTGCAGGGCGGAAGTGGTAGTGAGAAAGCGGAAATGGCGCTCGAGAAGGCGGCCCTCCGCACAAACGGCACAATGCCGGGGCGGAAAGGGGCCTGGAGCGATAGGAAAGCAGGTGAGAAGCACTCACAGAAATGTGCAATCAGTCACAGTTAAAAAACATAACACACAAAGCGAGGAGCACCTCTTGCTTGAAATCCAGAACCTCTCCAAGAGGATGATTTTTTTTATTGGTGATAAAGACATCATTGCTTCAAATCTATGATTGAAATACCTGCATACATTAACTGGATCCAAAGAGCACAATTCTCCAGGTATGTTGTATTCAATATTTACTATATTTGGATTTGCCTCTCGAAGAAATTGAAGTAAATCATCACAAGCATATTCAGCACAGCTTAGAGGAAGGAACCATGTAGGAGTTCCTAAGTTCCTAAGCATACATTTAAGTTCTCCATGACGATGGTACCAGTACTCATTAGTACCACGCTGACATGCTATGAGATTAATTAGCTGAGATTCCAAAACATTATCTTTCTTCTGTACTTTATCCATAAATTCCTTTGCCGAAACATTTTGCAGATGTACACCTGTTTTCAATATATGGTTCACTGCATAAGAAAGTCCAGACAAGTCACTCTCAAACAAAAGATGAAACAAATACGGAATACATTGTCGAAATCTTGGATCTTCTGCATACAATGTTGATGTCCGGTATTCAGATGCAGGAATCTGCACAGGTCGGTCATCATATCGTCCTCCTTTTCCTGTTGGAGACAACTGAGTGAAACAACGAGCTTCCAAGTTTTCTTCCCATACACTAATGGGACTTCCTTTTGCTTCTTTCATTTGGAATAACTCTATAGTATTCCCCATCACTTCTTTGGAATGAAGTGGATGAACACTGTAATGTTCGTAGATTTCTTCAGTTCTAGACACATCCACTTTTTCAATTTGTCCAGATGATGAGTCACTATCTTCTTCTACAGTTATTTCTTCTTCTCCCACATGCACATTTTTATAGTATTGATTATTATTTACCAGATACAACATTTTCACTTTCCTAACATCCACTAATTCTTGCCAGATTTTGTTACTCTTAGTAGAAACGCCATTAACAAGAATAACTAAAGGTTCATCTTATACATTTTCTACACCAATTGTTTCAATATTTTTCTTTAAATCTAGAGGCAAATATACAACTCTACCCTTTAATCCTCTCTGTAAATCTGAAGGAGGCAATTTCCGTCTTAGGCTCCATACGAATGATAGCCTGAAATGGATGCACTCATTGAATAAGAATAGACTCATAGGTATTTAAATCCATCAGTTCAGAAGGAATATTTACCAACTCAAGATTATTATGCACAGCTCTAGCAGGCATTTTGTTCTCATCTAATTTGTTATAACAATATTTACAAATACGCTGATCACAACCCAAATCAAAACAATTCTCTACCAACAAATGAGTTGCAAATTCCTTCCACTCATTATTATTTTCCTTTTCACTTTTTAAATACAGATCAACAGTCCTGGTCTGATTTTTATAATGAGTTCTTCGATAACAAATACAAGAATAATTTGGCCTTTCACCTGCAATCACTTTAAACTTCGTAATTTCTTGCTCAAAATTTTCTGTACTACAATGTTGTACATTCTCTTCCACATTTCCTTCAATTAATGCATCAGTTTCAGTTTTCCTCAGGGCCAAACTGCCTAACCTGAATTTCTTCACAAACGTTCATTACATCTGATACAGATACACGCAAAAGAGCACTGTTCATCTTTTTTAACATTAGTGCTGGACTTTTTGCATAATACGATCTTCTGACTAATTTCCTCATTTGAGTATGATGTACTGCTAACATCCTGAAATGGTGAAAAACACTTCAACATACATTTTTAGAAAGACAAGCCAGACCTTGCAAACCAGTATTTTCTCTCGCTCTGCAAGGCTCTTGTTCTTGCAACATCTTAATTTTTTGTTTAACACTTTTTTTTAGTATACTTACGTAAGATATTGCGTAAAAAATCAATAGATTCCTGCCGTACACAACAAATACTATTGCAATTCCAAATGTACACTGGAGCTTTAGGACGTCTCCCTGAAACTTCATCAGCTAAAACCTCATTTCTAGGAAAAATGTTCTCATTCTCAATAGGACAACCATTTCTAACCTCATAAGCAGGACCACTGGTGTCAACTGCATGCAACAAATCATTGCTCTGAAAATAACTCTCTTCATTAAAAAAAGGCTCAGAACTTGAACTATGTTTCCATTCACCCAAAAAAACCTCTGAAAAATTACTTCTGTTAATTACTTTTCTCCACTTACTTTTGGCCTTCATTAAATGGATTGGCTTATCTAGTGATCGAATTATATTGATTACTAAAATAAACAACTTATTTTTCAATTCAAAAGCCTTCTGAACTATATTTTCTATACGTTTAATCTACTTATAAAATGGTCTTTTTCTTTTACATTTCTTAATTTCCTTAATCAAATTTAAAGCAACTCTATTATAAAACATTCTTTTTCTAATTCCCTGAAATTGATTCTTCCTCCTTTTACTATAAAGTGTTTGTTTAGAAGATGATTTTCCATTGATATTCTTTTTTCACTGGTTTTTATTTTTTGTTGAATGGATTAGTACATGCTACTAAATACATCACTAGAGCAGTACAAGGAGAAATACATACTATAACAGCGGAACTGAAGACAAGACAAGTTTGCAGGTGCATAGAAGACTGCATGCATAGTGTATTAGGGTTTGAAGCAGTCCGTGGCCTAATGCCTACTGCACTGCGTCAGTACTTGGGTACTAACTAAATAATTAAAAATCTGTAAGAAGAGTGCCTGACTGAATTTATAAGTGCTTGACTGTTAGTGCAGTGGAAATAATTATCACTCACTGCTAAATGGGTCACTATAATAGTGCACGAACAGTAACAGGGTGTTTGAAGAAGTATAAGGATACAGAATGAAAATTGAAGATGAGAAACACAAGAGTGCACATGGATAGAAGAATGCATATATACTATATATATTTATTTATTTATTTATTAAACTTATAAAGCGCACTACCACCGAATAGGCATCCTGGCGCTGTTGAGTCAACACAAGGAGGGACATGAAAATGAAACAGGGACCAGGCAGCCGACTAAGTTTTAGGAAACAGCCAAGTTTTAAGTCTTCTTCTAAAGGAACAAAAGTCACTAAGTTGTCTTAATTCCAAAGGGAGTTGGTTCCGAAGCTTAGAAGCAGCATACCCAAAGGTTCGCCCACCTGCCCTGACTTTCCTAACTCTCGGCATTGCCACCAGTTTAGCCGCAGAGGAGCGGAGACATCTCACAGGCACATACCACTTGAACTTACGCTGCATAGACATCGGACCCACCCTATGTAAAGCTTTAAACACTATACAGAGACCCTTGAACTGGACTCTCTGTGCGAGAGAAAGCCAGTGTAGTTCCGCCATCACCACTGAGGAGGCAGCTGTCGACTGGATCCTCTGCTGCCTTTCAGGCAGAAATTTAGGTGACTCAAAAACAAGGCGTTACAATAATCAAGCCTGCTAAGAATGGTGCTACGAACTATCAAAGCCTGAGCGTGAGATGGAAGCAGATGAAGGATCTTCCGCAGGGACTTAATAATGGCCAAGCAACAAGTCACTGTTTTCCTGACCTGTGATTCAAGAGTAAGTTTAGAGTCGAACAAGATGTCAAGATTACGCCCCATCTTTAGCGGTTGAACCATGGTCGTGGTGTTAGCTGGCCAAAAGTTGCAAGGTAGGGCACAAGGTAAGGCAGAGGGAATTCTGTCCCTCGGACAGTAGAGCACCTCTGTCTTATCTGCATTAAATTGCAGCAAGTTCCCCATCAGCCAAGAGGCCATATCACGCAGGCAGTCATGAAACACTTCTGTTGATATTGATTGACCTCCCTCAAGGGAGAAAATCAACTGCGTGTCATCGGCATAATTAATGATGTTAGTGTTATGCTTTTTGATGACAACAATCAGAGGTTTCATGTAGATGTTAAATAGAACAGGGCTGATAGCAGAGCCCTGTGGAACGCCATGTGAGATAGATGAGTAGGTAGATGGAAAAGGGGGAGGGATACCGCTTGCTGTCAATCCCCTAGGAATGACCCCAGCCACCTTAGGGCAGTTCCCTTCACCCCAACCTCCCTCAATCTCTTCAGCAAGATCCCGTGGTTGACCGTGTCAAATGCGGCAGGCAGGTCGAGCAGTACCAGCACCGCTGACTGTCCCCTGTCTGCCCACGTCCGAAGTTTGTCCATCACGGTCACCAGAGCAGTTTCAGTTCCATGAGCTGGCCAAAACCCAGATTGCACCTCCTCCAGCAAGTCGTGTTGATCCAAATACTTGGAGAGAGTTCTACTCACCACTCTTTCCACAACTTTGGCTGGGAAAGGCAAGAGGGAGATGGGCCTAAAGTTCTTAAGGCATTCCGGATCAAGCGAGGGCTTCTTTAACAAGGGTGTCACCACTGCCTGCTTCCACTGTACTGGGACCATTCCACTGGATAAGGGATAGAAGCAGTTCATCTGCTAAGGCCTACTTCTTTTCATCAATACTTGAGTACTGACCAATTGATTACACTTCTGTAAGGAGAGTGCCTGACTGAATTCATAAGTGCGTCAGTGTATGAGAACAGACAAGGAGTATGAGGAAAGAGGGGAGAATATGAAGAGAGAGGGGTGAGGATGAGGAAAGAGAGGGAACTATAAGGAGACACGGGTGTGTATAAGGAGAGAGGGATGTATATGAGGAGAGAGGGGAGAGTATGAGGAGAGAGGGAGGAGAATGAGGAGAAAAGTGAAATATAAGGAGAGAAGGGGTGTATGAGGAAAGAGGGGATAGTATGAGGAGAGAGGAGGGAGTATGAGGAGAGAGGCAGGACTATGAGAAGATGTGGAGAGTATGAGGAGAGATGGGGATATTAGGAGGGGGAAGTATAAGGACCGGGCGGAGTATGAGGAGAAGGTAGGAGTATGAGGAGAGAAGGGAGAGTATAAGAAGAGAGAGGGAGAGTGTGAGGAGAGAGGGCGGAGTATGAGGAGAGGGAGGAGGAATATGAAGAGGGAGGGGGAAATATGTGGAAAGAGGCATGAGTATGAGGACAAAAGTGGAGTATAAGGAAAGAGGGGTGTGTATAAGGAGAGAGGTGAGAGTATGAGAAGAGAGGAGTGAGAATGTGGAGAAAATGGGAGCATAAGGATAGAGGGGGGAGTATGAGGAAAGGGGGAGAATATGGAAACAGGGGCGAGTATAATTCCTAAATGTACACAGATGCACAGTGTGATTCTACACAAAAGATATGAGACCATGCATTTTACCAAAACACATTTACTACTCTAAAACGGTTAAGTGGCTGCACATATTTCATGTATATAACTACTACATTTCAGTGGACAACCCTGACTCATTTTGCAAATACATATGCAATTTGCTGCATTATTTTTGCCAACATTACATGAAAAAAGTGACACAATAGAAAAAGGCACAAGGGGCTTGTAAATCTGCACTAGAGTTTATGCAGCAGTATATGTATACTGACTGGGAAATTGTAGATTTAGAACACTAATAACTACTCTATAACTGAAAAAGTGACTGCACACATTCTACATTTTTTAGTACTGCACTTTACTGCACAAAGCTGACTCACTAAACACATTAATTTACCAAATGGTATTATCACAATAATTATCCAAATGCAGACAAACTATGAATGTGATTCTACACACTTTAGAAGGATAAACACAATAGTCTTACTAAATTGATTTGCAGATTAAGAAGAATGCTACTCACACAGCAGATATTCTTATACAGAATCTCTCTACTTCGGTGTACGCAGCAAAACCAGAAAATGGCACATTTCCCCTCCCAATTTACACATATATACATGTTAATAACAAATCAAATTGCTTCACGCATTAATTCAAAACCAAACACACATTTCTATTGGCTGAACATTTGAACCCTTTCCAACTGACATAACATTGAACCCTACCCCCAACAGATCATGCACAAGTCAACAGTCCACAGAGGTCAAAAGTTCAGCACACTGTAAAACACTCCTCCTCAATAAGTTTGGACTCTGCAAAAGGTATTTACTTATAAGTACCAATAAAGAAAAAAAACACTTGTTAGAACCAACCAACATCTGAACACATAAGCTTCATAGAAATCTGTAAAACATATTTTTTTAATTCTTTTTTTCTTGCTTAGGTACGTGTACAGGACGACTTAGGAACCTCGCACCATACGTCGACCGGCAGCGCTTGGTACGCGTACTGTAAATTTAACATTAAAAAAAATAGTCCCTATCACAAATTTTTATAATCCCCGGGGACCCCATCCCCGGTGCTCAAATAAAACATTGGGGACCGTGGGGGGAGCCCCAACGCCCCCACGGTCCCAGCCGGCTCGCTGCGTCCTTCGGGAGCCGGCATTGCTTTTCGTCGGAGGAAACAGCTTACATGCTGCTCCCCCTTATGAAAAGAAATATGCTTTCCTATTTGAAAGAGAGAGCAGGTTTCCTGCTCTCTCTTTCAAATAGGAAAGCAGTTTGCTATGGTAGGGCGAGACCACGATGCTCCCGCCCTACCATAGCAAACAGCAGTGTCCCGGGGGAAGGCACCCCGGGACACTGCAGGAGCCGCGTGGGGGGCCACGTGGCCCCATTCCCAACATTGAAAAGCCCCAGGGGCTGGGAGGTCCATCACGGACCGCCCTATTTACAATATAAGGGCCCCAGGGACGTGGCGGTCTCTGGGGCATGTGGGGGGCTTGAGCCCCCCACACAGGTTTTTTCAAAAAACAAATTTAAAAAAGGAGCTCTTGGGGTGGCGGTCCCTGGGGTGGGCGGGCCCCTCTGGGCCCCCATTATAAATGAAAACATTGCCCCGGGGATTTGCCCCCCCGGGAGCTAATTAACAATAAAGCGTGCTTTGTTTTTTTTTACTTTTAACGGCGTACGCGTACCCTACGTGTATTCCGTGATTTAAAAAAAAAAGATTTTGACCTTGGGATCATTGTGAAACCCCCTGAGCAGCCCTAGGGGGTCAGGAAGTCCTATAGCAAATAGCAAACTTTTCCTGTCAATCTACACACACATACAAATAAATAACAAATGACATTTATTCCCACATTAAATCAAAACGAAACACACTTTTCTATTGCTTGAACTTCTGAACCCTTTCCAACTGCCAAAACCATCAACCCTACCCCCATTTCACATTCTAACTCTTACCATAGAAACACTACAGGGAACACTTAACTAAGCACACAGGTGGAAAGTTGATCAAACAATGTTGCAAATCAAAACAGCAAGTGTGCTTGACTTGTCAACATACCGGCTTATTTTAAGTAATGTTCTTTTCTATCACTTTTTGTTAACCAATACATTTCAGGCTTTTAAAAAACAGAAAATTCCACCCTAGTTTTCTGTGTGAAATGTTTTCAAACAACCAATCATTTCTTTGCTTTTTTCAAAACTCTGCCTATCCACCATTTTAGAAAAATCTTATTTTTCAAACTGCAATTTCATTTACAGAGACCATCTGAGTGCATCCAGACCTCTCTTCAAGTTGCTTAGAGTGTGGATTGTCGGACACAGCTATATTTTCTTGAGTCAAAGGTACGCAGAACAGAAAGGATTTTACAAAGACCTAGGTTTATCAAATGTAGACATTAAATGGATTGGACAGAGAGGGTTAAAGTGGCACAAATTGATGTCATTGGTGAAATCCTTTTTTACATCTCCAACACCCTGACCTCATAATTGTGCCCTGTGGTGGCAATGACCTAGGCACTTTGACTGGGGTAGGTCTGGAAATGTTTTTGAAGGACACCTTTACCGAACTGATCTCACTTTTCCCCCAAACTACCTTTGTCTATTCTAATATATGCCAAAGGCAGAATTGGAACTGGTCCAATCAATTTTGTCCACAGATTGAGAAAGCTATGAAACATGTGAATAAATCTGTTTCTGGTTTTCTCCGAGACTATGGAATGGGGTCCATTTACAACAACAATCTGTGTTTCAATATTCATGGCATCTATAGGAGAGATGCTGTACATTTTACAGATGAAGGGAACAGAGTCTTCCTCATGAACTTTAGACTCTGCATCGGTACTTACTTTTGTAGGTGCTAAAATCTCCCAATAAACACAAGGGCTCTTTTTAGAGCCACCCAACATCTAAACAAATAAACTTCATAAAAATCTGAAAAATATTTTTCTTTTTCTTGCTTAGGTACGCGTACGGAACGACTTAGGAACCTCGCACCATATGTCGTACGGACGTGCATGGTACGCGTACTAGAATTGTAACGTAAAAAAAATAGCCCCTATCACTAATTTTTATAATCCCCGAGGACCACATCCCCCGGGGTTCATATAAAACATTGGGGACCGTGGGGGGAGACCCAACGCCCCCACGGTACCAGCCGGCTCCCTGCATCCTTTGGAAGCCGGCATTGCTTTTTGTCAGAGAGAGCAGCTTACATGCTGCTTCCCCTGACAAAAAGCAATATGCTTCCCTATTTGAAAGAGAGATCAGCTTTCCAGCTCTCTCTTCCAAATAGGAAAGCAGTTTGCCATGGTAGGGCGGGAACCGCGAGGCTCCCGCCCTACTAGAGCAAACAGCAGTGTCCCGGTGGTAGGCACCCCGGGACACTGCAGAAGCCGGCCCTGGTTGGTGGCAGTCCCCAGGGCCACCACAAGGCTCCAGGAGGGGGGCCACATGGCCCCCCTCCCAACATTGAAAAGCCCCGGGTTGTGGAGGTCCCCAGGGCTGGGAGGTCCGTCACGGGCCCCCCTATTTGCAATATTAGAGCCCCGGGGAGGTGACGGTACCCGGGGCGTGTGGAGGGGCTTTAGCCCCCCCCACACAGGTTTTTAAAAAAATTAATTGAAAAAAGAAGCCCCAGGGGGTGGCGGTCCCCGGGGTTGGGGGGGCCCTGAGCCCCCCGCACACATATAGGTAAAGCCCCGGGTGCGGCAGTCCCCGGGGCTGGGGGGCCCCTCTGGGACTATAAATGAAAAATTTGCCCCTGGGATTTGGCACCCCGAGGGCTAATTTACAATAAAGCAGGCTTAATTTTTTTTTCTTTTTTACGGCGTTCGCGTACTCTACGCGTATTCCGTGATTTAAAAAAATAAATACAATTTGGGGCCTTGGGGTACTTGCTGGACAGTGCGACAGTTCTTGCGGCGACACCCTCCTTTAGAGTTGCGACGGCAGGCACAGTGACAGCGACACGCTCTGACCTCGTTGCGAGATTTTTCTCCTGATGTGGTGCAGTGCGACAGTTACAGCGGCGACACCCTCCTTCGGAGTTTGCGATGGCAGCAGCAGCAACGACAACACACTTCTTCTTTGTTGCAGTGCAGTGCAACAGTTCCAGTGGCAACGCCCTCCTTCAGAGTTGCGATGGCAGGCACAGGGACGGCGACAAGCTTCTTCTCGTTGAGTCACGCTTCCAGCTCCTTGCGACACGCAGTTCCTCAGAAGGCCCAAAACAGCAGCAGGCACTTCCAAAGAACTATGGGGAGCTAGTCTTCAGCAGAAGGCAATCTCTTTGCCAAGCCCTTGGAGATCCTTCAGAAGTTGAAAGCAAAGTACACAAAGTTCCTTTCTCCTTCCTTTGGCAGTAAGGCAACCACTGCAGGCCAATCCCCCAAGCAGCACTTCAGCTTGGGAATAGTCTCTTCAGGTTCCTCTCCTCCGTAAAGGTTTCTTCTTGTAGTCCAATCTAATTTCATGGGATCGGGGTCCCAATATTTATATCCCAAAATCCTTTGTCCTCTGAGGGCAGACGGGCCTTTGCCCAGTCCAAACCAGTTTTGGAGCACTCTATTTACATGACTCCTTCTTTCCTTTCACAGTGCAGGGTAGAAACATCAGATGCCCCACAGGAGGTGGAGACAGCATTGTGGAGGAAAGGCACAGCCCTGGAGCACTCTGTTGACATGATTCCTTCTCTCCTTTAACAGTGCAGGGCAGAGACATCAGACGCACCACAGGGGGTGGAGCCAGCACTGTGGGGGGCAGGGACAGTCCTATTCAGGTCCTACCAGGTGCAACTCCTCCCTCCCATCTCGATGCAGATTTCTCTATTCACCACTGGGCTGACTCATTCTGTCTCCTGGATTCCCCCAGCCCTGTTACTCACAAACTCCAGACAAAGGAATACAGAACCTAGCAGAGGCAGGCTTGAAAGGTTAGGCAAGAAAATACCTACTTTCTAAAAGTGGTATTTTCAAATGCAGAATGTTAAAACCAACTTCACTAAAAGATGTATTTTATCATTCTGAGTTCAGGCATACTAAACTTGAATTTCTACAATGTTCTCTGAGTCAGGTAGGATTATAAAAATGTAATAATCTAACTGCCCATTCTAGCCTATGGAGAAAAGATAGCCTTGCAATAGCGAAAAACAAAAATAGCTGTAATTCACTATTAGGACATGCCACACGCACCTGGGCATGTCCTACCTTATACTTACAATGCACCCTGCCCTTGGCCCTACCATAGGGGTGTCTGATATGAAGAAAATGGAAGGTTTAGGGACTGGCAAGTGGGTGCACTTGCCCAGTGAGCATGACAGTACCAGACTGCACACAGGCCTTAGACACATTTTACAAGGCTGCTTCTGTGGGTGGCACAACCGGTGCTGCAACAGCAGCATTTGGGTTACAAGCCCTGGGCACACTCAGTGCACTGTACTAGGGTCTGACAAACCAGCCAATCCTGGAATCACTAATCCATACATCTATTTACAATAGGGAGAGCATATGCACTTTAGCACTGATCAGCAATGGTAAAGTGCGCAGAGTCAAAAATCCAACAAAAACAGGTCAGACAAAATACAGGAGGATGGCAAAAAGTTCAGGGATGACCCTGCAAAAAGGGCCAAGTCTAACACTTGCGAAGATGGGGAGCGATGTTATCTGTCTGAGGTGGAGCGGTAGGTCATTCCAGGCACTGGCCGCGCATAAGGAGAAGGAGCAGCCTCCCGATCTGGTCTTTCTGGTACGGGGGACCACGGCGTAGGAGAGCTGGGCTGTTTGTAAGGTCCTTTGGGGTGCGTGGAATTTGAGTCAGCTGTTCAGGTCTGCTGGTCCGGTGTTGTGGAGGGCCTTGTGAGCGTGGGTTAGCATCTTGAAGGTGACTCTAGCTTCAATGGGGAGCCAGTGGAGTGTGCACAGGTGCTGGGAGATATGGCAGTGGTTTGGCAGGTTGAGGACCAGTCTTGCTGCAGCGTTTTGGATGTTCTGTAGCTGGCGGGTGAGGTTTTTGTTTATTCCGGCTAGAGTGCGTTGCCGTAGTCGAGCCTGCTGGTGACCAGGGTGTGAGTGACGGTCTTTCTCTGTTCGAGGGCGATCAATTTGAATGTCTTATGTATGAGGCAGAGGGTCTGGAAGCAGGAGGATGAGACGGAGTTGATCTGGCGGTCCATTTTTATCTCTGAGTCCAGGATGATTCTCAGGTTGAGTGCGTGGTCCGTGGGGGTGACCGGGCTTCCGAGGGCGGGGGGTCAACAGGTGTCACTCCAGGCTTCTGGATTTGAGCCCAAGATGAGTACTTCTGTTTTGTTTGCGTTTAGTTGTAGGCAGCTGTTTTTCATCCATTTGGCGACGACTTCCATACCTTCCCGAAAGTTGTGTCTGGCGGTGATAGGTTTGTTGGATAGGGAGAGGACGAGTTGGGTGTCATCTGCGTATGACACAATTTTGAGTCTGTTGGTTCTAATGATGGGGGCGAGCGGAGCCATGTAGACGTTGAAGAGCGTAGGGCTGAGGGTGGACCCCTGGGGTACTCCGCAGGTGGTAGGTTTAGGGTCTGAGAGGAAAGGAGGGAGTCTGACCCACTGCATTCTGTAGGAGAGGAAGGAGCAGATCCAGTTGAGGGCCTTGTCTTGGATCCCTGCGTCGTGGAGTCTGCGGTAAGAGACTGTGTCGAACGCCGCTGAGAGGTCGAGGAGGATGAAGGCTGCTGTTTCTCATTTGTCCAGTAAGGTACAGATGTCGTCTGTTGCAACAGGGAGGGTGGTTTCCGTACTGGTTTTTTTTCTAAAGACGGATTGGGAGGAGTCGAGGATGTTGTGCTCTTTGATGATTGTGGCGAGTTGGCTGTTGATGGCTTTCTCGATGACTTTCGCTGGGAATGGGAGCAGGGAGATGGGTCTGTAGTTTTTGAGGTCGGTGGGGTCCGCCAAGGGTTTCTTCAGGAGGGGGTTGATCTCAGCGTGTTTCCAGTCATCAGGGAATGAGGCAGTTGCCGGGGAGTAGTTGATGGTGTGGCAGAGCATGGGTGCGATGGTGTCAGCGGCTCTGTTGAAAATGTGGTGGGGTAGGGGTCCTTGGGGGCCCCGGAGTGGATTGACTTCATCGTCTTCAGTCTGTCTTCGGTGGTAAGGGCTGTCCGGTTATCGATCGCTGGCTTCAGGGTGTCGGGGGTGATTGGTGAGGGTTCAGTGTGTTGGTTGTCTTTGTCGAAGTTGGCATAGATACTCTTGATTTTGTGGTAGAAAAAGGTGCTGAGTTTGTCGCAGAGGTCTTGTGACGGAGGGATGTCGTGGATTCGCTGGTGGGTTGGGCAAACTCCTTGATGATGTTGAAGAGTTCTTTTCTATTGTGTGCATGAGTGGAGATTCTGTCTTCAATCGCTTTTTTCCTCGTTTTTCTGATGAGTTGGTGGTGGGCGTTGGAGGCGGCTCCGAAGTTGTTGTGGGCTTAGGTGGATTTGGTGTTCCTCCAGGCCTTTTCAAGGCGGCCGCAAGTATGTCTGGAATCTCGAAGTTCGGTGGTAAACCATCTAGATTTCTTGGCATTGGTGTTGTTGTTTTTCTTGAGGGAGCTATGGCGTTGGTGCTGTTGGAGATCCAACTGTGCAGGGTTTGAGCTGTGGTGTTGGGGTCATCGTTTTCCACGATGGTTGGGGTGGAGTTGCTGAGTGATGAGGTTAGCTGGTGGTCGGTGATTGTGGTCCAGTTTCTTTGTTGGAGCAGATGCTGGTGTCTGTGGATGGTGGGTGTTCTGAACGTGTAGTGGAGACATCAATGGTCAGTCCATGGAGTTCAGTGGTGTGGCTGAAGGTGATGGAGTTTCCTGTTAAGAAGAGGGGGTTGAGGGTGTGTCCTGCTGAGTGTGTGGTTTCCTTCACACTCAGGCGGAGTCCAATGTTGTGGAGGTTGTCCCGGAGGGCTGTGATCCAGTTGGTTGTCGAGGTGGAAGTTGAGGTCTCCCAGTAGGGTTTAGTTGGTGGACATGATGGCATGCGTGGAGATGATGTCTGTGATGGAGTTGGTGAAAAGTCAGCGGGGTCAGTAGATGAGGGTTCCACGGAGGGTAGAGGTAGGGCTGGCCAGTATCTTGAAGTGAAGTTGTTCCATGAGGTCTGTAGGCTAGTCGGGGAGTGTGCTCAGGCGGAGGGTGGGTTTGTGGACAATGGCGATTCCTCCTCTCGGGCGGGTGTGCCGGTCTTTCCTGGAGATCTTGTATCCTTGGGGAATGGCAATGGCGATGTCCGGTCCCGAGGTGGTGTTGGTCCAGGTTTTGGTAAAAAATGCTTTGTCCGGGGTAGTGCTGTCGAGGAGGTCCCAGATTTTGGTGGCGTGTTTGTGGAGGGATCGGACATTGAGGAGGATGCATTACAGGGTCTTCGGTTTGGTTGTGTCCATGCCGGCGGATTGCGCTGGGTCAGTGGTCTTGGCGGTGCTGCAGGTGTGCTGGCAGCGATGACAGCTGAAAGGTCCATGGGTGTCAGCTGGTGATGCTAGCTTGCAGTTGTTGTTGTGGCTTGGGTTGAGAGCATGGAGTGCTGCTGGGTTGTAGCGTTGGTGGTGCAGAGATTCAGGGTTCTGGTCACTGATCGCAGTCGGGTCGTGGATGGGCGCAGACGGGCTTACCTTTGGCGCCCCGGTGGCACGGTCGCACAGCGGCCGCACAGTGACCGCCATTTAGTAGGGGTCGGGGTGGCTGGACAGCTGGGACGTGGGAGGGGAGCTGGATTTGACCGGTTGCACTGGTAGTGCTGGGGGGGAGGGGCTGCGTGGGCAGCAGCGTCAGGGAAAAACAGACCAAAAAAGGCAAAAGCAAAAAGGCAAAAAGAGAGAGAAAAGTGCAAATAAGGCAGTAAAAGTGCATGAAAGAGTGGTGGAAAGACACAGAGGACACAGGAGAGTGAAAGGAGGAGATTGAGATGAGGGCAAAAAACAAGTGAAAAATAGAGGAAAGACACAGGAGAGTGAGGGGAGTTTGAAATGAGGGGAAACGACAGAAAATTGAGGTTAAGACCGAGAAGGAGCGTGAAGGTGGAGATAGAAGTGAGGGAAAAAAGGAGAGAAAAAGTGGGGCAAGAGAAGGAGACAGAGGTCCACTGGACACCAGGGATGAGGCGCAGGTGAAACCTGTGGGTGGAGGCGGGCCTCGAACACCAACACTCCAGAGTGCAGGGGCTCGGGGGAAGGCCTCACTTAATGGTGGAGCTGCGAGGGAGGGGGTGGGAAATGCTGCTACTGCTCGAAAAGCCAGGTCTTGAGGAGTTTTCTGAAGGTCAGCAGGACTTGGGTCTGCCACATGTGGATGGGGAGGGTGTTCCCGGACTTGGCGGTGAGGTGGGAGAACGATCCGCAGCCAGAGATCGCTTTTCGGAAGTGGGGGACTGTGGCGAGGGCGAGATCTGGTGGGTGGGGGTGTAGAAGCTGAGTTGTCTGTTGAAGTACGTTGATCCAGTGTTGTGGAGTGCCTTGTGTGTGTGGGTGAGGATCTTGGAGTGCAGGTCTCTCAGGTGGGTGTGATGTGGCTGCGGTGAGGGATGTCGAGGATCAGGCATGCAGAGACGTTCTGGATGCATTGGAGCCGTCTCAGTAGTTTTGCCAAGGCTCCTGCATAGAGGGCGTTTCCGTAGTCCAACCTGCTGATGACGAGGGCTAGGGCTTGGGTGACCGTTCTTCTTGTTTCAGTGGGGATCCACTTGTAGATGCTGCGGAGCATGCAGAGGGTGTTGAAGCAGGAGGAGGAGACTACGTTGACCTGTTTAGTCATGGAGAGGTTGTAGTCGAGGATGATACCTCTGTTATGTGTGTGGTTGGTGGGTGTTGGGTCGGTTCCCAGTGTGGTCGGCCACCAGGAGTCGTCCCAGGCCGAAGGGGTGTATCCGAGGATGAGGACCTCCATCTTGTCTGAGTTCAGATTCAGTCAGCTGTTCCTCATCCATTCAGTGACCGCCTTCATTCCTTTGTGAAGGTTGGTTGTGGTGGTGTGGGGGTCCTCGGTGAGGGAGAGGATCAGCTGGGAGTCATCGGCGTAGTAGCAGATGATGTTGAGGTCATGCCGATGAGCGACGTGGGCGAGCGGTGCCATGTATATGTTAAAAAGAGTTGGGCTGAGGGGTGAGCCCTGGGTATGCCGCAGATGATCTTGGTGGCTTCAGAGCGAAGGCGGATGCTCTGTGTTCGGCCGGAGAGGAAGGAGGTGGTCCAGTGGAGGGCCTTCTCTAGGATCCCGGCATTGTGTAGGCGTGTTCGTAGTGCGTGGGGGTGGACTGTTTCAAAGGTGGCTGACAGGTCCAGGAAGATGAGGGCCACCCTTTCTCCGCTGTCAAGCAGGGACTTGATGTCATTGGTGGCAGCGATGAGGGGAGTCTCTGTGCTGTGTTTGCTGTGGAACCCGGACTTGGAAGGGTCCAGGATGGTGTTCTCCTCGACTGATAGCGGGTCAGTTGTTCGTTGACGGTCTTCTCGATGACCTTTGCCGGGAACGGGAGCAGGAAGATGGGCTGTAACTTCTTGAGGTCCTTGGGGTCTGCCATGGATTTCTTGAGTAAGGTGTTGATCTCGGCGTGCTTCCAGCTCTCCGGAAAGATTGCGCGTCTTGAAGGAGGAGTTGATGACTTTCCGGAGATGGGCTGCGATGGCTGTGCTGGCTTTGTTGAAGATGTGGTGTGGGCATGGGTCTGACAGGGATCCGGAGTGGATGGTGTTCGTGATCTTGATGGTGGCATCGTCGTTGATGCTGGTCCAGGAGAGCAGGCGGTTTGCGCGGATGGAGGTCGTGGGGTCAGAGTTCTCAGTGGTTGTCGGGGCTGTCGTGGCGTTGAAGCTGTCGTGGATGTCTGCTATCTTGCGGTGGAAGAAGATTGCCAGCGAGTCACACAGGTCTTGCGATGGTGGGACGTCGTTGGTGCTGGAGCTGGGGTTGGAGAGTTCCTTCACGATGTTGAAGAGCTCTTTGCAGTTGTGCCTGTTGTTGTCTAGGCAGTCTTTGAAGGAGGCCCTTTTGGCGGACCTGATGAGGTGATGGTGTCTGCGGGTGGCATTCTTGTGGGCTATGTGGCTGTCCGGTGTTCGTTCACGGAGCCAGATCTTCTCCAGCTTTTGGCAGGTTTGCTTGGAGGCCCGGAGGGCTTCAAAGAACCAGCTGGCTTTCTGGCGCAGTCGTTGGTAAACTGTCTGAGGTTGGGGGCGGCGGTGTCGGGGTCGGTGGGGTCGGCAAGCGGGCTCTGGACGATGGTGGTGGTTAGCTGGTCTTCAGTGACTTTGCTCCAGCAGCGGAGAGGCATCTGTTGGGTGGGATGTATGATGGTACAACGCCGTACATACCACCGCAGTATGATCACAACGCAGCTTTTACAACGCAAGTTGTTACCACGACTTGCGCTGTAGGGTGCTGTACTTAGGAATAGTATGATTTACTATTCCATCTCCAGCCTACGTAAAGTAGGGAAGGTGTTGAAATAGTAAATCACACTATTCCTCAGTCTAGAGCGTCCTCCAGGGCAAATCGTGGTAACACCTTGCGTTCTAAAATCCACGTTGTAATGGTACTACGGTGTTATGACCGCGTCGTAATGGTTGTTTACAGTTGGGTGCGGTGGTGCATGGTAGCTTTGTTGGTGAAGGTGAAGTGGATGCAGCGATGGTCGGTCCAGTGGAGTTTGGTGGTGTAGATGAAGGAGACGTGGGGGCTTGCGGAGAAGATGGGGTCAAGCATGTGACCGGTGGAGTGGGTGGGTGTTGTGACGAGTTGTCTGTGTCCTATTCGGCCCAGCTCTGACCCATCAGACTGCTGGAGCCAAAGCCCTCTCCAGCCCCCTGTCACTCACAAACCAGACATGGAATACACAAACCTAGCAGAGACCTACTGGATGTTTAGGCATGAAAATACCTATTTTCTAACAGTGGTATTTTCAAACACAGAATGTAAAAACCACTAAGCATGGGCGGATTTTGCGGATCCACGATTCGCGGATTTGCGTATTCACGGATCCGCGGATTTGGGGCGGGGCTTCCATGCGAGTGCACATGCCTCTTGTGTGTATAAAAGGTCAGAGACCGATCAGAGCAGCAGATGAAGATACAGAAGCTCCTGGCCACAGGAACAGCACGAGGATTGCGCTCATGAAAGTCAAGGATGCAAAGGCCTCTGTCCTGCATCACAGCTGATTTTCGATGGTATATTTGGGAAGAAGGCACATCTGCCCAGCCTTGACAACGCTCACGATTGTTTTTTGGGCTGATGAATGAGTCACTGAATTTAAGCTTCAACTAGGGCACATGCTTAATTGATATCTGTAAGTGCTTCCGGTTGAGGTTTAATTTTTGTGCCAGGACCATCGTGCCAGAATGAACCCTGCCCTTCATATTTATTCAAGAAGACGCCACCGTTTTGTGCCATACCTCTACTCAACTGGAGTACTTTCTACTGGATAATCAGTAAGTGCTACCTCGTTGGGTAAATGTATAGTGCTTTTACTACACTACAGCTGCCTAAAGTGCCAGAGAGTTGTCTACAGCGACCAGGTGTGTGTTACTATGCAATCGCGCCGAAGGGCGCAGGGGTCCCTTGAGTGAGCTATCATAGTGGGTAAATGGCGGGAAGACGGTGCACACCACGAGTGTGTGGGCGGGGCCAAACGGATGGGGCTTCCATGCGAGTGCACATGCCTCTTGTGTGTATAAAAGGTCAGAGACCGATCAGAGCAGCAGATGAAGATACAGAAGCTCCTGGCCACAGGAACAGCACGAGGATTGCGCTCGTGAAAGTCAAGGATGCAAAAGCCTCTGTCCAGCATCACAGCTGATTTTCGATGGTATATTTGGGAAGAAGGCACATCTGCCCAGCCTTGACAACGCTCACGATTGTTTTTTGGGCCGATGAATGAGTCACTGAATTTAAGCTTCAACTAGGGCACATGCTTAATTGATATCTGTAAGTGCTTCCGGTTGAGGTTTAATTTTTGTGCCAGGACCATCGTGCCAGAATGAACCCTGCCCTTCATATTTATTCAAGAAGACGCCACCGTTTTGTGCCTGTTGTAACTATTTTACGATGGCGCCGGCAAGCTGCCAGCGCCATCCTAAAATAGTTACTAAATTAGCTTCAACAGGAAGCTCTAATAGATAAAATAAAGCAGGTGCTCGAGCACCTGCTTTATTTTATCTATTAGAGCTTCCTGTTGAAGCTAACTTAGTAACTATTTTAGGATGGCGCTGGCAGCTTGCCGGCGCCATCGTAAAATAGTTACAACAGGCCAGCCAGGCTTGAACTTTTGCCCCCGGAATCCGCCGCTCGCGGATTTGCGAATTCGTGGTAAATTCGCGGGAGTTCGCGGATCGCGAATTTACCGAAAATTCGCAAAATCCGCGAGCGTAACGGATTTTGCACTCATGGTTAAAAACCACCCACACTAAAAGATGTATTTTCAGATTCTGAGTTCAGGCATACTAAACTTTATTCTCCTATCTTGTTCCCGGGGTCAGTTAGGATTACAAGATGTTATAATCAACTGCCCATTCTGGCCTATGGGAACAGATAGCCTTGCAACAGTGAAGCATGAAATAGACTGTAATACACTATCAGGATATACCACACACATCAGGGCATGTCCTACCTTTCACATACAATGCACTATGCTCTTGGGCCTACCTTAGGGGTGACTAACATGTAGAAAAGGGAAGGTTTAGGGACTGGCAAATGGGTGCACTTGCAAGTCAACATGGCAGTCCCAGACTGCGCATAGGATCTGCAATGGCAGACCTGAGCCACAATTCACAAGCTGCTTCTGTAAGTGGCACAACCAGTACTGCAAGTCCACCAGCAGCATTTGATTTACATGGACCTCTGCACTCATGATGAACTGTACTAGGGTCTGCTAATTAAATCAAATACGCCAATCATGGAATTACTAATCCATTACAGCAATTTACAATAGGGAGCACTTGCACTTTGGCACTGAATAGCAGTGGCCAAGTGCCCAAAGCATCTAGACCAGAAAAAGTGTTAGCAAAAACATAAGAAGCAACTGCAACAAAGCTCAAATGACTTCCACTCTCAAATTTCAGATTACTAGATATGTCATCTTCACATCTTCAAATTGAGTTGCATGAGGAATCACAACATCTTACTGGTAGGGTCTGTTTCAATTTAAGCGCATGCCCTTTGGTCTTGCCTCTGCTTCTGCAGGTTTTCAGAGGGTACTGGAGAGCATGTTTAAGGAAATGCCCAGTTTGTGGCCTTTCAAGATGATGTTTTGATATACGGGGAGAATCAAATCCAACATAACAAAAGATTAATTTGTGTTTTATCCTTGTTAAAGCAAAAAGGTCTAACTCTGGGTTTAGACAAATGTAGATTGAATTTAACCACTATAGACTACCTGGGATACAGGTTATCATCTGAAGGGGTGCAGACTGAACAAAATCTAGTAAAGGCCATTGAAGATTTCGGTATTCCTACCGGCAAAGACCGATTGACATCATTTATGGGTCTCATTGACTTCTAAGCCAGATTTATACCCAAATGTGCATCCAAAACCTTCCACATAAGGTCGTTACTCAAGAAGAATGTTCGGTTCTGTTGGGATGATGAATGCACTAAGGAATTTGATGCAATCAAACAAAAAGTGGCTCATGCTACTCCCCTTAAATATTTCAGTACAACAGATCAAACTATAATCATGACTGATACTAGTCAAAAAAGTCTGGGTTCTGCGCCCATGTAACATAGCGATGGCAAGGATGAGGTGCATGCTTTTACTGCTAATAGTTTACATGGAGCCCAAGCCTTGTATTCTGTGATTTAACTTGAAGCCCTTGCTTGTTGTTGGAGCATTACTCGCTTCAAACATTACCAGTATGGCTTTAAATTTGTGGTACATATTGACCATAAACCCTTGGTAGATGTATTCACCACAAGGGGCGGTAGTAAAGCGACTCCCAGAATCGCAAGATGGCAGTATGGACTAATGGAACACAATTTCAGAGTTGAGTATGTGCCTGGCAAGAGGACTTATCTTGACTGACTGTTTGTCTCGTGTTAGCTCTAACAGCAATAATGCCATTGTAAAGAAAAGTGAATTTGATGATTTAGAACTGGTATGCAGTGTGTTGGGTCATTATGAAGATGCCATATCTGGACAGGAGTGCAGAGAAGCCTCTGAGAGTGATTTACAGTTTAAGGAGGTAACACGGATTTTAAGCAAGGGGTGGTCACATGAGATTCACGTACTGAGTTGTGTCAGCAAGTACAAGCATGTCTTTGATGAGCCATCAGTAGTTAATGGCTTGTTAGTGGTACTGGATATCATGAGAAACAAAGTACTTACCTTTGCCTACAAGGGTAACATCGGCAGGTGTGCCATAAAGAATATAGTAAGGAACATTTCTGGTGGCCAGCTTTGTACAAGCAGGTGGAGCATTTTTTAAGGGACTGTATGAAGTGTGCTGTTAGCGACAAATTGCAAGTTACCACTCCTTGTCCTGTGGAGCCCATTGAGGTACCTGACAAACCATGGGTCAAATTAGCCTTAGACATTATTGGTCCCATGATTATGTCTGGTAGAGTATCTGAATATGGTACAGTCATCATGGATTTTCACAGTCACTGACCAGAAGTCAAATGGGTGAAAACTTCTGATTCCACCTCTATTATGAGTCATGATTTGCCAGGGAGGGTGTACCTGAGGAATTACTTATCAACAATGGCCCCAAATTTATTTCCTTACATTTTGAAGAACATTTACAGACTTTAGGTATTAAGCATGTCAAAACTTCCCACTATCACCCTAGAAGTAATGGCCTAGTTGAGCGATTCAACAGGGTCATTAAACAAAAAGTACAATTGTCAAAAGCAGGTAACTTGAATTGCAATGCTGAGCTGATAAAACTAGTGTGGATGGTCCACACAACTGTCAATTCTGATTCGATTGTGTTGTACATTTGTACTGTTGAGAGGGCGTGTCCCCACCTCCAAACTATTGAGGGGATGAATAAGCAGTGGTGGTGGTTTCAGGTTCCAATTATTGTGCGCTGTATGCGGTGGCCGTATCCTTGTGTTTTGATTGCGTGTGTGGTGATTTTAACTTTATAAACTTTTTTGAAGAACTCGCAATTGCACCTTGATTAAGAACTTGCACTTGCACTTTTAAAACGGGAAATACCTGTCTAACGAAGCCTCCATTCCCCTCATCACGCCGCACGCCTCCCGCTCCGACCCCGGTCCACCGCAGCTGATCGCTGTTTGAGTGGAGGGCGGACCGGTGAGAGCGAAACACGCCCCTTCCCCACGTTGTCTCCCAGCAAGATCCTACATAAGGTTCATAGCCTTCGCGTCGCTCTGCAGAATTATTGTACGCTGTATGCGGTGGCCGTATACCTGTGTTTTGATTGCGTGTGTGGTGATTTTAACTTTATAAACTTTTTTAAAGGACTTGCACTTGCACCGTGATTAAGAACTTGCACTTGCACTTTTAAAATGGGAAATACCTGTCTAACGAAGCCTCCATTCCCCTCTTCACGCCGCACGCCTCCCGCTCCGACCCCGGTCCACCGCAGTTGATCGCTGTTTGAGTGGAGGGCGGACCGGTGAGAGAGAGACACACCCGTTCCCGACGCTGTCTCCCAGCAAGATCCTACATAAGGTTCATAGGCTTCGCGTCGGGCTGCAGAATTATTGTGCGCTGTATGCGGTGTTCGTATCCTTGTGTTTTGATTGCGTGTGTGGTGATTTTAACTTTATAAACTTTTTTAAAGAACTTGCACTTGCACCTTGATTAAGAACTTGCACTTGCACTTTTAAAACGGGAAGTACCTGTCTAACAAAGCCTCCATTCACCTCATCACGCCGCACGCCTCCCGCTCCGACCCCGGTCCACTGCAGCTGATCGCTGTTTGAGTGGAGGGCGGACCGGTGAGAGCGAGACATGCCCCTTCCCGACGCTGTCTCCCAGCAAGATCCTACATAAGGTTCATAGCCTTCGCGTCGCGCTGCAGAATTATTGTGCGCTGTATGCGGTGGCCGTATCCTTGTGTTTTGATTGTGTGTGTGGTGTTTTTAACTTTATAAACTTTTTTAAAGAACTTGCACTTGCACCTTGATGAAGAACTTGCACTTGCACTTTTAAAACGGGAAATACCTGTCTAACAAAGCCTCCATTCCCCTCATCACGCCGCACGCCTCCCGCTGCGACCCCGGTCCACCGCAGCTGATCGCTGTTTGAGTGGAGGGCAGACCGGTGAGAGCGAGACACGCCCCTTCCTGACCCCTCCTTCCTGGGGTATTTACTCGAACCATGCTAAGACCGTGCAGCGGACGCGCACAGCTGGCGCGCCCAAGGCGCGCCTAAGGCAAGCCCGTCTGCGCCCGGCCGTGCCCGGCCAGCCCAGGGGCCAGCCATTATGCCCAACTTACCTCCTACCCCTCCTGGGAGCTCTTCAACTTACAGGATAACTGGCCCATCGACCCTAACACATGGGCAGCCTTAAAAAATGAAGGGATTCTGTGTCCTCGACACATTTTCCGAGCCGCCACCCCCGGTGCCCTGCCCCCTCGAGATCACAGGCACCCATTACTCCCATCCCTTCTGGCAGCCAGTCCCCTCTCCATCATCTATTTAAATACCCGCTCGATGGTAAAGCACCAGCTTGATATTTTCCATCTGCTGGACGCAGAGAAACCTGACATTTTACTCCTGTCAGAGACATGGCTCACCACTGACTCCGACCCCGATACCCTGGCAGCAATCCCTATGGGTTACTATATACTCCACACTAACAGGGCATCTGGCAAGCCAGGGGGCGGAGTGGCCGCAATCATTCTTCCTAAACATAAATTCACCACCATCCAGCTAAACGCCCTACCACACGGAGATAGGCTCATTTTAAAATTCGATTCCCCAAAATTCTCCTTTATCTGCGCTATCTTCTACCGTTCCCCGGATCACATGCCCCTTTTCCCACAAATTTTCGGCGATCTCATCTCCCAGTTTGTCATTAACCCCTTCCGTGCGGGGCTGTTTCCCCCGCTGTGCTGGGGGGCGGGGGCGCGTACAGTGCCCCCCGGTGCTCATGACGAGGTCAGCTCGTCATAAGCTAGGGCGCTCCGGTGCTCATGACGAGCTGAGCAAGTCATGGCCACACCCGTTCCAATGGAATGCTCAGCACTGCAGGGGAATCAGCCCAGCATGCGAGCATTCCACGGAACGGGCCCGCCGTTGCTCATGACGAGCTGACCTCGTCATGAGCATTCAAGGGGTTAATCACGCTTGGTGACTTCAAATACTGGCCCTCTGACACCTCTGAAAGCCATATTTCAGTTGACTTCACGGACTGTCTACATGGCATGAATCTCCTCCAGCATGTGCACACGCCCACTCATGTTAAGGGGCACATATTAGACCAAATCTGGACCTCCAATCTAGAAATTACATCTCCTCTAGTCTCCCCCTGCCCATGGTCTGACAATCACTGTATCTCCTTTACCATTACCGATGTACCCCCCACTATGCTGCCCCCACCACCAATCTGCTAGCCAGGAACTGTAAACGGGTTAATCTAGATGAGTTTCGTACTATGTTAACTGCCTACCTCCCTCAAGCCCAGTCTCCCATTGCTCTTGAAGCTTCCAACCTAGACAACTGGCTTGAAGCAGCTAGTAACAAGGTACTTCCCCTGAGAAAAATTTCACTCAAACGACCCCATGTTGCCCAACGCTGGTTCTCCGACTCCCTAAAAAAAGAAAAACTTGCTCTTAGACAAGCAGAACACCGTTGGCGCAGAGACTATGCACCGACTGAGAGAGCAGCCTACACCACGCTACAAAAAAATTATAAAGCCTCCATCCTTCAGGCCAAATCTGCCTATTTCTCGCAAAAAAATATTAATTCCTCTATGAAGGACAAAGATATTTTTTCAATAGTCAAGGAGCTTGCCCATCCCGATAGGGTCACCCAACAATCCGCGCCCTCACAGATATTATGTGATTCCCTAAATTCCTTTTTTATTGACAAAATTACTGCCATAAAATACAATATCCCCACCCCTACCAACCCTTCTACCCACACATAAAAAACGCTCCACACTTGACCAAATCCCTCTGATCACTCACGAAGAATTTTTGACCCTACTAAACAGAGTGGGATCAGGCTCCCCCAATGACTGCTGCCCTCCCCACATCCTGAAAGACGCCTTCATGACCTGCCCTGACCCGCCGCTTTCGCTCCTGAATAACTCTCTCACAACAAGTGTCGTTCCAGACATCTTTAAAAGCGCAACCGTAGTCCCTATATTGAAGAAGCCAAATGCAGACCCCTCGGTACTAAGTAATTTTCGTCCCATCTTCCTGCTCCCCTACCTCAGCAAAATTCTAGAGGCCCATGTCACAAACTGCCTCAGTTCTTTCATTGAGCTCTCCCAATTCCTTGACCCTCGACAAGCAGGTTTCAGGCCCGCCCACTCCACAGAATCGGTGATTCTGGCAGTTATGAACGAACTCAGGAATGGAGCTGATAATAACATCCCCCAGGCTTTGGTGGTCCTGGATCTGTCGGCGGCTTTTGACACGGTCGATCATGAACTTCTGATCGACCGTGTATATAACCCGGGTGTCCAGGGTATGGCACTAAAGTGGATCACCTCCTTCCTCAAAGGACACTCTCAGGCAGTTCGCCCAAACAATTTTTTGGCGAGAAAAACCTATCTGACCTATGGGGTACCCCAGGGCTAGGCCCTCTCGCCCCTTTTGTTCAACCTTTATATGCAACCTCCGATTGCATCTTTAGCCCTGGCATTATATTTAACTATGCTGGCGACCTTCAATTGGTCTTCAACATAGATTCCTACGATACATCCATCAGCAACTTTCAATCTACCATGACTTTTATCAGCGAATGGATGTATTCCAGCTAGCTCAAACTCAATCCCGATAAAACGGAGCTGGTCCTTACCGGAGGCACTGCCAATCCCTGGAACTCTAACTTCTGGCTGTCATCACTAGGCACTCCCCCTCACCCAGCAAAATCAGTTAAAAGCCTCATCGTTAGCATCTGCAGCGATCTGTCCCTTAGGCCCCAAATCAATGCAGTGGTCTCCTCCTACTTTTTCCATCTTCGCAGGATCCGTAAAATCTGCAGATTCCTTACCAAGGAAGCACTCACCCTTGTCGTCATGGCCCTTGTCACCTCCCGTATTGATTACGCGAATGCGCTATATGTGGGCTTTCCAGCTTACCAACTCCAACGCCTGCAACTCGTGCAGAATCAGGCTGCCAGGCTCATTTTCCGCCAACCGAAACATCAACACACTAGTCCTCTGCTGAAGAGCCTACATTGGCTCCCGGTAGCCAAGCCCTGCATCTTCAAACTTGGTTGCACCATTTTTAAAGTTTTAACCGACCAAGCCCCTGCTTTTATCTCCTCTCAGATTCAACGCTATGTCCCTTCCCTTGAACTCCGCTCCTCCCATCTCCACCTGCTCACTATCCCTCCCTTCAGACATAAAAAACATCGAGGTCTGAGATTTTCTTTCCTAGCCCCCCGCTTCTAGAATTCCCTCCCGAACGATCAGAGAATGGCTACCTGCTACACCAAATTAAGAATTTTACTGAAAACACGCTTATTCGCACCAGCCTACGATTAAAATCTCCACGACTCCCATAGCCACAGTCCTTCTCCCTCAGCGCCATGAAACCGTTGGTGTAAGTGCGCTTAAGAAATATTTTTAACATAACAGGTTGGCAAAAGGCGAGTTGAAGCACAAAACGAAAAAGTTCATTAACACCGTATTCATGCCATGTACAGACAGGGAAAAGCTAGAAAGCAAATGCAAATTAGTCTTCGAGAACTTTAGATAGGGAAAATGTGACTTTTAAATAGTTACTTGTCCTTCATATTTGTTAAAAATACGAATTCACCATTAAATTGGAATTTAATATCTGTTAAAAATAGTGTTGAATTTATTTTTCCATATGATGCAATGGCATTACTAGTATTTTAATCTGTAGTCTTGTTTTCTACATTGGACAAATAGGCCTGTATCATGATTACAGCTTTAAGGGCCCTATCAGTGTAGGGACATGGTGACAATATTTTTTTTACATGTACCTGTTTTAAATATCCTACAACCTACTTTGTGAGCTACAAAGGCTTCTATAGGGTTTATTTATTGATAATTAGAGTCAGAATTAAACATATGAAAAAGGTTTATTTTAACAGTTCACACTGAAGAATGTACACCACTAATGCTAAACTACAAGGGTAAGTCGTATTCAATGTTTCCTTTGTCACACCATTGGTAGGCACAATACATGCTGCAATCTACAGCTGCAAAATAAATAATTGATGGACGGAATGCTGGACAATGCAAACATTCACCACCAGTCTCAAGGATCTGGGTTTAATCCATCATTCTTTTGCTCACCACGCCAACTTGTACCCAGCTATATGCAAATCAGTCTTGACCCTGTTCCTTGTGGGAACAGTCCATCCCAAACTGCCAAGCCAGGTGCTCCCTGGACCGGAAACAAGCATCCTGGGACCAGTTTCAGGGCATCACCCTTCTTCAGCCAGAATAGCTTGAATCCAGTGGTGTAGTGAGCACAGGAACCACGTCTGGGCATACCCTTCCCACTTAGGGCGACATATGCAAAAGAAAGAATTGATGGACGGAATGCTGGACAATGCAAACATTATTCCCCAGTCACAATGATCTGGGTTTAATCCATCATTCTATTGCTCACCACACCACCCCAGTTTGGATCCAGCCATATGCAAATCAGTCTTGACCCTGTTCCTTGTGGGAACAGTCCAGCCCGAACTGCCAGCCAGGTCCTCCCTGGACTGGAAACAAACATCCTGGTACCTGATTCAGGCCATCACCCTTCATCAGCCAGGCTAGCTTGAATCCAGTGGTGTAGTGAGCACGGGACCCATGACTGGGCATATCCTTCCCACTTAGGGAAACATACGCAAAAGAAAAAAATGATGGACGGAATGCTGGACAATGCAAACATTTACCCCCAACCACAAAGATCTGCGTTTAATCCATCATTATTTTGCTCACCACACCACGCCAGTTTGGACCAAGCCATATGCAAATCAGTCTTGACCCTGTTCCTTGTGGGTACAGTCAAGCCTGAACTGCCAGGCCCCGTCCTCCCTGGACCAGAAACAAGCATCCTGGGAACGGTTTCAGGGCATCACCTTTCATCAGCCAGGCTAGTTTGAATACAGTGGTGTAGTGAGCAAGGGACCCATGTCTGGGCATACCCTTCCCACTTAGGGCGACATATGCAAAAGAAACAATTGATGGACGGAATGCTGGACAATGCAAACATTCACCCCCAGTCACAAGGATCTAGGTATAATCTATCATTCTTTTGCTCACCTCACCACCCCAGTTTGGACCCAGCCATAAGCAAATAAGTCTTGACCCTGTTCCTTGTTGGAACAACCCAGCCCGAACTGCCAAGCCAGGTCTTCCCTACACCGGAAACAAGCATCCTGGGACCGGTTTCGGCTGGACTGTTCCCATTAGGCTCATGGTGAAGACTGATTTGCATATGGCTGGGTCCAAACTGGAATGGCATGGTGAGCAAAAAAAGAGGGATTTAGTACCAGATATCTGTACTGGGGTGAATGTATGACAGTGTTCTGCATTCTGTCCATCAATTGCTCTTTTTACATTTGTCACTCTGAGTGGGACGGGTATGTCCAGACGTGAATCCCATGTTCTCCATGCCACTGGAGTCAAGCTATCTTGGCTGATGACGGCTGAAAACCCAAAAACGGTCCTAGGATGCTTCTTTCCAGTCCAATGAGGACCTGGCCTGGCACTTCGGGCTGTACTTTTCCCATAGGGCGCATGGTCACGCTGATTTGAATATGGCTGGGTTCAAACTGGAAAAGCACGGTGAGCAAAAAAACAATGGTTTTTGGCCCAGATCACTGTACTGGGGTGAATGTATGACATTGTTCTGCATTCTGTCCATCAATTGTTCTTTTTACATTTGTCATCCCGAGTGGGATGGGTATACCCAAAAATGGGTCCCATGCTCTACATGCCACTGTAGTCAAGCTATCCTGGCTGATGAGGGCTGAAAGTGTGAAACCAGTCCTACAATGCTTGTTTCTAGTCCAGGGAAGACCTGGCCTGGCAGTTCAGGCTGGACTGTTCCCATTGGGCACAGGGTCAAGATTGATTTGCATATGGCTGGTTCCAAAATGGAGTGGGATGGTGAGTAAAAAAACAATGGATTTAGGCCCAGATCTCTGTACTGGGTTGAATGTATGACATTGTTTTGTATAATGTCCATCAATTGTTATTTTTGCATTTGTCACCCGGAGTGGGATGGGTATGCTCGGATGTGAGTCCCGTGCTCTCCAACCACTAGAGTTAAGCTCTCCTGGCTGATGAGAGCTAAAAGCACAAAACCGATCCTTGGATGTTCATTGGGTCCCGTGCTCTGCATACCCCTGGGAGAGCCTGGACTGGCAGTTTTGGGCTGCACTGTTCCCAATTGGTGCACGGTCAAGACTCATTTGCATATAGCTGGGTCAAAACTGGAATGGCATGGTAATCAAAAAAACGATAAACGTAGGTCCAGATCTCTGAATTCGTTTGAATGTAAGACATGTAAGACATTGTTCTGCATTCTGTCAATCAATTGTTCTTTTTGAGTATTCCCAGATATGTGGATTGTGTTCTCCATGCCACTGGAGTCAAGCTATCTGGCTGATGAGGGCTGAAAGCCTGAAAACCTTCCTATGATGCCTGTTTCCATCCAGGGAGGACCTGGCCTTGCAGTTCGGGCTGGACTGTTCCAATTGGGCGCAGGGTCAAGTCTGATTTGCATATGACTGGGTCCACACTAGTATGGCATGGTGAGCAAAAATAAGATGGATTTAGGCCCAGATCTGTGTACAGTGGTGAATTTACGACTTTGTTCTTGCATTGGTCACCCCAAATCGGACGAGTATGCCCAGACGTGGCTCACGTGCTCTCCATGCTACTGGGCTCAAGCTATTCTGGCTGATGAGGGCTGAAAGCCCGACACAGGTCCTAGGATGCTCTTTTCCAGTCCAGGGAGGACCTGGCCTGGTAGTTCGGGCTAGACTGTTCCCATTTGGCGCAGGGTTAAGACTGATTTGCATATGGCTGGGTCCAAACTGGATTGGCATGGTGAGCAAAGAAGCAATGGATTTAGGCCCAGATATCTGTACTGGGGGTGAATGCACAACATTGTTTTGCATTCTGTCCATCAATTGTTCTTTTTGCATTTGTCACCCCGAGTGGGACGGGTATGCCCGGACGTAGATTCTGTGATCTTCATTCCACTGGAGTAAAGCTATCCTGGCTGATAAGGTCTAACCTATGGGGTACCCCAGGGCTAGGCCCTCTCGCCCCTTTTGTTCAACCTTTATATGCAACCTCCGATTGCATCTTTAGCCCTGGCATTATATTTAACTATGCTGACGACCTTCAATTGGTCTTCAACATAGATTCCTACGATACATCCATCAGCAACTTTCAATCTACCATGACTTTTATCAGCGAATGGATGTATTCCAGCTAGCTCAAACTCAATCCCAATAAAACGGAGCTGGTCCTTACCGGAGGCACTGCCAATCCCTGGAACTCTAACTTCTGGCTGTCATCACTAGGCACTCCCCCTCACCCAGCAAAATCAGTTAAAAGCCTCATCGTTAGCATCTGCAGCGATCTGTCCCTTAGGCCCCAAATCAATGCAGTGGTCTCCTCCTGCTTTTTCCATCTTCGCAGGATCCGTAAAATCTGCAGATTCCTTACCAAGGAAGCACTCACCCTTGTCGTCATGGCCCTTGTCACCTCCCGTATTGATTACGCGAATGCGCTATATGTGGGCTTTCCAGCTTACCAACTCCAACGCCTGCAACTCGTGCAGAATCAGGCTGCCAGGCTCATTTTCCGCCAACCGAAACATCAACACACTAGTCTTCTGCTGAAGAGCCTACATTGACTCCCGGTAGCCAAGCCCTGCATCTTCAAAATTGGTTGCACCATTTTTAAAGTTTTAACCGACCAAGCCCCTGCTTTTATCTCCTCTCAGATTCAACGCTATGTCCCTTCCCTTGAACTCCGCTCCTCCCATCTCCACCTGCTCACTATCCCTCCCTTCAGACATAAAAACATCGAGGTCTGAGATTTTCTTTCCTAGACCCCCGCTTCTAGAATTCCCTCCCGAACGATCAGAGAATGGCTACCTGCTACACCAAATTAAGAATTTTACTGAAAACACGCTTATTCGCACCAGCCTACGATTAAAATCTCCACGACTCCCATAGCCACAGTCCTTCTCCCTCAGCGCCATGAAACCGTTGGTGTAAGTGCGCTTAAGAAATATTTTTAACATAACAGGTTGGCAAAAGGCGAGTTGAAGCACAAAACGAAAATGTTCATTAACACCGTATTCATGCCATGTACAGACAGGGAAAAGCTAGAAAGCAAATGCAAATTAGTCTTCGAGAACTTTAGATAGGGAAAATGTGACTTTTAAATAGTTACTTGTCCTTCATATTTGTTAAAAATACGAATTCACCATTAAATTGGAATTTAATATCTGTTAAAAATAGTGTTGAATTTATTTTTCCATATGATGCAATGGCATTACTAGTATTTTAATCTGTAGTCTTGTTTTCTACATTGGACAAATAGGCCTGTATCATGATTACAGCTTTAAGGGCCCTATCAGTGTAGGGACATGGTGACAATATTTTTTTTACATGTACCTGTTTTAAATATCCTACAACCTACTTTGTGAGCTACAAAGGCTTCTATAGGGTTTATTTATTGATAATTAGAGTCAGAATTAAACATATGAAAAAGGTTTATTTTAACAGTTCACACTGAAGAATGTACACCACTAATGCTAAACTACAAGGGTAAGTCGTATTCAGTGTTTCCTTTGTCACACCATTGGTAGGCACAATACATGCTGCAATCTACAGCTGCAAAATAAATAATTGATGGACGGAATGCTGGACAATGCAAACATTCACCACCAGTCTCAAGGATCTGGGTTTAATCCATCATTCTTTTGCTCACCACGCCAACTTGTACCCAGCTATATGCAAATCAGTCTTGACCCTGTTCCTTGTGGGAACAGTCCATCCCAAACTGCCAAGCCAGGTGCTCCCTGGACCGGAAACAAGCATCCTGGGACCAGTTTCAGGGCATCACCCTTCTTCAGCCAGAATAGCTTGAATCCAGTGGTGTAGTGAGCACAGGAACCACGTCTGGGCATACCCTTCCCACTTAGGGCGACATATGCAAAAGAAAGAATTGATGGACGGAATGCTGGACAATGCAAACATTATTCCCCAGTCACAATGATCTGGGTTTAATCCATCTTTCTATTGCTCACCACACCACCCCAGTTTGGATCCAGCCATATGCAAATCAGTCTTGACCCTGTTCCTTGTGGGAACAGTCCAGCCCGAACTGCCAGCCAGGTCCTCCCTGGACTGGAAACAAACATCCTGGTACCTGATTCAGGCCATCACCCTTCATCAGCCAGGCTAGCTTGAATCCAGTGGTGTAGTGAGCACGGGACCCATGACTGGGCATATCCTTCCCACTTAGGGAAACATACGCAAAAGAAAAAAATGATGGACGGAATGCTGGACAATGCAAACATTTACCCCCAACCACAAAGATCTGCGTTTAATCCATCATTATTTTGCTCACCACACCACGCCAGTTTGGACCAAGCCATATGCAAATCAGTCTTGACCCTGTTCCTTGTGGGTACAGTCAAGCCTGAACTGCCAGGCCCCGTCCTCCCTGGACCAGAAACAAGCATCCTGGGAACGGTTTCAGGGCATCACCTTTCATCAGTCAGGCTAGTTTGAATACAGTGGTGTAGTGAGCAAGGGACCCATGTCTGGGCATACCCTTCCCACTTAGGGCGACATATGCAAAAGAAACAATTGATGGACGGAATGCTGGACAATGCAAACATTCACCCCCAGTCACAAGGATCTAGGTATAATCTATCATTCTTTTGCTCACCTCACCACCCCAGTTTGGACCCAGCCATAAGCAAATAAGTCTTGACCCTGTTCCTTGTTGGAACAACCCAGCCCGAACTGCCAAGCCAGGTCTTCCCTACACCGGAAACAAGCATCCTGGGACCGGTTTCGGCTGGACTGTTCCCATTAGGCTCATGGTGAAGAGTGATTTGCATATGGCTGGGTCCAAACTGGAATGGCATGGTGAGCAAAAAAAGATGGATTTAGTACCAGATATCTGTACTGGGGTGAATGTATGACAGTGTTCTGCATTCTGTCCATCAATTGCTCTTTTTACATTTGTCACCCTGAGTGGGACGGGTATGTCCAGACGTGAATCCCATGTTCTCCATGCCACTGGAGTCAAGCTATCTTGGCTGATGACGGCTGAAAACCCAAAAACGGTCCTAGGATGCTTCTTTCCAGTCCAATGAGGACCTGGCCTGACACTTCGGGCTGTACTTTTCCCATTGGGCGCATGGTCACGCTGATTTGAATATGGCTGGGTTCAAACTGGAAAAGCACGGTGAGCAAAAAAACAATGGTTTTTGGCCCAGATCACTGTACTGGGGTGAATGTATGACATTGTTCTGCATTCTGTCCATCAATTGTTCTTTTTACATTTGTCATCCCGAGTGGGATGGGTATACCCAAAAATGGGTCCCATGCTCTCCATGCCACTGTAGTCAAGCTATCCTGGCTGATGAGGGCTGAAAGTGTGAAACCAGTCCTACAATGCTTGTTTCTAGTCCAGGGAAGACCTGGCCTGGCAGTTCAGGCTGGACTGTTCCCATTGGGCACAGGGTCAAGATTGATTTGCATATGGCTGGTTCCAAAATGGAGTGGGATGGTGAGTAAAAAAACAATGGATTTAGGCCCAGATCTCTGTACTGGGTTGAATGTATGACATTGTTTTGTATAATGTCCATCAATTGTTATTTTTGCATTTGTCACCCGGAGTGGGATGGGTATGCTCGGATGTGAGTCCCGTGCTCTCCAACCACTAGAGTTAAGCTCTCCTGGCTGATGAGAGCTAAAAGCACAAAACCGATCCTTGGATGTTCATTGGGTCCCGTGCTCTGCATACCCCTGGGAGAGCCTGGACTGGCAGTTTTGGGCTGCACTGTTCCCAATTGGTGCACGGTCAAGACTCATTTGCATATAGCTGGGTCAAAACTGGAATGGCATGGTAATCAAAAAAACGATAAACGTAGGTCCAGATCTCTGAATTCGTTTGAATGTAAGACATGTAAGACATTGTTCTGCATTCTGTCAATCAATTGTTCTTTTTGAGTATTCCCAGATATGTGGATTGTGTTCTCCATGCCACTGGAGTCAAGCTATCTGGCTGATGAGGGCTGAAAGCCTGAAAACCTTCCTATGATGCCTGTTTCCATCCAGGGAGGACCTGGCCTTGCAGTTCGGGCTGGACTGTTCCAATTGGGCGCAGGGTCAAGTCTGATTTGCATATGACTGGGTCCACACTAGTATGGCATGGTGAGCAAAAATAAGATGGATTTAGGCCCAGATCTGTGTACAGTGGTGAATTTACGACTTTGTTCTTGCATTGGTCACCCCAAATCGGACGAGTATGCCCAGACGTGGCTCACGTGCTCTCCATGCTACTGGGCTCAAGCTATTCTGGCTGATGAGGGCTGAAAGCCCGACACAGGTCCTAGGATGCTCTTTTCCAGTCCAGGGAGGACCTGGCCTGGTAGTTCGGGCTAAACTGTTCCCATTTGGCGCAGGGTTAAGACTGATTTGCATATGGCTGGGTCCAAACTGGATTGGCATGGTGAGCAAAGAAGCAATGGATTTAGGCCCAGATATCTGTACTGGGGGTGAATGCACAACATTGTTTTGCATTCTGTCCATCAATTGTTCTTTTTGCATTTGTCACCCCGAGTGGGACGGGTATGCCCGGACGTAGATTCTGTGATCTTCATTCCACTGGAGTAAAGCTATCCTGGCTGATAAGGTCTGAAAGTCGGAAACCTGTCCTAGGATGCTTGTTTCCAGTCCAGGGAGGAACGGGTATGGCAGAACGGGCTGGACTGTTCCGATTGGGCGCAGGATCAAGACTGATTTGCATATGGATGTGTCCAAACTAGAATGTCATGGTGAGCAAAATAACGATAGATTCAGGTTCACATGTCTGTACTGGGGTGAATGTATTACATTGTTCTGCATTCTGTCCATCAATTGTTCTTTTTGCAATCTACAGTTGACATCTAACTTTTTATGCCATGTGTGTATTTTCTCACAATATAGCATAGCCTTATAGAAAACTTAAATAAAGCAATCACAGATCAGACAATGTCAATATGTTTTTATGGCTCAGAGCACATCCACTAAGCATGAACAGCATTACCTAAGTGTGAAAAGTCTAAAAAGAGCAGTAAAAATCAGAAAGAAAGTGGATGACCCCACAATATATGGACATATTTTCTTTTGTACCAATCACCCTTGCTGTCCTACTCGAAATATATTCTGTCAAGAACAACCTTCTTGTCACACATAAAAAACAAGAAAAAAGGCCCTTTTCTGTCACAACACCCAACTCATTCATATTATCATGTACAGAGTCTGGGCTGCCTTGAACCCCATGTGATTCAAATTCAAATTCCATTCTAATCCCAATCTGTAGTCACCCCTTGCCCTCTCTACACTACTGTTGACTGTCTAGTCACCATCCATCAATCTCAGAAGCTTTTCCTTCTTCAAATTCGGATCCCTCAATGAAAGAGTATGACTCCTTTTAACATAATCAAAACATATTCAAACCTTTGCTAAGGTGCTATTCATTTATCCATATATGCATTCCATGGCTAGATCACCATGACCATTGTCTGAAGCCACACTGCAGCAATCAGTTCTCACTGCTATGTACAAACACACTTCAAGCACTATACTTACTAAGGAGTGTGTCACTTCAAAGGAGAGCACCTATTCTGTCTACCTATGCGTCCACTTGGGTGTGAAAGCAGCTCATTCACTCCAGTAGTAAGGTGCCTGGAGCTTCCTGAGAGAAATATTTATGTGTGAATGAGGTAATAGTACAGAGCAAGCCTGGGCAAAATGAGCATATGATTGTATAGGGTACAATGCAAGCATACAGTTCATGAGTGAGAATGAAGGAAGATGTGTTCTAGGAGCATAAATCCACTGCTGATGCTTTATGATACAGTAGTCGTGATAGAGAAGTGTCTTCAATCATTTTCTAAATTGGAGCAGATATGGGATGTTCTTTTGGGGGTGATCTGGTGTCTCTCGCCAGTGTGAAGGACATGTCATAGTAAGCACAGGTTGCTCTTAAGGCTATTCTTGCACCACAAGGCACAAGAACATCATTTTAATTAAAATTAACGTCATATGGAGCTTACCTTCAGGCACTAAGTAAGCGTCTGTTTGGCCTGAGTAGTCATCAATGTACAGTCTGTCACAAGGGCACTGTGTTATTGCTTAAAGGACGCTTAGAGTCTGCCAGGGGACAAATATTTTCTCATAACCTTAACTTAAAATGTTATGTGTGAGAGGTAACTGATCGTATGAGTCTACTGTCCTCTGGTGTGCAATGTTTGTATTAGCTGAGATGCTCTACACAGCAATGACAGACATGGTTCGAATTTGATTATTTCAATGTCAGTCTTTAAAATCCAAACTCTGTCCCAATTTTATTTACAGTTCTGCAGCACATGTTTTCACAAAGGTATGAAGAGAGAACTTGCTTTGAATGAAAAAAGAATATTAGGGAAATATGTGGATTAAGAGCTAGTACAGTCTTTTCCTAGGAGTCTGTCAGTTTACAACAAAACTCATAATGAATGTTCATTCAGCATCTACAATACCATTTACATTCTTCTCTGATAACCTATCAATTCCAGGATCAGTCCTACTCATGTTCTAAGAACTGGCATGAACGTTGCAAACAATTCAATGTAAATACTTAAGGCAACAATTATAATGCAAACATATTACGGTTTAGATAATAAACTGAACAACATATTTAAAGAAAGAACAAACAATCATTATTTTTCTTTAGGAAGTATAAAAAATATTTTATTGATAATTATTTGAGCAATAAAATTACCAATTCATACTATTCCGTTCATATCTGCATTCACACGTCCCACAAAATCTGGACTCAATTAAAAACAACAATTTGATGACAAAAATAATAATAACAATTGATGTCCGTTTTTGATGTCCATAGGAGAACAATGTGGTACAATTACAATTGACTGTTGTATTCTGTACTCCTCTACAATCCTCTCAGTGACCTCTTTTAGTACATTGTGTTACAAATGTTTGATGTGAATGTGTGCATTGTTCATTGTGGAGAGCACAAGAATAACCCAACAACTAGCAATGAAGTAGAAGATAATCTAGTCAACTACCGGACTGAAACTCATGGTGGTTTCCCAGAGTAATGTGCTACTAACAGCAAAGTGCATCTGAGCAATTACAATTGCAATATTATAGAAGGGGCCTATGTCATAAAATGGGCAGCTTTGTATACCTCAATGCCTATAGTGAAATTGTAGAGGCAACCCCAGTTGTGATGTGAATACCAGGGTGAACCTATCAGAACTGCTTGCCCTTTAGATCTGCATTGTACCCTATTATATCAGCTCAGCTGCACTATTTTCAGTGGTGAACAGTCATTTTGTTATCCATTCTTGCAATACATTACAAAGGAAATTGGTACTCCCAATTTGCAAGGTACTTTAAACCTCTAACATGATCCAGATATTGTGGTTCAAAAGGGTGCCCAGGGCATGGGTGTTAAAGGTGTTACCAGTGCCCACAGCACTATTTTGTGCCACACTGGGGGACCCACGTGAACAGATGACTGCAGGAACACTGCACACTGCTCCAACTCAACTTCACCCTCACCATGACTAGTAAGGTAAATGCATTTCCTACATTTTGTATATGTCAGTCACCTCTAAGATATGCCTCCTAACCCCAGGAGACAGGATGCAGTATATTAAAAGTATGAACATATAAGTGCAAGCCGATATGTCCCTACAGTAGCCCTTGCCTTTGAGGATTACTACAAGTGATCCGCGGTCCATAGTATAACATTTACTGGCACCTGTGCACCCTGAGAACTTACAGAAAGCTAGAGATTGCTTCCTGGCTTGCACAACCAGTGACAGAAGGGCAAACAGTTCTTGGCCTTCTCAGCAGCATACTATAGCAGAACACAAAGTTGCATCGAAATCAAGAGTTATGGTGTAGTGGGAGCTGTGCCTTGTTGCGCATATTGCTATGTTAGCATAGGCTTTAGAAGTTTAAACGCCATTTTACATTTTCCTGATTTTTGCACACAACACTGCATATAGCTGTTGTAAGTTAGGCTGTGTGAATTTTTTCACTTGAGAAAGGCTTCTTTTCGGCATCCCTAGACTTACATCGCGACCCCAGTCTGCACAGTGAGTGAAAGCCTCCAAGGTTATTATAACAAGGTAGCTGTTGTTCGGGCTGATCACTCACGTTTTAGACATAACATACATGCAGCTGCAAGCCAACGAAGATTCTGGGGCCTTTAATATTGCACTGTGGGCATGATTTCAGACACTTGGAAGAATTCTGTTTCTAGAGAGAGAGGGAACTTTTGCAGATCCTGGTGTGATTCACTCTTGCTGACCTTTGAGGTATGGGGTCTCCCACACAAGCATAAGAGACTTTCTATATTTTATAAAATATAGTTCCTACCTAGGAGGGTGTTACACTAGGCACTATAAGACCTGTTTTTACCATCATTGTAATATGATTTCTCCTTTTGTGTTTTATTGAATTGTAACAATGCTGATCATATTATTTCTAATCATGTGTCTGCTTATGTTTGCAAAGTACTACATCTTAGAGCATCTAAGTCGCATGTTCGGGGTTGTCTAATCATTGGTTCCTTTGCTATAGGACTAAGAGCTAATGTGACACTGATGCTAGTCGGTTAGGGTTTCTAGGTACTGAGGTGAGTTTTTTGGTCCACCACAATTCACTGAGGTCCTAGGTCTCTATGCACAGTTCTGTGTAGGAGCGGAATCCATGTAACAATGAGTCATCATTTAGAGTTGGACAGGCCTTGTGCTATACTCCGTGGGGAATGACAAAAGTCTATATGGTACTAGGGTCAGCCACTGGTTCACGGAAGAGGGCAAAGAAGCCCTGCTTTGCCCCCCATCTGCCAATGTATACTGGCATAGCCTGTGCACACCACTGGTCAGATGCCCATATTGGGTGAGGTGTAGAATCTGGCACGGGTTCAGACTGTGCAGTCCAGCACCCAATGCAAAAACCTGTATTCTCACTCACTGACATACCAATCAAGAAACATATATTTTTATTTAGTTTTAAAAAATGGCAGTTTGCTCAAAATAAATTCATTACTTATGTTCATATTTACTTTTTTATGTTTTGCAACTGTAAATAAAACTATGACTGAGACAGTAGAACACGAACATAAATGATGAAGGTTTAGTTTTTTTTTGCAAGTCAGCTAACTGTACTTCTATGTTTTTTACTTGTGTTCCTTCTTCTCCAGAGGACATCACTGACCTGCACAGAAGTTAGTGCAAGCCAATTCTGAGGAAGCATATACGAATCTGTAGAATGCTCTGTGGCAGAGTGTTGCCAAGTGGGATAGCATGATGTTACACGGTGCCAAATGTAGTTGCATCTCTTCCGAGTATTGTTTAATTTTACCTGAACTAAATTGCCTTTGATGGCTATAGTTAAGATGCTTGTTAATCTGTCCTTCAATTTTTCTTTTTGCATTTGTCACCCCGAGAGGGACGGGTATGCCCAGACGTGGGTCCTGTGCTCTCCATGCCACTGGAGTCAAGCTATCCTGGCTCGTGAGGGCAGAAAGCCCTCCTAGGATGGTTGTTTCCAGTCCAGGAAGGCCCTGGCCTGGCAGTTCGTGCTGGACTATTCCGATTGCGTGCAGGGTCCAGATTCATTTGCAAATGGATGGGTCCAAACTGGAATGGCATAGTGAGCAAAAAAACGATGGTTTTAGACCCCGATCTCTGTGCTTGGTTGAATGTACAACATTGTTCTGCATTCTGCCCATCAATTGTTCTTTTTGCATTTGTCACCACGAGTAGGACTGGTTTGCCCAGATCTGGGTCCCCTGCTCTCAATACCACTAGAGTCAAGCTTTCCTGGCTGATGAGGGCTAAAAGCACAAAACCGGTCCTAGAATGGTTGTTTCCAGTCCAGGGAGGACCTGGCTTGGCAGTTCAGGCTGGACTGGTCCCATTGGGTGCAGGGTCAAGACTGATTTGCATATTGCTGGGTCCAAAATGGAGTGGGATGGTGAGTAAAAAAACGATGGATTTAGGCCCAGAACTCTGTACTGGGGTGAATGTATAACAATGTTCTGCATAATGTCCATCAATTCTTCTTTTTGCATTTGTCACCCCGATTGGGAAGGATTTGCCCAGTAGTGGGTCCCGTGCTCTCCATGCCACTGAAGTCAAGCCATCCTGGCTCATTAGGGCTGAAAGCCCAAAACTGGTCCTAGGATGCTTGTTTCCAGTCCAGAAAGGACCTGGCTTGGCAGTTCGGGCTGGACTATACCCATTGGGCATAGAGTCAAGACCTATTTGGATATGGCTGGGTCTAAACTGGAATGGCATGGTGAGCAAAAAAAATATGAATTTAGGCCCATATCTCTGTACTGGGGTGAATGTACAACATTGTTTTGCATTCTGTCCATCAATTGTTCTTTTTGCATTTGCCACCCAGAATGGGACGGGTTTGCGCAGATGTAGGTCCTGTGCTCTTCAAGCCATTGGGGTCAACCTGTCCTTACTGATGAGGGCAGAAAGCCTGAAACTGGGTGTTAGATGCTTGTTTCCAGTCCAGTGAAGATCTGGTATGGCAGTTCGGGCTGGACTCTTCCCATTTGGCGTAGGGTCAAGACTGATTTGCATATGACTGGTCCAAACTGGAATGGCATGGTGAGCAAAAAAATTGTGCGTTTAGGCTCAGATCTCTGTATAGAGGTGAATGTTTGACATTGTTCTGCATTCTGTCCATCAATTGTTCTTTTTGCATTTGTCAGCCTGAGTGGGACGAGTATACCCATACGTGGGTCATGTGCTCTCCAAACCACTGGAGTCAAGCTTTCCTGGCTGATGAGGGCTGAAAGCTAAAACCGGTCCTAGGATGCTTGTTTCCAGTCCAGGGAGCACCTGCCTGGCAGTTAGAGGTAGACTCTGCCCATTGGGTGCAGGGTCAGTACTGCTTCGCATATGGCTGGGTCCAAACTGGAATGGCATGGTGAGCAAGCAGAAAAACGATGGATTTAGGCCTGGATCTCTGTACTGGGGTGCATGTACTACATTGTTCTACATTATGTAAATTAATTGTTATTTTTGCAATTGTTACACCGAGTGGGACAGGTATGCCCAGACGTGGGTCCGGTGCTCTCCTTGCCACTGTAATCAAGCTTTCCTGGCTGATGAGGGCTGAAAGCCCAAAACTGCTCCTAGGATGCTTTTTCCAGTCCAGGGAGGACTTGGCCTGGCAGTTTGGGGTGGACTGTTCCCATTGGGCGCAGAGTCAATACTGATTTGCATATGGCTGTGTCTAAACTGGAATGGCATGGTGAGTATTAGATTTGGGGGTCTCTAGTTGGCACAGGTAGGTACTTGTGACAAATAGGGACCCTTGCCTCTAGTCAGGGAAAGGATGTACACTCCTAAAATAACCCCCGCTCACCCCCTTGGTAGCTTGGTACGAGCAGTCAGGCTTATCTCAGTGGCAGTGTGTAAAGCATTTGTGAACAGATACAGTAATCAAGTGACAACACTACAGATGGACACCACACAAGTTGTATATTAAAAATAAGTATTCTTTATATTGACTTATCACAAGACCAGAAACGAAAAAAATGTACAATACTATACTTAAGATGGGTAGGTTTAGCTTAGTTCTCTTTAGTTCTTAAAATGCGACACTTTGAGTCAATGTACCTTAAGATGCGACACACAGGGCAACAAAAGTATTGCAAAGATCGAAATGTGGCAAAGATCCAGTGCAAGGAAATAAAGACGTCAAGTTCTTCCTGATAAGGCACGCTTCACCGATGTAGTGAGAAGTCTCGACTCGATGCGTCAGCTGCAGTGGCGACACCCTTGTTCAGTGATGCAACAACAGCGGCTTTGGCCGTGACACTCTTCTCGGACGATGCGAGACGCTTCTGCTCGATGCGACAACTGCAGCGGCGACACCCCTGTTCAGTGATGCAATGACAGCAGCTCTGAGGGCGGCACGCTTCTCCGTGGATTCGAGGCGCTTCTTGTGACGCGGTGCAATGCGACAACTACAGCAGCGACATCCTTACTCAGTGATGTGAAGGCAGCGGCTGCGACGGCGACACACTTCTTCCTCATTGCGGCACGCTTCTCTTGAGGCGGTGCAATGCATCTGCTACAGCGGTGACATCTATGATGCAACATCGACGTCTGCGACATGCTTTTTTGGGATTACGGGACTTTTCCTGAGATGCGGTGCAATGCGTCAGCTACAGCGACGACATCCACGATGCCACGGCAGCGGCTGCGATGGCAACACGCTTCTTCCTCTTGATTCGCGCCTTCCTGCTCCTTGCGACATGCAGTCCCCCAGAAGGCCCAAAACAACAGCAGGCACTTCCAAAGAACTCTGGGGAGCTGGGCGTTGAAGTCTGTTGTCCCTGAGACTTCAGCATGAGGCAAGCTCTTCTCTCAAGCCCTTTGAGATCCTTCACAAGTTGAAATAAAGTGCACACAAAGTCCTTTCTCCTTTCTTTGGCAGTCAGGCAACCACTGCAGGCCAATACCCCTAGCAGCACTTCAGCTTAGGGTCTCTCCTCAGTTTCTTCAGGTTGCTCTCCTCAGCAAAGGTTTCTTGTTGTTGTCCAATAGTGATCTAAATTCTTGGGATCAGGGTCCCAATACTTATACCCCAAAATCCCTTGTCCTTGGAGCCAGCACTATTGGGGGCAGGCACAGTCCTATTCAGGTCCCAGGTGCAACTCCTCCCTCCCGTACAGATGGAGATCTCTCTATTCACCACCGGACTGACTCACCCTGTCTCCTGGAATCCCCCAGCCCTGTCACTCAAACTGCAGACACGGAATAAACAACCTAGCAGAGGCAGGCATGGATAGGTAGACAAGAAAATACAAACTTCTTTAAAGTGGTATTATCAAACACAGAATGTTAAAACCAAAGTCACTTAAAGATGTATTTTATCATTCTGAGTTCAGGCATACTAAACTCCAATTTCTACCATGTTCCCTGAGTAAGTTAAGATTATGAAATGTAATACTCTAACTGCCCATTCTGGCCTATGGAGAACATGTAGCCTTGCAATGGTGAAAAACGAAAATGGCTGTAATTCACTATTAGGACATGCCACAGACACCAGGGCATGTCCTACCTTATACTTGCAATGCACCCAGCCCTTGGACCTACCATAGGGGTGTCTGATAAGAAGAAAAGGGAAGGTTTTAGGGACTGGCAACTGGGTGCACTTGCCCAGTCAGTATTGCAGTACCAGACTACACACAGGTTCTGCGATGGCAGACCTGAGATAAACTTTTACAGGTTGCTTATGTGGGTGGCACAACCAGTGCTGCAGGCACACTAGCAGCCTTTGGATTTACAAGCCCAGAGCACACTCAGTGCACTGTACTAGGGTCTGAGTAGTAAACCAAATCAGCCAATCATGGAGTCACTAATCCATACATCAATTTACAATAGGTAGAGCATATGTACTTTAACACTAATCAGCAGTGGTAAAGTGCCCAGAGTCATAAAACCAACAATAACAGATTAGACAAAATACAGGAGGAAGGCAAAAAGTTCAGGGATGACACTGCAAAAAGGGCCAAGTCCAAAAAGGAGCAAAAAAAACGATGGATTTAGGCCCAGATGTCTGTACTGGGGTGAGTGTACGACATTGTTCTGCATTATGTACATCATTTGTTCTTTTTGCGTTTGTCACCCGAGTGGAACGAGTATGCCCACACATGGGTCCCATGCTCTCCATGCCACCGGAGTCAAGCTCTCCTGGCTGATGAGGGCTGAAATCCATAAATCGGTCCTGGGATGCGTGTTTCCAGTCCAGGGTGGACCTGGCTTGGCAGTTCCGGCTGGACTGTTTCCGTTGGGTGCAGAGTCAAGACTGATTTGCATATGGCTTGGTCAAAACTGGAATGGCACGATGAGCAAAAAAACAATGGATTTAGGCCCAGATCTCTGTACTGGGGTGAATGCACAACATTGTTCTGCATTCTGTCCATCAATTGTTCTTTTTGCAATGGTCACCCTGAGTGGGATGGGTATGTCCACACATGGGTCCCGTGCACTCCATGCCACTGGAATCAATCTCTCCTGGCTGATGAGGGCTGAAAGCCCCAAACCGGTCCTAGGATGCTTGTTTCAAGTCCTTGGAGGACCTGGACTGGCAGTTTGGGCTGGACTGTTCCCATTGGGTGCAGGGTCAAGACTCATTTGCATATGGCTGGGTCCAAACTGGAATTGCATGCTAATCAAAAAAATGATAAATGTAGGCCCAGTTCTCTGAATTCGGGTGAATGTAAGACATTGTTCTGCATTCTGTCCATCAATTGTTCTTTTTGCGTTTGTCACGCCGAGTGGAATGAGTATTTCCAGACATGTGTCTTGTGTTCTCCATACCACTGGAGTAAAGCTATCCTCGCTGATGAGGGCTGAAAGCCTGAAAACCTTCCTATGATGCCTGTTTCCAGACCTGGCAGTTCGGGCTGTACTGTTCCCATTGGGAACAGGGTCATGTCTGATTTGCATATGGCCGGGTTCAAACTAGTATGGCATGGTGAGCAAACATACTATGGATTTAGGCCCAGATCTGAGTACAGTGGTGAATTTACGACTTTGTTCTGCATTCTGTCCATCACTTGGTTTTTTTGCATTTGTCTCCCCAAGTCGGACGACTATGCCCAGACGTGGGTCCTGTGCTCTCCATGCCACTGGAGTCAAGCTATTCTTGCTGATGAGGGTTGAAAGCCCAAAACAGGTCCTAGGATGCTTGTTTGCAGTCTAGGGAGGACCTGGCCTGGTAGTTCGGGCTAGACTGTTCCTATTTGGCGCAGGGTCAAGACTGATTTGCATATGGCTGGGTCCAAACTGGAATGGCATGGTGAGCAAAAAAGCAATGAATTTAGGCCCAGATGTCTGTATTGGGGTGAATGCATGACATTGTTTTGCATTCTGTCCATCAATTGTTCTTTTTGCATTTGTCACCCCGAGTGGGACGGGTATGCCCGGACGTAGATCCTGTGATCTTCATGCCACTGGAGTCAAGCTATCCTGTCTGATAAGGTCTGAAAGTCGGAAACCGGTCCTATTATGCTTGTTTCCAGTCCAGGGAGGACCGGGTCTGGCAAATCGGGCTGGACTGCTCCGATTGGGCACAGGATCAAGACTGATTTGAATATGGATGGGTCCAAAGTGGAATATCATGGTGAGCAAAATAACTATAGATTCAGGTTCACATCGCTGTACTGGGGTGAATGTATGACATTGTTCTGCATTCTGTCCATCAATTGTTCTTTTTGCAATCTACAGTTGAAAACTAACTTTTTATGTCATGTGTGTATTTTCTCACAATATAGCATAGCCTTAAAGAAAACGTAAATAAAGCAATCAGGTATCAGACAATGTCAATATGTTTTTATGTCTCAGAGCACATACACTAAACATGAACAGCATTCCCTTAAAGTGAAAAGTCTAAAAAAGAGCAGTAAAAATCAGAAAAAATGTGGATGATATGGACATATTTTTTTTTGGTACCAATCACCCTTACTGTCCTACTCCAAATATATTCTGTCAAGACCAACCTTCTTGCCACACATAAAAAGCAAGAAAACAGGACCTTTTCGGTCACAACACCCAACTCATTCATATTATCATGTACAGAGTCTGGGCTGCCTTGAACCCCATGTGATTCAAATTCCAATTCCCTTCTAAGCTCAATCTGTTGTCACCCCTTTCCCACTCTACTACTACTGTTGACTGTCTAGTCACCATCCATCAATCTCAGAAGCCTTTCCTTCTTCAACTTCGGATCCCTCAATGAAAGAGTATGACACCTTTTAACATAATCAAAACATATTCAAACCTTTGCTAAGGTGCTATTCATTTATCCATATATGCATTCCATGGCTAGATCACCATGACCATTGTCTGAAGCCACACTGCAGCAATCAGTTCTCACTGCTATGTACAAACACACTTCAAGCACTATACTTACTAAGGAGTGTGTCACTTCAAAGGAGAGGACCTATTCTGTCTACCAATGTGCCCACTGGGATGTGAAAGCAGCCCATTCACTCCAACAGTAAGGTGCCTGGAGCTTCCTGAGAGAAATATTTATGTGTGAATGAGGTATTAGTACAGAGCAAGCCTGGGCAAAATGGAGCATAGCATTGTATAGGGTACAATGCAAGCGTACAGTTCATGAGTGAGAATGAAGGAAGATGTGTTCTAGGAGTATACATCCACTGCTGATGCTTTATGATACAGTAGTCTTTATAGAGAAGTGTCTTCAATCATTTTCTAAATTGGAGCAGATATGGGATGTTCTTTTGGGGGTGATCTGGTGTCTCTCGCCAGTGTGAAGGACATGTCATAGTAAGCACAGGTTGCTCTTAAGGTTATTCTTGCACCACAAGGCACAAGAACATCATTTTAATTAAAATTAACGTCATATGGAGCTTACCTTCAGGCACTAAGTAAGCGTCTGTTTGGCCTGAGTAGTCATCAATTTACAGTTTGTCACAAGGGCACTGTGTTATTGGTTAAAGGACGCTTAGAGTCTGCCAGGGGACAAATATTTTCTCATGAACTTAACTTAAAATGTTATGTGTGAGAGGTAACTGATCGTAAGAGTCTACTGTCCTCTGGTGTGCATGCACTGTTTGTATTAGCTGAGATGCTCTACACAGCAATGACAGACATGGTTCGAATTTGATTATTTCAATGTCATTCTTTAAAATCCAAACTCTGTCCCAGTTTTATTTACAGTTCTGCAGCACATCTTTTCACAAAGGTATGAAGAGAGAACTTGCTTTGAATGAAAAAAGAATATTAGGGAAATATGTGGATTAAGAGCTAGTACACTCTTTTCCTAGGAGTCTGTCAGTGTACAACACAACTCATAATGAATTTTCATTCAGCATCTCTAACCATTTACATTCTTCTCTGATAACATATCAATTCCAGGATCAGTCCTACTCATGTTCTAAGAACTGGCATGAACGTTGCATACAATTCAATGTAAATACTTAAGGCACCAATTATAATGCAAACACATTACGGTTTAGATAATAAATTGAAAAACATATTTAAAGAAAGAACAAACAATTATTATTTTTCTTAAGGAAGTATAAAAAATACTTTATTGATAATCATTTGAGCAATAAAATGACCAATTCATATTATTCTGTTCATATCTGCATTCACACGTCCCACAAAATCTGGACTCAATTAAAAACAACAATTTGATGACAAAAATAATAATAACAATTGATGTCTGTTTTTTATGTCCATAGGAGAACAATGTGGTACAATTACAATTGACTGTTGTATTCTGTACTCCTGTACAATCCTCTCAGTGACCTCTTTTAGTACACTGTGTTACAAATGTTTGATGTGAATGTGTGCATTGTTCTTTGTGGAGTGCACAAGAATAACCCAACAACTAGCAATGAAGTAGGAGATAATCTAGTCAACTACCGGACTGAAACTCATGGTGGTTTCCCAGAGTAATGTGCTACTAACAGCAAAGTGCATCAGAGCAATTACAATTGCAATATTATAGAAGGGGCCTATGTCATAAAATGGGCAGCTTTCTATACCTCAATGCCTATAGCGAAATTGTAGAGGCAACCCCAGTTGTGATATAAATACCAGGGTGAACCTATCAGAACTGCTTGCCCTTTTGATCTGCATTGTACCCCTATTATATCAGCTCAGCTGCACTATTTTCAGTGGTGAACAGTCATTTTGTTATCCATTCTTGCAATACATTACAGAGGAAATTGGTACTCCAAATTGACAAGGTACTTTAAACCTCTAACATGATCTAGATATTGTGGTTCAAAAGGGTGCCCAGGGCATGGGTGTTAAAGGTGTTACCAGTGCCCGCAGCACTATTTGTGCCACACTGGGGGACCCAAGTGAACAGATGACTGCATGAACAGTGCACACTGCTCCAACTCAACTTCACCCTCACCATGACTAGCAAGGTCAATGCATTTCCTGCATTTTGTATTTGTCAGTCACCTCTAAGATATGCCTCCTAACCCCAGGAGACAGGATGCAGTATATTAAAAGTGTGAACATATCAATCAATCAATCAATCATTGCATTTGTATAGCGCGCTACTCACCCGGGAGGGTCTCAAGGCGCTGGGGGAAGGGGTGTGTTACTGCTCGAACAGCCAGGTCTTGAGTTGCATCCTGAAGGAGAGAGGGTCTTGGGTGCGTCGAAGGTGAGTGGGGAGGGAGTTCCAAGTCTTGGCTGCCAGGTAGGAGAAGGATCTTCCTCCGGCGGTGGTTCTGCGCATGCGAGGTACGGTGTCGAGTGCATGGCTGGTAGATCGTAGCTGGCGCGTGGGCGTGTAGAAGGTCATTCGGTCGTTGAGGTACTTGGGTCCCAGGTCGTGTAGGGCCTTGTGTGCGTGGGTGAGGAGTCTGAACGTGATTCTCTTGCTGACAGGGAGCCAGTGCAGTTCTCTCAGGTGTCCGGTGATGTGTGTCTCGGGGGATGTCCAGGATGAGTCGTGCGGAGGCGTTCTGGATTTGTTGGAGTCTTCTCTGAAGTTTGGTTGTAGTTCTGGCGTAGAGGGCGTTGCCGTAGTCCAGTCGGCTTGTGACGAGTGCCTGGGTGACGGTCTTCCTGGTTTTAGTGGGGATCCATCTGAAGATCTTACGGAGCATGCGCAGGGTGTTGCAGCACGAGGAAGAAACGGCGTTGACTTGTCTGGTCATTGACAGGGAGGAGTCCAGGATGAAGCCCAGGTTGCGTGCGTGGTCTGAAGGTGTGGGGGCGGTGCCCAGGCCCGGGGGCCACCAGGAGTCGTCCCAGGCGGAGGGTGATGATCCCAGGATGAGGACTTCCGTTTTGTCTGAGTTCAGTTTGAGACGGCTGTTTCTCATCCAGTCGGCGACGTCATTCATCCCTTCGTGTAGGTTGGCTCTGGCGGTGGTGGGATCGTTGGTGAGGGAGAGGATCAGCTGGGTGTCGTCGGCGTAGGAGATGATGTTGAGGTTGTGTTGGCGTGCGATGGCTGCGAGGGGGCTCATGTAGACATTGAAGAGGGTCGGGCTGAGAGAAGATCCTTGTGGTACACCGCAGATGACTTCGGTGGCCTCGGAACTGAACGGAGGGAGGCGGACTCTCTGGGTTCTTCCGGTGAGGAACGAGATGATCCATTCCAGTGCTTTCTCTCAGATTCCGATGTTGCTGAGGCGCTTCACTAGGGTTCGGTGGTAGACTGTGTCGAACACTGCGGAGAGGTCCAGGAGGAATAGGGCTGCTGTTTCCCCGTTGTCGATCAGGGTTCTGATGTTGTCATTGGCTGCGATCAGGGCGGTCTCGTTGCTGTGGTTGGCCCGAAATCCAGACTGCGAGTTGTCGAGGGATCCGTTCGTCTTGAGGAAGGCGGCAAGCTGTATGTTGACGGTCTTCTCGATGACTTTGGCCGGGAAGGGAAGGACCGAGATGGGACGGTAGTTCTTGAGGTCGGTGGGGTCTGCTGTTGGTTTCTTCAGGAGGGCGGTCAGCTCGGCGTGCTTCCAGCTCTCTGGGAAGGTGGCGGTGTGGAAGGAGGCGTTGATGGTGTCTCGGAGATGGAGTGCGATGGTGGCGGCGGCTTTGTTGAAGACGTGGTGTGGGCAGGGGTCGGTTGGTGATCCGGAGTGGATGGAGTTCATCGTGCGGGTGGTGTCTTCGGTGCTGATCGGGGTCTAGTTGCAGAGGGTGGTGGTGACGGGCGTTGGTTCAGTGGTAGGGTGCGTGGTCTGTTGGTTGAAGCTGTTGTGTATGTCGGCGATCTTGCGGTGGAAGAACGAGGCGAGGGGGTCGCAGAGGTCTTGCGTGGGAGTTATGTCGCTGGTTCCGGCGCTGGGGTTGGAGAACTCTTTGACGATGCTGAAGACTTCTTTGCTGTCGTGGGCGTTGTTGTCCAGTCGTTCTTTGAGTGCCGTCTTCTTGGTGGCGCGGATCAGTTGATGGTGTTTGCGGGTGGCGTGCTTGAGGGCAGTCCAGTTGTCTGTGGTGCGGTTGAGCCACCAGGCTTTCTCGAGGTTGCGGCAGTTCTTCTTGGATTCCTTGAGTTTGTCGGTGAACCAGGGGGTTTTCTTGCTGCTGGGTCCGCTGGGAGGGTTCTTGAGTGGTGCGAGGTCATCGGCGCAGGCGGTCAGCCACTTGTTGAGGTTGCTGGCTGCTAGTTGGGGTCCATTGTGCTGGTGGGGGTGTTCTGGCTGAGGGAGGTGGTGAGTTGTTCGGCGGTGATCTTGTTCCAGCTGCGCGGGGGACCCGTTGCGGATGGCAGTGGGTCGTAGTTCTACTGAAGCTGAAGTGGACGCAGCTGTGGTCTGTCCAGTGGAGTCCGGTGGCGTGGCTGAAGGAGACGTGCTTTCTGGATGTGAAGACAGGGTCCAGCGTGGAACTCTGGGACCTGCTCAACACAACTGCACCGGACGTCGCCTTCCTCACCGAAACCTGGATGAACACCTCCTCAGCGCCCGACATCGCCACAGCCCTCCCGGACGGCTACAAGATCACCCGGAAGGACCGCATCAACCAGACTGGAGGAGGCATCGCCATCATCCACAGGAACACCATCCGCATCTCGACTAACTCCGACGACACCCTCGCACCCGCCGAGCACCTGCACTTCCAGATCCACATCAACCCCAAGACCACCCTCCGAGGCACCCTCATCTACAGACCCCCGGGACCACGCACACAATTCAGCGAGGACATCGTCGACTTCGTCAGCCCGCACGCCCTCCCCTCCTCTGACTACATCCTCCTCGGGGACCTCAACTTCCACCTGGAGAACAACAACGACCGCAACACCACCGCCCTGCTGGACAACCTCGCCAACCTCAGACTCAGGCAACTGGTGACCACCCCCACCCACTACACCAGACACACACTCGACCCGGTCTTCTCATCCAGCAAGGACATCGCCGCCAGCCACGCCACCGGACTCCACTGGACAGACCACAGCTGCGTCCACTTCAGCTTCAGAAGGACCACGATCCACCATCACCAGCAACAGGCTGCACGCAGACGCTGGAACAAGATCACTGCCGACCAGCTCGCTACTTCCCTGAGCAAGAACCCTCCCACCAGCACAACGAACCCCAGCCAAGTGGCCACCAGCCTCACGAAGTGGATCAGCAACTGCGCAGACAACCTGGCCCCTCTGAAGACCCCGACGAGCAGACCCGGCAGCAAGAAAGCCCCATGGTTTAACGACGAACTCAAGAGCTCCAAGAAGAACTGCAGAGCACTCGAGAAAGCCTGACGCAGAGACCCAACACCGGACAACATGACTGCCCTCAAGCACGCCACCCGAAAACACCATCAACTGATCCACGCCACCAAGAAAACTGCATTCAAGGAACGACTGGACAACAACGCACACAATAGCAAGGAACTCTTCAACATCGTTAAATAGCTCTCCAACCCCAACGCTGGTAACAACGACATCACCCCTTCGCAAGACCTCTGCAACTCCCTCGCCTCCTACTTCCACAACAAGATCGCGGACATACACAACAGCTTCTGCACTCAATCGACGCACGCCACGACCGAACCACCGCCACCACCACCCTCCACGCCTGGACCCCAGTCAGCACCGAAGAGACCGTCCGCACGATGAACTCCATCCACTCCGGATCTCCGACCGACCCCTGCCCTCACCACGTCTTCAACAAGGCCGACGCTGTCATCGCACCCCATCTGCGGGACATCATCAACACCTCCTTCGACACCGCCACCTTCCCGGAGAGCTGAAAGCACGCCGAACTCAGCGCTCTCCTAAGAAGCCATCAGCCGACCCCACCGACCTAAAAAATTACCGTCCCATCTCGCTGCTCCCGTTTCCTGCAAAAGTCACTGAGAAGACCGTCAACAAGCAGTTGGCCGCCTTCCTCAAGACGAACGGATCCCTCGACCCCTCGCAGTCTGGCTTCCGGGCCAACCACAGCACCGAGACCGCCCTGATCGCAGCGACCGATGACATCCGAGCATTGCTCGACAACGGAGAAACAGCGGCCCTCATCCTCCTAGACCTCTCCGCGGCCTTCGACACTGTCTGCCACCGCACCCTAGTGCAGCGCCTCAGCAACGTCGGAATCCAGGAGAAGGCATTGGAGTGGATCATCTCCTTCCTCGCCGGAAGGACACAGAGAGTCCGCCTCCCCCCGTTCAGATCAGAAGCCACCGAAGTCATCTGCGGTGTCCCTCAAGGTTCCTCGCTCAGCCCAACCCTCTTCAACGTCTACATGAGCCCCCTCGCAGCCATCGCACGCCAGCACAACCTCAACATCATCTCCTACGCCGACGACACCCAGCTGATCCTCTCCCTCACCAACGACCCCGCCAGAGCCAACCTTCACGGAGGGATGAAAGAAGTAGCCGAATGGATGAAGAACAGCCGCCTGAAACTGAACTCGGACAAGACGGAAGTCCTCATCCTGGGATCTTCACCCTCCGCCTGGGACGACTCCTGGTGGCCCTCTGCCCTAGGCAGCGCACCCAAACCAACAGACCACGCACGCAACCTGGGCTTCATCCTGGACTCCTCCCTCTCCATGACCAGACAAGTCAACGCCGTCTCCTCGTCGTGCTTCAACATCCTGCGCATGCTATGTAAGATCTTCCGGTGGATCCCCACCGAGACAAGGAAGACGGACACCCAGGCCCTCGTCACCAGCTGTCTGGACTACGGCAACTCCCTCTACGCCGGAACCACCGCCAAACTCCAGAAGAGACTCCAGCGGATCCAGAACGCCTCAGCACAACTCATCCTGGACATCCCCCGTCGCAACCACATCTCCAAACACCTGAACTGCCTGCACTGGCTCCCGGTCAACAAGAGAATCACCTTCCGCCTCCTCACCCACGCACACAAAGCCCTACACAACGAAGGCCCAGGATACCTCAACAACCGCCTCAACTTCTACGCTCCCAAACGGCAGCTTCGATCGACCGGCCACGCCCTCGTCCCCCGCATCCGAAGAGCCACCACAGGGGGAAGGTCCTTCTCCTACCTCGCCGCCAAGACCTGGAACTCCCTCCTGACTCACCTCCGCCTGACCCAGGACCACCTCGCCTTCAGGAAGCAGCTCAAGACCTGGCTGTTCGAGCAGTAGCGGACCCTCCCCCTAGCGCCTTGAGACCCTCCGGGTGAGTAGTGCGCTATATAAATGCTTTGATTGATTGATTGATTAATTGTGCATGCACACCTATGCCAGCCATGTGACAGACAGAAATGCCCTTAGGGCATGTCTGTGTGCCACATGGCACACATGCCTGTATTTGGGGTGGTAGAGGGTGTCAAAGTGACTCCCCCTGCACCCTTGCTGGAATCGGTATTTACTGAATATTGCCCATTGATTCCTATGGGCTTCAAGGCCCATAGGAATTAATGGGCATTACCGAATCGGTATTCACAGAATCGGTAAATACCAAATCTTAACGATTCGGTATTTACCGATTCTGAAATACCTACACCCCCCCCCCCTCTATTTTACCACTTCTTAAATACCGAATCGGTAAAATTCGTTATTTAGGAAGTGGTAAGATAGAATTACCTGCATCTGGCCCTAAGTTCCTACCTAGGAGGGTGTTACACTAGGCACTATACGACCTGTTTTTACCATCATTGTAATATGATTTCTCCTTTTGTGTTTTATTGAATTGTAACAATGCTGATCATATTATGTCTAATCATGTGTCTGCTTATGTTTGCAAAGTACTACATCTTAGAGCATCTAAGTCGCATGTTCGGGGTTGTCTAGTCATTGGTTCCTTTGCTATAGGACTAAGAGCTAATGTGACACTGATGGTAGTCAGTTAGGGTTTCTAGGTACTGAGGTGAGTTTGTTGGTCCACCACAATTCACTGAGGTCCTAGGTCTCTATGCACAATTCTGTGTAGGAGCGGAATCCATGTAACAATGAGTCCTGATTTAGAGTTGGACAGGCCTTGTGCTATACTCCTGTGGTGAATGACAAAAGTCTATGTGGTACTAGGGTCAGCCACTTGTTCACGGAAGAGGGAAAAGAAGCCCTGCTTTGCCCTCCAACTGCCAATGTATACTGGCATAGCCTGTGCACACCACTGGTCGGATGCCGATATTGGGTGAGGTGTAGAGTCTGGCACGGGTTCAGACTGTGCAGTCCAGCACCCAATGCAAAAACCTATATTCTCACTAACTGACATACCAAACAAGAAACATATATTTTTATTTAGTTTTAAAACATGGCAGTTTGTTCTAAATAAATCCATTACTTATTTACTTTTATATTACTATTTATATTTACTTTTTTATGTTTTGCAACTGTAAATAAAACTATGACTGAGACATAAATGATGAAGTGTGTCACGTGCTGTCATCTCTGTTCTTATTAATTTTACATGCTTGATGGTATTTTTACTGCGTCACATGGCCCTCCCAGCTCTGGTTTGCTTTATTTTTGTGCGCCACGTGCTTTGTGCTTCATCGTATTTGCTCCCTCCTAATTCTCTCCAGTAACTTTTAATATTTATTACTGCCACCCATGGCCTTCCCAGGCCTCTATTCTTATTGATTGTGCGTTCATAATCGTAATATTTCCTTTTGTGTCATGGGGCCCTCCCAGGCCTCTTTTCTTATAAATTGAGCATGCATGAATTTCTGTGTCGTATTTTTGAAGTGTGTTACATGCTTTGGCCTTTATTCCTATAACTTGTGCGTGCATGTCATTATTTTTTACTCCGTCACGTGGCCCTTCCACCTTTGTTTTGCTTTATTTTTCTGCACCCCGTTCTTTTTACTTCCTCGTATGTACTCCCTTCAAATCCTCCCGTGACTTTTAATGTTTAATGTTGCCTCACGTGTCCTTCCCAGACTTCTATTCTTATTGATCATGCGTAAAATATTGTAACCTTTTGCATCACGAGGCCTTTCCATGCCTCTTTTCTTATAAATTGTGCATTCATGAATATCTGTGTTGCATTTTTGTGCTATGCCACGTGCTTTGTGTTTCAACTTATGTACTCCCTCCTAATCATCATAATTGCTCCCTTTTAATCTTCCACTGACTTTTAATGTCCCTTGCTGCCTCACGTGACCTATAGTTGATTTTGTTTATGTGGTCTAGTTGGCCAACAAAAGTTTTGCCTCCTGAGACTAGCATAGTCTTAATTGATGATAATTAATAACTATTTGTGCACTTGTGGGACCTCACTCCTGTGCTCAAAGGTGGTATGTCAATCTGAGAAAACTGAGAAAAAATATACAACAGTTCCTTTTTGGTCACTTAAAATGGACCAATGGATAGTTGATGAGGTTAGGTTCCGCTACTTGTAAATTGTGTATAGTATAGCTAATGCCGTATGATGTACATGTTGGTTCCTCTTTAGAAGCTCAAGTGCTTTCATATATTTTTACAGGTAATCGATCCCTTCCTCTCAAAAATATGTTTGTCAAGACCAAATGTATGTATATTTTCATTCCTAATACAGTTACCTATCTTTAAGTAATAATTTCCCATCAATGTGTGTACTGAAATTCTTTAATTTAAACCTTAGTGTTTAGCAATATCAGCAACAGTGTCGTCCTGTATCTTCCTTGGCAAATATCGCTCTTCTACACCTGGCCTCATTTCCTGCACATTAAACACCCCCCCTGGGGACCATCAGCACTGCCTTTGGCGGGTCCGGGATCACGGGGCACGGGGGTTTAATTTGAGCGCCATTTTGGATCGGGCTGGGGCTCTCTCGCGTATTCTCGCGAGATTTCGGCCTGCCAAGCCTATTTGAGCCTTTCATCGGTCGCGCAGCGGGGACGCGCAGCGGGAGCGCCTTCATCGCGCCAGAGTCCAGCCCGTCTGCGCTCGTCCGCGCTAGGCAGGGCTATGCAGGTCTCTTTGGCTTGATAGGATGATTTCTTCTGTAGATCTACGCTCGTTGCGACGAGGGGTAAGTGGATGTCGCCACGGTACTCTGGATCCTCTCTGTGGTCCTTATCAGTGCCCCATTTGCTCTTTCATTCTTCCGGCTCCACAACCTATTGTGCTCTTTCTACCTAAATCCCCTAGAGCTCCCATTTCTGGTCCTATACGGGGCTCAGTTATTAGCTCGCCTCTTAAAATATTTCATCTGAATGTAAGGTCCTTGGCCTGCCACTCGCAAGAAGTCTTCTCATTGATTAATGATGAAAATCCTGATATTTTCTTCTTCACCGAAACGTGGCTCCACGACAATTCAATGGCCGTGATTAACTTAGCCCTCCCAGCAGGCTATACCATGCACTCATCCCATCGTACTGGTAGAGGCGGAGGCATTGCAGTCGCGGTAAAAACCTGCTATTCGTGTGCCTGGTCTCCCACCACTATAGCTGGATGCGAGAGTGCTCACTTCAACATCACTGTAAGTCCCCATTTCACCTTTGCGGGACTCTTAATCTATAGGCCTCCTTGTCCTGATGGAGCGTTTCGTGCCAGTCTTCCAGACGTGGTCTCCTCTTTAGTTTTGAAAACCAATAATTTCACTGTTGTTGGTGATCTTAACCTTCATATGGATGCCCCACTTTCCAACTCAGTCCAAAGCTTGCTTTCTGATCTCGAGGCATTTCAATTAGTCCAACTGGTTGAGTTCCCGACCAAAATCGGCGGACACCTGCTGGATCCTTTTCTGACGAACATCTCCTCTAATATTGAAGTGCTCCAGCCAAAGCCTATGGTCTGGACTGATCACTATTTGATCGAAATGCGCATAACTATCAACATCCCTCCAGCCAATAACAACCTGCCTAAGACTCTTAAGCGTCCTTGGAGAAACCTGAACCTAGAGCACTTTCATCTTCTTTTGATGCAGCATCATCCCCAACCTCCTGAGGAAGTTTCCTGTGGTTATGATGACTTTTGCAAGTGGCTTGAGCAGTCTCTGGATACACTTATTCCAGCTAGGTGGAGCAAGGCTAAATCGGGCTCCCCCAGTCCCTGGTATGATGACTCCCTCAGGGTTTTGAAATCTTCTTGGAAAAAAGATGAACGTGCATGGCGCAGAAACTATGATACTGATCTTAAAGCAGCCTATAGATCCTGCACCAGAACGTATCATAGGGCCATATGTTCTGCCAGGGCTGCCTTCTACTCACAGGAAATAAAAAACAGCACTAACCCTACCAAGACTATTTTTAGGGTGTGCAAAGACCTCACCAATAAAAGAACTGCCTCTACGTTCACTGCCTCCATGACACACTGCGAAGATCTGGCCTCGTTCTTCGTTGAAAAAGTGGAGGCCATATATAGGTCGTTTGCTCTGCCTTTTGTCAGGGAAATTAATAGTGCCCCTAAGGTCTCTAAATCCCTACTAGCCATTACAGGTCCTACTCAAGAGGAGTTCCTAAATTTGACGATCAAAGTTAAATCTGGCTCCCTGGATGACCCTATGAGACCCATGCAATTTCGCGATTTCGCCGATTGCTGCTACCCGGCAATGCAGAGCTTAATTGATCTCTCTTTCAGAACTGGTAGTGTTCCCACTGCCTGGAAGCAGGCCACCATCATACCAATTCTAAAAAAACCTTCTCTCGACCCTTCCAAATCAGAGCACTACCGACCTATCTCCCTCCTTCCTTGGATGGCTAAAATAGCTGAAGCTCACGCCAACAGGATTCTATCCCTCCACCTGCAAGAAGCAAATATATTGGATAACTCCCAGAATGGGTTTCGAGCCGGTCATAGTACCGAGACTGCCCTCTTGGCAGTGGTGGAACATATCAGGAAAATATTAGACCAAGGTCAGACGGCGGCACTGATCCTACTGGATCTAAGTGCCGCTTTCGACACGGTCTCCCATCAGATCCTGTTACACCGCCTTGCGGAGGCAGGAGTCGAAGAACTAGCACTTGATTGGTTTCGATCATTTCTTATGGATCGAACCTTCAAAGTCTCCACACCTCCCTTTACTTCTGCCCCTCGCCCCATTCTGCAGGGAGTTCCACAGGGTTCGGCTCTCAGCCCCACCCTTTTTAATTTGTATGTTGCACCGCTGGCGCAAGTAGCTGCCAGTTTTGGTCTTACAATAGTGTCATACGCCGACGACACACAGTTGGCTGTGTCACTCAATGGCGACTCTAATATGAGCGCCTCCACCTTTCAGGCTGCCCTTAAAGCTGTCGCCGGCTGGATGGCGAATAATCGCTTACAACTTAACGCCACCAAGACGGAGGTTATTCTCTTTGGTAGGGACAGTGAGCTATGGGGAGACCAATGGTGGCCTCTTGAATTGGGCCCTGCTCCCAGTCCTGTAACTGAAGTCAGAAATTTGGGCGTATGGCTTGATGATCAATTGTCATTTATTCCTCACATCAAACGTGTCGCGGGAACTTGTTTTGGCGCTTTACAGTGCCTACGGCCTATTTTTAAATGTTTTGACGCAGACACCAGGCAGATCATAGTCCAAGCTATGGTATTGACCAGATTGGACTATGCTAGCTCCCTGTTTCTGGGTGTTAATCAAGCTGAGCTAGCCCGTCTTCAGCGGATACAAAATGCGGCGGCTTGGATGCTGGTCGGCCTCCCTAAATTTGTTTCTGCTCGCAGCACCATCCATGATCTCCACTGGCTCCCAGTAGGCCAAAGAATTAAGTTTAAGGCTTTGTGCCTTACTTTCAAAATTCTTAACTTGGCCTCCCCTCCTATTCTCACCCAGACCATTCTTCACTACGTCCCCTCAAGAGCCCTTCGGTCTGCAGGGTCAAATCTCGCCATTATTCCCCGTTTTAAAAAGTCCAGAATGGGTGGCCGGTCCTTTTCGGTGATGGCGGCTACACTGTGGAACTCTTTGCCTGCCTCACTTCGCTCCATCCCTGATTTGTTTCAGTTCAGGAAACAATTAAAAACTCATCTATTCTCCTTTGTTTAGCTTCAGTGCTACCTGGTCCTTTCTGTTGTGTTGTGTATTCCTTCTCCAATAAGCGCCGGGACGCCTCTTGGCTGCGGCATCAGTGCGCTATACAAAATAAAATAACATAACATAACATAACATAACATTTCGGGTAAATATTCATATCTGTTATGTGACTTTTCAGTGTTACTGGTGCAAAGCAATATTGAAAGGTAGTGATTCTTTGAATTAATGTTTGATAGAATTGAGTAAAGTTTTGAAGAGTGAAAAATGTAAGCTGTTTTTCAACGGAAGTTTGTCAATTTTGTATATATATTGTGTTGAGATTCACGTTTTCGAATTGTTGTTAGTCTAAGGGTATGTATTTGGTATGTAACATAATACCGTTTTTCATGATTGCAATTTTCAACTATTCAGTTACCTTTTCACAAAATAGACACTGTTCTTTGCCCGACAAATACTGACTGTCATTGTATAATCTTGGTAAGTGCAACTTTTTTTACATTTATCAATCTATTTTGAAAGTTCTTCTTGGAAAATGACTGATTGCAATAGTGTAAATTGCCCAAGAAATATTTTTCAAATATTTAAAATGCTAATATTTCTAAATGATTTTGTAATGTATCTAGAGCACGGCTCTTTACCATAAAATGTAAACTCTACATACAAAAAATCTGATTTCAATTTTTTTTCTCCAGATTTTGAAACCTTTAACCAAGACAATAATAGTTCAAGATTCACTGAGTAGCACCTTTTTTACCTATCGAGACTTTTTACTAAATTGGAGGTAACCTTTCCCTAAAAAACGTAATTCATCTCTCTTTTTATTTCTTAGAGTGCATAATTATAAAATTGTCAATACGATTCCTCTTTATGAAATGAAACATAGTGAAATATTTAACATAACCATTCGTATAAGTGTTTTCCTACAGCAATTGAAGCGTCCCGACTATGATCAATGGCAGTTAGTCGTACAATGTAACCAAAAGCAACAGGACAGCTATAATTGTGATGTATTTTGCATACTGGTAATAGTACTTTCATTATGTTTTTTTTTAACTTAATTTGTTGTAGATACATTACGTTATGTTAATAGCTTACTTTAAATAGGAAAAAAGGCTTTTAGTAATGACATTTGGCAAAGCCTACCGGCCTAACCATAGTGCCCGTCGGAAGCATATTGCTATTCACATATGACTTTGTCTGACCACTCGTATGGTCCTAACGCAGTTGCTCTGAAACCTATGATTTCTTTTCAACCTCAAAACATTCAGGTTGGACTTTTGCTCAACATATACATTTGTTATTATGTTTTCAGTTTGCAGAATGCTACCTAACTCAGCAGCCAGTTGCCCAAATTTTTACTAATGTAATATTTCTGGGGAATTATCGACTGAAAATTGCAATGGACCTAATGGAGTCTTCAGGTTTGACTTTAACATTTCAATGATAAATAAGGTGTCACACTCTAGTGTTGTCCTGAACATTGGATTTTTCTGTATTTTGTTTTTTCATAGAAGGTCTTTTATAGATAAAGGCATATCATTAATTTTTAACATAGTATAGTAAGATATTGTCATTATGGTTGTGAATTTTCAATGATGTTCGTAGTGTAGCCACTTGAATATGTTTGCAACAGTTGTGACTGTCTCTATTCCCTGATCTGAAAACACCTAGAATCATGCATGATATATTCCAAAATAAGTTTTGAATTTTTAGCATTGCTGTTATGATGTGCTAATGTACATCTTTTTTTACATTTAGAGTCTGTTGACAAGTATTCTGATGTGTGCAACCAAGATACTATATCAATTTATATGCAAAACTTAATGGTAAGTACCCTCAATTACTCTAGACGCTGACGATCAAAAATTATGTGATATAAGTCCTTGGGGTGTTTTGGTGGCAATAAATCTCAAAGTTCACATTCGTCTGATGCAGGGTGTATGTTAGTATGACTCAGATAACTGAGGCATTTGAAAGGGTCTTTTCAGAGTTGCGTCCGCCATGTTGGATAGCTGGCTATGCACCCTTAATAGTTATGGACTCATTACCAGTTTCCCACTCAGTGTTGAGAGGTCACTATGTTTACTATGTAAATACATATAAAGTTTTAATTTCAAAAAGCTATTGACCTTTAAACTATGCAATGTTAATAACATGTTACTTTTCACTATCTTCCAAACAGGCCAAATGTTTCGAATGCGGCAGATGGGTCCCCCTTGAAATTATCAAAACAAATGTAACAACCTGGTTACCTTTTACTGGTTACAAATGTACAAAATGTATGTTTTAAAGTAAAGATGTGATTGCATGCAAAATGTCTAAATAGATGTTTTGCATACTCCTGCCATCTAGTGTTGTGTCCGGATTATCATAAGAAGTAATTTTGAGACACACTTCCTGCAGCTGTCATGACTTGCCCAATCCTTTTAGAATTGGGCCAGACTTCCTATAACATTCCTACTTAATTTTCTTTTTGAAATCGAGCAACTATTTTGCTAAGGTGTTGAAAAATAAATGTGAATCTTCCTCCTCTTTGAAGGTCAACAAGAAATACCGCTTATCCACATGTTATTGTTCAATGGTCTAAGAAGTAGTGGTAATTCCACTATCACTAAGGTAGACGTCTGACAGTAGAATCTATAATATAGTTACACCACTTTCCCTGAAGGGAAAAAAAGGTTAATGCTCCATTAGTAACCTGTAAAATTTGGCAAACAACTCTTTCAAGGGGTGATCCATCCAAAAAATACTCCTTTGGCACAGCTAATATTGTGTGACACGTCAAGAACGTGCACCCCAACAAATTTGCTCGAGCTGCAATACGGAGGTTGCAGGACAACCCACCTGCTGCTGCACCAAGCACATTAACTGCTGCAGCAGCATCTTTGGCAAGCAGTCCACACTCACATATTGATCCTGATTTTGGTGAAATTAAAATTCTATGCATTTATTGCGATGAACTTTTGTGTTACGGGGAACAGTCTATCGACCTGATAAGACGCAGGAAGCAGGAGCATCGCTGTCCTCGAGATTAGTCATTAGACATTTATCGAGCATTTTTGTTGTAACAACTACCCCGGCCGAAGGCAGTAAGAAATTTGCACACTTGCTGCCTTTCTTGGGTGGGGTTATCAATTATTCTTTAATTTCATATTCTCATTCAAAGTCAAGGCCCTTTATTGAGCCTTTTTGTTGTAGCTACTACCCCGGCCGAAGGCAGTGGTAAATTTGCACACTTGCTGCCTTTCTTGGCTGGGGTCATCAATCATTGTTCAATCTCATATTCTGATTCAAAGTCAAGGCCCTTTATCGAGCATTTTTGTTGTAGCTACTACCCCGGCTGAAGGCAGTGGGAAATTTGCGCACTTGCTGCCTTTCTTGGCTGGGGTTATCAAATATTCTTCTTGTCATTCAAATTCAAAGTGCAGGCGCTTATTGAGCCTTCTTGGTAACTACTACCCGTGAATGGCAGTGGGTAATTTGCACACTTGTGTCCTTTCTTGCATACTGTGTGTGTACTTTGTGCACTTGCTTGCCTCATTAGATTTGGTACCTGTTTCTCAGGCTCCCACTGCGGAATCCGATGCCCTGTCTGTGTAATGAGCTGGAATTCCAAAGATCCGCTTCCCTGACAAGGCAGTGGGTAGCGCGTCTCCAGCCTTTCTTATTTTTCACCTTATTCATCTTCCACTCAATCAACACATCATCCACACATACACACACCTACTTGCTGCCTTTTTTGGCTGGGGTTATCAATTCATATTCCTATTCAAAATGCAGGCCCTTTATCGCACCTTTTTGTTGTAACAACTACCCCGGCCAAAGGCATTGGGAAATTTGCACAATTGCTGCCTTTCCTGATTGTGGTTTTCAACTAGTCACCTATTTCATATTCCTATTCAAAGTGCAGGCCCTTTACCGAGCCTTTTTGTTGTAACAGCTACCTCGGCTGAAGGCAGTGAGTAATTTGCACACTTGCAGCCATTCTTATTTTTCACCTTATTCATCTTCTACTCAATCAACACATCATCCACACGTACACACACATACTTGCTGCCTTTCTTGGCTGTGGTTATCAACTATTCTTCTATTTCACATTCCTATTCAAAGTGCAGGCCCTTTATCGAGCCTTTTTTGTTGTAATAACTACCCCGACCAAAGGCAGTAAGAAATGTGCGCACTTGCTGCCTTTCTTGGCTGGGGTTATCAATTATTGTTCAATTTCATATTCTGATTCAAAGTCAGGGACCTTTATTGAGCTTTTTTGTTGTAGCTACTACCCCGGCCAAAGGCAGTGGGAAATTTGCACACTTGCTGCCTTTCTTTGCTGGGGTTATCAATTCTTCTTCTTGTAATTCAAATTCAAAGTGCAGGCCCTTTATTGAGCCTTATTGGTAACTACTACCCGTGAATGGCAGTGGATAATTTGCACACTTGCGTCCTTTCTTGCATCCTTTCTACTGCACAGTGTGTGCACTTTGTGCACTTGCTTGCCTCCTTAGATGTGGTACCCGTTTCTCAGGCTCCCACTGCGGACTCCGACGCCCTGTCTGTGTAATGAGCTGGAAATCCAAAGATCCACTTCCCTGACAAGGCAGTGGGTAGTTTGCGTGTCTGCAGCCTTTCATATTTTTCACCTTATTCTGCATCCACTAGCTAAAACACACCTACCTGCTGCCTTTCTTGGCTGTCTTTTCCAGGTATTATTCTAATTCAAAGTAGAGGCCCTGGAAAGGGCCCAGTGATGCAACTTTTCAGCCCTACCGCCCAGAGTGGGAACTTAGTGCACTTGCATTGCTTCCTTAGATGTGGTAGCCGTTTCTCAGGCTCCCACTGCGGAATACGATGCCCTGTCTGTGTAATGTGCTGGAAATCGAAAGTTCCACTTCCCTTACAAGGCAGTGGGTAGTTTGCGCGTCTGCAGCCTTTCTTATTTTTCACCGTATTCATCTTCCACTCAATCAACACATCATGCACACGTACACACACCTACTTGCTGCCTTTCATGGCTGAGGTTATCAACTATTCTTCTATTTCATATTCCTATTCAAAGTGCAGGTCCTTTATCAAGCCTTTTTGTTGTAGCTACTACCCCGGCTGAAGGCAGTGGGAAATTTGCAAACGTGCTGCCTTTCTTGGCTGGGGTTATCAATTATACTTCTTGTAATTCAAATTCAAAGTGCAGGCCCTTTATTGAGTCTTCTTGGTAACTACTGCCAGTGAATGGCAGTGGGTAATTTGCACACTCGCGTCCTTTCTTTCGTCCTTTCTGCCACACAGTTTGTGTACTTTGTGCACTTGCTTGCCTCCTTAGATGTGGTAGCCGTTTCTCAGGCTCCCACTGCGGAATCCGACGCGCTGTCTGTGTAATGAGCTGGAAATCGAAAGATCCACTTCCCTGACAAGGCGGTGGGTAGTTTGCGCATCTGCTACCTTTCTTAATTTTCACCTTATTCTGCATCCACTAGCTGAAACACACCTACCTGCTGCCTTTCTTGGCTGTCTTTACCAAGTATTATTCTAATTCAAAGTAGAGGCCCCGGAAAGGGCCAGGTGTTGTAATTTTTCAGCCCTACCGCCCAGAGTGGGAACTTAGTGCACTAGCATTGCTTCCTTAGATGTGGTAGCCGTTTCTCAGGCTCCCACTGCGGAATCCGACGTGCTGTCTGTGTAATGAGCTGGAAATCGAAAGATCCACTTCCCTGAAAAGGCGGTGGGTAGTTTGCGCGTCTGCAGCCTTTCTTATTTTTCACCTTATTCATCTTCTACTCAATCACACATCATCCACACGTACACACACTTACTTGCTGCCTTTCTTGGCTTTGGTTATCAACGATTCTTCTATTTCATATTCCTATTCAAAGTGCAGGCCCTTTATCGAGCCTTTTTGTTGTAACAACCACCCCGGCCGAATGCAGTGGGAAATTTGAAACACTTGCTGCCTTTCTTGGCTGGGGTTATCAAATATTCTTGAATTTCATATTCTGATTCAAAGTCAAGGCCCTTTATCGAGCCTTTTTGTTGTAGCTACTACTCTGGTCGAAGGCAGTGGGAAATGTGCACACTTGCTGCCTTTCCTGGCTGGGGTTATCAATTATTCTTCTTGTAATTAAAATTCAAAGTGCAGGCCCTTTATTGAGCCTTCTTGGTAACTACTACCCGTGAATGGCAGTGGGTAGTTTGCACACTTGCGTCCTTTCTTGTGTCCTTTCTAACGCACAGTGTGTGTACTTTGTGCACTTGCTTGCCTCCTTAGAAGTGGTACCCGTTTCTCAGGCTCCCACTGCGGACTCCGAAGCCCTGTCTGTGTAATGAGCTGGAAATCCAAAGATCCACTTCCCTGACAAGGCAGTGGGTAGTTTGCGCGTCTGCAGCCTTTCTTATTTTACACCTTATTCATCTTCCACTCAATCAATACATCATCCGCACATACACACACCTACTTGCAGCCTTTCTTGGCTGTAGTCATCAACTATTCTTCTATTTCATATTCCAATTCAAAGACAAGGTCTTTTTTCGAACATTTTTGATGTAACAAGTACCCTGGCCGAAGGCAGTGGGAAATTTGCACACTTGATGCCTTTCTTGGCTAGAGTTATCAATTCTTCTTCTTGTAATTCAAATTCAAATTGCAGGCCATTAATTGAGCCTGCTTGGTAACTACTACCCGTGAATGGCAGTGGGTAAGTTTGCACACTTGCGTCCTTTCTTGCGTCTCTACCACACAGTGTGTGTACTTTGTGCACTTGCTTGCCTCCTTAGATGTGGTACCCATTTCCCAGGCTCCCACTGCGGAATCCTACACCATGTCTGTGTAATGAGCTGGAAATTCAAAGATCCACTTCCCTGACAAGGCAGTGGGTAGTTTGCACGTCTGCAGCCTTTCCTTTTTTTCACCTTATTCATCTTCCACTCAATCAACACATCATCCACACGTACACACACCTACTTGCTGCCTTTCTTGGCTGTGGTTATCAATTATTCTTCTATTTCATATTCCTATTCAAAGTGCAGGCCCTTTATCGAGCCTTTTTCTTGTAACAACTAACCCGGCCAAAGGCAGTGGGAATTGTGCGCACTTGCTGCCTTTCTTGGCTGGGGTTATCAAGTATTCTTGAATTTCATATTCTGATTCAAAGTCAAGGCCCTTTATCAAGCCTTTTTGTTGTAGCTACTACCCCAGCCCAAGGCAGTAGGAAATTTGCGCAGAAGAGGAGACTTAATTTCTTGCTCCAAGTTGTCAACTCGCTCACATCTTCATTTATATTTCCATTTTAAAACACACACACACGCACCGACAATTAAAAAGATCAAACTTTATTTAAAAAGGCAGCATAGCCCTGTCTTGGTATTTTTCGTAACTACCTGCAGAGTCAGTGAGTGGGTAATTTGCGCTTCTGCTGCCTTTGTTGGATATGGTAGCCGTTTCTCAACAGGAAACAGACCTTATTTCTTCTACCCAGTTGTCAACTTGCTCAAACCTTCTTTTAAATATACATTTTTAAACCTGAAATATTATGCATTCAAAGCCATGCAAAAAGTGATGGCTGTTTGGAATAAACCAGTGAAAGGAAGCCTGGAAGCAATAGTGTTAAGCATAAATTTGTATGATTCCTATTTTTGTTCTCTAAAAACGCAACAATGGATAGTTGATGATGTTGGTTTCTATAACATGTAACCATTTACATCCAAAATAGATATGAGCTTGTTCTACACTTGTCAAGAAATAAACTTCTTCAGAGAAAAACAACTTTCAAGCATCCCAACACAACACGAGATGGCAGGACTATGGAAACCATCTAAATCTACAGCACTACATGGCAAAAAGAAATGCTTACTGTGTAAGTGACATTTTCCATCTGTAAGATGTAAGATCAGTCAATAGTAAAAAAACATGTTCTCAGTGTAGTGAAATTAGTTTTTGTGTTACATTGAAACTATTTTCACAACTTGTTTACTGTTGTTTGTTGTTACAGTGTCTGTAGTCCTCACGTTCAATATTTTGAGCTACACTGCAACTATTTTCACAACTTCTTTACTGTAATATCGAGGTTTTTGGTGCTCACATAAAATATTTTGTGATACCTTGAAACTATTTTTGAAACTTGTTTACTGTAATATCAGTGTTTGATGTTCTCTCATAAAACATTTTTGGATACATTGCAACTATTTAAACAAATGATTTACTGTAATATCAATGTTTGAGGTGGTAACGGAAAATAATTGTGATATATTGAAAATATTTTTACAACTTTGTTACTGTAATATCGGCATATGTGGTGCTTCCTATGAATTGTAATAATTATGTATCTTGGAAATGAAGCAACAATATTTTGTACTCAAGTGTATATTTTGAAATTATTCAAAAATGTAATAGTGTCACTATGCATTGTGTCAAGTGCTTTATTTTGGATATACAGGAATATGTTACCTTTGATTGTCATGACACACAAAGCCAGAGAATACTGCAACTCAAGCGCATTACATAATAGTACAAAGCATGTAATTTGAAGATTGGGCATTAGGATGGCATACAGAGCTCACATGTAATTTGATTTCAGAAACTTGTTCATTTTTCTATGGTAAAGGTTGGTAAGGTCTGTCCTAGAAGATTTGTAAAATTTAAAAGGGGAAAGTAGGAGGTGAAGGACAGAGGTAGGAGGTTACATCACAGGATACAAAACTGGATGAAAAGGGTGGTCCAAGGTCTGCATGTGCAATGGCCAGTGGAGATGTTTTGACGCAGAGTACAGTCAAGGGGTTGTGTAATGTGCAATATGTGGTGGCGGTACCACCAACAGAGTGGGCAAGGGCAGATGGATTGTATGTGCTTGGACTATGATGACAATACACTGTAGGAGGACCACGGTCAAGTGCAGAGATTTAATACTTAAGGCATAGCAAAGGAGGTGGCAACAAGTGGCAGGAGGATCCAAGAGTGGTGTTATGTTATGTTATGTTATGTTAATTATGTCTTTTATAGCGCACGGCTACTCAAAAGAGTGTCCCGGCGCTTTATTGACATCCTGAGAAAGACAAACACAACACATAGATAAAACAAGAGCGGAGTCAGCTAAGAAAAGGGGGAAAACTACAGGGCAAACAACCAAGTTTTAAGGCCCTTCCTGAAGGCCAGCAGGTTCGAGCTACTACGCAATGCCAAAGGCAAGGTGTTCCACAGCTGTGGGACCCGCAACCTAAAGGAACGACCTTCAATGCGGGCCTTCTTCACGCGAGGGACCGCGTCAAGGAACATCGATTCTGATCTTACCGCTCGTGCCGGTTGGTAAAAGGCAAGCCTCCTTTGCAGATATTTAGCCCCTGAGGCGTGAAGAGCCTTATGAGCCAGAGTCAAGGCCTTAAAAACTATCCGCTTCCGGATAGGGAGCCAATGGAGAGTCTGTAAAAGGCATATGGCTCATGCGGCCGTATTCTGGACAACCTGCAGGAGATACTCCGGCAGGCCAAGGTACAGCACGTTGGAGTAATCCAATCGTGAACCAATTAAGGCCTGTACCGTGGTCCTCCTATGATCCTCAGAGAGCAAAGGAAGAAACTTCCGAAGCATCCTCAGGAGGGCGAAACAGGTGCCAGTAAGCGCAAGGATCTGAGGTCTGAAAGTCAGGCCGCTGTCTACCTTAATCCCTAGGTGGTGGAGGCTGGGTTTCTTAATCCGTGTCCTACCTACTGTGTTGCAAGCTTACAACAGTGACTACCAGAGTGCCTTACTTTGTCTCGCCCCATTACGTTCTCAATTAGGGTGGAGGGAGGGAATAGAAAGAAGCAAACGACATGTCTACAGATGTAGTGGTATGTTCAGGACACTGGATCAAGCACCGAATAACCAATGTCAGATACAAAAGAAGATACACAAAAGAAGGCTGCACAAAAGATACACAAAGGAAGGCTGCATAAATAGGACGGAGGATCTTGTTCACAAACTGGTAAGTCTGCAAAAGAACAAGAAGTCTAAGAACACTGGAACGGACGCTACTCTGTGGAACTGATTGTGATGAGAAGTAGAAAGACACTTTAAAAAAAGCGGACTTCAAATAAAGAAAAAGTAAATAAATATACATGATGACAAAGACAATGGGGTAATACTCTGTTGCCCAACACAGAAAAGATTATGCAGCAATTATATGTTCGAATGTTTAAGGAGCTGCAAAGGGGGTACACAAACACTATCACCCTAGTCAACACACACGGCCAACCTAGAATCGGCCTCTATAAGCTCCCTTTAGACTTAGGGGGTACACAAAACCACGGGGAGCAGAAATACTATCTGCTCCCCAACACCGCCAGTCGAACCCTAGTCAGCGCATACTGCCAGCCTAGAATAGGCCTGTATAAGCTCCCTTTAGACTTAGGGGGTACACAAAACCATGTGGAGCAGAAATACTATCTGCTGCCCAACACCGCCAGCCGAACCCTAGTCAACGCACACTGCCAACATAGAATCGGCCTTAGGGGGTACACAAAACCACAGGGAGAAGAAATACAATCTGCTCCCCATCAACGGCAGCCAAACCCTAGTGAACACACACTGCCAACCTAGAATAGGCCTGTATAAACTCCCTTTAGACTAAGGGGGTACACAAAACCACGGGGTGCAGAAATACTATCTGCTGCCCAACATTGCAGTTTCTGCTGATGTATATCTTTTTTGGTTTATCAGCATTCCTGCCATGGTTTTAGTGACGATTGCCATGTATTTTTTTATTTGTAAATGCACAGTTTTACCACTGCTGAGACTCAAACCTGGTTCCCCAGGTCTGAATTCAACAGCTCTAGAGGTTAAACTACAGTATCTCTCTCTCCTTCCTTCTATTTTACTTTTGCTTGTTAATCCTTCTCATTGTCCATTTCTTTCATTTAATATACTCATGCAGTCCCCTTCGCCACACCACCTCGTAATGCAGAGCACTGGGATTTCTTAAAACAGTCAGTAAATTCTCGCCGCCTTCCTTACAACAGATCAGATATGGCACCAGATAAACATTAGCAAACTGCAACGGGATTTAGTGCTAGATTTCCACATTGCCTTGTGTGCACCGATCACAAACATGCGCAAAAATGATACGCTTCATGGTTTGGTCTGAAGCCCTTAAATCGTCTTTAGAGAAAGTGCCCTGTGCCCCACCCTCCATCACAGCTTGTTATTTTTAATCCTTCGGAACCCCTCACCATCACTTTTAATGAGCATTTTCCTGTCTCAGCTCAATGCCCGATTCATGGACACTGTGCTTTATCTTTCATACATACTTTCTCAGTAGCACACTCTTTCCCTACTCCACTTTCCTACTGCTCCCCTCTCCCTCCAGGCCTCTGATCCCTCAGTCGTTGCACCCAACTCCCTCCAGGCCCCTTGTCCCTCCCTTGTTGCTCCCCTTGTCATGTAGTTCATACATAACCTACACTGGATCTGCATGTTGGGATAACATAAACCTTGGGATTGGTGGTGGACTGATTCCCTGCACCCCCACCGGATATGTTAGCCTGTCTGTGTCAGCTAGCTCACAGTGCCACTATAATCTCATCTTACCAAGGAGAGAAAAGATTCTGGCAACTTCAGAACATGGCAACCCTGATCCCTCAGAATTGTGGAAACAATATACTACCTACTGCTCAGTCACTCGTGCTCACTTAGTTTGTCACAGAGATACACAGAATAAACGGGCTGGGTGTTTCAATAAGTATTTATTGAACTGTTGTTGTTCTAGTGTAGAATAGATGAGGTGCAACAACCATTAGACAGTGGTAGAGATATATGATTAGTAGCACTAAACACATGATACAAGGTGCATACTCCTAGGATGCCTCCCTAACTAGATGTACCTTAATTGACCTAGCATCTGTGTAGGTGTTATGCCAAAAATCCCTCTAGGATCTAATCAACCCCATTTACCTGAAATAAGAGAATGTGGGACCCTGTCCTGGTCTCGAGATGGACACCCCGTGAGGGAGGTTAGACCACTGTGAGCTGGAGCGTCTGCATGGAGGAACATCAGATTCTCTGGTCAGTGTGTCAGCCGGGAAGTCTTGGTCTCCTCTGTCTTTCTAAGTCAGACATTATGTATATATTCCCATAGGTCTCCCAGGGGTCCTACCTTGCTGTGTTGGCCTAATGCATGACATCGGGCCTGAATTTTATACAGAGATATTATACAGGAGATGGTAATCCTGCTGTTAGTCCTGCTGTGCTTCCAAGAAACCTCATGCATAATGCATGAGATTTGAAATAGGGAAAAACCTGTGTTCTGAATGCAGAGTTGTATTTAGGTAAAAGGTCAGTCCCTATGAACCGTTATGTATGTAACGTAGGGAAGAATATAAGTGAAAGGTTGCAGTTTTACCAGTAAGCATGGGCTGAAAATTCGTTCCGTTCGCATAATTTGCGGATTTTTTGCGATTTCGAGAGCCGCGAATCTCGTGAAATTGCGGTAAAATCCGCTAATCAGCGGGGACGAATTTTCAGCCAAGCACTTACAGGGTTACAGAAGCAGGTGCAAAAGTTGAAGCTGATTTTTTGTAACCTTTTACAAAAGGGTTACAAAGAAATTAACTTCAACTTGGGCACCTGCTGCTGTAAGCCTGTAAGTGCTTCCTGGCGCCTCGTTGCCTACTTGCAACTATTCTATGACCCTGCTCTGACCCTTGAAGCAGGGTCAGAGAATAGTTACAGTAGGCAATGAGGCGCCTGTCACGAAAATTAAAGCTCAACAGGAAGCACTGACAGATATAAAAACAAGCATTTGCAATGCAACAGGTCTCGCTATTGGTCTTGTAAATTACAATTAAATTTTTTTGATTTATGTGTTGGTTTTGAAAATAGCTAAATTAATAGCTTTGTCATTTACAATGCCAATAGTTATGACTTTCGCAAATGTGACACCTATAGCATTTGTAATGCAACATGTTTTGTTATTTACGTGACTTAGCTGTATTGATATTACACATTACAAAGGCTTTTAATTTTTTAAAATAATTAATACTTACATAAAAGTGATTTTAATTTATAATGGCAATAGCTTAAACTTTTGTAAATAACTTTTGTGAAGATTATGTTCAGTGTATTTTATTGTGATGAAAATCCAAGAACAGAAGTGAAATAACAACATCTTTTTGTGACATTTGTAATAAAGTTTGAAACATTGAGAGAACATATTTGAACCAGTTGATGTTGAATGGTTGCGCAGATTGATGCTGGGGAAGCGCAGAGTAGTGCTGTGGTGGTGCTGAGTAAGCATGGGCGGATTTTGCGGATCCACGATTCACGAATTTGCGGATTCACGGATCGGCGGATTTGGGGGCGGGGCTTCCTCGAGTGTGTGGGCGGGGCCAAACGGACGGGGCTTCCATGCGAGCGCACATGCCTCTTGTGTATACAAAAGGTCAGAGACCGATCAGAGCAGCAGATTAAGAGACAGAAGCCCCTGGTCACAGGAAAGGCACGGGGATTGCGCTCGTGAAAGTCAAAGATGCAAATGCCTCTGGCCAGCATCACGATTTTTTTTGGGCTGATGAATGAGTCACTGCATTTGCGCTTCAACTAGTTCCAGCGACCAAGTGTGTGTTGCTATGCAATCGCGCCGAAGTGCGCAGGGGTCCCTTGATTGAAATGTCCATCATAGTGGGTAAATGGCGGGAAGACGGTGCACACCTCGAGTGTGTGGGCGGGGCCAAACGGACGGGGCTTCCATGCGAGCGCACAAGGCACACCTGCCCAGCCTCCACAATGCTCACGATTATTTTTTGGCTGATGAATGAGTCACTGAATTTAAGCTGCAACTAGGGCACATGCGTTATTGATATCTGCAAGTGTTTCCTGTTGAGGTTTATTTTTTGTGCCAGGACCGTCGTGCCAGAATGAACCCTGCCCTTCAGACACCATGTAAATAATTTACGATGGCGCCGGCAAGCTGCCAGCGCCATCCTGCAAAAGTTACTTAATTAGCTTCAACAGGAAGCTCCAACTGATAAAATAAAGCAGGCGCTCGAGCCCCTGCTTTATCTTATCTGTTAGAGCTTCCTGTCGAAGCTAATTAAGTAACCATTTGAGGATGGCGCTGGCAGCTTGCCGGCGCCATCGTAAATTATGCAGGCTTGAACTTTTGACCGCAAAATCCGCTCCGATCGCGGATTGCGGATTCTCGGTAAATCCGCGAGAGTTCGCGGATCGCGGATTTACCGAAAATCCGCAAAATCCGCGATCGGAGCGGATTTTGCGCTCATGCTTAGTGCTGAGTGGTGCTGTGGTGATGCTGAGTGGTGCTGTGGTGGTGCAGAGTGATACTGGGATGGTGCTGAGTGATGCTGGGGTGGTGCTGAGTGGTGCTGTGGTGGTGCTGAGTGATGCTGTGGTGGTGCTGAGTGGTGCTGTGGTGGTGCTGAGTGATGCTGTGGTGGCACTGAGTGGTGCTGTGGTGGTGCTGATTGGTGCTGTGGTAGTGCTGAGTGATGCTGTGGTGGTGCTGAGTGATGCTGTCATGGTGCTGAGTGGTGCTGTGGTGATGCTGAGGGATGTATGACGTTATAACGCAAACTTTTACAACGCCTACCTTTACAACGAAACTTTTACAACGCAAAAACCATTACAACGCATACATTTACAACGCATGTTTTTACAACGCATATACCTTTACAACGCATACCATTACAACGTAAGTATTGGTAAGTATTTAAACATTTTTAAATGTAAATTAATTAAAAATATTATAATTTAATTTAATTTAATTTAATTAATTTAATTTAAATTTTAATTTTTCTTTATTTTTAACCTGTACCCCAGTATCCCAAAAACCCAAACCTAGCCCTAAACTCTAAAAATACCCCTTTACCCAAAAACCCAAACCTAACCCTGAACCCTAAAAATACCCCTTTACCCAAAAACCCAAACCTAGCCCTGAACCCTAAAAATACCCTTTTACCCAAAAACCCAAACCTAGCCCTGAACCCTAAAAATACCCATTTACCCAAAAACCCAAACCTGGCCCTAAACCCTAAAAATACCCCTTTACCCAACACCCCAAACCTAGTCCTGAACCCTAAAAATACCCCTTTACCCAAAAACCCAAACCTAGCCCTGAACCCTAAAAATACCCCTTTACCCAAAAACCCAAACCTAGCCCTGAACCCTAAAAATAACCCTTTACCCAAAAACCCAAACCTAGCCCTGAACCCTACAAATACCCCTTTACCCAAAAACCCAAACCTAGCCCTGAACCCTAAAAATACCCCTTTACCCAAAAACCCAAACCTAGCCCTGAACCCTAAAAATACCCCTTTACCCAAAAACCCAAACCTAGCCCTGAACCCTAAAAATACCCTTTTACCCAAAAACCCAAACCTAGCCCTGAACCCTAAAAATACCCCTTTACCCAAAAACCCAAACCTAGCCCTGAACCCTAAAAATACCCCTTTACCCAAAAACCCAAACCTAGCCCTGAACCCTAAAAATAACCCTTTACCCAAAAACCCAAACCTAGCCCTGAACCCTAAAAATACTCTTTTACCCAAAAACCCAAACCTAGCCCTGAACCCTAAAAATACCCCTTTACCCAAAAACCCAAACCTAGCCCTGAACCCTAAAAATACCCCTTTACCCAAAAACCCAAACCTAGCCCTGAACCCTAGAAATACCCCTTTACCCAAAAACCCAAACCTAGCCCTGAACCCTAAAAATACCCCTTTACTCAAAAACCCAAACCTAGCCCCGAACCCTAAAAATACCCCTTTACCCAAAAACCCAAACCTAGCCATGAACCCTAAAATACCCATTTACCCAAAAACCCACACCTAGCCCTAAACCCTAAAAATACCCCTTTACCCAAAAACCCAAACCTGGCCCTGAACCCTAAAAATACCCCTTTACCCAAAAACCCAAACCTATAACATTTTAAATATAATTATATACTTACCAATACTTACGTTGTAATGGTATGCATTGTAAAAGTGTATGCGTTGTAAAAACATGCGTTGTAAATGTATGCGTTGTAATGGTTTTTGCGTTGTAAAAGTTTCGTTGTAATGGTTATGCGTTGTAAAAGTTGCGTTGTGAGTGTTGTATACCGATGCTGAGTGATAATGTGGTGGCGCTGAGTGATGCTGTGGTGGCGCTGAGTGATGCTGTGGTGGCGCTGAGTGGTGCTGTGGTGGTGCTGAGTGATAATGTGGTGGTGCTGAGTGATAATGTGGTGGTGCTGAGTGATGCTGGGGTAGCGCTGAGTGATAATGTGGTGGTGCTGAGTGATGCTGGGGTAGCGCTGAGTGATGATGTGGTGATGCAGAGGGCAGAAAGGCACAAAAAGCAGTCTAACAGAGGACAGAAGGGCTGAAAAACAAGGGAAAACGAGTCTAACTGAGGGCAGAAGGGCACAAAAACAAGGGAATAACAGAGGGCAGAAGGGCACAAAAAACGTGTCTAACAGAGGGCAGAAGGGCAGAAAAACAAGGGAAAAATGAGTCTAACGGAGGGTAGAAGGGCACAAAAAACGAGTCTAACTGGGGGCAGAAGGGCAGAAAAACAAGGGAAAAACGAGTCTAACAGAGGGCAGAAGGGCACAAAAAACGAGTCTAACAGGGGGCAGAATGGCAAAAAAAGGCGCCAGTTATTGTGCGCCGCAGCTCCGCCACCCATGGTGCACCGCATTTACAATGCTGCGCACCATGTGGCAAAAACGGCACAGATGCGACGCAGCTCCAGCAAAGCTCTGGGGGGCCCTATCTCCCCAATGCTGCATCAAGCCTTGCGCCTGCTTCAAGCAGGCGCAGAGTTTTGATGCAGCATTGGCCTAAAAGTGACTGAGTGAATTCTTGTAGATTTCACTCATCCACTTTTAGGAGGCGTTCCTGCGCAGGAACGCCCTCCCCTGCGCCGGAACGTCTCCTGATGGTGCAGGGCTTTACAACGTGACGCATCTCTCAGATGCGTCACGTTGTTAATACCCAGCACCATGGCGCATCTTTTGTGCTGCCGCTGCGTCACAAAAGGTCTCGGTAGAGGGTGGCAGTGGTGAACCAGAGGGTGGCAGCGATGAACCAGAGGGTGACAGTGATGAACCAGAGGGTGGCAGGGGTGAACCAGAGGGTGACAGTGCTGAACCAGAGGGTGGCAGTGCTGAACCAGAGGGTGGCAGGGGTGAACCAGAGGGTGGCAGTGATGAACCAGATGGTGGCAGGGGTGAACCAGAGGGTGGCAGTGGTGAACCAGAGGGTGGCATGGGTGAACCAGAGGGTGGCAGTGGTGAACCAGAGAGTGGCAGTGGTGAACCAGAGGGTGGCAGTGCTCAACCAGAGGGTGACATTGGATAACCAGAGGGTGGCAGTGGTGAACCAGAGGTGCTGTGATGAACCAGAGGGTGGCAGTCGTGAACCAGAGGGTGGCAGTGGTGAACCAGGGGGTGACAGTGCTGTACCAGAGGGTGGCAGGGGTGAACCAGAGGGTGCTGTGATGAACCAGAGGGTGGCAGTGGTGAACCAGAGGGTGGCAGGGGTGAACCAGAGGGTGGCAGTGGTGAACCAGAGGGTGGCAGTGCTGAACCAGAGGGTGACAGTGGTTAACCAGAGGGTGGCAGTGGTGAACTAGATGTGCTGTGATGAACTAGAGGGTGGCAGTTGTGAACCAGAGGGTGGCAGTGGTGAACCAGAGGGTGACAGTGCTGTACCAGAGGGTGGCAGGGGTGAACCAGAGGTGCTGTGATGAACCAGAGGATGGCAGTCATGAACCAGAGGGTGGCAGTGGTGAACCAGAGGGTGACAGTGCTGTACCAGAGGGTGGCAGGGGTGAACCAGAGGGTGCTGTGATGAACCAGAGGGTGGCAGTGGTGAACCAGAGGGTGGCAGGGGTGAACCAGAGGGTGGCAGTAGTGAACCAGAGGGTGGCAGTGCTGAACCAGAGGGTGACAGTGGTTAACCAGAGGGTGGCAGTGGTGAACCAGAGGTGCTGTGATGAACCAGAGGGTGGCAGTCGTGAACCAGAGGGTGGCAGTGGTGAAACAGAGGGTGACAGTGCTGAACCAGAGGGTGGCAGGGGTGAACCAGAGAGTGGCAGGGCTGAACCAGAGGGTGGCAGTGGCGAACCAGAGTGTGGCAGGGGTGAACCAGAGGGTGGCCAGGGGTGAACCAGAGGGTGGCAGTGGTGAACCAGAGGGTGGCAGTGATGAACCAGAGGGTGGCAGTGGTGAACCAGAGGGTGCTGTGCCCATACACGACCGCATGGGTAACTTCCCCATGCAAGCGGCTTGCAAACACGCAAAAAGCCCCGCGATTACGCAAAAAAACCCGCGAACACGCAAAAAACCCCACGAACACGCACAAAACCAAAAATCCGCAAATTCACATGAATTTGCGGATTTTGCGGATTGCGAATTCGATTTCGCACGAATTTGCGGAACACGAATTCGCAAATTTCGCCCGTACTTAGTTACCAGCACCTATATGGAATATAGCACCCACTCCTCTTCTGACTGGATGATATATGTAACCTATTACTGTACTACCATCCTAACCAGATATTGGTACGCACAAATTTTAATAACATTTCTTATGCTGAAATATAAAAAAAATCTAAAAATATCCCAAAACTTTAAAAATTGTAACATTTTTGCAAGCCATACCTCTAAAGTGTCCGTAGATAAAGTCCGAACAACTATAAATATTAGAAAGCCATGCATGTCCAAAATGAACGAAATGTCAATTTCAATTTGGTTTCTGAGTTCCAAATCGAGCTTGTTTGAAAAGGGCAAATTTCTTCCAGTACACAACGAGCCAAATGAGTCAATTGTTTATGTGTCCTGGCTGGTAGATGCAACATTTTCGTTGCTTGCTTCTACAGTAGACGGCCCCTGTAGCACATTGCAGAGTACGTCAATTGAGCACAGATGATTTTCCACACTGTCAGCAGCTGGTGCAGGGGCGCCCTGTGCACGGTCAAAAGCCTGGGTGTCAGTGGGGTAGCCGGTGTTGATATCAACAGGAGCAGTTACTACCTGCAGTGGCTCAAGGAATGCCACCATCAACATTGGAATACGCTGAGGACCGTGCAGAACATGGGCAGTTATCGGGTCCAGTAGAGAATTCACGTCCGGTTGCGCACAGGATCGGAGTGTCAAACTAATGTCTAACACGCAATCTTCTCCACAAAACAGGCATCGGAGGACAGATAATATGCAGTCCATTCAGACTGGTTAAATGACAGAACCAATATGCACTTAGTTTGCTTCGGTGAGGCATACCTAGAGAATGTACAATGAGGTCACTGTATTTACGTTCCAGGAGTGCTTTCTCCATCTCCTTGATGACTGGTACATCCATTGTGTAGCAGATCAAAGATAATCAGGATACCTACTATTAGAAATAGGATTAGTGGAAGTTCTACAAAGATGCTTCTGAATACAGAGTGTATGAAGTTTGGTATAACTCCAAGTACCGTCTGAAAGGTGCCTAGAAGTCCAGAACCTTTGGTCTTAAATAGGTGGATGATGCCTGTCGTATCAGACATGTTAAAGATACGATTTACCATTTTTACATAATGGAAAGGGCAGTTTGTATGGATAAACGCTTGTATCTCTGCTGAAGACATTGCGATCTGAAGATCAAAAGTTTCTTGAGGGGAGGTTAAGGGCATTGACTTCTGTAAACGCATGGCTTTCATTCTGCTTAGAGTATCATCTGTATTAAAGAAACATAAGTGAAGGCCATAATGGTGCTGCCCTGACTGTATGTGTCAGTGGAAATAATACTTGCATACAAAAAGTAACCCTGGAGCTCATGGTGACTAGAAATGCGATGCCCTGGAGCATTCCACAGCCGCCATGACTGTTCAGCATCAAGTAACTCCCATTCGAAAGTAGCCAAATGCTGGAGTTATCACTGCAGCTGGGGCACCCCTCGGATGGCAGAACAGGTTTGCAAGAGAACCAGTACAAGCCCCGTGCCTCATTATATCCTGACAAATTATTGATCCACTTAAAGCATTCTCACACTTTCTACTGCTTAGAAACACTTCTTGATCCCCACTCCTGCATTGAAATATGTATGGTAATTCCCACGATTGCCTAATGTATTCTGTTCCCTATTTTTTCATATCTGCCTGCCTGCTTTTGTTCAAGACAATTCTGAAACTGAAAAGTAGTGACTGGTACAGTAATGTGGCCATGGAATAGCCATTCAGTGGACCATGATTCTGCCACTGTAAATGATAACCTATCCAGTTTTTCTATACGCAGCATTGTATATTTTGATCCCCTTTGTGCCATTTCTCTCTGTTTATCTGTTAGATTGTATTCAGAAAACAAACAGAGACGCGCTGTTGATAAAACACACATTACCTGCAAGCAAAGATTGCAGTGTCCAGCTTAACAACCTAATAGAACATAATTGAGATTGCCCCTGTTTTAATATGGCTAAATCTTGTTCCAGTATGTCTTTTGCATAAGCGACAATGTTGTCTAAGGAATATATCCTGGAGGTCAATGTAGTTAGCCCATTGTTTAACACTGCAATCTTTCTAGACGTATATGGTTTATTTCACATAATCTCTCTATGTCTTCTTGCTGGGATATTTTCCATATTTCAGTGCAGGCAGCATAAATGCCAGCAAAAAATGACGTTGTTTCCTGGGACCTAGTAAAAAATCCCTAAGATCCACAACCTGTGACACTAAGGATAAGTGTTGTTTCACCTGTGTGAGTGTTGAGGTTTTTAGCCAATCAAGGCACAACTTCCCGAACCCTGGATGTTCTCTCTGCACATATCATGGATCTGGCCTATTGATACTGAACCCTCAGGTCCTACCCATGAATCTAGCTTGACAACTATTGGTGTATCAACATTTTTTTCCAATTGGGGTCTGATCTGTTGTATTGTATGATGTCAATTCATGTACAACCTTTAAGTGATGTTTCATTACCCTCTGTGTGTGATGGAGATTGCAGCCTAGGTGTGTTCAAGTTTTTGTTCTTGGCTAATCCAAGGCAAGACGTGTGTTGCACTGTCTCATCAAAAACATGATCTGGTGAGGGATGAGGCATGCTCTAAATAAAGCTACTGTTCCCTGAACTTGCCATTCTCTAGTATCCCAGACTGATATTAAATGTCTATAGTGACTTTACATAAGTCGTAACCTTGTTAGACAACTGGGCAATAAAGGATGCAGAATAAATCAGTTTGGTGTTTGTTAACATATTTTTCTTTGCTGATGTTGGTGCAACCTTCTAATAATATGAGGCTGAGTCAGAAATATTAAACCCTGAAAACTATGGAAAGCTATGTGTAAATGCTTTTAAACTGCCTTTCGGCGGTGTTGCACAATATTCCCACTGGTGGTATGTGAATAAATTTCTAGGATTAGAAGTTTTATGTAAAAAGTGATGACCATATTGTTGAAAACAATACATCATTTTGAAATCTGGTGTGTTTTGCAATGTTTCAATTTTAGAAAATGCAGCAGATTTTTCTAAATCAGACAACATGTTATTTACAGTCTCAAAATCCCAATCATCAGAAAATGTATTTGAGGTAATGATATCACTTAATTATATTTTAAATGAATGAGGAATTTTTTAAAGTTCGGTCAGGCCAAATATATCGAAATCAACCTTGTCCCAAACATATTTTTCTTTGCTGATGTTGGTGCAACCTTCTAATAATATGAGGCTGAGTCAGAAATATTAAACCCTGAAAACTATGGAAAGCTATGTGTAAATGCTTTTAAACTGCCTTTCGGCGGTGTTGCACAATATTCCCACTGGTGGTATGTGAATACATTTCTAGGATTAGAAGTTTTATGTAAAAAGTGATGACCATATTGTTGAAAACAATACATCATTTTGAAATCTGGTGTGTTTTGCAATGTTTCAATTTTAGAAAATGCAGCAGATTTTTCTAAATCAGACAACATGTTATTTACAGTCTCAAAATCCCAATCATCAGAAAATGTATTTGAGGTAATGATATCACTTAATTATATTTTAAATGAATGAGGAATTTTTTAAAGTTCAATCAGGCCAAATATATCGAAATCAACCTTGTCCCAAACTATGCCATCAGGTATAGGAACTGCTGTAATATTCACTAATGACAAGTTTCTTCATTCTCAGTGAGATGTTTGGTGTGGGTTTTAAAAGTAAATTCACCTTTTGGGCTGCAGATCATTGTCAAAGGTATTTTCTATTAATAAGCATGCTAAAAACTATTACGAAGCCTACCCAGAAAAGAAAGAAAAATATCCTGTAATTACCCATAGTTCTACCCAAGGTGATACCAGGTAAGTCTTTTTAAGGAAGTTCAGAAAGTCTGCTGTTTGCATGATTGTTAAGCTGGCATTGTTTGAGGTTCACTTGGATCCAAAGAAAACGTATCAAAGTTTATGACGTAGCCAGAAGCAGTTCAATCAATTGTTGGTATTGTATCTGGATTTGTTGGAATCTTAGTTTGCTCTTGGTGAGTCATGTTGATGTGGACATCTGTATTTGGTTGAATAGAATTTTTTTATTCATTTTGGCTCTGAATATTAACTTCAGGTTCAAGAGGAACGAGTTTCATAGCATTGTTGCCTAGTTCATCATTCCGTGCTGGTGACTCTTCGAATGTGATGAGTCTCTCTGAACTTCTTGAATTTTAGGAGGAGGAGGGCGTCTGCTACTTTGGAGTCCATGTGGCCTAGTACCTAGTATCGGCCACATGGTGTGGTTTTATTAGGTCAATTGAGACAAATCTTTTCTCTTTTTTTCTGGCAAAAGGCGGTAGAAGTACAATTCTTGTTCCTTCAAATGTTAGGACCTGTACAGGCTTCCTGTAGGATGGCCCAAATTCTGTATTGTCCACTATTTTGTCTCTGACCAGATCTCCAACTTCTGGGAACCAGACCGGTCTTGCTGTGACTGATTTGACTACCCCAGAGGCGGAATGCTTCAGGTGGATGTTACTTTGTTGTGTCCTGGATTCTTTTAGATTCTGTAAAACAGCCGAATGATCATGAATGTCAAGAGGCCTTTCATCTGTCACTGTACCTTAACAATCAAGATCATATACACACATTCTTGTCTCAAATAGGACCTCACATGGAGTGAGCCCCCTAGAGAATTTCTGGGCATATTGTTCAAAGCTCGCTGCACTCCATACAGATTTTTTACCCAGCTCTCACCTGTGCCTAATACTCTAGCTGATAAAGACTGCAATACGTTCTTTTTTTTCTCTCCACGACAGAATTTCCCTCTGGGTGGTACAGTGAAGAGTACCGCAATGCCACACCAAATCCTTGCATGGCCTCCTTTTAAGCCCAAGAGCTAAACGCAGGGCCCTGGTCAGAATGTAATATGCCAATTGTGTATGTCCCTATAAAGAGTTGCAAATCTTTTATAACAGTTCGAGCATCAACCGAGCACTGTGGCCAAAGCCATAGGAATCTTGAGCAGGAATCCACTGCAACCATGATATACATGTAAGCCCCATCTCTTTTTGAGGGTTTGCAGTGGTCCAAATAAACACACACTAGTGGTTTGTCAGTTATTGACAATGGTGTCTGCTCTTGACGTGTTACAGTGGAACCTTTCATCTGCAGGCAAACGTCGCATTTCAAGATCTTAATTTTTTGTCTGCTTGGTTAAACCTGGCCACCAATAGCGTTGTTTCAACAAATAAACAGTTGCCACAACTCCTGCATGTGCAGAACCTATCCCTTTGTGTGCTGATAGGATGAAACCTAACCTACGATCCATGTTTGGAATTACTCTATCCCCCACTCCAGGAATCTGAGCAAATGGAGTGGTATTGGCAACTAACTTTTAGGAGTACTTGGGTGGAAACTTCTTTGGTAGTGCTTTGCTGTTTTTGCATGCAGCAATGACAGCCACCATAATCTCACTGTCTATTATTGTTTTAGAACAAGTGATTGCAGCTACAGAAGCTGTGCATACAGCCCCCTTTGCGGCTTTGTCAGCCAATGAATTCCCTTCAACGTGAACGCCATCATGCGGATGACTCAGTGTATGTATCAATATGAGTCCTTGGTAGTTCCGATTTAAACTTCAATACCTGTTCCCATAGCATTTTATGCTTAATTGTGCCACCTTTTGCATCTTTGAACCCATTTTGAACCCAGTGCTGCAAATATTCATTATGTGACTGTACAGAGTAAAATGAATTGCACACAATTAGTATGGGGAATTCTCGATCCGTACTTACCAGTGTCAATATCAAGGCTTTTAACTCTGCCAGCTGTGCCATGCTGTCTCCTGGAGATTGCGTTTTCGTGCAACTTGGATGGAACTTTCCATCCCGCATATGACCTTAAATGATTGCACATGCTGTGCTATATTGTTGCTTACTTCCTATGACCGGTTGAGCAGATCCTGCAGTGTAAATTATATATTCATACTGATCTAGAGGCATTGTTTTATTTTGTAGAGGATATTTTAGTTCATATTGCAGAAATGCTTGTGTCTTTAGATTTGGGTCGTACCTATATTGTACATCTGTTGCAGTAAGAGAATTAGCCCATTATATCTATCTCAGATGTAAGGTTTTAGCATTAGGAATGCTCACCTTTGTCGCAGCCTCTAAGGCCGGCACCGGAGTCACTACTGTTATTCGTTTCCCCTGAGCCAGTGCTCTTTCTCTCACTACAGCAGTCTGTACTGCCATTCAAATCTTTTCTGTGGATACGAAGCGCATCACAGAGTTTGTGTACAAATGTGATTTGTATGCAGTTGGTACTATTTCATGTTCATTATATGTTAGATAGGTGTACCCAGATTGACCCGCAACTATACAGATCACCAGGTTGTGTAGGTTCACGCATGTCTGTAAGTGTTTGGAAGCTATCAAGTCAGCATGTAAGGACCGAAGGATATCTGTGTGTTCCTGCATCCATTCTCTTACTGAAAAAACAGGTTTTATTAGGTCGTAGAAAGATTTTACTCTTTCTGCGTAATCTAAAATGTATGTTGTACCAACATTTAGGAATACCAGGAATGATTTCAATGTTTTAAATGATTTTGGAAGTTGGAACAGTGCATATTTAAAAAAAAATGGCTGCCAGGCTTTTTCCTTCACTGAAAGCTCATATCCTAAAAACAGGACACTGAGGTGGGCATTTTTTGATTTTTTAAAGTGGAATTTGTATCCCTCAGATGCAAATACCAAAAATATGGTATTCACTTTGCTCAAGAGTTTATCCAGGACATCGTCCATCAGATAAATATCATCCACATAGGAGAATGCCTCTTAATCCAAATTTTGAATTCCTGCGCATATGTGTGTTGCAAGTGCCTGGGAATATGATCTGAGAATGCCAGTAGTTTTACAGTTTCTCCTTTAGGGCAATCAATGACGAATGCAGATGGCAAATCACGTTCAGCTAACAAAATGTCATAGCCAAACATCAGGTTCTCCCAAAAGAGACCTCTAACTGTCCTACATGTGTCCCCCTCCATTTGGAGTGTTATTTCAAATAACTTATGTGGGACACTCACCCTAGTATCAGGTGTTTCCACCGTGAAAAAATCACTCATGTCCACTGTCACCAGAAATTCCATCAGGTTCATGGAAAGCTATTGTAACTTCTGCCGCATTGTCTAGCATTGTCATAGCCCATTCCCTGTTCAGTAGTCGAGTCCTCAGAATTCTGGGCATGTCTGATCTTTAGACCTACAACCTTCTTCTTTTTCTACTGTGGCTTTTGCTTTGAGGTCTCTTCTTTTTTAGAAGTGTAATCTTAAGTGTGCTGCTTGTCTCTGGACTTCGGATGCTCTTCTTGTCTGTCTAACCGCCCCTCCCTCTCTGAGTTTTTCGATGAGCCCTGAAAGGAATGAGAGGAATGTGTATCAGTATTCTGATACCAGTCAGGTTTCTTAATATTATCCCTATTCCGTAGTTATACTTCTTTTAGGAGGGCTCCTGTGGTGGAGATATACCTCAGGATTGAGATCTATTTTGATTAAAGTTTTTATGTTTCTTATTGTCCCACTTCTTTTTCATTAAGGCTAGTGTCCGCATGAAAGTGTAATTTTCAGGACTGCCCATTAGTTGTGGTTTTAAAGCTTTCACACCCAAACTGTCTCTGCCTAATTGCGCATATACCGTTTCAAATATTTGTGCTAGTTCGTGATCCTGTCCTAAAGGACTGAATTCCCTTAGGCGTTGGCAGATAGCCACTGAAACTGCTTCCCCTTTAATATTAGCTAATGTTATGGCTGATACCTGGATTAAGAAAATAAAAAATAAGGACTTTCATACTATGAATGCGTTGATATGGACAATTAATTGTGAATAGAAACTATCTGCAATACTTACAGATACGTGCAAATGTGCTCGGGGAACCCTCTGTGTTTTTTCTATTACAATAGAAATTATCTTGTAATTACTGTTGAGGGACAGCATTAGGTGGTAGCTGTCTTTGGTTCCCCTTGATGCAACTTAAAAATATTTTTCTTACACTATTTGCCACATGGGCTATGCGCTGGAGATACCTACCCATCTGTTGTTGTAGACTGTTCATAGTTACCAAGTAACTTCATCCCTTCATTACCAAGTAACCCTTCATCCCTAAGTTTAGGGCAGGCTCTGGGCTGTATTCATTCTGTATTTGTCTTAATTCAGCAGGTATCACTGTTAATAAAGGAATGCTTTGAGTTTTTGTATTTATGGCCGCAAAGACTGTACCCCAAGAGGTAAAATCTTCTACTTGTGGTGTTATCCCCATGGTCAAGCCGATTTTTTGCATTCTGTGTTTTTCATACGGGTAGTATCCAGGAATACTGCATCTAGCTGAATTATTTTCTGAGCTACTCAGAATGGCACTTGTTCACGTTTTGTGGGCATTTTACCCATAATCACGTGTAATGTTTGTGGTGTGATTTCAGTTGCTATACCCTGAGCTTGAGTTCCATTGTTGCAACAATTGCTGGTTGGACTGTAAGTGTCCTGATGACGAATTGAGTCAAGTGCCTTTAGATTTTCATTAAATCTTTGTGTTGTGTGAGTAAGTTTCCTACTAGCATTGTATCAATGTCAGGAGTGTAGGCCGCTAATATAAGCCATGTTGCCCCTTCTCCTCCGAGCGGGCCGAGTCTTACTCTTCTTCTTATGTGGGGTAGGGCTCCTTTAAACCAGTATAAGTTTTCCTGATACGTGAGCAGAACCTCAATGTCCTCAAACGGACAATATCCTACTGGTGCATCTCCTTCTGTGTAGGAGTAGCATTTGCTCCTGGGAATGTAACCCACAAATGAAATACCACTGTTCTGTTTGATTTGTGTGCCTGAATAACAAAAGCTACAATGTAACCCTAGGTCTTAAACCATGCTCTAGCAGTTTCAGTGTCACTGTATTCCTGAGTTTTTCTGCAATTTGTTTTGCATCTTCATCTTCTTCTCCCACTGGGAGGTGTAGATCTTGATTTAAGTTATCATTTACTCAGTCATTTTTTTTTAGTAATGATTTTTTAGCCTACTCAGCTGTGGTGGGGTTTGTGCCCACCCACTCCAGACGTCTCTGGTGTTTTGTGAGTGCGGGTCTCTGAGAATATCACAACTGAACTACTCAGATTTTACTGTTATATAGGTACCCAACCAAAGTTGGCGGCCCCATGTCGTGTAGTTCCTATATAACCTATACAGGATCTGCACGTTTGGATAACATAAACTGTGGGATTGGTGGCGGACTGATTCCGTGCATCCCCACCGGATATGTTAGCCTGTCTGTATCAGCTAGCTCACAGTGCAACTATAATCTCCTTTTACCAAGGAGGGAATAGATTCTGGCAACATCAGAAGATGACAACCCTGGGCCCACAGAATTGTTGAAAGAATATAGTACCTTTCCCTCAGGCTCTCGTGCTCACTTAGTTTGCCTCAAAGATACACAGAATAAACAGGCTGGGTGCTTCAATAAGATTTTCTTGAACAGTTGTTAGTCTAGTGTAGAATAGATGAGCTGGAACAACCATTAGACAGTAGCAGAGAAATATGATTAGTAGCACTAAACACATGATACAAGGTGCATACTCCTAGGATGCCTCCCTAACTAGATGTACCTTAATTGACCTAGCATCTGTGTAGGTGTTATGCCAAAAATCCCTCTAGGATCTAATCAACCCCATTTACCTGAAATAAGAGAATGTGGGACCCTGTCCTGGTCTCGAGATGGACACCCCGTGAGGGAGGTTAGACCACTGTGAGCTGGAGCGTCTGCATGGAGGAACGTCAGATTCTCTGGTCAGTGTGTCAGCCGGGAAGTCTTGGTCTCCTCTGTCTTTCTAAGTCAGACATTATGTATATATTCCCATAGGTCTCCCAGGGGTCCTACCTTGCTGTGTTGCTGTGTTGGCCTAATGCATGACATCGGGCCTGAATTGTGCGATAATCATGAATACATGCAAGTTTATAAAACACATGATACAGGGTGCATACTCCTACGATGCTTCCCTAACTAGATGTACCTAAATATACCAAGCATCTGTGTAGGTGTGATTGCATGAATCCCTCTAAGATCTAGTCAGCCTCATTTACCTGAAATAAGAGAATGTGCGACCCTGTCCTGGTCTTGAGTTGGACACCCCGCGAAGGAAGTTAGAGCACTACGAGCATCTGCATGCAGGAACCTCAGCATCTCTGGTCAGTGTGTCAGCTGTAAAGTCTCGGTCTCCTCTGTCTTTCTAAACAAGACATGATGTATATACACCCATAGGCCTCCCCATGGGTCCTACCTTGCAGTGTTACTATGTCAGCCTAAAGGGTGACTTTGGTCCTGAACTTTATATAGAGACAATATACAGGAGATGTTCGTCCTACTGTTAGTCCTGCTGTGCTTCCAAGGAGCCTCATGCATAATGTATGAGATTCGAACTAGGGAAAAACCCACGTTCTGACTGTAGTGTCGTATCTAGGTAAAAGGTCAGTCCCAATGAACCGTTATGTATGTAATATAGGGCAGAATATAGGTGAAAGGTTGCCATCTATAGTGTACCTACATGGAATATAACACCCTCTCCCTTAAGGCTTTTTGCCCCTCCCTCATTGCTCCCCTCTCCCTCCATGTGTGATCCCCCTGCCCTCCACATGCACACTGAAATGTTCAGCCTTCCTCTGAGAAATGCAGATGTGATTTGGCGCAGCCTAGGGTGGCAGCGGTGTTGGCATGTCCCTTAGCAGCACATACACTGCTGGGGCAACGCACTCCCTCCACCCCTTCGGCTATCAGCCAGTCTCAGAGATACGCTTGAAGCAGAGCTTGCAGGGAGATGAGCCTGACACAGAAACTTGAGGGTTGCATACAGCCACCCCATCTAACGACAAACTACCTGTTACATTTATTTCATTATTTGTCATGATGTGTTGTCTGAACTGTGACATTTGTCGAAGCTGGCGCAAAGGGGGTTGCATCTGCGTGAGTCAAGGATGCTCCCAAGTTCTAGAGGCTGATGTTGTGCTTCTCAATCCTGAATGTCAAAACAATGTGATTTCTCATCCCTCCCTTGTTGTTCTCCTCTCCCTCCAGGCCTGTTGTCCCTCCTCTGCTGGTCTCCTCTAGTTCTCTCATACTTCCCCTCTCCTTCCAGGCTCCTCATCCCTCCCTCGTTGTTCCCCTCTCCTTCCAGCACTCTCATCCCTCTGCTGCTCTCTTCTCCCTTCAGGCCTCTTGTCCCTCCCCTCTCCATCCAGACCTCTGGTCCCTCCTTCAATGCTCCCCTCTCCCTCAAGGCTTCTCATCCCTCCAATGATGCTCTCTTCTCCCTCCAGGCCTCTCGTCCCTCCTCTCCTGCTCTCCTCTACCTCCAGGGCTATCATTTCTCCCCACTCCCTCCCTTTTAATGTACAGCGGATATTACTTTATTATATGTATACTTCATCTCTACTCGTATTTTACACGTTCCTTTCTCTCATCTTCATTCTAGCTCCTTTGTATAGCACTGTATATCACCCTAGTCCCTCAACTAGTCTTCCTTACACCTTCCTTTACTATCCAATAATCAGGGTTTTGCATTATGTCAAAAGTCTGATATTACCCTATGGCAGGTGATTTATATGCAGTCTGTTATTTCATCATGAAATATATAGATTGGCCATAAGAATCAATAGCTGTGACGTGAATTTGTCACATTACGTGTTGAAACATTTGCATTCTTTCTACTTTTTCCTTCTTATTCGGCAATTTAAGATATTGTAATTATTATCTTTTTCTGCTTTCTTTCATAGAACTGCCTCTTCAATTCTGTCCATGTCAGTGATTGGTGTTGGAGTTTGAAGCTTGTATTTTGTCTTTTTTGTGAAGCATGATTAATATGTGTGGGTGTGATTCTTTGCTTCAAAATTGTTTTTGTTTTTCTATTGAAAAAGTCATTTAACCCTCAGAATACTTCTCTTTGCATAATTAAGTGGACCTAACTCCACCTTAGGGCCTATTTTAGACACTTCTTCAAATGTATATTTTCAATCGGTGATGGAGTAAAAATTAAGTCAGGTTAAATGGAAGTTCTGTGCAAACAATAAAATATGTTTTTCTTTGTTTTTATTTTATTTTCAACAGTAAAAAGCGAATGCAATCTTCATAGTGAGCTCCCACGTGTAATTCAAGGTCTACTTTTGAGTTGCAGAGAAACATAATGGTATATTTTCATATAACCAAAACAATATCTTCATTGTTTAGCTATGGCTTTTATGTTGCTCCTGCTGCAGTGCGTCGACATGAGAAGAATAAAGCGCTGAGCAGGAGCTACCTTGAATCTGACCAATGTGAATTATGACTCATGAGTCAAGGCACACTGTGGGTTAACATGCTATTTTTATTCGCAAGCATAACAGTGAAAATTAAAGAAACATTAGTTAGTATACAGTCAATCGTAAGACAGAAAAGTGTTCATCACATTGAGTGCAGATATTCTGTGAAGAACCTCAATGGCATCATCACCAAGAGGCATACATTACATAACAAGAGAAACACAGGAGTCACATTTAATTTGGAAGTAGTGGATCATTAATTAAGGTAAATATCCCAACAAGATGTTTTTTTTACAAACGTTCATCTTTGGCATTACCTCTCCTTCTCTATCTTTTCATCAACCACTGCAGGATCCAGCATTATTGAGGTGGAAATTTGTCCCCCTGCCCTGATGAAATTACCGCCGATTTCTAAGGTAATGAAACATGTTGGACGTTCAACTAAAAATGGTATAAACGTGCCCTCTTTTGAATTGGGTGTAAACACTACGTAAATATTAAATACATATGATAGGTGTTCACAACGTATTTTAATGGGGAATGCAGTTGACTATATGTTACACGTTATGGGGTTGAGATGGCACCGTTATTTGTTACACCTTTCTCATTTAGGGTTTGCATTTTCACATTTTCTTGAGTTAGGTCACATTTATTTGTTTTTTGTCATGAAAGTGCTGATGATGACAAAGTGAGCAAACTGGTGAGTACCTACCAGCAGCTCTGTGGACGTTGCGTATGTGAGGCACTTTCTGACCCATCTCACATTTGTTTATCACTTTTTTATGACGAATGTACCAGTATCATCCTCAATTTTTTTAGGATAATTGAGATGCATGTATGGTTAAATGTTTTTACAAAATAATTGTACACACGTGGGAGGTGTGACTAAATATTATAAGCATAGCCGCACCCAGCAGGCATTTATTGATACCCAGTGAATTATGAATGCATATATTTAATGTGTGTCAGCTACAACCGGTCCTTTTTGTTGAGTAACTTTGTGAGGGGAGGGCGGCCTGGTAACATATCCCTCTGATGCCCAGAATAACTAAGCCTTGCATCAAGGTAAAGGCTTAAGTAAGATTTACAAAACCAAGCAGGGGGGGATATGCATGACTTTGTAAATAAATGTGATGCAGCACTGTGGCTTGTGCCGCGTTGCTTAAAATTTCATAGTTGTAGCCATTTGATGGGTGAAGCTTGGGTGTTCCTGTGCATCCATTATGAAGCATGAGTATTACTTATGTATCCACGATTAAATTTCATGCAATCCTAGATATACTACAATTGGAAAACCATGTATTCTACCAAAATCATGGCACAATGAGGAGAACTATGTTTATTTAGCCTTGCTATTTCCTCTTTCAATACGTGATGCATTTAGCGTCATGCATTGAAAAAGGAAATTTCTTCTTTTAACTGTTTTGTGCAGGAAGGTATTTCTTTTTGGACTAAAATAATCCTGCCCATAATGCAGGAACCCTACCACCATGTGCAAGGGTGTCTGCTTTGGCCATAGGCTGCATAAATGATGGAGCCAGCACATTGCCGTTCATCCATTTCAGGTAGCAAAATATTTACCTGAAGGGTTTAATGTAATGAAATAGGCACCTTCTGTCATTGTGTATCGACTTTAACATCTGCTTTCCAAAATAAACAGATCTAATCTGTGTCATTTGAAATGTTTTCCTCCTATTGAACCAGTCAGGCCTCTAGCTGTTGTAATTGGCTTCTCACCGTAAACAACTGAGGACTCACGTGCTGAGCTTACGTTTTCCACAAGACAACAAACAGTCACAAAGTAACAGGTGGCAAAGCGAAATACTTTACATCCTAACAGGGCCTTATATGGACAAATCTTCGATATCCACCATTTGTCGAGGGGGTGAGCAGCACCAAAGCCTTTGCCTACTGTGGCAAACGTTTTAATAGAGTTCTACCTCTAAATGCCTATTTACTTTAATATGTGATTTTCACAATAAAAACACCAGACCTACTACCTTTTAATTATAAACTATCAAGCCAATAATGTTATCCTTTTCTTGTCACCAAGCCAACTCAAGCCCACAATAAATCTTCCTCATCCGTATTGTCCAGGTCACACTATTCACATGTTGGTTGCACTTAAAGGAAGTACTCTTGCCTACTTTACAGATAGGAGCAAAAAGTCATTTAGGATTGCATATTCTGCATACTTGAGTGTGATCTGGGCATTCCTAATCTGAATATAAATTCCCTTTTTGCCACATCTACAGCAAATCATGCCTTTTACATCTTCTGTACGCTGTCCACATGCCAACTATCTGGCATAGAGTTATGCATGTATGAATGTAAAGAAAATCACTGTTTGCAAAACAAAAGACAATCACTCCTAAGAGAACCTAACAAGGATTATTGATCTCACAGACTTTGTTTGGGTGGATCACCAGCACCAAAACTCTTTACTACTAAATCTGTGAGTTTCCATCTAGCAATATATCAGCATAGTATAATAACAATTCATCACTATAATGCTTTTTCCCTTTGTGATTACTTTACACCCTAACCATGACATGCTTATTCAAGTTTTCTTAAACTTGCAACCCTCATGCATACAGATATAACATTTCAAATATGTAACAAACTACAAATGCAAAATAATAAACAATCACTCTCTATGGGGTCTATCAATGATTATCTCAGTGAAATCCCTCAACATTTTATAAAGTGGGTGGCCAGTGCAATAACCCTTTCCCACTCTGCTGATCCGTGAGATTACAAGTAACTAAAAATCTGTCTATAGCCTGTAACTCCATGTATTAAGCAACTATGACTTTGATTTTTACAGTTTATAAGCTAGACAGACTACCTTTGGCATAATGTTTCATAATAAGGACACCAGACATGTCATTGGAGATACCATTTCCATTGCACCTAACAGGTGTATATCCTAACCATCTAAGGCTTACGGTTTTGAGAGTAAGCCTTTCCAGAAGACAACCATCAGACACACGGTCATAAAACTAGAAGGGTTTGCAAAATGCTGCCTGTCCAACCTTGGGCTAAATGGACTCTCACACAGCAAGCCTTCTATACCTACAGTTTCTTATACTGAGTGACCGATAAAAAACCCGCTATGGGAAATGAGTGAGATTCCATATTACTTCTAACCTATCTATAGGCTTTTAAATAGACTAATAACATTCCAACCTTAAATATCCATAGACCTAAACATAGGCTTTTCACAATAAATGTGTCAGGCCTAATGCCTCTATGTTAACATTGAATCATAGGCAGTTCAGGCATATAGTCAGAATCACAGGCTTGACACTTTAAACTGCTCAGTCCTGCTACATTGAGTGTACACTTTTCCATAAGCCAAAAAGTGGAATACAAGTAGTGTAGTCTTAGAAGAACACATGTTTGGCCCATTCATATCCAGGAGTCATGAGAACCATAATGCAGGTGGAGCTTATGCCCCTTTCTCAGTAAGACTTCCAAAGCTTTTTTTGTTTAATTCATATAAGGTCAGGTAACAGTTGCACTTTTGTGCTAGAAAAAAAAGTCAATATAGATTAGTGAAGCCCTGGGTCTCAAATACAAATCTGCAGTGTGAAGTGTAAAGGTATTAACCATCCTCCGCTCATCTGTGCTTCTGCCAGAGAAAAACAAACACTGTATATTATCTTGTTATCCAAGACTATATCATGTATGTACGCATGAAAGTTTAAGCTAGCTAAGCTGGCTACATAAAACATTATCACAGCTGTGTGTAGGGCAAGCATTTGTTTTGTAGAAGCTCAGTATATTTTGAGTAACCAAATAAGTACTCCAGGCTACCAACATGAGGACGGAGCCAACGCCGCCACCTGTAAGTCCTCCTTATAGTCTGTTTTATGATTGATCGCATAACGTCCTGCAACAGCAGCAATATCAGCCAGATCCAATGAGCTTTTGGACGAATCCAGATGAATGTTTTATAAGTGATGGGCTGCTAGTTGGTGAGGTCATCAGGGCCAGTGTAGGATTCTCCAGGCTTGGGAGTATTCGGCCTGGCCTGAGAGCTTCTGAGAAAATACTTTGAGTGAGGGAGGCATTGGCAATGAAGAGTATGTGTGAGAGTGAGTTTCCTCAAAGGTCTTTGAAGAAAGACAATGGTAAGACATTATGGACCTTATTTACAAGGCCCCTGCACCACAGGAACGTCACTTTTAATGACGCTTTGAAGGCACACCTTGCAGTGTCGTATCTACAAGGGCATGTAAAGCCACTCTGCAAGCCTTGTAGATTTGGAGTGATGTACGGCAGCATAATATACTGCATTGTCTCACACTGCGTTGGGGAGGCGTGCAATGGGCATTACGGTTTCAGTTCCCATGTGACATCCGTGGCATTTGACATATGCCCAGATGTACACTGTAAACATGGCAATGGCTCAAAAGTCTGCGCCTCTCAAGGGGAGGCGTAGAGGAGGCAAAATAACATTTTTGTCCTACTTCTCCTAGTTTTTTTCTCTTTCTATGTGTGCTGCATTCATTGACTCCATTAATTGTAGCTGTGAAAGATGTTCCCTTCCTGCCCAAAAAGAATCATTCATATAACACATCCACCCTTGCATCATGGGGCACCTACATTGGCACACGGCAGTCCATTGATCATTTGTGCAGTGAAATAGAACAGGAAAGTGCTGTATATGATAGACATAGCACATTCCTGCCCTTTTCCTTTGCCATACAGCAGCAAGGCGGCTTTCAGAGCTGCTCTATGACACGCTATTGAAAATGCAGCCCTATCTTGTGGCTTTGACGGAGTTCAATATGATGGTGAGATGGGAGAGAGATAGGAATTTAAAGACTTATTGATGCTGGATTGTATGGGAAGGTGCAGGTGCAAGGGATGAAGGAAGGTTGATGTTGTTAATGTGCTGTTGGGTGTTCTTCATTCATTCGCTGAGAAAAGTTTGCTGGGTTTGCATGTTTGTGTACAATGAGTAAAATAAGGGCCTGTAAGGGGATTGATACCGTGCTTGGTTGTATGCCCTCTTTGGCCAGAGGACCTGGTCAGCCAGCAGCCCATTCACAATTAAGGAGAGAAGCTTAGGAGATGTGAGAGCTCCACCCAAAGGTATTGCAAAGCGAAATACATGAAAAGAAGCAGATGACAGGGATTGCACACACATTGCAGTGCTATAGGAACACACTGATTTAGCCTGTTGCAGCTTTCTTCAACCTGCTGTTCGCCACTGTCAGCTTATGTATGATGGTTGGTAATTTAGCAGTGATCAGGGGTGAGTACTCTTGACTACTCTCAACCAGGGGGCGTAAAGTCACTATGATTTCATCCAAGACTACCAGCAGACCGTCAAGGGTCCCACTGAACTCAACATACATGCTTGCTGCACTGGTCTTGCCAGCCAAGATGCTCAGCAAACTGGTGCATTTCCTCAACGGAATGAGGAATTTGTTTAACTTTTGATACAGTGTCTTTTCCGAGTTTAGGTCTCGTTGGAGGTCTTGAATGTGTTCAGTGTTAGCCGAAATGGCCCTTTTAGTGGAACGGATTGACTCCTCATAATATTGAAGCTCAGATTCAAACTTGTCCACAGCAGCCTTGTGTATCTGTTTCAACCTTTTAGCTTCGTTAGCTCTATTTATTGCATCACGAATGGCTGCATCTGCTTTAGCGATCATGATCCCACCTGAAAGAAATGGGAAAAAGACTACATGATTATTGGTACACTGAAACAATGAGGTGTGTGAATAAATATAAATTATGAGATTATTCACGGACATTTAATTAACAGTTTATAAAGCATTTATTTGTATTTTCTTTTAATTTGGCTACGAGGCACCTTCTTAAAAGGATTTCATGTTTTGCTAATAGGATGACATGCTAACTGTTAATATTGGGGCCTGGGCGGATTTTTTTATTCTACCAGTGGAATTTGGTAATTCTGCATTACTCTTTGTTAGACCTGTCTGGATTTTTTTTGCGCAGTCCCTCCTCATTATTATTTATTTTGTCCCCTTTTTGCCCCTCATACCCTTACTATTTTGCTGTGTACTATTTTTTTTAGGTGTTGGTCAAGGGGATAGGTGTTCTTTTTCCCCCCATAATCTTTTACCTCAGGCCCTGAGGCCTGTTCTGACAGGAAAGCTGGCACCACCTAAAATGGTGGCCACCAACTGCCCCAACTGTCGCACCTAGAACTTGGCCATAGCTTAACATAGGGCATTCCAGAACCTTCTGGTCCATGCTGGACCATTGAAGGGCAGCCTATAAAAGGCGGAATGCGGGGCAGCCATTTTGTCTACCTGTGGAAGTCAGCTGGAGGACAGGTGGTAGCTGAGGGTGGGAAGAGGTTAGACTGAGGGTGGACCCCCCTGGACTGGGAATCTGCCTTATTGGTCCAACCCACTACTCCCCTGTTGGTTACTTGTCCTGGCCCCGCTGTAGGAAGTTACTTGGAGACCCTGGGCGCCAAGCTGGCCCCATTGTCTAAAACTATACAGGGACAGCTTCTGGAGAAGGAGACTGCCGCGCTGCGGAGCGCAGTCCTCTGCCCAGCTGGAGAGACTTATTAAGGAGTGCGCCTTCTTTCAACCCCAGCCCTGTCCAGGAACTGCCAACTGCCCAGGACTGCTAATTGCCCCCCCCCCTGGGGTTGATGTATGCCAGTAGGCTTGAATTAACTCAGCCTTGAGATTGCCTCTTTCCCCCACCATCTGGCCCTCACTTGCCTTTACTGCCGAGTGCTAGCTATCCAGGTGAGGCGTGGGAGAAAGGTGACGCGATCGCCCTGAGGAGATAGCTGGGCTTGTTGTCCTCATCCTGAAAGTGCAGACAGGTGTTGGTTGACCCAGCGACTGAAGAGGGAAGAGAGCGCCTAGAAGGAATAGCGATTGAAGAGGGAAGAGAGCGCCTAGAAGGAATAGCGATTGAAGAGGGAAGAGAGTGCCGACTGTGGAAGCGGTCCGGAGCCTGCAGCGGTAGTGTGTTGGAGTCGCTAGCTCCCCGCGCATGCTCCGTGAGTAGGCCAGCGAGTGGAAGCGAGGCGGCGCTTCCTCAGAGCCGCTGATCCCCTGCTCTTGCCCAGTGAGCAAGGGAGGCGGTCTGAAGAGAGAGGCGGCGCTCGCGTAGGGATCTTGTCTCCCGCGTTTGCTTTGTGGAGCGAGCGCCTGGAGCCCCCGACGACCCCCTCATTTCTAAAGAGTCTAAAACCCCCAGCGGCCCCCCCCCTCCCTCCTTTTTCTGAAGAACGTCGGCGGGAGGGAGTGGAGAGAGGCCGGTGGGAACCTCAAGAGAGCCTGAAATCGTCAGCAACGCGTGGGGACTGGGACAACATCGTCCCCACGCTACAGTAAGGAGTGGGGCTCTCTATTTTCTGGGGAGTTCTGAGTAATGGTGAATTCTTACTTTTGACAGATGCTTTCCCTCCTTAGTGGAATAGAAGTCCTGGGGAGCAACAGACAAATCTAACACATATTTAACTGGCCTAAAAAGGCATAAAAGGTTACCTGCTTATTATTGATATAATGCTTGTAAAATGTAAGGCAACACAGAAATTCATTGGTAATTTTCATAGAAGATTACAAGTGTTACTGCAAGTGCTGAGACCCGTTGTAGATTACAGAACCTACTTAGAAACTATGCTTAATTAAATGCTAGGATCTCTAGTAATGTAAAGTTAATGACTAGTTAGCACCTTGGTAGAGATTATCTTAAATTCCTGATTAATAGGTATTGTGTTTTCTCTCCAAAAGGGAATCTGTATAAAAGGTCAATCTAGTAATGTTGAAAAACTAAGCATATGTACCAGTTACCTGCATTGAGTTGTAATTCTCTTTCTATAGACAAACAGTGTTATAATTTTTCCTAAACTAAGTGTACATTTTTCCTGTGTGAATACTAAGAGTTAAAGCAAAGAGAATCCTATTTTTATAAAACAGCTCATATTTTCCTAACATTTTTGGTGTAGCGTTTTCTTTTGTGTGCTATTGCGTGGTTTTATTCTTGGGTGGTCTGCAACCTTAACACTGTGCCTCTGAAATGCATGTCTTGCCCTAGGCCAGGCTACCCAGTTCCAACATTTGGTGCCTAGCGGTGGGATTACTGACTTGGTTGCAGCTACTCACTAGTAATTCAACGCAATACACTAAACCTACACCAGGAGTTTTCTCCTTGCGGCCCTCCTAATTTACATTTTTGTTTTTTCTAAATTTATTTCTGGTGGTGGGTGGAGGTTAACCTCAGGTCACTTCGTGGTTTTCTCCTGCGAGTAATTTCATTCCATGGCAAAGATGGAGGTGAATCTTAAGGAGCTGGAAGCCAATACTGTGGCCCAACTCAGGGATTGGTGTCAGCAGAAAGGGGTATTTGTTAACAAAGGTGCCAAGAAAGGAGAGTTGCTGACAAGCATAAGGGCATGGGTGGAAGCTCGTATAAGGGAAGAACCAGAAACTGAAGTGGGTGAAGAGGACACTGTGACTGAGGCTGCATCGCTGAACCAAGTGGGGAGAGGGAATCTTCTGACAGGTCCCAGGATACCTTCAAGGGCAAGCAGCAGCGTCTCAGACAGGGGTTTAACCGAAGCCGAGCTAGAAGATAGGAGGGAGGAGAGGAGAATGAGGCTGGAGTTAGCTAGGATGGATATGCAAAGGGAGGAAAGGAGGTTAGCTCATGAGTGAACCATCAAGGAGATGGACCTACAGGTCCTAATACAAAGGCCTCCCACTCCAGACAATGGTGGCAGCGAAAAGAAAGTAGACACCAGGGAATCTAGACCCTACCTACCCAAGGATGTCATTGCTAGGTACACCCCAGGTGATGACATTGCCAAATGGTTGGCCGCTTATGAGGTTTCTTTAAGGGCTCACGGGATCCTAGAAACTCATTGGGGAGGTGGGCTGTATAAATACATGCCACCTGCTGGCAGAGACACCTTGTTGGCTCTGGAGCAGGATGAGCAAACCCACTACCCTGTCATGAAGGTGGCACTGGTGAAAAAGTTTGGACTTACCCCTGAAAGGTACAGACAAAAATTCAGGGGAAGTCACAAAATGAGTACCCAGAATTGGGTAGACTTTTTAGACTACGCCAAGAAAGCTTTAGAGGGTTGGGTCAAGGGCAGCGAGGTAAAGGACTATGAGGGGCTGTACAATCTATTTTTGAAAGAACACCTCCTCAAGAAATGTTTTCCCGAGTTGCGCCAACACCTGGTGGACAGCAAGCTGACCGATCCCCGGAAGCTTGCAGAGGAGGCGGACACTTGGGCAAGTACCCGGGTGTCCTCCAAGGGGACTGGAGGGGATTCTCAAAAAGCCGGACAGGGCGCCCCCCAGAAGAAAGAGGGAGGAGATAAAAAGAAGGAGTTCTCCAAAGGTCCCCAAAATAATTTCCAAGGTAAGGGAGCAGGTTTCACCCCTAGGGCAAACCCGCCCAGAAACCCTAATCCTGGCCAAAGCCAGCAGCCAAGGGTTCCCCACTGTTTTGAATGTGGTGGTGTTGGACATTATAAGGGAGATGTCAGATGCCCAAAGAGACCACCCCCTCCCACCGGAGGAAAGTCACCGGGAGTAGCTAGTGTAGCGCTCGGGGAGGAGTTGCCCTTAGATAAGGGGGGTGAGTGGGCGGGTGTCACCTTAGTGTCCCTGGGAGAGCGGGAGATGGTACCAAAGATCCAGGTGCCCCCAAATACTACAAAGTATGGGCAATGGGTTACCATCAATGGCCAAAGAGGGGAGGCTCTGAGAGATACAGGAGCCAGTATGACTATGGTGAGAAGTCAACTGGTGTCTCCAGAGCAGGTTGTTCCTAATGTACTCCACCCCGCCGCGATGGCTGACGGCAGAATGGGCCACTATCCAGTGGCTGAGGTTCCCTTTGAGTGGGAAGGGGTTGCAGGTTCACTTCGAGTTGCCGTAAGCCCTGCCGTGCCAGTTGATTGTCTGTTGGGGAATGACATGGAGCACAACACTTGGAGAGAGGTGGAATACCGGACGCATTCTGCGATGCTGGGTATACCTGACTGGGCCTGTGTAAGCACACGGTCTGCGACTGCCCGGAGAGGGAGTTCGCCTGGGTTGGAGCCTGGAACAATGGCCCAACCCGCTGCCAAAAAGGGTCAGAAACGGAGACAGGGACAGCCTGCTTCGGCTTCCACGCCCCATGTGACAGATCGGCCACCTGCACTGGTAGGCCAGGAGTCCGTGGAGGGGGGAGTAGACTCTCTGGAGGAGTTACCCATCCCTGCTGAATGGCATGTGGAGGGAGGTCCTACCAGAGAGGAATTCTGTAAGGGGCAGAGGGAGTGCCCTACCCTTGAGGGACTGAGGCGTCAGGCTGAAGCCCAGGCAGCAGGTGATGCTACGGGACACCACCATATTTACTGGGAGGATGGCCTCCTCTACAGTGAACCTAAGGTTCCTCTACCTGGCTCATCAAGGGCCTTGGTGGTCCCGCAGCAATACCGAGCCTTTCTGCTGGAATTGGCTCATGCGATACCACTGGCAGGACACTTAGGCCAGGACAAGACCTTTGCACGGCTTGTTCTCCACTTTTACTGGCCTCAGATGAAAGCGGCGTCCAACACATACTGTAGGACATGTGTATCCTGCCAGGCCAGTGGGAAGACAGGGGTGAAGCTAAAGGCTCCCCTGGAACCACTTCCTGTCGTTAGCACCCCCTTTGAAAGGGTGGGCATCGACATTGTAGGGCCATTGGATCCACCAACAACAGCTGGTCACAGGTTCATCCTGGTTCTGGTGGATCATGCCACATGGTACCCAGAGGCCATCCCTCTGAGGACTGTTACTGCACCTGTGGTGGCTAAGGCCCTGATGGGAATCTTTACTAGGGTAGGATTCCCAAAGGAGGTTGTGTCTGACAGGGGGACTAACTTCCTGTCTGCTTACATGCAGACCATGTGGAAGGAGTGTGGGGTGACCTACCGGTTCACCACTCCCTATCACCCCCAGTCCAATGGACTGGTTGAGAGGTTCAATAAGACCCTGAAGGGCATGATAAGAAGTCTGCCAGAGAGTTTACGGAGGAAGTGGGACGTCCTCCTACCTTGCTTACTGTTCTCCTACAGAGAGGTGCCACAGAAAGGAGTGGGCTTCAGCCCGTTCGAATTGTTGTATGGGCACCCGGTGCGTGGGCCTCTCAGCCTGGTGAAGGAAGGATGGGAGAAGTCTCCCAGAAAACCTCCCCAGGATGTGGTGAGCTACATGTTGGCCTTCAGAAGCCAGATGGCCAAGTTGTGGAAGCAGGCTGCTGACAACTTGGAGGCCAGTCAGGCAGTCATGAAGGAATGGTATGATCAGAATGCTCACCCGGTGGAGTTGGAGCCTGGCCAGAAAGTCTGGGTGATGGAACCTGGAGAGCTAAGTGCCCTTCAGGATCGTTGGACAGGCCCCTTTGAGGTGTTGGAGAAAAAGGGTAAGGCCACTTACTTGGTGGATCTTAAGACCCCGAGGCAGCCCCTACGGGTGCTGCATGCCAATCGCCTCAAACCCCACCATGAGAGGCCAGAGGTCATCCTGATGTTGGTGACTGATGGTGCTGAGGAAGCAGAAAGCGAGCCTCTCCCAGACCTCTTTTCATGTCAAGAGAAGGATGGGTCGGTGGAGGGAGTGATTCTCTCCCCGTCCCTCACTCCTGAGCAACGAGAGGACTGCCGACAGGTATTGGGGCAGTACTCTTCACTGTTTTCCCTTGTCCCAGGAAGAACCCACCTGTGTACCCATGATGTGGACACAGGAGACAGCGCCCCAGTGAAATCCAAGACCTATAGGCTGTCGGACAAGGTGAAGGCTAGCATCCATGGCGAAGTTGCCAAGATGTTGGAGCTAGGAGTGATAGAACCGTCCAGCAGCCCTTGGTCCAGTCCGGTGGTGCTAGTCCCAAAAGCCGCCCCACCGGGCACCACACCAGAACTGAGGTTTTGTGTGGATTACCGAGGACTGAACTCCTTTACCAAAACTGATGCTCATCCCATCCCCAGGGCGGATGAGTTAATTGACCGGCTAGGAGCTGCCCAATACCTCAGTACCTTTGACCTCACTTCAGGGTACTGGCAGATCTCCTTGACAGATGGAGCAAGGGAAAGGTCAGCCTTTTCCACGCCCGAGGGACACGTCCAGTTCTGTGTGATGCCCTTTGGTCTCAAGAACGCTCCTGCCACATTTCAGCGACTGGTGAACCAGGTCCTCTCTGGAATGGAGGGTTTCTCGGCTGCTTACCTGGATGACATTGCTGTCTTCAGTAGCAGTTGGGAGGACCACTTGCAACATTTGCAAGCAGTTCTCCAGGCGCTGAAACAAGCTGGATTGACCATCAAAGCCAGCAAATGCCAGATTGGTCAGGGGTCGGTTGTGTACCTTGGACACTTGGTGGGTAGGGGGTCCGTGCAACCCCTGCAGGCGAAGATTGAGGCAATCATGGCCTGGGAACCCCCCAAGACACAGACTGAGGTCCGAGCTTTCCTGGGCCTCACAGGTTACTACCGTCGCTTTGTGAAGGGGTATGGCACTATTGTAGCGCCCCTCACAGAGCTCACCTCTAGGAAACAACCTCGACGGGTAGTTTGGACAAAGGCTTGTCAGCAAGCCTTTGAAAAGTTGAAGCAGGCCATGTGTGAAGCACCGGTCCTGAAGGCTCCCAATTTCTCCAAGGAGTTTATTGTGCAAACAGATGCATCCGAACATGGCATTGGGGCAGTGTTATCGCAACTAAATGAAGAGGGCCTGGATCAGCCTGTAGTCTTCTTGTCCAGGAGACTGCTTCCCCGAGAACAGAAGTGGAGTGCAATTGAGAGGGAAGCTTTTGCGGTGGTGTGGGCTCTGAAGAAGCTGCGGCCATACCTCTTTGGCTCGCACTTCCTGGTTCAGACTGACCACCGCCCCCTTCGTTGGCTGATGCAAATGAAGGGGGAAAATCCCAAGCTGTTGAGGTGGTCCATCTCCCTACAGGGAATGGACTTCCGGGTGGAACATCGGCCTGGAGTGGACCACACCAATGCAGACGGTCTCTCCAGGTATTTCCGCCTTAGTGAAGAGGACTCCCAAGGGGTTGGGTAGTTCTCCCCACTTTCAGCTGGGGGGGACGCGTGTTTGACCTGTCTGGATTTTTTTTTGCGCAGTCCCTCCTCATTATTATTTATTTTGTTCCCTTTTTGCCCCTCATACCCTTACTATTTTGCTGTCTACTATTTTTTTTAGGTGTTGGTCAAGGGGATAGGTGTTCTTTTTCCCCCCATAATCTTTTACCTCAGGCCCTGAGGCCTGTTCTGACAGGAAAGCTGGCACCACCTAAAATGGTGGCCACCAACTGCCCCAACTGTCGCACCTAGAACTTGGCCATAGCTTAACATAGGGCATTCCAGAACCTTCTGGTCCATGCTGGACCATTGAAGGGCAGCCTATAAAAGGCGGAATGCGGGGAAGCCATTTTGTCTACCTGTGGAAGTCAGCTGGAGGACAGGTGGTAGCTGAGGGTGGGAAGAGGTTAGACTGAGGGTGGACCCCCCTGGACTGGGAATCTGCCTTATTGGTCCAACCCACTACTCCCCTGTTGGTTACTTGTCCTGGCCCCGCTGTAGGAAGTTACTTGGAGACCCTGGGCGCCAAGCTGGCCCCCTTGTCTAAAACTATACAGGGACAGCTTCTGGAGAAGGAGACTGCCGCGCTGCGGAGCGCAGTCCTCTGCCCAGCTGGAGAGACTTATTAAGGAGTGCGCCTTCTTTCAACCCCAGCCCTGTCCAGGAACTGCCAACTGCCCAGGACTGCTAATTGCCCCCCCCCCCCTGGGGTTGATGTATGCCAGTAGGCTTGAATTAACTCAGCCTTGAGATTGCCTCTTTCCCCCACCATCTGGCCCTCACTTGCCTTTACTGCCGAGTGCTAGCTATCCTGGTGAGGCGTGGGAGAAAGGTGACGCGATCGCCCTGAGGAGATAGCTGGGCTTGTTGTCCTCATCCTGAAAGTGCAGACAGGTGTTGGTTGACCCAGCGACTGAAGAGGGAAGAGAGCGCCTAGAAGGAATAGCGATTGAAGAGGGAAGAGAGCGCCTAGAAGGAATAGCGATTGAAGAGGGAAGAGAGTGCCGACTGTGGAAGCGGTCCGGAGCCTGCAGCGGTAGTGTGTTGGAGTCGCTAGCTCCCCGCGCATGCTCCGTGAGTAGGCCAGCGAGTGGAAGCGAGGCGGCGCTTCCTCAGAGCCGCTGATCCCCTGCGCTTGCCCAGTGAGCAAGGGAGGCGGTCTGAAGAGAGAGGCGGCGATCGCGTAGGGATCTTGTCTCCCGCGTTTGTTTTGTGGAGCGAGCGCCTGGAGCCCCCGACGACCCCCTCATTTCTAAAGAGTCTAAAACCCCCAGCGCCCCCCCCCTCCTTTTTCTGAAGAACGTCGGCGGGAGGGAGTGGAGAGAGGCCGGTGGGAACCTCAAGAGAGCCTGAAATCGTCAGCAACGCGTGGGGACTGGGACAACATCGTCCCCACGCTACAGTAAGGAGTGGGGCTCTCTATTTTCTGGGGAGTTCTGAGTAATGGTGAATTCTTACTTTTGACAGATGCTTTCCCTCCTTAGTGGAATAGAAGTCCTGGGGAGCAACAGACAAATCTAACACATATTTAACTGGCCTAAAAAGGCATAAAAGGTTACCTGCTTATTATTGATATAATGCTTGTAAAATGTAAGGCAACACAGAAATTCATTGGTAATTTTCATAGAGGATTACAAGTGTTACTGCAAGTGCTGAGACCCGTTGTAGATTACAGAACCTACTTAGAAACTATGCTTAATTAAATGCTAGGATCTCTAGTAATGTAAAGTTAATGACTAGTTAGCACCTTGGTAGAGATTATCTTAAATTCCTGATTAATAGGTATTGTGTTTTCTCTCCAAAAGGGAATCTGTATAGAAGGTCAATCTAGTAATGGTGAAAAACTAAGCATATGTACCAGTTACCTGCATTGAGTTGTAATTCTCTTTCTATAGACAAACAGTGTTATAATTTTTCCTAAACTAAGTGTAAATTTTTCCTGTGTGAATACTAAGAGTTAAAGCAAAGAGAATCCTATTTTTATAAAACAGCTCATATTTTCCTAACATTTTTGGTGTAGCGTTTTCTTTTGTGTGCTATTGCGTGGTTTTATTCTTGGGTGGTCTGCAACCTTAACACTGTGCCTCTGAAATGCATGTCTTGCCCTAGGCCAGGCTACCCAGTTCCAACACTCTTGTTATGAGTAATTACATTCTGCTGCTCCCTTATTGGGGCACCACTAAAAAAAAGTCAACAGCCACCAAATTCATATTAATTAGCTGCAACATAATTTTGTGGTATAACCCAAATGGGTTTATATCAGAAAAAAGAGATAAACTATTTGGGTTAGACCCTATCCTTTTAATAAAAATAATCACAGCAGGAGTGTTACCTCTCCGGAATCCAGAAATAAAAAGTAGGCTTATTCTTACATTGTATATCCATCACGCTAGAGCTGTTTTTTTCTTATTTATGTGATTTCTAAACTGGCTAGGAAGGATGAAGCAGTCTCTATATGTTTAAAAACATATTATAAACTTCAATCTGCGGTGTTTTTTAATGTAGAGGAATTTGTCCTACTTTCTGCCGTGTTTAGAAACCACTGCCCAGCAGTGCATACCCGTCAGCACCCATACATACTCTGTAGTAATCATTGTAGTAAAGTATGTAAGGTCACCAAGGGGTATGCAATGCAGTGCAGTAAGTCTTAGTGCAAAATGCATCATCACATTCTGTGTTTGGGTATAAGGGTGCTTTTTTGTGCGTTAAGAAAATAGTGTGAATTTGCCGGAATTCCACAGATTTTCCTGGCATTTTAATAGAATTCAGCAGAATCAAACTATGAACATTCCACCCGACGCTTGTCATTATAAGGAAAAAACTATCAATTCCTTGACATTTAAAATAAAAATGCTGCATCTATGATTCATTTGAAACCCACTGCAAATGGTAAGTGCAGGACATGAGTGAGGCTGGTGTGAGTGTGCCCCCCGCAGATGTCCCATGTGCGTTTGATTTTAGGCTGCACTTGTCATAGCCAGGCTGAAACATTTAAATACATGTCGATTTCAATATTCATGGATTCATAGTGAGCGAAACATAACTTGCAGATCCATTGGAGGTACATTTACTAAACATCCTCGGGATCGTGGGCAGCAAGCAAAGATGCTGGACTGCACTGATTTGGGTATAATGGATACAGCAGAACTGGTCTATATTTACAAAGATATGAAACAATCCTGCTCTCTTCTTGACCTAGTACACTGTGTGCAGCTAACAGCCACTGCTGACACCCGTGCATCATAGTGCAAAGTTTCCTGCATTGCAGGCAGGACTGTTTCTGTGCAGAAAGGGTAACCTTCTTGCACAAAACAATCCTTAGAGGTATTTTCCTCTTTATAAGTGTGCTGCAGAATGCAGCTCAACTGAAAAGAGGAAATAACCAGAAATAAAGATGTTTCTCCTCCCACACCTCACTTGGGAAGGTGCAACATTCTGATGTCATCAAAGATTTACTGGCCTTAGTAAATATGGGATTGTGTCAAAATTAGTAGGTGGACCCATGGAACTCCTCCTCAATTCAGAGTAATCGAAGACACTGATTTCGGCTAAGCCATGCCGAGCCACTCAAGGTGGGTTTACAAGGCTCAGTAAATGCCATTTAAAGGCTAGTGTTGCCTTCTGTCACCTTGATGTCTTTCAGGAATTATGTCTTGAGAGTTTGTATTTGTCCACACAGTGTGTGTGTGTGTATGTGTGTGTGTGTACGTGCAGGTGTGCATGTGTCTGTGTGTGTGTGTGTGTGTGTGCGTGTGTGTGTGTGTGTACGGGCAGGTGTGCACGTGTGTGATTACGTGTTTGTGAGTTATTTCTTTGCAGCTGAGCCTTTTCATGTGTATCTATTAGTGTGAGCATGGTGAGTTTATGTGACTATGTCTTTCAGTGGATTGTGCCCCTCTATGTGAAAGTGTGTGTTAGAAACCAGGGCCCAATTGTGCAAATATTTTGCATATCGTTTGTGTTGCAGACCCGATGCAAAATGCAGGATGGCATTTCCAAACCAATGCAAATGATGAGATGTGTTGTCAAATGACCAAAAGTAATGCAATGCAGTGCAACACAGCCTTGCATTCATTTGCATCAAAGGAGTGTACTGTGGACAGTGCATGGGCATTCCTTTGGGTCCACCAATGGATTTAAAACAAATTCACATCAACGCAGACTGGTATACAATGATTTACACCTCCCTGCGGCTGGCATCAATATTTTTATGTTTCCTCCTTTCTTCCTCTCTGGATGTGTGCTGCATTCTACAACACCCAAAAACAAAGGAAATTGCATTAAAATTAAAGCATAGTTTCTGGGCAGAGGTGAAATCATTACAGAACAAAAACGTACCCACAACTCATTTGCCCCTGCCTTAGTGTGCAAGGGTGTCTGCCTTGATGCAGTGCTGCAGAAAGTGCCTGCACATAGAGCGAGCATCACTGCGCCAATTCTTCGCAGATATGGCACAGTTCAGCTCTCGCTAAAACAACACAGAGCAGCAACTTTTTTAGCTGCGCTGCGTTGCAAAAAATCTTTGAAAATCTGTGACTATGTGATAAGAAAGTGCTTATGCTATTTATTTTACGATATTCAATATGGGCCAAGAACCATATATACCTGTAATTGATCCAACTATCGGAATAAATACCAGGCCCAGGCCTACTTTCCTATCATCCTCTGCAGAGTGCCATGCTCGAATCGCTCTTTCTAGATCATAATCTGCATCCCTGAGGGCTGCCTTTGCCTCCTCTAGTTGTCGTTTAATCGTGTGCTCCTGCCCCTGCTCTCCTTCGAGTTGCACTTTAAGTCCTTCTTCCCGAGCTTGTAGCGCCTTCTGTTCATCATTCAGACGGTTCATCTTGTCTAAGCGCTCTTCCATATTTTCGTTCAATGATTTCACTTGTGCCAGGGATGACTCCTCTGCCTTTGACAGACTTTTCTCAGATGCCTCCAGGTGTTGGCGAACATTTTGAATGCCCTGCTCTAGGTCGGTGCTGGATTGCAAGGTTTCAGCAACAGACATCAAGGAATTTAGGCCATCCACAAAGGATGGCAGAACAGTCTGTTCATAACTCTTTTCTGTAACAGGAGTGGCACTCAGAATGTGACCCGGAAACACTGTACCTTAAAGGGCAGAAGAGAAGAACAAAGGTTAGAGATGATTCAGGAGGAGGCAGTCGTGTTTTACAATATTTTTAGATAGGGAGAATGTCAGACAACAAAGATACTGCTCTACAGCTTGACAATATTTTACAAATAACAAAGCTTTGACATTTCAGGCCTCAAAACAGTGCTGTAAATGCAGGGGATGCTCCTGAATCTTGCATCTGGCAACTACTGCAAAACAAGATCCGGTTACCCCCAGGGATATGTGCCGAAATCAGGGCACTTTCAGCAGAGCTGTACGTTCTGTGCTTTGCATTCAGTGCATTAACTTGCAAGAGATGGGGAAGGTCTCTCGATTTCAGTTCCAGCTTGGCCCTATATTAATGGCTCTACTAAGAGGTCAGAACCACTCCTTTAATATGAGTCTTAGGGCCACAACTACAAAGCATTTTTGCAGTTGGAAACAACCAATCAGGCTGTTTGTGATTGAACAAATGCTTTTGCATATGTACAAAACACAAATTATGATTCAATAAAACATTACCGAATTACAATTTGTGTGTGCAATTTCGTATTTGGAAGGGGCGTGTTTAAGGCGTCCCTTCCAAATAATGAATCTGAATGAGATGTATTAATGTTTAGGGCCGCAAACTATTCATGTTTTATCAACTCCAAGGAGGTGGTAAACTATTGCAAATGGGAAGGGGTCCTCAGAGCACCCCTTCACCTTAAAATTATAAAAATATACATTCATAAGATCAGGCAGTTTAATTTATTTCTTCTTTAAATGCAGCCTGTTTCCTCTAAGAAAAATGGGCTGCATTACAAAAAAAAGATTGCTTTATTAAAAAGCAATCACAACTATGGTGGTCTTCCCATCCATATGATGGCTGCGATTCCTAATGGGTCACTAATTGCAACATACACCCTTTAATATGCATGAGCTAGGTCTATTTACAAACCACTAGGAATCGCTAATGAAGCTCAAAGGGGTTTCATAAATAAGGAATTCTGATTTCCTAGTTCAGATTCAAGAGGACAGCGCAAATAGGAAATCAATATTCCTAAAATTAATACTTCTGGCCATAAGTCTTGACTGGGGGCTCAATGGAGCTTCAATATCTTTAACACCACTTTCAAATGAAAATTCAAGTCCCTGTTTTACAAAATGTAAAACTGAACTTGGAAACCCACTTACTCGTTTTTAAAATGGTGAAGCTATGGTGAAATTCATTACCAATGGTGATATTCGTGGGTGATCAACAACATTGATTTGTACCAAAGTAGTTGAGGGTTTTCACATATATTTGACAAAGACATTTCAAACCCTCAATGTAGTTGACATGGACAACTCTACCTTATATACATTTTGCATGTCCATTTCCACACTGGAAATGGTTGGAAATGTAAACAAGATAAATCTGGGATGGTGGTTGGGAAGGGATGGGGACTATCTCTAACATGGGCAGGGGCTCAGGGGAAACAGACACCGAACTGAAAAGAAAATGCAAACAAAAATCTATCATAAGCAAAATAAATGTTCTGTGTTTGAAGTCCCGGATATGCACGTACAAAAGTATGTGGCATGTTGCTAAACTTAAGTTTTTTTTATCTGCTTACACATTGTGTAAAATCTTTTCATGTGGAGAAACTCATCTAAACAGAAGAAATCATGCACTTAGCAGTAAAATTGCTCATACATGGTGAGAGCAGCAGAAGCTGGAGTAGAAAGAAGCAGCAGCGGAGAGGAGCACCACGGAGAGGGGGGAGTAGCTCTAAGCACAAGATGCTCCTCAAGTTAAAACGGAGCCGGCCTCGTGAATCTGTAATTCTCTCTCATCGTGTCTGCTGCGGTTGCTTCGATTGCTGCTAGTGCGGCAGCTGTACTCGGCTCCCGCTGAGTGTGCGCCCCCAGGAGGACTGTAGAGGAGGCCCTGGCTCGTTCCAGGTGCAGGCTGCGGTTCACCTGGTGTGCCTCACTCTCTAGACAGACTGCTGAAAAAGGCACCGCTGGTGGGGGGACTGTAGGTGAAGAACCAGCAAAACGGCCAGGATTAGGACCAGGTCCAGGCCATTGGGATCCATTGTGGCAGCAAACCAAGCCTGCAAATGTAGCAGAAGAGGGGGATCAGCTACCAGTGGCTGTTCTGTGGGATGTCAACCTGACTGACTGCCTTACGTCTGCCTTACGTCACCCTGTACTACCCTCCATTAAGGGCTATGAACTCGCAAAGCAACTTCAGAAGTACTTTGACGGCGCAAGGCGGCACGCAGTGGTGAAAGCAGTAGCGGGTAGAGTTGCGGAGGTGACCAGTGTAAGGTGGCTGCAGCTTCCATGCTGGTGTAAAGCAGCCCGCTCTCCTGCTCCCTGCCTCAGGCTGCCCTTGGCTGCCCGCCACAGTCTCTAGGTCTTCCGCCTTCCGATGATGACGTGCTTCCTCCCCCCACCTCCTGTTGCAAGCTAGCCTCAAGCCTCCCCGTGCCCCTAAGCATTTGTGTGTGTGTGTGTGTGGGGGCGGGGGGGGTGGAGGTATAACAGGACGTCTGGGTGGCATACTGGGGTGGCTGAGTGGAGCAGCAAACTCCAGAGTCCACACCCAAGAGCAGGGCCAGTAAAAGCAGTAGACGGCTCACCAGTTTGGAAGCATCTCGCAGGCACCGGCAGCGGTCCAAGCAGTGTCCTCATAAAACCATTAATAAAACGTTGAACTGGAAACAACTCAGGGAAGGGATCACCCCTGCATTTTACAAGCATCAACGCACCCCTAGCTCAGCCTACGCGTCATCAGTCCAGGCCAGAGCAGACTAGGAAGGATGGCCCGTTTAGACAGTGAAATCACTACATGGTGCAATTCAGCAAGATGGGAGCTAAAAAGAAACATTGCCTACTTACGACCCCTAAAGAAATGGTCAGCCTGCAATCGCCAATAAAAAGGATTACAAAAGAGTACAATTCTGCCAGTGAGCCCTACCAAAACCCTCCAAACTAAAAACAATTGGTGACCCCAGCACCACCCAGGCCACTGTTTAGGGCTGGCAAAAGGACAAATACCAGGATGCACTAGTTTCCAGGTCTAACACACGCATTTTACAGGGCACTAGCATCACAAGTGCGAGCAGAAAGCCAACCGGCTGCCCATATACACCCAAAAGAGGCCTACTTTTAAGTCCGGCATGCTGCAGTGAGCCAGAAATGGATGACTCTCCTCTTATTACTGGGTTGCATATGGCCAACATTGCATCCTCATCCTAAGAAAAGGCGCCTGACCTCTCAATGTACTGGTAATATGAGGCAGCATTGTTAAATGTGAAACATGCTCTAGTGACAGTGGCTCAAATTCACTTGATCAAAAGCCATGATCAAGATGCCCAGAATATCATGAACACTAAACCAATTTTATCAGCCACAAGCTTTGTCATGTCTTTATATGACCCAATTCCAGATTATCCAGTAGTAGGGGACCTCACCGCCTCCTTCTTCCAAAAACTCGGTCAATAAATTGAAAGAACTCTGGAGCTAACCCCAGAATTGGTGGGGTTATTAGAGCCTCCATGGGACTATAAAGTAGAACATTATTTTCAAATGACAGTGTTGATGAAGATCTACCAAAAATGTCCATAAACAAAGCATTACTGTGGCAATCATCAAAGATAGAGGTCCACACAGACCTCCTGCAATCAATAGCAGCCTGCTTGTTAATTTAAGCACCAGGGTGGAAGATCTGGAAAAGAGGATAGTTCGGATTCTTGTTGCCAACATTGGCCCATGTTCCTGCCCAATTCTCCTCGACAAGTGGGCTTCTCTTCCAGAGGTCCTAGCGGACATAGTAGAGATAGTCAGAGGAAGTAGGGACAGGTTGACTTCCAGTTCAACAGACCGCCGGGCGACCTCAAACATTTTCCACCTGGCTATGAGCAAGAGAGAGGCAGTCCCTCCAGGCCCAAAATTAACAGACAAAGCCAAACAGATTCAGGTACAAAGGCCGAGGAGCCAGGCAAATGGGCCTAATGCATCTCAAGGCAGTGGCGTAACGAAAGTCTAAGGGGCCCCCCCTGCAATGTACACGGAGGGGCCCCCCTCCGGATTTAATCCGGAGCTCTCAGGCCTGAGTCCTGTGCTGAGGCGGCCCCTTGCAGTTCAGGTCCCCCCCACACCGCGGCAGATGCGGGGGCCTGTGTTACGCCCCTGTATATATGAGTTGTTCACAATGATGAGAGATAATAGAAATAACAGCATCTCCGTCAACTGATAGATCCCTGCACCACAGTCTAAAGATCCCAAGGAGAGCACATTATCTCTTTCGCTCTACCACCAACATAGGAACTCACTTTCCAGTATAACAAAGCACCCATTAAAAACCGTTGTTGGCACAATTGTCTCCACACACCCTGCCAAAACAATGATATTACCTCCCAACAAAGATAAGAGCCACTAAGAACCATGTAGAATTCAGAAGAAAGACTAGAGCTAGTCATTCAGATGTGGCCACCTGCGAATATGTGTAAGACTTTTCCAAAAAGATAAGAGACAGTACAAATAACAGCAGCTTTGTCTACCCACAGATGCCACTACACCACTTTTGAAGTCTCATGGTGGAGCTCATCAACTCTATAACTGAATAAATATTGCAGCTCCTCACGACACCCTGTAAAGATGTGCCCCTCCTGCATGAAACTGAATTTTACTTCCCTGTTTAATTTGGCCTCCATTTCAGTTCTCCTCACATGTCTTCTGCCATCCTGGCCCAATCTAGCTTTATGGCCTGCTTCACTCAATCATCCTCTGCTAAATAGCTTGTTTTCTGCAATTCCGGCACCATATACACCTTTTCCGCACTAAACCATAACAATCTCCTAATTTCCGTATAATCCATTTGCACAGTTCTCCCATCAATTACACTAACACACCCATGTTTACACTAGCAATAACTGTTAATTCCTTAAAATATTACATTTGTTCACGTAATTCTTATTTTTGTTCTTTTCTCATTTTAATTTTTACATTTTAACCTTCACTTCCAATGCCATCTTAATCCAAACCAAATTCCATTATTCTCAATCACAAATAACCTAGATTTATTGGATTAAAGGGTGTATGTCACAAGCACAAGATTAAACCCTACAAAGTTGAAAACTGAATTTACGAATAAACATTGTGTTAACCACTATCCCTGGGTTCCCAGAGTTGCTCACTGAAAGAGCTTCAGCGCCTTATCAAGGGCATAAAGCACTATATGACTGCAAGTCCGCTAAAATCCCTGTTTACTTTCTGTAGTATCTTCTCCTTATCTTTCTTTCCTCTAGCTCCTCTGTAGCAAATAGGATAAGGTTGAGGGGCTATGTATGGGTAAGACAGGTGGTCAATCATGTGATGTCACATGAGGTCAAAGGGTGCTTGCTCTCACTTCCTCAACTCTTGGCATTTTGGTTAATAAAAGTATTTTGCTATTCTGTATCAAAAGCTCCTAAGTATTATCGTCATCCAGCGCGTTTCAGCCTCAGTGGGCAGTCAGTGATATCAATTAGCCTATTCAAAAGCATCAGCCTACGACATCACCATTTTAAATAACATAACCCTACACTATATGAGTGTGACATCAACCGCCCTCCCCTCCCTGATTCCACAACGCCATCATCCACGGACCACTGCTGCGGCTGGCTTGGACTGTTTTTTTATTTCATTTATTTAATGCGATTTTATTTAGAGCGAACTTTACCCGAAGGTGTCAGAGCGCTTTACATAAGAACCAGTTGCAATGCATAAGGATTTAGGGTTACATGAGTTACATAAAAGATACAAACGGAAACAATTGCAAATGTACAAGTTGCAGAGACACACAAGGAGGAGATACAAACAGAATTTTTTTTTTGCAAATGTACAAGTTGTAAAGTCACTCAAGGAAGAGATACAAATGGATAAACTCTAAGGGCCGTATTAATGAAGGCTTTGCGCCGCCGTTGCGCCACTTTTAAAATGGGAAACAGTGATGCACCGGCGGCGCAAGGCCTTCATAAATAAGGCCCTAAGAGTCACATAGGAATGGTAGAGACTACAAAGGTCTACTACATATACTAGTGGCCTGCTTGGCTATTTGTTTTTGAATTGCATTTGAACTTCTCTAGGATCGTAAAATTCGGAATGCTAAAGACTCTTCACATGCCAATCGCTGATTAATTGTCTGGCGTGAGCCAACTGTGGGTTGACCTTTCGTTTCCCTCTCCTAATAAAATAATAATAAAAACATTTATTAAGCGCCTGAATACACTAGGACAGTGCGTCTCCGCGCTAGGATGCGTTCAAACATTAAAAATCAAGAACAAACCATGGAGAAGAGGAACAAGGGAAAAAGGAGACCGTCAGGAAGACTAATCTTTTGGAAATAGATGGGTCTTCAGTTTCTGTCGGAACCTGGTTTCCGATGGCTCCATCCGTAATTCCACATGAAGATCATTCCATTGTTGGCTGGCCAGAAATCTGAAAGAGCGCCCTCCCATCCGTGCTTTGTGTATGCGAGGTATCACAAACTGCATACTGCCCATGGTTCTCAGGAGTCGTCTGGGACGATAGATAGTTAGCAGCTTGTGGAGATAGACCGGACCCTTGCCATGTGCAATACGGTGACTGAAGCACATGGTCTTAAACCTAATGCGTTCCCTCATGGGGAGCCAGTGCAAGCGCTGTAGTGCACGTTTACCAGACGACCTCCTCTGCAACTTCAACACAAGCCTGGCCGGCGCATTTTGGACAAACTGTAACTGGGTCAATCCCTTTTTACTAAGGCCACAGAGCAGAACGTTCCCATAATCAAGATGGGACGTGACCAAAGCGTGGACCAGGGTTTTCCTATCTTTCATAGGTAGGAGATCCAGGATCTTCCACAGGACCTTCAGTATGCCGTAGCATCTCCCCGCCATCTTACCTATGTGTTGAGAAAATGTGAGCTTGGAGTCCAAAAGCACACCCAAGTTCTTCACAATGTCACAGGGAATGGGTGTAGGACCCAGGTCGATGGGCCACCAAGCCGATGACCAAATTGAGGGCGAGGAGCCAATCACAAGTAGCTCCGTCTTATTGCCGTTCAGGCGAAGACAGTTGCACTTCATCCAGTTCGCCAGTGTCACCAGGCACTCCCTGAAATTACCAGCCATCTCAACTGGGTTATGAGATAGCGTAACCACCAGTTGCGTATCATCCGCATATGATAAGATCTCCACCCCATACGATTCCACCAACCTGGCCAGGGGTTCCATGTATAGATTAAACAGTACAGGACTTAAAAAGGAACCCTGCGGGACCCCTTGGTTTAAAATTCGGGGCGTGGATTTGAAGGGGGGACAGTGAATTTGAAATTGTCTGTCCGCCAGGAAGGAGGTTATCCATTCAAGAGCCGGGCCAGCAACACTAATTTCACTCAGACGGGCTAGCAATCTGGGGTGCGACACGGTGTCAAATGCCGCACTTAAGTCCAGCAATATTAAGGCGGCCGTCTGTCCTTCATCCACTTTCTGATGAAGCAGTTCTGTGGAAAAGAGAAGGGCAGTTTCCGTCGAATACCTGGCCCTAAAGCCAGATTGGAAGGGATGAAGAAGCTGATTGTCTTCCACATATTTAACCAGCTGATTGGTAACCAGTTTTTCCACCACTTTAGCACAAAATGGCAAAAGCGAAATGGGCCTGAGGTTGTCTAAGTTCGAAATGCTAAATGTAGCCTTCTTCTTAATTGGAACAACCTGTGCGAGTTTCCATTCCGTCGGCACTAATCTTTCTTGGAAGGAAAGATGAGCCAAATTGCCAATGTAACTTGATAAGAGGTGGGCATGGTTCCTAAGGAGCCTAGGCGGCGCCACATCCAAAGGGGAGCCAGACTGAATACTCATGATTAGCTTTATCTGTTCCTCCCTTGGTGGGACCGTAAATTCATTAAGACAAGCGCTAGTATGCGGTCCTGGGTCAGTGATTCTAGCCAATAATTTTTCATGTGTTCCCTGCTGAAAAGACACATAAATTTTCTCCACCTTATGTACAAAGTGATCGGCGATAGATTCGCATATTTCAGTGGATAGATGGTCTTTAGTCTCCGTCCTGGTGAGAGCCGTGAGCTCTTTATAGATAGAAAAGAGCTCCTTTGAGGAGTTTTCAGCAGATTCGATCCTTACTTTGAAGAATAGTCCTTTCGCCTTATTAATGCGCCTATGGTATTCCTTCAGGCTGCTCATATACCGCTCTTTCATATCAGAGTCGTAATCTTTACGCCACAGGCGTTCAAGTCTTTTACAACTGGCTTTTGCTGCTCACAAATCCTCGTTATACCAGGGGGCGGACTTTGTCCTGCGAGTAGGAGCTTTATGGGTCCATGGGGACACCTTGTCTAACGCTTTAGATACCCAGTCCTCATACTCCAACCAAGCTTCCTTAAAACTTTTACTAAGGGGAAGTTTCCCTAGCATAAGCATAGATTCGAATGTCTCCTCATTAAAATTGTTCCATTTCCTACGTTTACATACAGTAGGCCGCTCAGGTCTATACCCCTTACCACTGCCAGTGATATTAAATGGGATAAGATAATGATCAGACCATGGAACTCTAATAGGAGGGAGCACCCTTATACCGTCCCAGTTAGAGAATATGGGGTCCAAGGGATGACCCGCCTGATGCGTGGGCATCTCAACCAAAAGGGAAAGCATCAGGGATTTCAAGGAGGATATCATTGATTGTGCCTCTATGCATTTCATATCTTCAAAGTGAAGATTAAGATCACCTAGTAAGATGAATTTATTGTAGCGTAGAGCCGGCTGAGTCACTGATTCCAGTGGACTATCGGCGAACAATGTAGAACCCCCAGGGGGGCGATAGATGAGATATCCCATAATCGTGCATTCAGGGGAGATTTTAATGGAAAAAAGACCGGCTTCACAGTTACTAATTTTTATAAGTTCTAATGAGCACTCAAACTTAGCCTTATATACCATTGCGATACCACCCCCTCTTTGGACTCCTCTATCGATTCGGAGTATACTATATTCTGGTGGAAGGGCCTCCAAGATCTCAGGTGACGAAGATTCCTCTAACCATGTTTCAGTTAAAAACAGCAGATCTACCTGATACTCAGTCAAGACATCATAGATGTCTAAGCTATGTTTTTTAAGAGAATGGCAATTGATTAAAAACCCCTTTAATAAATCTCCGGTATTGCTAATAGTCGGGGCCGGGGCGAAATTAAGGTGACACACCATACACTTCAACATCCCATCACCCGGAACAATACTGTGTTTACAGGCGGCCTTGACAGTGGTGCGAAGGTTAAGCAATTGCTCACCCGTAAACATTATGGTTTTAGCCGGTTCCCTCGTAGAAGAGACAGAACTCCTCGCCCTTAGCCGTATGCGGTCGCGGACGGGCGCAGATGGGCTTGCCTTGTGCGCGCCTTCGGTGCGCACTCGGCGCGCCCGCTGCGCGCGGTCGCCGCCCTAACGTCATAATAAGGGGGCTAGAGGGAAGAAACTAGAACGCTCACCCGAGCGCAGCGTAGGTAGGAAGTGGAGTATTCCTCGCCCTCCGCACAAAGGCCCACAATGGACGCGGCGGACCGGGGAGGGATCAAGAAGAAAGGCACAGGTAGTTAAAAACAAATTTAAACAGGAAAAAGCAATTTATCGGAGTTCTCACAACATTCTAGGAGCAATAGGTTGTTAAAACAATGTGAAGGTTAATTTAAAAATGCAGGGTCTGTACACCGCATGAGCCTCTCCTTCGCCCACCACGCCGAGGTTGTTGAAGACAATAACGTTAGACTCTCTGTCCCAAATACTTTGAATTGTGCTTCGCAATGATCATGACAACGGACCAGGCCAGCCCCACCCACCCTGAAAACTGCACAGACGCCAAGACAGTAAACTGTGTGCCGCGTGCCCACTGTCTATTTAATGAGAGCCTCAGAGGCCCGGCCGGGGCCTTGCGCATGCGCAGTTGAACTTGCGCACCACCATTTAATTATTGGACAGCCTCAGAGGCCCTGCCGGGGTCCGGCCGTGCGCACCATTTAATTTTTGAAGGGGAGCGTGCGCACCATCGTGATGAAGAGGCTTGCGGTTGCCCTTGCCCTTGCTAGCTCCACTGCTGAGTCTGAGTGAGGTGGCCCCCTGCGGGGCCCCAGAAGCACGGGACCTCCCGCAGGGGGCTGCGGGGGCCTGTGTTACGCCCCTGCGAAGATGATGGAAACACGAACAAGATGCAGTGGCGTAAAGAAAGTCTAAGGGCCCCCCCTGCAATGTACATGGAGGGGCCCCCCTCCGGATTTAATCCGGAGCTCTCAGGCCTGAGTCCTGTGCTGAGGCGGCCCCTTGCAGTTCAGGTCCCCCCCACACCGCGGCAGATGCGGGGGCCTGTGTTACGCCCCTGTTATATGAGTTGTTCACAATGATGAGAGACAATAGAAATAACAGCATCTCCGTCAACTGATAGATCCCTGCACCACAGTCTAAAGATCCCAAGGAGAGCACATTATCTCTTTCGCTCTACCACCAACATAGGAACTCACTTTCCAGTATTACAAAGCACCCATTAAAAACCGTTGTTGGCATGATTTTCTCCACACACCCTGCCAAAACAATGATATTACCTCCCAACAAAAATAAGAGCCACTAAGAACCATGTAGAATTCAGAAGAAAGGATAGAGAAAGTCATTCAGATGTGGCCACCAGCGAATATATGTAAGACTTTTCCACAAAGATAAGAGACAGTAGAAATACCAGCAGCGTTGTCTACCCACAGATGCCACTACACCACTTTTGAAGTCTCATGGTGGAGCTCATCAACTCTTTAACTGAATAAATATTGCAGCTCCTCACGACACCCTATAAAGATGTGCCCCTCCTGCATGAAACTGAATTTGACTTCCCTGTTTAATTTGGCCTCCCCTTCATTTCTCCTCACATGTCTTCTGCCATCCTGGCCCAATCTAGCTTTATCGCCTGCTTCACTCAATCATCCTCTGCTAAATAGCTTGTTTTCTGCAATTCCGGCACCATATACACCTTTTCCGCACTAAACCATAACAATCTCCTAATTTCTGTATAATCCATTTGCACATTTCTCCCATCAATTACACTAACACACAAACGTTTGCACTAGCAATAACTGTTAATTCCTTAAAATATTACATTTGTTCACGTAATTCTTATTTTTGTTCTTTTCTAATTTTAATTTTTAAATTTTAACCTACACTTTCAATGCCATCCTAATGCAAACCAAATTCCATTATTCTCAAACAAATATAAATCCCAGCAGGTAATCTTAGCGGGGAACTTTTACCTGAGTAATCTAGATAAAGCAAACTCCCCTCCCCGGTGCAAGAACCCCTCTATAATATCCTCAAAAATCACAAGCTATGCACAACTCACACACTAAAGGAAGCATGTTCGACATCCTGGAATCCACAACCTTTCAGAACATCTCGAGAATCAACTATATCATAGTCAGTGAAGCAATCACAGCCAGATTGCAAGATTTTGAAGTTGAGGACATGGCTGAAAGTGATCACAGGCCCTTGAGAGATGTGATCTAGCTTGAAGTACCAACAGCCACCATCTTTCAATCAATAGGAGAGTCGAGAGGGGAAGAAAAGCATAAAGTCTTCTTGTGGATAAAATGGTCTATAAATATAGGAGAGAAGATGAGAGTTTAGTTGGATCTGAAGCAGGAAGGTACTCTACCAACGCATCTATCACCTATAAAGGATTGGGAGACTATCGTAGAAGACCTCCGATTGAAACTGGGAAACCTTCAGCATCAACGTCCAAGTATCAAAGCGCCATCAATTGCACAAAGCAAATGCCAAATGAAATACATACTCAAAGGTAGAAGGTAGAAGCAAAGAAAAGAGGGGGTACACCAATGGAGGAAACGTCGGTTACAGCCCTAAGTTCAGCCTTAAGAAAGAAACTGTGGGAACACAAAATGAACATACAGAAAGGGAATGCCTTAAAGTTTTCTCTCTGTTGAAGAAAAAGAACCCCTCCTGGCTGTGAAGGCACATCAACCAGTTGAGCAGTCAAGGGGCATCAAGAGAAAACGGAGTGGCGGAGAATGACTGGCTAAATAACCGGTACTTGTGAGCTAGGAAGTGGGGCAGACCCGGCTAAATTAAATAAAGTTCCTAGATTCGAATGTTTCTCCTGATAACAGCCTTATAGATCAGAGCACCTGGAAAGAGGAACATTGAAGGTCGTGAGGTCTGATAAATTCCGACATGTTTATCACGAGCTTCAAGGGCCAAAAGGGTTACCTGCATCTGTATATAAAATGACACTGGACTTCAGGGTAGCAATCCTAACCCCACTATTTAACCACATTCTTTCGACAACTAGGACACCAGACTGTTTGGAGGGGCTCTATGCTTGTCCCCATCTTTAAAAAAGGCAACCGTTTGAAGCCATCAAACTACAGGCTTATCACCCATCTAGACCTTGAAGTCAAGGCCTATCCTCATTTCCTCTTGAAAGATCTAGAGTCTTGGGTGCAAGAAAAAGGCTTTATCCCCTTCAGTCAAGTTTTAGTTCTCAGTCGACAACCTCGGATAACATCCTTGTGTTAGCTCATATATCAACCCAGGGGGTTATGAAAAAAAGTCCTCCATTGTTTTGCTGTTTCATCGATTACAGCACAGCATTTGAAAAATTTGATAGCAGAAGGCTATGGTGGAAATTAGAAGCCTGGGTAATTCCACCTAAACTCCTGAACGGGATTTGATCCTTACATGAGGATACATGAATGCGGGTTAAAACAAGCTCCAATACAGTGACCCTCCATAATTGCCACAAACAACAAACTCAAACCGGGTTGTGTGTTGGCGCCCATCCTCTACACCGCAGACCTGGGGGTTGCTCTGCATAGCGTCAATCTAGTAGCGCCTTGGCTGGGAAGTGTGAGGCTGCCGGTACTACAATATGTTGATGATAAGCAAAATTGGATCACACCAAAGTGAACCTACATGCACTTGATTGCTTTAATAAGGATAACTTGCTGACAGTCAACCAGGGGAAGACCAAGGAAATCATCTTCAGGAGATACCACCTTAAAAGGAAAGCATAATGGCTCCTGGGTGATTTGCCAATTGGCACAGTGGCTTACTATAACTATCTTGGGGTCAAGCTCTCAGAACAGGCCGAGGCGAACATTCATTTGAAACATCAGACCTCCAAGGAAGGCTAACCATGTCATGCACTTGCTAAAACAACTGAGCCAACATCTGCTAAGTCCTTAGGCTGGACCAATAATGTTCTAAAAGCAAAACTGCTTCCAGCTATCAGTTATGGCCACTTTGCCTTCCCTGGGTCATTGGATGTCTTCTTAAATTTAGACCAAGGCAAAGCATACAAATCAGTGTTCCTTATCCTAATGACAGGCAGGAAATCCAGGCTGAGATTGGAGCTTGGCCTTGGGAGGTCAGATCTGACATGCCTGGGGACCTTATACAGCTATACTTAAGGATCTTGAGGGCTCCAGCAGACTCCTTAAGATAATAATTGAGATTCACCTTTGAGGAGGCGGGCTCAGTATGGTATGCCAGCCATTAACATACTGAAGATAGAGGCAGCAAGCCTGCAGCTTTTGGAAAACCCACTCAATGCCAGGAAAAAAGCAGTTAATAAACAAGTTTGTAAAACATCCTTTGCTCAAGACATTAAAGCCCTTCGTTCGAGTTCTAACTTAGAGCCACTGAATAAATCATGCATGCCAGGAAAAGCCCAACCCTACCTAAGCAAGGCCCTGACACGTCAAGCATGAAGTAAAATACTTTTTGTTTGACTTACAATGTTATGTATTGCTGGTTTTAATCCACCATGGGCATGCAAGAAGGAAAATACAGAATTTAGGCAGGGCTTCTTCCTGAAGGAAGACTGACTGCATCTTGTGTGCTGCTGTCCCAAACCGACTGAGGAAACTTGGCGCCTCAATCAATCAATCAATCATAACACTTGTATAGCGCGCTACTCACCCGGAAGGGTCTCAAGACGCTTGGGGGAAGGGGGCTGCTACTGCTCGAACAGCCAGGTCTTGAGTTGTCTCCTGAAGGCGAGGTGGTCCTGGGTCATCCGAAGGTGGATGGGGAGGGAGTTCCATGTCTTGGCCGCCAGGTAGGAGAAGGATCTGCCTCCGGCGGTGGCTCTTCGGATGCGTGGTACGGCGGCGAGGGCGAGGCTGGCGGACCGTAGCTGGCGGGTGGGCGTGTGGAAGGTCAGGCGGACATTGAGGTACTTGGGGCCCAGGTCGTGGAGAGACTTGTGTGCGTGGGTGAGAAGCCTGAACGTGATCCTCTTGATGACGGGGAGCCAGTGCAGGTTCCTAAGGTGGCCGGAGATGTGGCTGCGTCGAGGGATGCCCAGGATGAGTCGGGCAGAGGCGTTCTGGATGCGTTGTAGTCTTTTCTGTAGCTTGGCTGTGGTTCCGGCGTAGAGGGTGTTTCCGTAGTCCATCCGGCTGGTGACGAGGGCCTGGGTGACCGTCTTCCTGCTTCGATCGGGATCCATCGGAAGATCTTGCGGAGCATGCGGAGGGTGTGAAAGCATGAGGAGGAGACGGCGTTAACTTGTCTGGTCATCGAGAGGGAGGAGTCCAGGATGAAGCCCAGGTTGCGTGCGTGGCCTCCATCATCCGATCTTTATTGCCAATGGAGCAACCACCTGCAGAGAAGCCTCAGCCTTATGGTTTTCCAAATCAAAGTCAATGACTTTAGTAAGATTGGGGAAATTCACGCACCTGATCAGGATTGCCTTAAAGGATTCGCAGGAATGCAATCATGCTCTTGTAACTGACACGCCAAATCCAGCTGAAGCAAGCGGGCTGGTCCCCGAATGGCACTGAGGAGTTCCGCCCTTTTACTCAGAATTATCAAGTTTGAGTATTTTTAAAATTCTGTAATAATGTGCTTTTAATCAAAATGCATTTTGAATAACACTTGGGACTCCACAGTGTGGGCATAGGGATGACCACAAAAGTCAGGACATAGAGGGGAGGGTGCAGGGGGCAGGAGGGTGGAAATGTCCAGTTCAATTATGACCCTTTCAACAGAGTTTTTGTGTTTACTGTAATGATTTTAATTAATCGAACAGTTAATAAAAAATCAGTAAAATGGAATGTGCAAATGATTTGCTGAGAATATTCATTGGGTCAAACCTTTTTGAGAATAAGGCCCAGATTTAACCTCATTTTGTTTAATACAGCCCTGGCACAAAGTCTTTTTTGGTTTGTACAAAGACACTCATATGAGATTTGCATGTTTTTTGTGAAAAGACACAATGGAAATCATCACATTACCGCCCTTCCTTACCTTGCATCAGGTAATGTTACATGGGTGATATAGTGATATAGTGTGATGCAGACCCATATAACAAGACTTGTTAACATGGGTTTGTGCTAAAATGGTACTCCTCTATTACTTTTTGCATGTGCAAAATGAGGATATAGCCTCTAAGTTTAGTTTTTTGCAGCGGGACCCCCCATTACAAAACAACTATTCTGCCTACAAAGCAGGCACCATTCGATCATGACACAAGAGTTCTTGCATTTGTGGTGGGCATCCTAATTTGTACCAGTGATATGAGAAAGCAGAACTGTGCAATATCTTTGTAGATGTGTCACTGTTTGAACTTGCACTTTCTGGTTGGTTGAGGCTGTGCTCTGGCCAGGCAGATCCTACCACTCCCATGAGGGGTGGGAGATTACAGAGGTGATGGAAATATACTTGGAAAGTAGAGAAAGGCCACATAGAGTGCCAACAGCCTTTATTTTGAAAGTGTCCGACATTGCCCTCAAAAAGAACTATTTTTCTTTCAATGGTGAATTTGTAATGCAAATTAAGGGGACGGCCATGGGCTGTCCTTAAGCTCCGGAGATGGCGGTCCTCTATATGGCCGAATATGAGAAAAGATTTGTGGAAAACAATAATCCTTTCAAAGATTCAATCAGCCAATGGTTCCGATTAAGCATGGGCGTAAAATCCGTTCCGCTCGCGGATTTAGCGGATTTTCGGCAAATTCGCAATCCGCGAACTCTCGCGAACTTGCCGAAAATTCGTAAATCCGTGCGAAGCGGATTTTTTGCTTGGTCGCACTTGCCAACTAGAATACTATGCAATTTCGCGGGAGTAAACACTTGCGAACACGTAGATGCGGCGGGCAGCGACAATCTCCCAATTGCGAGATTGCAAAATTTGCAATTTCGCACAAGAAATCCACCAGCAGGCAGCATAAACCTTGAAAATTATGATTTTTATCAGAATAACTCCTCAGGTTGACATTTACCTGCACTTTTTTTTTGTAAGGAGTCCATTTTGGGTGGGCGGGGTGGGAGGAAGGAAGTGCCCCACAGTCTCCAACTTCCTGTTCCTGTCCAGCAGGCTCCTCCCAGTGCTTTCTTCATGTGCTGGTCACTTTGATTTGGAACTTGACCTGGAAGGATTACTTTTTGTGAATGCTGCTGGATATTTTGATTTTTGCAAAACTGAAAGCACTCAGCAGGTGCAAAAGTTCAATCTTATCATTAGTAACCATTCCCTGTAGTGCCTGGAAGGATTACTTTTTGTGGATGCTGCTGGATATTTGGATTTTTGCAAAACTGAAAGCACTCAGCAGGTGCAAAAGTTCAATCTTATCATTAGTAACCATTCCCTGTAGTGCTTCCTGAGGGGCCCCTTCAGAGTTCAGTTGCCTACTTGCAACTATTCTATGACCCTGCTCTGACCCTCACAGCAGGCTCAGAGAATAGCTACAAGTATACAACAAAGGTCCTGTTAAAAAAATTACACTGCAACAGAAAGCAATTACAGATAAGGAAGCAGGTGCCAGCCTGGAAGTTCAAATTCAGTGACACATTAATCAGCCCCTAATTCGTTCATATCAGTTGAGGCAGGGCAGGTGTGCTTTCCCCCATAATCTACAGTGATGAACTAGAGGGTGGCATGGGTGAGCCAGAGGGTGGCATGAGTGAGCCAGAGGGTGGCAGTGGTGAAACAGAGGGTGGCAGTGGTGAAACAGAGGGTGCTGTGATTAACCAGACGTAGAAACAACATGGTCGCGACCGTTGCTACCCGACAAGTAAGTTCGCGTTTGCGAACTGGTAAGAAACCCTTGCGAAATGACAGAAACACTTGCGAACACAAAAAAAAAGGAATCCGCAAAATTTGCGGGAGTTCGCGGATTTTGCGGATTGCGAATCCGTAAATATGCAATTTCGCGGATTGCCAATTTGCAAAATCCGCCCATGCTTAGTTCCGATATATTGACGACATCTGGCTTCTGTGGCAGGGGAGCAAGGCGGAGTTATTAGTATTCCATGATAGGCTGAAGGCCAGACATCAGGATATAACATTTTCCATTGAGTATAGCCAAACAAAGATGACATTCCTGCAACTAACATGCGTTGAAGGAGAACTTAAAGAATCCCTTTATAGGAAAAGCACGGATAACAACACCATTTTACATCATAAAAGTGCACATCCTAGGAGTCTAAAAGCCAATCAGCCTTATGGACAATTGCTACGCATAAGGAGAAATTGTACCGAAGTAACTGATTATGAACAACAATCAATCAATCAATCAATCATTACATTTATAAAGCGCGCTACACACCCGTGAGGGTTTCAAGGCACTGGGAGGGTGCGGGGGGGCGCTACTGATCGAAGAGCCAGGTCTTGAGGAGTCTTCTGAAGGCCAGCAGGTCCTGAGTCTGTCGTAGGTTGGTTGGGAGAGTGTTCCATGTCTTGGCGGTGAGGTAGGAGAAGTATGTTCTGCCGGCTGTGGTTTTCCCGATCCGAGGGACTGTGGCGAGGGTGAGGTTGGCTGAGCGGAGGCTTCAGGTGGGGGTGTGGAAGCTGAGTCGGATGTTGAGGTCGGTGGGTCCGGTGTTGTGTAGTGCTTTGTGTGCATGGATGAGGAGTGTTGATGGGGAGCCAGTGCAGGCCTCTCAGGTGGGGTGTGATGTGGCTGCGGCGGGGGACGTCGAGGATCAGTCGAGCCGACGCGTTCTGGATTCGTTGTAGTCGTCTCAGGAGCTTGTTTGTAGTTCCTGAGTAGAGGGCATTCCCGTAGTCTTGTCTGCTGGTGATGAGGGCCTGGTTGACGGTTGTTCTAGTGTCTGTAGGGATCCAATTGAAGATTCTGCGGCGCATTCGGAGGGTATTGAAGCAGGACGCGGAGACGGCGTTGACTTGCCTGGTCATGGAGAGGGTGGAGTCGCGGATGACCCCCAGGTTGCGCGCGTTTTCCGTGGGTTCCGGGGCTGTGCCGAGCGAGGTGGGCCACCAGGAGTCATCCCAGGCTGATGGGGCGGGTCCGAGGATGAGGACCTCCGTCTTTTCTGAGTTCAGCTTCAGTCTGCTGTCCTTCATCCAGTCGGCTATGGCCCTCATTCCGCTGTGGATGTTGGCTTTGGTGGTGTGGTCTTCAGTGAGGGATATGATCAGCTGGGTGTCGTCGGCGTAGGAGATGATGTTGAGGTTATGTTGTCGTGCGACGTGGGTGGGAGGAGCCATGTAGATATTGAACAGCGTCGGGCTGACGGAGGAACCCTGTGGGACGCCGCAGATGATCTCTGTGGTTTTCGAGCGCAAGGGTGGGAGGCGGACGCTCTGGGTTCTGACGGAGAGGAAGGATGGAGAGGAAGGATGTGGTCCAGGCCAGAAGTTTTGCGGGGAAATGGTACAGAGAGGGTACCCAAAAAAACTTCTAAAACATTTGACTAAGAGGACTCGATTTACTCCCCGGGAATGCCTACTCCAGGTTAAAGAAAAGCGAGAACTGGCCAGATTGGTCTGTGTTACCACGTTTGGGCCAGATACCCATAAAATGAGACAGATGGTTCTTAAAGCTGACACTCACTAGAGGGACTCGAATGTTAGTTCCCACGCCCCAACTTTGCATATAAGAAGAACCAGAGTATAGGGCAACAAATCGTGCAAGCAAATATTTCGCTACCAAAATCTAAAAATACTTTATTATCCCAATGGAATATTAAGCCAGTGGAAAGGCACCACAAATGTGGGAATTGCGTGGCCTGTCTGAATACCATCGAAGGAAGTGAGTTTGTCCATTACCTTAGTGAAATGGATATATCCGAGCTTTACAAACTGCAAAACGAGAAACGTTGTTGATATAATAACATGTCCATGTAATAAAATCTACATTGGTAAAACAAATCAGCAAGTGAATACGAGAAGTACCCGACATAGGTCTAGGCTAAAAAAGAAAGTAATGACGGCCCCTATGGTGGAACACTTTGAGGAAAAAGGGCATGGTGAGAATGAGTTTAAATGGTCAATCCTTTTCTGTATGAATCAAACAAAGCGTCCGGCGGATGTCGATAGAGTGCTGTTGCAGAAAGAGGCTTATTGAATTCTAAAATTTAACAGTACCCAAACAGGCCTCAACAATTTATCAGAAATATCAAGGTTATGAATGTGCAGACAGGCTTCTTGTTAATAATGAGCTTGTATTTTCTGACAATTCTGTTTTGGCATGATAAGTGCAATAAAGAACTATAATGCACACTTCAGGGACTGAAAAAGTTCATAGATAAACACTGAGAGCCCACACAAACATATATGAGTCTCGAGAAATGCAGGCTAATATCAAACGGAACTCTGGCTAGGTGGAGAAACTACGAGTACCATGATCCCTTGGGCCATGACGAAATATATACCGGAAGATTCCAAGATGGCCGCTAGTGCGGGTACAATCGGAAAAGTGACTGCTTGTGGTGGGAGAGAGAGGTAATGTGTTCCCCCTCCCTCTTTACGAATTTATACTCATGCGAACGCAGATTGTAGAGATCTCTAATGCGTGTTTGTTTACGCATCAGTAATCGGCAGGACATACGCGACCGGGAGTCACAGCGGGTTCTCGGAGGAGAACCGGTCGAACAGCACGATCAACGAGGCAGGCCACAACAAACAGGTACATACCGTTTGGGTGGGGACGCAGTATTGATGTCCTGAGATGTAGACTAAACCCTGTCCCTTATCTTAATCAGCCAGCAAGAGACATAATATGCTGTGACAGAGGCAAAGAAATTGAGATAGAGTACGTGTGGAAAGAAATAACGGGCCCCGGTGCCATGAACACATTGAGCTACTCTCCATATAAATAAGGTATGATCATCTCTGTGAGTCCGAGAGGACATCTGGAATATAACAATACATTCTCTATAAAATGTCCAGCCTTTTTAGAATAAAAATCTTTTGTTTGTAGGAATAATTGATATAACCAAGCAGTCAATGGATATATCCGATTTAAAAGAAGACACAGTTGGCCCAATTCACGCAGGTAGATATGCGGAAACACTCGGTGTGGGCAGTGTGTTTGGGGACAAGAGAGGGTAAATTCAATTAATAAACAAAACGTTATTGTTGTTTATACCTATTGCAGATAAATGACAGAGCCCTGATGAGAATCCAAGAACTTGCTTACTTGGATTCGGAATGCGTCGCAAAACTTAAGGGGCGAATACTCTCATTGATTGAGTCAACTAGCGACAGCTGGTTTTAAATTTGGTCACCTTTTGGTGAATTAGTCTCCATTTTTTGAATACTGATTTTTGTGTACTGATTTATTTAAGTACAAACACATTGAGATGCATTGTCTGTATTGTAAGTTGGATTATTACGTTGCATTAATTTCCTTATCAGTGATGTCATGTAATATGTATATGTGTTGTAAATAGTATTGAATGTACATATGTTTATTTTTTCATTCACAAATTTGATAAAAAGAGTTTATAAAAAGAATTGTAAAAGTCATCAGGGTATAAATAAAGGTACCCGGACAAACTAAAATTAACTCTGGTTTAGTTCCTAAAATAAGTATTTGAAAACGAGTTTGGTGTGGGCATTTTGTGTATTTTTCCACTTCCTAGAAGTGGCATTTCTAAGCTATCAATGTCAAATCCACTTTTACCACAGGAAAGGGTTTGTCATTGTGAATCCAATGATAGGAATCATTATGAGGCTACTCCATTGCAAACCGCTATTGCAGACTGAGCTAATTTCACCTATTTCTCTATTTTTATTCATGGGAAGAGCAGGCCTCATAAGTAGTGACAACACACATGGGTATTCTTCCCTATCTGGGCAGAGAATACACGTCTACATGAAGAACTAAAAACTTTTGTAGAGACTCGTAACATCCTGCATCCACAGCAGTCGGGATTTCGCTCCGGTCATTCCACCGAAACAGCTTTGATCGAACTAGCTGATTCCATCAAGTTCTTGCAGGATGAGGGTAGGCAGGCCGTCCTCATCCTGCTTGACCTAACAGCAGCGTTCGACACTATCTCGCATGTCATCCTGATCAACAGACTGCGAGAGATCGGCGTGACAGACACAGTCCTGGCATGGGTTAAATCCTTCCTATCTAATAGGTCCCAAACTGTGTCCCTGGGTCCCTATCTATCCAGCGAGAAACCTATAACATCAGGTGTCCCCCAGGGGTCCATATTAAGTCCTCTCTTTTTTAACATCTATATGGCCCCCCTTCTCGCTGTGATAGAATCCCATGGGATCCTCGTCACGTCTTACGCTGACGACACACAACTTGTCGTCACGATTGACAAAAAGTGTATGAGTGCAGATTTGCGTTTCCAAAATTGTCTCTCCGATGTTTTCCAGTGGCTTAACAAAAACCATTTAAGATGCAATAGTGCCAAAACTGAAATCATACCGCTGAGCAAAGATCTATCCTTCTGCCCGAAGGACTGGTGGCCCACAGGATCTGAGGCCCCACCCAGCGCTGTACTTTCAGCGCGGAACCTGGGCGTGCAATTCGATTCGTTTCTCTCTTTCGATGACAGGATCACCGCTGGACGTTGTTTTGGACTTATTAAATCTTTAAAAAAATTCTTTGATCTTCTCCCCATCGCAGCTCGAAAATCAGTCGCGGTAGCGTTAATACTCTCCCGACTTGACTACTGTAATGGATTAATGGCGGGAGTGAAAAAGTCCACCCTTAAAAAGCTGCAGAGCATACAACATGCAGCTGCTAGATTGGTGCTGAGACTCCCTAGAAGGTCATCAGCTTCAACTGCACTGAACATCCTCCACTGGTTACCACTGCACAAAAGGATTCTCTTTAAACTCCTTCTTACCGTATTCAAAACTATGAAAAACACAGGTCCCCATTACTTTGCAAAGCGCTTCACACGCTACAACCCCTCACGATGTCTGAGATCCTCTGGTACAAATCTCATCACTATTCCAAGATTTAAGTACAAAACCAGGGGGGGGGAAACCTTCACCGTCCTGGCAGCTAGGGCATGGAACAATCTACCTGTCAATCGTAGATTAACTGATAAGGAAAGCCTTTATAGAAAACTCCTAAAGACATGGGTGTACCAACAACCAGACGCCTCGGTATTGGCAGCTATCTAGTTCCAGTTTCTTCATCACACACCATCTGTCACGTACCCACTGCACGCTAATCCTAGCGCCAAGATGCTCCCTTCGGAGCGAATGTCTGCGCTCTACAAATACCCACAAATATCAAATATCAAATATCAAATACCTGCCCTTCCTCTCACCTACCACTCACTTCACCTCTTAAGACTTACTTCAGGGGTGCTCTAGGGGTAGTGAAGGCCCCTTCAGGTCAGCCAGTGGTTTAGAAACCAAAGCATAAATGGCGTACACACTGGCCTGCAGTGGCAGGCTCGACACATGTTTAAACACACCATAGCTGCAAGTGTGAACACACAGGCCTGCAATGGTAAACCTGAAACGTATTTAAAAACACCATGTCAGCACCACTTCTTAACATGTGTAGAAAGGGCACGCACCATTTCACACTGCAACCAAAGAGTCAGGGCCCTAAGACCACTAAAAGAGAATACGCAACACCCAGTCTCCTTAGTACGGCAACCCCACATGGGGTTCCCTACTTAGGAGGCATGGAACTACCTTGTGTATATGCTCTGTCTTTAGCCTACCACTTGCTCCATCCCTCTGAGCTCCACCTAGAGGTACTCCAGTGGTAATAGAAGGCCAAATTAGGGGTAGCTAGTGAGTTAGTAATGCTTATCTGAGCCTAAACGCAACTGTGCATCCACAGACCTGAAAAACCAGGCCTGAAACATGTTCGAAAGGCTGTTCTTTAGAGTGACACAACCAGTACTGGGGCCTGCTAGTAACCAGTACAGTACTTGCCCTGGGTATGTGGTATAACTTTTTACATGGTTATCACAGATACAGAACATAGACCAATCAGGTAAGCACCCCTTCCTACTGGGTGTAGGAAGGGCATGTGCACTTTCATACTGTATTACAGTGTGAAAGTGCCCAGAGTCGTAACGCCACAAAGACAAAATAAGAAGATACCAGGAGGAAATAAAGCAAAAAGTTTTAGGAAAATTACCTAAGACAAGGCAAGTTGAACAGCTGCAATTCTAATGTCTCGATGTCACGCAGCACAGCACATCAACATTGCTTACTCCTTCTGTTTAGCATCAATTCTTTGTGAATATTCCCATAAATTTTGTTCAGATCTTACATCACATTTTCACATGAAGCATACCATTCAATCATAATGCAAGTGGCTGTGAAGCACAACTCAAATAGACCACATCATTTGTATGACAGCTACATGTTTTACACATGGAAAAAATAATATTCTATCCACTCCTGCTCCTAGAATTGGACCTGCGGTTGAAGCTGTTCTTGATGAGAGTTAGGTACCCGAGTGACACGTTAAAGATAGCAATTCATAAAATATGTTTGGGAACTCATGAAAAGATTTAGTAATGCTTTAGTTCATGAAAGTAAAGATGTTCACAGGACTGGGCAGTGTACTTGTTAAATGACTAATTAAGCTGCTCAAAGGAAACTGTTGCAAGGATTCGGCTCAGTAACAGAACTATGCTAGGGACAATAGAACATTTGTAGATAGGGATTGAGTCACCATATCACCTCAGTACCATGAGCCCTGGTCTGAATAGCTATTGTGTCTTACTTAACCTCCTATTCATATACATTGAGACAAGCAAATTTTTACCCCAGAACACAACACTCCCATTCCTCTCAGGGATCGCAGTGACAGGACACCCTCCTTTGCTCACACACTTGTACTCGTCCACACTATGAAATGACAGAGTCATGAAGGAAGATTGAAATGTTTATTTAAACTATTGTGCTTTAGAATGCAGTATATATGTTCCACAAAGAGAAAACAACTTCCCTTGCAAAAATACCATCAGCGTAGTCAGAAAAATGTATATTATGAATAGCCCTGTCATATTATAAGACAAATTAGCCTAACCCCTGTCAACCTTCTACAGAAGCAAAATGATTATACAGCAAAGATTTCTAGGATAAGAAGCCGTCCCCGTACCTTATCATACACAGATGGACTTTCTACATCTCAGATACGGCCTTCAATCAATCAATCAATAAAACATTTGTAAAGTGCACTACATACTCACAAGGATCTCAAGGCACAGGGGGATGCTACTGATTGAACAGCCAGGTATTTAGTATCCTCCTGAAGGTCAGCAGGACTTGGGTCTGTTGTAGGCTCAGTGGGAGGGTGTTACATGTCTTGGCGGCGAGGTGGGAGAAGGATCTCCCACCGGTGGTTGTTCTTCGGATGCATGGGACGGTGGCGAGTGAGAGGTCAGTGGAGCGTAGCTGGCGGTTGGGGATGTAGAAGGAGAGCCGTCTGTTGAGGTAGGCTGGGCCAGTCTTGTGGAGTGCCTTGTGTGTGTGGGTGATTAGCTTGAAGGAAAACCTCTTGTTGACGGGGAGCCAGTGCAGGTTTCTCAGGTGGGGGGTGATGTGGCCTTGGGCATGGTACGTCAAGGATCAGTCACGCCGAGGCGTTTTGGATGTGTTGTAGTCGTTGATGAGATTGGAGATGGCTCCAGCGTAGAGGACGTTTCTGTAGTCGAGTCTGCTGCTGACGAGGGCCTGGGTGACTGTCTTTCTTGTGTCTGTCAGGATCCATCTGTAGATCTTGCAGAGCATGCGGAGGGTGTTGAAGCAGGAGGAGGAGACGGCATTGACTTGCTTGGTCATTGAGAGCGTTGAGTCGAGGATGAATCCCAGGTTGCGTGTGTGGTCAGTGGGTTTCGGGGCTGCCCCCAGTGCAGTCAGCCACCAGGAGTCATCCCATGCTGAAGGGTTGGAGCCGAGGATGAGTACCTCTGTCTTGACGGCGTTCAGCATCAGACGGCTAGTCTTCATCCAGTCGACGATGGCCTTCATTCCTTCATGGAGGTTGGCTTTGGCTGTGATGGGGTCCTTGGTGATGGAGAGGATCAGCTGAGTGTCATCGGTGTAGGAGATTATGATGAGGCCGTGCCGTCAGGCTACGTGTGCAAGCAGGGCCATGTAAATGTTGAACAGCGTCAGGCTGAGGGAGGATCCCTGGGGTACACCGCACACGATCTCAGAGGCTTTGGGATGGAATGGGGGAGGCGGACCCTCTTGGTTCTGCTGAGAGGAAGGAGGTGGTGCAATCCAGACCCTTGTCCCTGATCCCTGTGGCGTGGAGGCATGCACGTAGTGTGCGGTGGCAAGCGGTGTCGAAGGCGGCAGAGAGGTCTAGGAGGATGAGTGCTGCGGTCTCCCCATTGTCCAGCAGGACATTTGTAGATAGGGATTGAGCCACCATATCACCTCAGTACCATGAGCCCTGGTCTGAATAGCTATAGTGTCTTACTTAACCTCCTATTCATATCCATAGAGACAAGCACATTTTTACCCCAGAACACAACACTCCCATTCCTCTCAGGGATCGCAGTGACAGGACACCCTCCTTTGCTCACACACTTGTACTCGTCCACACTATGAAATGACAGAGCAGGATCCTTACATCGTCGGTGGCGGCGATGAGGGCAGTCTTGTTGCTGCGGTTGCTGCTGAACCCTGACTGGGGAGGGTCCATGATTCTGTTTTCTTCTAGGTATCGGGTTAGCTGTCTGTTGATGGTGTTGTATAGCATTTTAGGACCCTAGTGTAATTTTCCCGATTCATGCCCTTATATAGGTATAGAGAACCTAGGGCCTCATTTATGAAAAGTGACGCATCGCTGCGTGAATACAGCGATGCGTCACTTTTCACTGCGCACTCCTTGCGATAATCCTGATGCGTCATATTTACTGTATGACGCATCATGTCGCAAGGACTTACAGATACGTCAGTATTTCTGACGTATCTATAAGCGCAAAAGTGACGCACTGCTGCAGTGTGTCTCAAAAGTGATGCAACTCCAGCAATGCGTTCTCTCACATGGGGCAAGCCCCATGTGAAAGGGCTTGCGTCAGTCTTATGCCTGCTGTGAGGCAGGTGCAAGATTTTGACGCAACAGCGTCCTAAAAGTGACGCAGTGAAATCTCATAGATTTCACTGCGTCACTATTACGAGGCTTTTTGCGGGGAAACGCCCCCTCTGCATACATTATACCTGACGCAGGTATAATGTAGCGCAGGGGTTTACAATGTGACGCATCTACCTAGATGCGTCACTTTGTAGATATGGTGCAACAAGGCACATTTTTTACGCTGCTGGTGCGTCACAAAAAGTGACGCACCGGCGGCGTAAAAGGCAGGCACGGCCTCTTAAATGAGGCCCCTTGTCCTTATTTAGGCATAGAAATCATAACCATATTTTGATAAAGCCCATGCAGTCCAAATACGGCATGGCTACTTCCACGATTTCTTGGAAAACTCGGCTTCAGCAGTTAGGGACTTCCCCTTGCTTGAATATTGATTTGTCCAAGAAGTCATGGAGTTTTCAAAGAACTGAGACTCTTTGATGACGTTACTTATGTCCACCTTTAAGTCAAACTCGGCACCTTCAAGGTATAAATATGCCCACACTTGCCCAAGCAAACACACAGTGGTTTGGAGAAGTTCGACTATCTACTTGCCCGACGTATCTCGCTACAGCTACGTGATCGCTGCCATTAGAGACCCGAGTCTTGGCACCCAAGGCGTTTCTTCCTCCCTTCTTTCCTTCGAAGGTTGTGTTGCCTTTGTAATGGTACTAGCCTCCGATTGAAGGAATCCCAGAGGGGACGCCTAATAGAGATATGTACGTCAAGTTTGGTCTTTCTGCCATAATGTACAGCACGTTGTGGCATAAATATACCAAAAAGGATCCTGAATTACGTTGGCCAATGCATGGGTCATTTGATGCACAGAAGATTGAGTATGTGGAGCAATGTATGTTTGAGTGGAAGTCTGGAAGTGATATGTTTGAATGCGTGCATATGTGGGAGAAAGAAGTGCGACAACAAGCGAAGTGTGAGCAAGCGTTGATTGTGAAAGAGCAGCGAAAGAATGTGTATGAGAAAGCGTTGGAGTTGAGAAAGAATGAAGTGAAAGAGTTGAAAGAGAGAGAGGAGAAAGAACACAGGTTGCAGGTATCTGGCCAATATCCTGTCCGACAACCTCTTTATCCTGTCCTTAATAAACCACAAGATGATTGTTTGTTATTAGATCGACCTCCACCTCCGTATGCCGTTCGGTCCGCTCCGGTCGAAGGTGATGAGGATTCGGACGCAGATCAACGAACAGCGAGGGACACTCAATCCATGTTGTCTGTTCAGCACTCGGCCGATATCAGACAAGCTGTTTGTAAAGCATTACGTGGCACTGATTCTGCTCCCGATCTTTTAGCTAGTATGAAGGGATGGTTGGAGAAGGAGCAGATATATTTCACTGAATCATTTGCTTCAGAAGTTGTAGAATTCTTTCGGAAATTCTCTCCAACAATAGAACCTGAGGATGTAGCAGCTGATTGTAAAAACATGCGTGATGGTCTTTTCCTTTTCCCTCAGGTGGCTGACACGATTATACGGTTGGTTAAATTACGAACTGAAGCGGTTCACTTGAAGGAGAAGAAAAAGCTTGCAGAGCAGCTGCGCAGCCCAATCTGTCCGGAGAGTCGCAGTCTTCTATCTTCGGAACAGATAAGATAATGCCAGTCGATATGAGGCCTATGCGGGAAGCTGCACCCTTGTATGTTCCTCCTAAAGGAGCGGGTGGTAGTGATGATAAAAATTCTGCTGATGAAAAAAGAAGACTTTATTCATAATTGGGTGTATACTCCTTGGAATAGAGCAGATGTAATGGCGCACAAGGCAGCATTACCCGATCCGCGTAAAAATCCAGCCGCTTTCCATGAGGAAGTTGAAGGCGCTATAAATTCCTGTATTACGACTCTATGCGATATAGATTTATTTTTCGGCTTAATATTACCACCAGATATGTGGCGGACTGTTCGTAAAATCGAGGATTGTGTTACTTTGGTGCCGAATGGAAGGAACTAGAACGACTGGATGTGGAGAGGGAGCCCGCTCAAAAACCACAAAAGTTAATATTAGATCTCCCTGCGGCAATATTAATCAAGCTTAAAACAGTTATTCCCCCTAAAAAGATAGATTGGACTGTTTTGGCATCGTGTAAACAAAAAGTAGATGAATCAGTTTCTGATTTCTTTACTCGCTTTGAGGAAGCTTTTCATGATTTTAGCGGCCAGTCTTTGACGGATGATACAGGCAGACACCTTTTTGTCGATAAATACGTTATGAATCTGTTGCCAGGGATAGCTAGCCACTTAAAATCTAGTGAAAGATCTTGGACTACATCTTCTCCAGCATCTGTTTTGACGATGGCTCAATATTATGAGCGTCAAGAATTAGAAGCAAAGGGTAACGAAGAAAAGAAATCCAAAGATTTGAAAACAAAAGTTTTGTTAGCCCAAGTCTATGGTCTGCCCCCTAGAGGCTATGATAGAGGCGGACGTGGATCTTTCAATCCCCCCTATACTCGTACGAATCTGTCTATTAATCAATGTGCGTATTGTAAGAAATTTGGTCATTGGATGGCTGATTGCCCAGTGTTGCGTGCCCAGCAGAATTCACGAGGGCGGAGACAACTGAGAAATCGTTTAGGTTTTTCAGGGCCTAGGGGAAATACGTATGATCATGTTCGATTTGATACTAATTTGCGAACACAAGATGGGCTCAATACTTTTGATAGACGAAATCAATAGCAAATGTCTGATTATGTTCAGCCTGACCTTTACGATTCTGTTCACGCATAGGATTGCCTAGGATGGGGTAAGAAATCAGTTGAAATCCTGGTAGATCAGACGGGTCCCTATGTTAAAGCACATGTTTTGGGTTCTACTGATCGGTTTCTGGTTGATACAGGGGCTACTCGTAGCGCTTTGTCTAAACAATTGGTTCCACGGGCTCCCCTGTCTGGCGTAACTATTACTTCCTTAGCCCATTGTCACAACCACTTGCATTTCATGTCGATAAATTTAGTGCTCCATGTCCGTTTTTGCTTTCTCTAAACACACCAGATAATATTGTGGGCCTTGATATGCTGAAGTATTTTAGAGCCACAATACGATGTTCTCCTGAAGGAGTGCGTGTCATTTTGAATGATAATCATTCTGTAACTGAAAGAGCTTGTCTTGTTAAAGAGGATATTGCATTGGCTTCACTACCTATAACTTTGTGGGCTACCTCAGACACTGATGTGGGTCAGATGGTTATCCCACCGGTACACATTAGTGTCAAGGAGGGAGCTGTGTTACCTCGCTTGCCTCAATATAGGATTCCAAAGGAGGGTGAAGAAGCACTCATACGAATTGTACATGATCTCATTCAAGTTGGGGTTGTTGAGGAAGTTCCATTTAATGTTTGCAACAACCGGATTCTTCCAATTCTGAAAAGAGATACTGACACTCGAGTTTACAGATTTATTATAGACTTGAGAGGTAAACAAGATTGTTGTACCGCAGTACCCTGTGGTTTCTGACATCACGACACTCCTTATTTTAGTGCCTCCGACTGCCACCACATTTTCTTTTCGATCCCTATTCATCCTGACAGCCGATACTTGTTTGTTTTCACTTTGAATAATCGATTGTTTAGATTTTGTAGAATTCCTCAACGCTATACTGAGAGTCCGAGTATTTACAGTCAAGCACTAAAAATAGAACTTGATTCTTTTGTGTTGCCTGAAGGTGTGGCTCTCATACAATATGTCGATGACATCTTGCTGGCAGCTGACACCCCAGAGCAGTGTGAAACGTGTACTCTTGCTTTCTTTCCTTGCTTCACATCATCATAAAGTGTCACAAAAGAAACTGCAATATTGTAGACCAAAGGTAACCTACTTAGGTCACCTTTTGTCTAAGAAGGGACGTGCATTGACATCAGATCGTATACAAGCAATTTTAGATACTCCAGTACCTACTACACAGAAAGAAGTGCGTGCATTTCTTGGTCTTACTTCCTTTTTTGAGGCAATGGATTTTGGGGTTTTCATATATTGTTAAGCCTTTATTAGCACTTTTGACAAAAGACACCCCCATACCCCTTCCATGGACAGATGAATGTGAAACTGCTTTTTGACAGTTACGACAAGCCTTTTGTTCAGCACACCAAATTACACGAAGCCTTTTACACTTTTCGTGGATGAGAAAGATGGATATGCATTGTCAGTTTTAGTACAGTTACATGGTGATAAGCAACGTCCCCGTGCTTATTTTTCAGCAGTTCTTGACCCTGTCGCTCGAGCATTACCTGGGTCTTTTCGCTCAGTTGCGGCAACAGCTGTGTCAATACGACAGAGTGAGGGAATAGTTTTGTAACATAAACTGTTAGTGTTGGTGCCCCATGCGGTTGATGCCCTTTTGAATCAAACAAAGACGCAACACTTAACTAGCGCTCGTCTGACAGGATATGAACTGACATTGCTAGCTTCTCACATTACATTGAAGAGATGTGCAACTTTAAACCCAGCTACTTTGTTGCCGTATCCGGCGACTCAGCCTCAGTCACAAGAAACACATGATTGTATATTCCTGACTGAGGAGCAGACAAAGGGTCGCATGTATTTACAAGATACGCCCCTTCCAGATGTGGATGGTGAATTGTGGGTTGACGGGTCTTGTTTGAAATTACCAGATGGTACGACCTCAGCCGCATATGCAATCACCACGCTTGAAACAATAGTGGAGACAGCTCGCATACCACAGAAATCGGCTCAAGCAGCTGAGTTGATAGCTTTGACACGAGCATGTGAGCTTAGTACTGATGTGTGTGTGAACATTTATACAGATAGCCGTTATGCTTTTTGAGTGGCGCATTATTTTGGCCTACTCTGGAAGGAACGAGGCTTTCTTACATCTCACGGAATCCAAATAATGCACGGAGACTTAGTACATAATCTCTTGATTGCATTGACATACCCATAGAAACTAGCTATAGTGAAGTGTAGTGCACACAAGAAAGTGACAGATAAGATTGGACATGGTAATGCCTTTGCAGATCACGTTTCACGTGAAACTGCGACGCAAAGAAGCACTACTTCCATGTGTTTAGTGAAGTCACAAGCTGAGCGATAGCATGATGCTAGGCAAGAAGTACAAGAGTTACAGAAATCTGCTTCTGTAAAAGAACATGAACAATGGTCTGAAGAAGGAGAGTTGGATGATGAAGGTTGTTGGCGGAATAAGCAGATGGATAGATGGAAGCTGCCTATAGCTTTTGTACAACCTATGGTTCAGATGGCACATGGGCTAGCACATGTTGGAGCTTCAGCAAAAACGAAAATGCTTACGCAAGTTTGGGAGCATCCAGAAATTGCTAGCACAGCTAAGAGAGTAGTACAGTCTTGCTTGATCTGTTTACAATATAATCCTGGAAAAGGAACGCGAGTTCCAGCTGGAGATTTTGCTACACCAACTGCACCTTTTGAAGTTTTGCAAATGGATTACATCCAACTTGAGCACTGTAATAACTTGAAGTGCATTCTAGTGGTGGTTTGTGCCTTCAGTAAATGGATTGAGGCATACCCCACAAAGGACAATACAGCTATTACTACTGCTAAGATGTTATTGAAGGAATTCTTCCCGAGATTTGGTGTTTGCAGACTCCTATGGAATGATAACGGACCTCATTTTATTGGGGAAGTTATCAAATATGCCTTGAAGGGATTAGGAATTAAACAGAAGTTCCATGCAGTGTTCCATCCACAATCAGCAGGATTGGTAGAAAGGTATAATGCTACTTTGAAGCTGAAAATAGCGAAAATTCAAGCTTCAACACACTTGACCTGGCCAGATGCGTTGCCACTGGCATTGTTGTCTATCAGATCAGTACCACATTCTAGAACGGGTCTTACTCCTTATGAGGTAGTATTTGGTTGACCCATGAATATCTGGGGAGTTCCAAAATCGAGTTCTGTGTATGATGTACCTTGTGTCTTGATGAATGACTATTTGGCAGAGTTAACCGACAGTTTGGTTTCTATTCATCAACAGGTTCGAGAAGCACTTCCTGACAGATCGACAGGTGAAGGCCATGAGCTCCGACCCGGTGATCTTGTGATGGTGAAAGCGTTCGAGAGGTCAAGCAGCATGGAGCCGAGGTGGCGTGGACAAGAGCAAGTGCTCATCGCCACGAGAACAGCAGTTTGAGTCACCAACAAGAAAAACTGGGTGCATAGTACCCATTGTCGAAAAGTATCGTCGACTCCGGTGGAACCTGCTGTGTTGACCGATCATCGAGAGATCTTGACTACGGAGAAAGGCCCTGCTGTATCACCTGACGAATCTGTGGAGTTCTTCCCGGACCAGACGATTCCTGGAGCATCGCGATACAACTTGAGACTGAGGAAAGAATCTACAGTTTTTTTGAGAGAGACAGGTTGAGCAACCGCCCTGGGTAGTGGAAACGGAATGCCGATATGACAAGGGGGGGGTCAGCCCTGCGTAGTGTAGTGACACCCGTCTTGATCTTCGGTGAAGAATACGTCTACCCACAGAAGTGTCGTGTATTTCTATAGGTTCTGAATCGATCCCCCTATTCCTGACCCTATTCTGGTTAAACTTACTAGCTAGTTAACTAACAGTCAGCCCATGAGGCAAGAAATCCCCCATGATGCAGATACCGTTATCTGACGCAGTCACACTACGGCACAGGAACGTGTTATCTGATTAGGTCATAACGCTTGAGATCTAATTAGACAAGCGATATTCCTCCAGCCCCTGATAAGGCATACGACGTTCTCATAACAAATCAAACCTATGACAACCTGGATAATCCGTGCGGCCATTGTTTTGATTTCACAGAGAACTTTAGTAAAGAATGTGCTAACGAGCAAGTCGTATGACATCTTTATTGACGTACCTATGTCCATCCTTACGTCAATCCCGGCACCTTTAAGGTATAAATATTGCCGATCTTGCCCTATGCAACACACACGCGTGGTGACAAGACGGAGCAGCCATACTTGCCGAAGCCGAGAGCAGAAGCAGACCCCGCAGGCAGCAGCCCCGCCTTCCTGACGCGCTGAGAGACGCGCTGCTATCTCAAGCCGAGAGACCCAGCACCGGCGTTTCTGGGCAGCCCTCGCAGGCAGCCTGGAATATCGAGAGCAGAGAAAGAGATACCATTCCTCATTCATCCTAAATTCCAGGTACAGAACTGAATAACCCCTCCTAGAGAATTCTTTAGTTATTCACTTGGCAAAAACAAACTTAACTTAAACTGTAACTTTCTATTCCCGCCCACGCATTAGACTTAGGTCAGGTACACGGGGTAGGCGTATTTAGAAACACCAGTTGAGCACGTTTAGTCAAATGTATATGTGTATGTAAATATATTTTAATCATTTTAAACATCTTATGGCTCAGAAACCATATCAATGTTTTTACAGTATTATTTTATACTATTGCTTTTAATGTATGCACTTTACTTAACTATAAGTATCGCAATAATATCGATCCATTTCTCTTGTACGAGAAAAGAGACTGATCAATAAATAACACCTTTTATTGAACACGCCCGTCTCTTCCTTTTCTCTACATTCTGATGAGACTAAGAATGCACGTACTGACTGAGTAAAATAATTGCCTTGTGCTCACACGACTCTTGAGATTGACTCTTGATTAGGGGAGAGCAAAGTTGTCATGTTCTATGGTTGTCAGAAACTAAATCCCTTCTTGTCTAATCAGGGAAGTTAATCCTTCCTTGAACATTCGAGAAAGTTTCTAGCGAACTCTGAGCTTAGCTGGCAAACCCAAAAATTAAGTCTAGTATCGACAGTAGTAGACCTAGTTAACGTCTGGCCTAGGCCTTTACTGCTGTAGGTACTATTCCAATGCGCAGAGCCTATTGGGAAGATAGGAACTACACTACATGGCGCCCAACGCGTTTGGAAAGGGCGATAAAACTAACGTAAGACATTTAGAGTAACTCAGTCGTGCTTTCTCACTCAGACCCCTTTTTCCAAAATACTCCAAAGACGTCTGGAGTGGGTGAAAGGTTATTATATCCTCCAAAACCTCGCAGGAGGGAACTCCTATGTATGGTTCTTGGTCTAGTCAACGTTGAAGGATAAAACAGTTCCAGAATATTGTGCATCTAATCTCTGTTTCCATAAAGAAACCTGATCTGCAAATAAAAATAATACCATCCTGCCAGTAAAATGGGAGACAGTGATGGAGAAAGAGAGGCAATTAGATTAGCTACTGAAATAGCAGATGCTGATGCTACCATGCAAACAGCAGACCCGGATATAATACTCATCCAGGTCGCCAAAAGGAGATCTATAACCTTAAAACTTATAGAAAATGGACTGACACCTAGAGGTGGCACAGTCATATTCGTAATTGAGGCACACGAATATCGGCAGACAGAGGTATACTATACATGGATACATTTTCCAGCAGCAAATGCTGTAACAAAGTACTTCCACTATTACAAAGTAGAGGAACCTCCTGAAACGTACACTCCTTTCGAGGAGGTGGAAGTACCACTCAAATTCCAAGAGCATTTGCTCTTATTTGATGGCGCCCTAAAACATAATATTCACATTACAAGGCTCGGTCCTTTAGGAAGACCAGGAGCAACGTGGCCGGTCTTAGCCGGATACACACCACATCCAGACATCGACGAGATGACTGCACCAGAGCTATTAATACAGCTAAAACAACTACTAAAAATTCACAGACAATTAGTTCAGTATGTAATGCGGACTTCAACAATTCAGCCAGCGATTAAACTTCCACAGCTGACCCCTCACCAGGGGAACACAAATAAAATTACACCACAGAACATCCAATCCTGCCTAGGTAAGGTTCCAGCTAAAAGGGAACAGATACCATTCTGGTTGGCACAGAAAATTACCCAAATAGAGGCGGTGTTTCCTGACACCACCCCGCTAGAAAAGCACAGGATTCTGACTATATGTCTCCCAATGGGAATCGCACCACACATTGAGGACTGTGACACTTGGGGTACAGTCTTTGCTTCCATCTACACAAAAACGCACGGTGTCCCATCCATTTCGGTGATACCAGATGTGCTAAAACAAATTCAAGATGAATATGGTCCAGAACCTGCTTTAACTCTTGGTATGAAATTACTGAAAGACTTCAAGCAGGTCTCGGCTATATTACTAGCCAACATAAAGGGTGAAGCAGCAAACGTGGCGATCCGCCAGAGGTTAAAAGAGACAGATATAGCAGACCAACCAGCTGAAATTGCCAGAATCATAGAAAAATCCTATGAAGAACTAGGCAGAGATAGTCTAGGTGGAATACCAGTAAAACCGCAACTGACTACAAGTCCAGAAAAAATGTTTTTTAATAATAATAATAGCCCATGAGCCCATGAGGCAAGAAATCCCCCATGATGCAGATACCGTTATCTGACGCAGTCACACTACGGCACAGGAACGTGTTATCTGATTAGGTCATAACGCTTGAGATCTAATTAGACAAGCGATATTCCTCCAGCCCCTGATAAGGCATACGACGTTCTCATAACAAATCAAACCTATGACAACCTGGATAATCCGTGCGGCCATTGTTTTGATTTCACAGAGAACTTTAGTAAAGAATGTGCTAACGAGCAAGTCGTATGACATCTTTATTGACGTACCTATGTCCATCCTTACGTCAATCCCGGCACCTTTAAGGTATAAATATTGCCGATCTTGCCCTATGCAACACACACGCGTGGTGACAAGACGGAGCAGCCATACTTGCCGAAGCCGAGAGCAGAAGCAGACCCCGCAGGCAGCAGCCCCGCCTTCCTGACGCGCTGAGAGACGCGCTGCTATCTCAAGCCGAGAGACCCAGCACCGGCGTTTCTGGGCAGCCCTCGCAGGCAGCCTGGAATATCGAGAGCAGAGAAAGAGATACCATTCCTCATTCATCCTAAATTCCAGGTACAGAACTGAATAACCCCTCCTAGAGAATTCTTTAGTTATTCACTTGGCAAAAACAAACTTAACTTAAACTGTAACTTTCTATTCCCGCCCACGCATTAGACTTAGGTCAGGTACACGGGGTAGGCGTATTTAGAAACACCAGTTGAGCACGTTTAGTCAAATGTATATGTGTATGTAAATATATTTTAATCATTTTAAACATCATATGGCTCAGAAACCATATCAATGTTTTTACAGTATTATTTTATACTATTGCTTTTAATGTATGCACTTTACTTAACTATAAGTATCGCAATAATATCGATCCATTTCTCTTGTACGAGAAAAGAGACTGATCAATAAATAACACCTTTTATTGAACACGCCCGTCTCTTCCTTTTCTCTACATTCTGATGAGACTAAGAATGCACGTACTGACTGAGTAAAATAATTGCCTTGTGCTCACACGACTCTTGAGATTGACTCTTGATTAGGGGAGAGCAAAGTTGTCATGTTCTATGGTTGTCAGAAACTAAATCCCTTCTTGTCTAATCAGGGAAGTTAATCCTTCCTTGAACATTCGAGAAAGTTTCTAGCGAACTCTGAGCTTAGCTGGCAAACCCAAAAATTAAGTCTAGTATCGACAGTAGTAGACCTAGTTAACGTCTGGCCTAGGCCTTTACTGCTGTAGGTACTATTCCAATGCGCAGAGCCTATTGGGAAGATAGGAACTACACTACAGAAGAAGAGCTCCTACAACTATTTTTGTTTTGTTTTGTTTTAGAGAAAGTTGATTTTTGTTGCTATGATGAATAGTACATAGAAAATCTTAGGTGTTATAGGGCTTTTTGCTGTTTAGACAATTATAGCAGTAATCACCTGGTCTGTTGAAATGATGGCTCCTGCTTATGAGTTTTTTGTGGTTACTACTCCAGTCCCAGAAGATCACCAGCATTTCACTCTTCCGTATCATTAGCAGAAGCACCGACAATCTTATATCAATAACACGTTTGTTCAGATGCTTCACCACACTCACAATGCTACAAACACTACTAATTGTTGGGTATGTGGTATGCTTCCAGCGCATCAAAAGAAAGGAGGAACACCTTTTATTCCACTTCCTTTCTCGCATAATGGTTCTTGTCGAGCCTGGTACACTCTTTTGTTTGCAACTAGAAAACCTACGGTAGGTGGACTTCTTTTCCGTTTGAATAAGGAGTGTTATCAGGACAAAGATGGGTATCCTCAAGCAAATGGAACTATATGGGAATGGGAGGAATACCGACTGGACAATATTTCTACGCCATATGTGTTCACCCACACAAGAGACTTTGCCACAAGCAACCAATCTGTGATTACTGTCACAAGGACTAAAGCAGACTTATGTGTACAAAGTACTGGGTGAATCCCAGTTGGAATTAGTGATTGTATTACAGTTTTAAATATAAATGGAATAAATAACAGTTCATTCCTAGCTTCGCATAACACATATCTAATATGTGGAAGTCATGGATATCATAGGCTACCGGTTGGGGGGTCAGGTGCATGTTATGTATCTTTTTTGTTACCTCCTGTTTTCCTAGTACCTGCATCATACCATCGAGATTTTTAACTGTTTAGGAACATTTCAATAAACCGATACAAAAGAACAAGAAGTACTAATGAAGTAGACCAAACAGATACTAGTCTATAGCAATATGTTGATTTTAATTTGGGCCTGTTTTCTTTTGTGGACGCTGCATTAACCCCTTGCGTGCGTGTGACAGAACCGTTCTGTCACAAGCCTCGGGTGGGCTGTGCTGGTGACGGAACGGTTCCGTCACGGCCCGCTCGCCGCGCCTGCGCTGTGCAAATTCTGCGCCTGCGCTGAGGGTTCTATTGGGCGGGCAGGGCCGTGACGGAACCGTTCCGTCACAAGCACAGCTCACCCGAGGCTCGTGACGGAGCGCTTCCATCATGAGCGCGGGAGTGCCGCGTGGCCCCCCTCCCCTTAGCACTGCGGCGGAATAGCCGACGCAGCTAAGGGGTTAAATAGTAGGAAAGTGCGATGATTAACTAGGGTTGTGGAAGCTGTCACTAATGAAACTGCTATGGCGCTTGGAAAAATTACTGAAGAATTGCAAGTTGCCAGAATAGTAGCGCTCCAAAATAGGATGGTGTTAGATGTGATGTTAGCCGATAGAGGCAGTGCTTGTAAAATTATCGGTAGTAGTTGTTGTGTTTTCATTCCTGATAATTCGCCCTCAGTATATGATGCAATTCTTAAACTGCATAAGATAGCTACAGACATTCATACTAAGAATGGCACTTGGTCTTTTGCTGGATGTTTTTGGGCTCTAGTCTCTGCCTAGGGTTGGAAATTACTGACTGTTTTCTGTATTGCAATTGCAGTGATTTCCACCTGCTGTATGTGTATCCATTGTGTCCCAATGCTATGTTCTATGTGCATCGCTGCTCATATACCATTCAAGAAGAATACCGTGGATGTAAAAGCAGAACACACGTTAGATAAAGAACTAACTGACATGTTGCGTATAGATATACATGATGAATGTTTAGGTTATCCCAGATGAGCATATTTCTTCAGCTAATGCTGAAAGGGTCGTCTGTTGTAATTTGACAGCGATTAGATTAAGCATTAGCGGAAGACATTTTAGTTCTGGCGGTTATCTTGACATTTAGCCGACTCCATTTTGAATTCATGGCAGCCATTTTGTTTGCTTCATGCTGCCTCGTGCCGACCATGTGCTTTGTCCTATCTTCCTGTTCATGGTGCTGAAATCTGCCCGTCAACAAGCTAAATTTAGCATCCCCCATTTTGCCGCTGTCCGTTAGGGTTCAAATCTGGTAGTGATTAGTTCCAGATAGGAATGTGTTTGTCAAGCCCCTAGACTGTTAGCTCCTACCACTGATCGATTGTACTTCTCGATATTACCTTATATGTACATAAATTGTGCTCTTGTGTTTTGTACCGCCTTCTTTTGAGCCCCTGTGCGGGTATAAATAAACCAGGCTTTCTTCGCTCGTGGTGCTACTTCTTGCAATACCGAAGGGTACTGTTTGAACCGTAGCACCACCTCATGAGGTGTAATAAATGTTATGTTTTCTATTCCAGTTTCTGTGCCAACTTCTTTCTATTGGTCTGAGGACTTCGTGCAGAGAAGGGCGAACCCCTTGCACTAGCGGGTCTGGCTGAGGCATGCACGACACTGTGAGCTATCCATAATTCCGTGTGGAGGGGGAAACAAGACATAGTTGCAGCAAGTGACTTACTGGGAAATGGATGCAATGTCCCCATGTGTTGCAGTTGTTTAAAGGGAGATTCAGATCATTAAGCAAACACAGAGTCAAGTTGATCAATTTTCTGGGCAATCAAAAAGGAATTGTCCACGTGCTTTGTTGGGCATTTGCTCATAATTGAATGTACAATGACCAGACTAATAACAAGTCGCACAGCTTGTTGTGGTTGAACAGGTATACCAGCTATAACAGGACCAGTCAGGATGGCACAGGAAACAAAATGTATTAAGCCTCAATATAAAATAGTTACTATTTGGTTATACTACGCATGAGTTTCTGCAAAATTTAATGCAGCTAAATTTGGGTAGGGCACAAAGCCTGCAAGAGTAGACCAAGTGGCCCCATACATGGTCTCATATGAACAATGCCAGGAACGTGGAGAAGTAAGCCATTAAACAAAGTCTGGTGTTCCCAAATCTTAAGAGGAACTACAGGAATTGCATAAGGACAAAGATTTGGTACAATAGGTGCAGTATAATTATGAAATATTCGCAGCACCACCACCGGAGGAAGATAGTTCTCCTACCTGGCAGCTAAGACATGGAACTCGCACACCTACGACTGACCCAGGACCACCTCACCTTCAGGAAACACCTCAAGATATGGCTATTCGAGCAGTAGCTGCACCCCCCCCTTCAGGGCCTTGAGACCCTCACGGGTGAGTAGCACGCTCTATAAATATCACTGATTGATTGATTGAAAGTGGTGTGCTGCATCCTCCTCAATCACAAATACGGCAGGAGTGCCCTCCTTAGGTACTTCTCACTGGAGTAGGTTTTGAGTTCCTGCTGGGTGGCAATAAGCCGTAGTTGCGTTGGCCACAACCAATTATCAAAGGATTCAAAAAGGCAGCACAAAAGGGGCTATGAACCTTTTAATATTCACGCTTGAAGAACCAATAAAACTAGGCATTCCCTAAAAACTGTGGTGGATAATTCCCCTACACTACAGACTTCTACGCAAAACTGTGCAAAGTTTTTGTGGACAAGCACAAGCGCTACTCAGGATCCCTGATATATGACCTGACCAAACATTGGTGGCACACTGTTGCAGGCATTCTTCTTAGGAATAGAACTATGCCTGAGACCATAGAAAATTAGTAGCCAGGGACTGAGCCACCAAGAAACCTAAATGCCATGAGCCTGAGTCTGTCTAGCTACTGTGTCTCACTTGCCCTCCTACTCATATGCTGAGACAAAAGTAATTAAAACCCCAGAACACAACACTCTGGACCCTTCTAGGGATCATGATTACAGGACACCCCATTTCACTCACATACTTGTACAGGTCCACAATAATAAAATGACAGAGTTATGAAGGGAGTTTGAAACTTTTATTTAAACTATTGTGCTTAAGAATCCAGTATATGTGCTAACAAAAGAAAACAACTCCCTAGCAAAAATACCATCAGCATAGTCAGTAAACTGTATATTATGAAAAGTCCTATTATATTATAAGTCAGATTAGCCTACCCCCTCCCCTTCTACAGAAGCAAACTGAATATACAGTAAAGATCTCTAGGATTAGTAGTGAACCTCTTACCTTAGCATACACAGACGGATGTTCTACATCTCAGATGCAGTTGTGATCTTCTCAGAAAAAATCTCTCTCTCTCTGAGTGTTGCATTACTGTGCATAGCTATATGACAAAGCATACGTGCTACTAAGCAACATCTGCATTTATGTGTGTGTCTAGGTGCTAGTGCTAACCAGAACACATTAAAAAGAGACATTGTTGTTTGACCTTGTCAGCTGAGTTCAGACTGAATCCCAAGAAAGAACTGAGCGCGAAAACAATATCAGGTTCTGTGTGAAAATATAATGTGGCACAAAGTCAAATGCGTTTATATAGTGAAATGTACATTTTGAAGTTAAAAACAGGAGAGTTTAAAACATATAGACAATGCCTTTAGTGAGTGTGCTGGAACTTAGTAAATTAGGAAATGATTTCCTTTTTTTCCAGTTCTCTTGCTGCAGTTTTGAGGAATTTTATTGCTCTACAGGACAGTTGGATTGATAGCACTCCGAGGCATTGGATGACTGCTGCTCTACATGACCGTATTTGTTCCTTCCTAAACGCTTTCCAGAGGACCTTTCTGTGGTTCTCTGCCAGGGAAGGGCAGATGCATAGTAAGTGTAGAAAAGACTCATCCCATCCTCCGCGTTTATATAGTAACGTGTGCAAAGATAATGCATCCTGTGTCATGCACAGTTAGGTTAACATAGGGAGAACTAAAATGTGCCATGCACTGAACACATGACAGAACATTCATATTATTGTCTGTTTGTGGGAATTCTAGCAGGCACATCCCCATTCTGGGTAAGTGTAGAGGTCAAGTGGAAGACTAAGTGAACATGAAAGGTGGAAAGTGGGACAGAAGAATTCCCAATACTGGTGGGGCTGAAGGGAGCAGGAGAAGGAAAGAATCGAGGACGTGTGGTCTTCATGTTATTCAAGTGTTAAGATTGTGAACCATGTGTGTACCTGCTCTGTCTGCTAAAATGGATAGTAGGAAACTGGAAATCTTTGAAACATTTATCTTTTTATTTTGAATGTCTATATACCGCCAACCACATTGTTAAAAAACAACCAAGTGCTTCACATGGGCTATTTTAGAGCATGCAAAGAGGCACATTAAAGCAAAATGCCTGTGGATCAACATAGAGTACAATGGTCTTCAAACTTAAGGGCGGCCCTATGGGAGGGTGTGACATCATTTGGAGGGGGGACCAGTCTGTTTCCTCCCAGTGGGGTGCAAGAGCCCTAGAATGCACACACTCACATTTCCTTTTTTTTGTTTTTTAGCCTATTCAAGTCATTGTGCATTTTTGGCCCTATTTTTAGAGGAAGTTGACTTGTGCTGCAAATGGCTCTGTCTCAAAGTAAATAAGAGCCCCCTCCACTTGCGACGGAAACTCGACAATGGAGCAAGGGTAAACATAATGCTACCAAAGCACTTTGCAATTTATTTCTTAACAGTATGCAGTCTTTAAAAATGAGAATGTAGATGAATTGGGTAACACAGAGTAATAGAGGTGCAACTGAAGGACCTGCAAATGTATAGATCGATCATAAACATGTACCCAGGCTAGATGACAATAGAGTGGGAGGTCACCTGAATTATAGCAGCTCCAGCAAGTGCTAACAGTGGACTCAGTATCCAGTTATTGTAAAGGGGTGTCACATCAGCATCATGCACCCAGAAAACAGCCATTACATTGCATGTGTTACAATGCATGTGATAACAATGCGGTCATTACAACAACCACATTTTTCCATCGCAGTACATTACAACGCAAGTCATTACATCGACTTGCTGTAGGGGGTGTGCTTACTTATGGAATAGTGTCATTTACTATTCTCAAAAATTCCCTAGTGTTGTGCATACTGGAGTTGGAATAGTAAATTATACTCTGCCTAACTGCAGCGCACACCCTGTATGTGGACGTATCAACTTGCATTGTAATACACTGTGCTGAAACAATGCAGTCTTCTTAACAACCTTGTTGTAATTGCATGTTTTGTAAACACATGCGATGTAAAGGGTCCTATTCTATGCACCCTTTTGTTCTGAGTGGACAGTGACTTCAAGAAGGTGTTGATGAGTTCATAAGAACTCATCAACACCTACTTGAAGGCACTGTTAGCATGTTGTTGTTCAGAGCGCTTACTATCCTGCCAGAGTGGGAAGGAGTCCAGATCATTTCCAAACTCAAAAGAGAGGGAGAGGAGGAGGTTAGTCAAGAGGAAAAAATGAAAGGGGAAAATATGCATTTGTTCATCAGTCTGGATTTCTCCAGTGTGTAAATCAACTCTGTACAATTATACTGTGGAGAAATGGCAGCCCAGGGAATATGTTGCATGAATTACACTTTAATATACAAGGAAAAATTTGGTTGTGACAATTTTCCAAGTGTCCTACTTATTCAAGCAAAGTAATACAACTCTAAATATATAGGGGCTCATTGATGACCTCTTGATGAAGTGCAGCATGTCACCTTGCTGCTCTGCAGTGTGTGACAGGGAAACAGCGGGAATGCCCCCTATTTAAGGCAATATAGAGAAATCGTGTACTTTCCCTTGCACCCTTTTACCAGACTTTTGCCACTGCAGGCACCTTCCCATCATGGTTCAAGGGTGACAGCGTTAAATGAGGATTTGTTTTTATGAAGGAAGGGATACCTTCATGTGCAAAAACAATCCTGGGAGACAGATTTCTCTTTCTATGTGTGCTGCAGAATTCAGCAAACATAGAAAGAGGTAGAAATTAGGAGAAACAGAGATATGTTTCCTTCTTATGCCTCCCCTGGGAAGGTGTAAGATTTTGATGCATCCCAGGTTAACAAGTTCTTGTACATATGAGAATGTGTCATAAAAACACCCATGCAAAGCCCAATAGAAGTCCTTTCTGCAGCATGATAACCTAACACAGCAATTTACGCTGCAGTGCATTACCCCAGATTTTTGAAGCAACTCAAAGCCAGCAAAGTGGCTTTCAGTGGTTCCAAAAATTTGACTGAAAGGTTTGCGTAACACATGTATCACATTGCATGGTGCAAACGTGACATAACCCTCTCATAAATAAGCCCATTCTTTTTTTGTAAATTTAAGCAGTGTATTTACCACTGACAATTTCTCAGCTCCCTGTATTCAACCAAATTCTTTTCATTTTTTTAAATAAATAATTTTACCATAAACAAATGTGGGATTGCAATTTATGGTGGCTACAAAAGAGTAAAGATAGGTAACATGAGTGGGCTAAGCAATGGTCCATGATGCATAGGGTTGTCCATCTAACATGATTAACTACCTGGTATCTTATCCCTCTGGGGAACCTCCATATTGTATTTATGCAAATTTGTGTGATATCTGACATGTCAAGTCACTAACCTGCGATCACAGTAAGAAGAAAGGAAAAGAGTTGAGTGGAACCCATGCCTTTTTCTTTGTTTCACTCGGGAGGAGGAATCTCAGCTCCTGAAAAACATTCAGAATTTTTTTTGTCAATGAGGTCAAAGATTCAAGCAGTGGCATCTTAGGGGGAAGTGATATATTTATGTACATTATATTTATATGCATATTTTAGTGATTGATTTATGAAGGCAGCCCAGATGGGAAGACAGAACCACCCCTAGAGGTCAGTGGGGAAAAACAGCCCTCACAACGCATGCAATTACAATGTGGTTGTTATAACAACTGCGTTGTTACATCGCATAACCATTAAAATGACTTGCTATAGGTGGCTCTCTAAACTAAGGAATAGTATAATTTACTATTTCAACACCTTCCCTACTGTTGCACACACTGGGGTTGGAATGGTAAATTATATTATTCCTAAGTCCAGCGCACCCCCTACAGCAAGTTGTTGTAACGACTTGCGTTGTAATGGTACTGCGATGTAACAACACGGTCGTTGTAATAACCGTGTTGTAGTTGCATGTATTGTAAACGCATGCAAAGTAAAGGGAAACAACCGTTACAATGCAGTCATTACATCGCACTACCTTTACAATGCAGTTATTACAAAGCAACATCCTTTACATTACGTGCCATTACAACACATCCATCACATCGCATGTCACTACTATGCATGTCATTACAACGCATGTCATTACAACGCATGTCATTACAATGCAATATAAGGTAAGTTACGGGAATAGTAATTTTTACCCCACCCCTATCCAACACTTACCCTACTGTTGCACTCACTGGAGTGGGAATAGTAATTTTTACCCCTACACTATCCAACACATACCCTACTGTTGCACTCACAGGAGTGGGAATAGTAATTTTTTACCCCTACCCTATCCAACACTTAATCTATTGTTGTACTCACTGGAGTTTGAATAGTAAATTTTACCCCTACACTATCCAACTCTTATCCTACTCCTACTGTTGCCCTAAAAGTAATATGCGTTGTTGTAATGGTATACATTGTAATGGAATTCATTGTTAATGTAGTTTCTAAAAATCCATTGTGATGGCTTGCAATGTAAAAACATGTGCTGTAAAGAATGTTGCAATGTAAAAATTGTTTAGTAATGGAATGCATTGTAAATGTTTGCCTTGTAAAATCATACATTAGATGTAACCAGCTATATTCGCCAATGGGACATGGAATTGCTTTGAGTCTTCTTTAGAGGAACAGCAGAAAAGAAAAAATACATCAAACATTTCATTTCGGGGGCCCACTGGATGCCTTTGAAATTAACTAAACAGTATGCTACAGCCCAGAAACCTACTAGATGGAAAGGAATTAATGAAAGTGCACTACTGATCTCAGCATACAACACTAAGTTGAACCCATCCTTGAGGCACACTGAGGGCTAAATAAAGAAAGGACATGCAGAGGAGAGTGCCTTTCCACCTATGATGTGGAGTATAATGAAGCCTGTGGCCAAGGAACTGCTGCTCTGAGTCTCTTAAAGCAATGTATCTAGATATATATCTCTCGCCAGTTCGAGGAGCAGTCCGAAAGAGACCCCAGTGTCGGCAGCCAGCATTCTTTGATTTAGAGATTTGTTCACACGCCTTACACATTTCTGAGTTGCGACTGCTTTTTCACAGGGATGATATGCTGCGCTTAAAGCTTGTGAATACATCTCTTAATCAAATATTTCCGGCTGCCTACACTGGAGTCTGTTTTGGAGTACTCCCTGTACCGGGTAGAGATTGTTTTCCATAAATTGACAGCGTTCCAGTCATGAGGATGCACCACCCTTGGAAATGAGGGCCCAAGGACATGTAATTGTTTCACGTCCATTTGGAAGAATAGACCAGCAAAATTTTCAGAAAGTCTTTGCTCAGTGGCCCACCAGAGGATAAAATGAAATCTTTTTATGGTAGTGTGCAGGAGTGGGGAACAAATATTTAAAGAGGCATCCTCGATCACATTAGAGGCATTGTACTACACATCCCAGAATACAATAATTCTACTTACTCAACTGTGAGGCCCACTGGAGGACAATTGAACTAAAAGAAAGGCTGGGACAATTCTTCTTTTAATACTGTGCAATGTGTCAAAATATGTGGATTGTTTTTTACAGCCCTATGCCATCTCCCTCCCATCTTATGTAAAGGACACTACCAATTTTTTGAGAAAGAGTAATGAGGAGGCATGGCAACCTACATATTTGCTTCTACTTATGGATATTGAATCCCTATACATAAGCATTAACCATTCTGATGGTCTAGCTGCAACTAAGTACTTCTTGCACAATAGAGATATCAGCATGAAGGAACACAACTGTTACTAATATAGATGATAGAACTGTGCCTATGTAATAGCTATTTTTCATTCAATCAGGACTTATACCAACAGCTTAGAGGGGTGGGTATGGCGGCATGCCTATCCCCAGCTATTCATGTCTTCATGTTGGCTGATGGGAGAGGTGTGTCCTCATGGCTAAGCAAGAGGATTGGAATAGACATGTGATGTATGACTGATGCTACATAGATGATATTTGTCTACTTTGGGATGGAAATTAAGAAACAACATTTGTGTTTGTCACTGCTATCAATTCTAATGAGCAAAATCTTAAATATACTGCCACAATTGATAATAAGAAAGTGTAATTCTTAGATGTTCTTGTATATATCAGTGAGGACAAAATCCACACAAGGCTCCATCGCAAACAAACTGCTGGTAAGTCAATTTTACATGCAGACATTTTGCATCCCCGTCATCTGATCAAAAGCATACCTTATGGCGAATTTGTGCATATTCACCGAATTTACAGTTTAGACACCGATTTGCAGCTTTGTCAACAGGAGGCACTATGTTGGTTTCTTGAACGAGGTTATAAGATGTCCCAGCTGACTCAGGCTCTCAACAAAGCTAATGATTTGCTTAGAGAAGTACTGTTTGCACCTAAAGATCACTTGGTCTCCGCTCAAGTTTTGCCCTCAGGGAATACTGTTTTTAAGAAGCAGAATGTTAGACTTATTACCACCTTTAGTCAACAGGAACAAAAAATCTGCAAAATCATTAACTATCAATGGCAGATAACACTTACTGACAAAACACTTGGACCCATTTTACGGGTTTTGCCAGCCCTCACATTCAGGACGGCTCCCCTTCTATGAAGGATGCTTTAGTCAAATCTAGCCCTGAGATTAAACCCAAAGGTACAAGGCTCAGTAAAAAGGGTTTCTACAAGTGACCCTCATGCTTGTACTTTTGCAACTAACGCAACACACTATGTGACTGCATTCAGTGACAAAAGAACAGAAATTATGGAATATTTCACTTTTCCAACTGAATATGTAATATATATAAACTACGGTGCACTTGCGCCCTTGAGTGCATAGGAAGCACCATGCCACCTGTACAGAAACGGATTCTGCAGCATGTCAGGGCTATTTTGAACTCTGACTTTAGTTATCCAGTTGCCAGGAATCTTTTCTTGCCCCCCCCCCCCCCCCCCCCACAGCCCCGGGTACCACTACCTCCCCAGGGCACACTGCTTTTTTAAGGAAATGCAGCGGGATGCCCTAACGCGTTAGGACTACCCCCTACCTGGGGCAAACACATTGTTTTTTAAAGTGGGAGAGTTGTTATGGCCTTCCCCAGAGGTGCCACCTTCATGTGGCACTTAATAGCAATGCGGTCGGCCTGCCCAGTCACACTGCAGCCCTGGGGACAGCCACCTCCCCAGTGTGCAGTGGGCTGCACATTGGAGGGGGGCCACACACCCCCTTCCTAGAGCCCTAGATGGGCCTTGGGACAGACACCCCCCCACCGTTGACACCAGCAATGTCCCAGTGTCCCCAACGCTGGTACATTGCAGTTTGCTATGACTTAGCAGGACCAGCTCTCCTGATAATCCATAGCAAATTCAGACCTGCTTTCAGCAAGCAAGAGGAGAAAATGTACTCACTTGCTGAAAGCGGAGCATATCTGTTTCCCTGCCCGCTGTCAAATAATCAGGGAAACAGATAAATTACTTTGAAATCCAGGGAGCTAAATGTTAGCAGTTCCCTGGGTCTCAAAGCAATGCTGCCTCCCACAGGAGCAGGGGAGCCGACAAGGTCCTCAGGGGCCTTGAGGCTCCCCAAAGGCGAGCCCGGGTCTGAGGAAATGGGGTTCCTGGGGCATATATTAAACCTAGGAGGGGGCCGCATGGCCCCCTCCCCATTCTAGAAATCCTTGACCAAATATGGCCTAGGAAAGGGAAAACTTCACAGCCCTCCTTCCTTTATACAAAGAAAAAAATAGTAAAATGCTGGAGGCTCCGCCCCTTTTTGCAGCACGCTGCAATCGCGCCTTCTGGCATGCTGCATGTTAGGGGTTCAAGTCCCCTTGGCTGCTGAAGGTGCTTAGGGGCTAACAAGTCCTCCTGTTACCCCAGTAAGTCCCACTCACCAGGATTGCTGAGAGGTGATAGGAGGCAACTACCCTTTTCTGCACCAATCTGCATACTCGCCTCACATACACTCATTAACCAATAGAGCCACTGACTCACTGACTCACTCAAACATACAGGCAGTTACACACACCCTCACCCACCCACACAGATCCTCAGATTCCCATACAGGTACTCAGAGAGCCAATCACTCACCTATACAGCAACTCGTGTACCCACTCACACTCATACAGCTACTTAGACATCATTGAAAAACTGATACAAACATTCACACAACCAGCCACTCACTCATATATTCACTGAGGCACCTAATCATTCACTAATACAGTCAGGCATGCACCCCCTGAATCATTCATACAGGCACTCGTGCGCTCACTGATTCACCAATACACCTTGTAATATATATTTAACACTCATAAACTTTTTAAAAACACTCACAGTCACTGTATAATGTCATCAGTGATCCATTTGAAATGTTATGATTGATCTCATGAGTGATTTCACTGGCCATGTCATGAGTGATATACTATGTGAGTTCATAAGCATAGCAATATGGGGGCACACGTTTTCATTAGCTGAGCTAACAATAACTGCTGAATGTCACTGTTTTTGTAGGAGTGAATACTCAGCCTAACTATAACATTCCCATAACCATTACTTTTTTACAGTGAATTTCTAAGGTATTTTTATTACATTTTCAAACTATAATGTCCCTGTAATCTTTGCTGTGTTTGCTTTGTTCGCCCTAAGATGGCAGGGTATGCCCAGATGTGGGTCCCTTGCTCACTTTTATACTGGATTCAAGCTAGCCTGGCTGATGAAGAGTGTTACCCCGAAACCTGTCCCAGAATGCTTGTTTCTGGCCAGAAAAGATTTAACTCGGCAATTCAAACTGGACTGTTCCTATGAGGAACAGGGTCAACACTGATTTTCATATGGCATGTTCTGAACTGGGGTAGCAAAGTGAGATAATGATCCATGATGGATTCAACCCAGATCTGTAACTGAATGTGAGTGTCTGAATAGTTTCAGTGCTCCCTCCATCATATCCTTGTGTTTGTACTGGATTCAAGCTAGCCTGGCTGATGAGGGATAATACCACAAAACTGGTCCCAGGATGTTGTTTCTGTTCCAGGGAGGACCTAACTTCACATTTTGGACTTAATTGTTCCAATGAGAAGCAGGGTCAATGCTGATTTGAATATGACTGTGTCCAAACTGGGGTGGCATGGTGAGCAAAATAACCATGGTTTTAACCCAGATCTCTTTCTTGACTATTGTGAGTGTTTGAAATTTCAGCTATCCATCCATCATGTTGTTGAGTTTGTTATGATCCCTCTAAGTGGCCAAGGGAATGCCCAGACATAGGTCCCTTGCTTGCTGTGCCACTGGATTCAAGCTAACCTGGCTGATGAGGGTTGATACCCCAAAATTAGTCCCAGGATGCTTCTTTCTGGCCCAGGCATAACCTGGCTTGGCAGCTCGGGTTGGATTATTCCCATGGGGAGCAGCTTAAAGACTGATTTTCATATGGCTGGGTCCAGCATGGTGAGAAAAAGAACAATGGATTTAAATATCTTTGACTGGGGTGATTATTTAAAAAGTTTTAGCCCTCCATCCATCCTCTTCTTGTGTTTGCTATGTTCACCTTCAATGGCCAAGGGTATGCCCAATTTATTTTTATTTATTTTATTTGAAGAGTTTTATATAGAGCTGGCTAGACCCGGAGGTATCAGAGCACTTTACATGAGGAACGTTGAGTTACAAGATACAAATTACATCTGTTACAAGAGCATAGTTAAAACACAGGCAAAAAAAACCCTATTTTAAAGTAGTTCATCAGAGGGAGACAGAGCGGGGAGACAAGGAGAACTGTGCCCAATGTCCGGCTGGGTAGGTGATGGCCGAGGGGGAAACCCAGGGCCAATCTCCTCTATAGCTGTCTAGCAGCTCCACCGGACATCAGCCATGTTGCTCAGGACTGAGTCCTTTGCTCGCTGCGCCTCTGGATTCAAGCTAGCTTTGCTGATGCAGTGCAATAGCCCGAAATTGGTCCCAGAATGCCTGTTTCCGGTCAAGGGAGAACCTCACTTTCCAGTTCAGGCTGAACTGTTTCCAAGGGGAGCTGGGTAAACACTAATTTGCATATGGCTGGTTCCAAATGGGGGTAGCATGGTGAGGAAAAGATGGATGGATTTCACCCAGAACTCTTGACTGGGGATGAGTGTTTTGAAAAGTTTCAGCAGACAATCCATCACCTTGTGTTTGCTATGTTCACGCTAAGTGATCAAGGCTATGCCCAGACGCGGGTATCTTGCTCGCTGTGACACTGGATTCATGCTAGTCTAGCTGATGAGTGGTTAAACCCCAAAGCCTGTCCCAGGATGCCTGTTTCCCATCTAGGGTGGACCTGGCATGGCATTTTGGGATGGACTATTCCCATGGGGAGCAGGATCAAGGCTGATTTGCATATGGCTGTGTCCAAACTGGGGATGGATGTTGAGCCAAAAAACAATGGATTTAAACTGGATCTCTTGACTGGGGTGAGTGTTTGAAAGGTTTCAGCACTTTGTCCATCATCTTGTTCTGTTTGCCTATAAAAGTTAGATTGACTACGTAGAATCTATCTCTTATTGCATACTTTTTCTGCAGTACTAAATAAGTGTGTGAAACATAATGAACACAAGTCAACTATCACCTGCACACAGAGTTACTCTTGATTAGAAATGCATATAACATGTTCAATGCCTCTGCACACCTTTTTTGCATTAGGAGCAAATGTGTTTTGCAAATACTTACGCTTATTACTGGGCCCAGGCTCTACTAATAGAGGCAGAAAAGACATTTGGTACTGAATTGTCATAAATGATGTCATATAACATGCCATGAATGATGTAATATTTGAAGTCATATGCAGTGCATATCAGGGTGCAAGTTATAGCTAAATATAAGTGGTGTGTTTCTGTGTCAAAGCATTAATGTTGTCACTGACTATAATGTTACTTTAACCTTTGTTTTAGTGAATTTCTAAGTAAAGCAATATTTAATTATTATGAGTGTATGTAACCCCCTTGGAACACACTGCGAAAGGACCTTCAGCCAACCCTGTACATGCTGACACCTTACTCTTCGATGACAGGAGCACATAGTAGGGTGTGCACTGGGACTGACTTCTACTCTGAGACCCACCTCTGCATGATAGAAGTGCGTAGCAGGCAGTGCGGAGTAATAGCCCCCTCTTCTCAGACCTCTCTTTTGCATGACTGTGTAAGGATGGACTGCCCCCTCTTTTCAGAAATCTCCCTCTGATGACGGGTGTGCATAGTAGAGTGTAGGAAGGACAAGGCCTGTCCCAGATTATGAATATTAGTAGCAGGTTTTGGGGATGGACTAGAATATCTTCTGAGACCTGCCTCTCAGATGATGGGTGTACTTAGTAGTGCATGGGGGCACTAGCTTCTCCTTGAGACCTCTCTCACAGATAATTGTTGTGCATAGTAGAAAGTGCAAAAGGGCTGGACTCACCTTTCAACTCTCTCTCAGATAACAGGTGTGCATAGGGGGCTGGCATCGTTGCTGATACCTCTGTCTTCAATAATGAGTGTACATAGTAGAGTGTGTGGGGAATTGGCTTATTTGCTTACAGCTGTCTGCAGAACATTTTATGTGCATAGTAGGGTATGGGGCCAAACTTACCTCTTCTCTAGTCCTCCTCCACAGTGTCATAAGTATGCATATTAGTTATTGGAAAGGGACTAGTCTCTCTGCTTACAACCCTCCCTTGGATTAAGGGGGTGGACAGGAGGTTGTGGGGAAAGATTGTTCTCCTGGCTCCTGTTTGTTGTATGATAGTTGTGCGTGCTGGGGTAATCAGTGATGCTTTAAATTATGTCTTAGAACATGCTATGACTGATGTAAGGTGTGAGGTCAAAAGCAATGCATTGCATGAGTGCAGCAAGGCCCTGCATCCAATCACCATGGGCAGCCAACTCCATTGAAGAGCTACATCATGAGGCAGTAATAGCACACTTTATTTCTCACACTTTGTATCTTTGCATGTCACCATGCAACTCATTTTTGCTGTCTGGATAGGTTCCTGCTATGTAAATTCTACATACATGCCCAGATAATTTCTTGTTCAGTCACTGACTCTTACATTCACTCCCTCACAATCCGTAGTTAGCCCAACTGCAGTTTAGCAACATAAATGCACATGTGAAAACACCCGTCAATATTAAAAGAAGACAACGTAATCGATTCCTTCAATAAGATCAGAGAAAGGTGGAAAAAGAGGGAAGGCATTGAAATTAGCAAACTGACATGGGATAAGATTAATAAATTTAATAAAACCATCTTCCGCTGTGCTAATTTTAAACGTATGCAATTTTATAATAAATTGTTAATTTATAGAACTCCCTCATTCCTCCACAGTATTTATCCCCAAGTTGCCGATAAGTACTTCCGTTGTGAAGAAAAGGGCACCTGGAAGCATATCATCTGGGAGTGCCCCAAAATACAGGAATTTTGCAAGGAAATAGAAAAATATATCTGTACCACTACCAAAGCCATCATTTCATTTGATGAGTTAACTTCAGTCCTAGGCTGCTCCCCGAGCCACACTCCATACGATGAGTCCCTAATTATAGCATCTCTAATAGCTAAATCGCTTATTTTGCAGTCCTGGAAATCAGAGATAGTACCAACCCTACAACCATGGAAGGCAAAACTATTACGGATTCAGGGTAGGGAAAGAAAATACGCACTGAGATCAGGGGCCCTCAGGAAATATGATAAATATTGGAGTGTGTTTGAATCCTAGTCTGACTCTCTTGGATATTTATTTTTAAACCACTTCTTCTAATATTAATCTGCTGGATCGCTATTATATTTGCACTTTCCACACTGCACTTTATAAGTAAGTTTTAAATTGTTGAAATCTGAACACGTTTTCGTATTTAAATGAAGTTAGTGTAAGCTGGGATTGGTTTTTGATTTTTCATTTTTTGTAATGTAATGTAATGTCTTTTTCTGTGTTTATGCACACACACTTTACTCCGTACTGTATTAATTCTGCTGCCAATGTGCCATGTAATGTTTATTTTGTGTTTATGAACTCTCGATGAAAAAATATAATTAAAAAAAACATGTGAAAACACCCCCATAACAAGTGGAGTAGTCGAAATCTTCCTGTTTCGAAGAGTTATATCGACATAGAAAAATAGTATTCTTCCATAACTCTAATTCCTGTATACGGGAGAAAAATGCACAGGAGAAAATCAATTATTTTCATTGTCACGTCTGAATATTTTGAGTTAGAGTAAATCCATGGTGGCTTAGGCATGCAGATGATCTAAGTACTATAATTTGTAAAGTTTCTACCTGGCTCCCCTAAAAGCAGCACAGCTAAAACACTTTCTCTATTTTGAAATTAAATGTTTATCATGAGCAATCAGAAGTGTCGGTAATTAAATCGCAAGGTATGAGTCAGGTCTGACCCCAGATTACTGTGTTAGTTCAGTCAAGCCCAGTCCATTGCTTCAGGTACTGGTCTGGGTTAGTACCTCCAGGAGGGGCGCTGTTCTTGATTTCCGTACATTTCTTGTCCCTTACCTAGTGTCTGAAGAGGTTACACCAGGTACACGTTCTTCAGTCTGCACTTGAAGGATTCCTCTGCACAGTACATGCCTCATTGTGCAGACTCTCTTCTTTTAAAGAGCCTGAAATGCAATCACAGGAGGAGGCAGAAAGTGGGATGTCCAACTGCACAATGGCCACTCCCCTGCAGCTATCTCCCGTGCTTACAAAATGTCTCCACCCACCGCACCCCCAGCAGGCTGATGCAACTTGAAGGCCAGAGAAAATTGCTTCTGAGATCATTCAACAATATTTAAAAAAAAAAGTAATTTGGAAATTCCAACAATCATCAACTTACAAAGTTTCACAGATGGCATGTACTCAAATTCTGTTGCCACAAGTAAAATGCCAAATGAACGCTAATACTTTAGGAATAAATCAACAAGGGCTTGAGGGGAGCCAAATAAACAGGTAAACAGGAGAAATATGTCAAATTGGTTACTAAGGAGTTTATCACTGAAACAAAGCAAGACATGATAAATGCAAGACAAGTCTCTTACCACATTCTCACTTTCACTCACTAACTATGCCATTTATCTTCATTCACATATGCACACCACCTGCACCATCAACTGTCCTCACATCCCCTCTTTCAAGCACAGAATTATCAAGATTTTACAATGATGCAAAGTCAGGCGGTGTCACGCAAAGCTGCATGCAATCTTTTATATGATTTAGGGCTAGATGTAGGGACATACTGTAACCTACAATTTCAACCTAAAACTTAGCAAGTAATCTTGGCCAAAAAGAAGGCCTTTGTATTTCCAAAGTAAGAAGAATGATCTAGATACAACTTCCTACTCTAAAGGACTCAGAGACATTTGGGTGCACACAAAGGTCTCACAGGCAAACAATATGCAGCAATATTAATGAATATTGAAAGTATCCTTCTGACTGTGCTACAGATATTGGAACTATAGGAGGAGACTAAGACCGAAGCAGCCATGGCCTTATCTTTACCAATTAGTAAGCACAGGCACAAAACAACAAGTATCAGAAGTAGAAAATCCAGCTTTACACAAACTGACAAATGTTTCAAAAGACAGCACAATCATTATTCCCATCCCTTACCATTCATGGTTCTATCTAGACTGGACTCAGAGACCTAATTGAAAATGGCAAAAATATAATAATCATGGAAAAAGAGACAGTGACATTATCTATGATATTGAGAGAAAATGATGATGAGACTAACCCTGGGAGCAGGACTACACTACGCTCGTGGACCGTAAGTAGTTTGCGCTACTATGCGCTGCACGAATTGCTTGTAGCACAGTGCAAAAATGCGTAGCGTAGTGCAGCAGGCATTTTTTGCTTGCTCGCGGTCCTCAACGTCAAGTTGGCGACCTCGAGCAAGCAAAATTAACATCCCGGCGAGACTTTTTCATCATTCGCGATCAGCAACATCAAGTTGCTGATTGCGAGCGTGGAAAATAAACCTCCTGGCGAGATTCGCAAAGCGGGGAGGTCAGGTTTCTCATTGCGAGTGGTCGCGTATGATCACGACCGTTTGCGATGAGCAACTACCAGTCCGCGTTGAGAAAGCCGCAGCTAAAGTACAAATCTACTTGAGCGACAGAAAAAAAACGCTTGCACTGTTCAAGATGCCATTTACAATGCGGACAAGCATCCGGTACTGGCAATCATTGCGAAAAGCATTTTTCTTAATGCACTACGCAGTTCGCGTAGCTACGCGTATCGTGTGTGGTGCAAGTGAACTTTATGTAGCTACACGTCGCGCTATTACGTGAACTACGCCCAGGGTTAGATGATACACCAGTGGTAAATAGGGATACCTTCACTCTTCACCTTCAAGTGACAGGTCCCCCGCCCCAGAAATGACGTAGGGGGGTGAAGTGTCCCAGGCGTGGGATCACGTAGGGACGGGGGCATGATACAGAACCCGGCGAACCAGACCCCATGTGTCAAAAATGTGATGTAGTGGTGTACACCTCTTTTAGGGAGCTTTAAATACATTTAATGGAATAGCAACAAAGGGGTTGGCCATAGGCGTCTGGACAGGGCCGTATAATTAACAAAGAAAAGAGGTGTCCTACCCATCACATTCAAATGCTGGTAAAACAATTTAACAGACAAGAGACCATGAATTCAATTAATATGGACTTCAAGCATTTACTTGCTACTTCATTCTTTTCACCCTAATTTGCATATTTCCATGGGTCAGGTAAGTACGGATCTGTTTCAATTAGTACAAATTATGCATGTTAAAACAACAAACAGAACAAAGACATACAAGCTTTGTGATAAGATAATGTGATAAAGCAAACAATACATGAAGAACGTTGCACAAAATCAATTGTCTAAATGTTGGAACCTAATGTTGTCAGGTCACTTAGGGTAGCCTGGCCTAGGGTAAGGCAATATCAACAGAGGCACATGTGTGAAGGTTGCAAACCACCCAGCTGTAACATCAGGTAATTCCACTCAAAAATGACGCTACACCAATCTTTGTGTAAAAATACGAGCTTGTTTATAAAAATAGTATGACTGTAGGTTTCTTATTCTCAATAGTTTACAATCAGATACACTGAGCAGTTTTATCAACTTTTTCTACATATTCAGTAACATTCAAAGTTCTCCATCAGCAAAATTTCCACCCCCAGCAAAGAATTATTCCTGTTTAATACTTCTTTTGCCGACTCTAATAGCCTATTTACAGTGATGGATTTTATATCCCAAGCTGGGGACTCCTGGTTACTCCACCAGAATGATTACTCTTGAAGAATACAAATAGTTCAGACTGAGCTTTAGGAGTGACAGGTTCACAAAACTCTGGAAGTCTTCCAGCTCACCCTTGCTTCATAACAGCTCTGTTATCACTTATTTGCAGGTAAACTCAGAGTGTATACATGTACTCCTCTCCTCCACCCGCAGTTCTCAGCAACCTCAATGTCTTCTGACACTTCCCCACACTGAGGCAAATCACTGCTGCGTTTATCCCTCTAAGCTTCTATTTCCGTTTGATGGCTGAATAGACCTCCTTTCCCCTGTCAGAGTCAATGGTAGAGTAAACCGATGGCTATATCGGAACAGGGAACCTCCAACAGTTACTTCTGAGGTGATGGCTGTGACGGAACTCCTCCCCAGGGCCTTTGCGGTTTCCCCGGCTCCTGTTCCACTTCCCCCCTTTCACCGCACCTTACTTGTTTCCCTGCAGGCTGCGGGGCTAGAGCTTCGTTTCCCCTGGGTCGGGAGCTGTTCCTTCGCCCCCGCCCTCACCAGGAGATGGAATCGCTGGGAAGTCTGGAGTCGCGATCACTCGCAGGAATCCTACGGCCCTCTCCCGAGCCAAGCCACGGCAGCGCAGGCGCGGGAGAGCAGTGTTTCGGCCTCCCTCGTGTGGAGTTCAACACACCACTTCCGACCTTGCGCGGGGATCAGTGCTTCGCCGCTTCCCCGCCCGCCTCACCTCCAGATGCACCGCTGGGCTTGCGCAATGAGCAGCGCCACTTCCTTCGGTCCTATAGTCCTGTCACGTCAACGCCCACTCGCGCCTCCGGCTCAGGGACACTTCGGCGGCGTGGGAAGACAGAACTCGCCTGGGTCGTCTCTTCTGAGCCCCGGTAGGCTGGGACCTCAAAAAGGAAGGTTGGGAGCCAGTTCCCAGACTGAAGTTGGTAGAATGAGGATGAGGGACAAAGGCTAGAAAGGGGGGGCCAAATGCCGCAGTTGCACCGGTTACCACAAATAAAGGCAGACCGATGGGAGGGTTTGGTCAGGAGCAAGAGGGGGAACGTCTTCTGAAAGGTGTTGTCAATCCCACAGACCAACTAACTCCTTCTAGCGCGTCCTCCTCCTCACGCCCACTGCCTCTCTCCTCTACTTAACTGGACTGCACAACATGGCTTCCTGACCTCTGCCCTTATATAGCCTGTTCACACAGGGTCCAGTAGGGTCCAGAAAGTTCTGGAAGGCCTAATGTTAACCTATGGGGCATGCTAGCATATGGCAGTTGGAACAGTTGGTAGCCACCATTTTGTGACTCTCAGTGAATTCCTGTCAGGAAAGGCACCTAGGACTGAGGTGAAGAATTATGAAGGAAAAAGGGCACCTATCCCCTAGGCCAACACCTTGGAAAATCTAGTGGACACAAAAATAAATAAAGGCATGAGGGGCAAGAAGGGGACAAAATAAATAAATAATAGGAGGGACTACGCAAAGGGCCAGACAGGTCTAACACTAAACAATAAATCACCAGTCTTATTACACAAAAATAGCAGCTACTAGGACATCCTTTAACATCTACAGTGTATATCACATTAAAAGTGCAGATACCCTCGGAGAATTAAAAACATTAGGGACAGTAGTAAGAAAATGTAAATAACATTTCTACAGGGGGAAACTAAATCAGATGCAAGAGTCCCCGAGTTTTGAAATGCCAGAGTACATTTAAGGCATTGTTAAGTGCCATATACAGCAAACAGGAGTTGGTATATAGAAAGAGCACCTTATCAATATGAAAAATACAGCCTACTCATCAAAAAGACCCCTTTGGCGAGTGAACAGTGCATTATTGATAGCTATTATTGTAGCATAACACCAGCGGGGTTGGATGAGATTGCTCAACTGGTACCTCCTAAAGATATGGGCTGCGATGTTACTGGTTTTTAGGATGACCTATGCCATCAAATTTAAACGCTTAAGGATTGGCTTTGACTGGTGTCTCCGATTAAAGTTGACAGCAGCGACAGTGAGGTCTCAAGTAACAGTGTCGGTCATACTGGCAGCAATTTCTTCAACATGGAAGATGGTGAAGAATCTATAGTTCTTCCTAACTCACCGGAATATGAAGACATGTTTTTTTTTGGAGGAAGCCGTTCCCGACTCGGTAATCGTGCAACAGCCTGGTACAATCTCCGAAGCCAGTGGGGCCTTGCTGGACCTCTGTGACTCTTAAGATTTTGGAGCTGCAGCAGAGTGCTGTGAAAATGCTGAGGTTAGTAAAATCATTAACAACAGTCAACCTATTGGTGTATTTTATTTTAAACAAATTGATTGTCTCTCTTTCTTCTTTTGAACCACATAGAACATCCCCAAAAAGAACCGGGGCGGAAAGACAGATGGCAAAAGTTAACAACATAGATTTTTACTGTCTCTGCTGTTCAAAACAGACTGAAAGGGCCACATGCCAAAACAACAAGGGTTGCAGGAACTGTCTCTGTGCCTTTTGGAGCAGCAATAGTGAAAAGGAAACTCCAGGTGTACCCCGAGGCAGTATTTCCTGTTAAAGGATTTGCTACAGTTGCTGTACTAGCATGTGTCAAACATGACTATTATAGCCTTTGTTATGGACCTCTGTATAAAATTAAGGATTCATAAGAGGCTACGCACGAGTGCCTATCCAGAGCAAGAATAATCTGGCATATATGTAGTTTGTTAGACCTGTACAAGGTGTATAAACTATTAAGGGTTGTGCATGGGCTGTCTCCTGAAAAGAAATATGGACACCCTGATATGCTAAAGATCTTTTCAGGAGCACTCAATGAGTTCCGATAAGCCAGTGAACCAAGCTCGAAACTACGGGTATGCCTAGTTTGTGTATGTGCTTTGATAGAAAGATGATAGAAAGACTAGAGGAAAGGCGTATGTGAAATACGTATTTAAAAAATAGGAAATAATGCCATTTAGTATTTTTTAATGGTCCGACTTACTATTTATTTCGGAATTTTAAATGGCCTTCTTAGATGTACAAAGGGGCAAAAGTAGTCACAATTTTTGTTATCGACACGTAGAAATCACAAATTGCAACAGTGATTTAAGAATTGCAAATCGGGTTCACCTATTTGTGATTCCTAAAACAGATGTATGAATTCGGCATTTAGGAAATGCAATTACCATCACCTTCAATGGAAACCAGTTGCAACATAAAAAATGGATTAAAAATGTATGTTTTTTTACTGTGACAACAAGCGCATATATGCCCATAGGAAATTGTAAGTTAGGAAATGCAAACTATTTTTTCCCACAGGCGGGAAAGCAATCAAATTTCCTATTTGCCATTCCCTAACAGCGATTCCTAAAATGTAGGAATCGCTATTAGGGAATGGCAAATTTTGTACATATCTTTTTTTATTTTGAACCTAAGTACAGATGGTCCCCTATAAAAAATAGAGGAGTACTTAAATGGCACTCTCAAAAGAAGAACCCCAAGCAGGAACATAGCTTTGAACAAGAAGAGAAAGACCTTACATCTGATGCTATCTAACATCAGGTGAATATGCATATACGTTTATGTACAGGCACTATTACAGATACCAGTCTGGATACTGGGGACCACTGTACTTTCAAGAATCCCCCGTTATGTACGGGACCGGCTTGAAGGGTTTCTTCCATAGTTTCTTTATAAGACCAATGTCATTCTTGAAAATTGCAAAACCCCATGTTAAAGCTGCTGTAACGAACATAGCCCAAGATGTGATTGGGTTTATATTGTCTGTTGTCACTAAGTGCATAAACAAGCAGCCACAAGAAGGAACTGGGCTGGTTTACAGACCAGGCACACGTGTTAAAAGGAAGCATCTCTCTTCGAGAGATCCTCCAAAAGATCCTCATTACATGGGTGGAACATATTGGGCGGTTGTGTTTATGGAAAGTGATAAGGTTACAGTGTATGACAGTACAGCAGAGTTCCCCAAACATAGCATCTATATGAAACCCATATTCAAGTATGTGAAAAAAGGTGCAGCGAGGGTGGAGGCTAACATGATAAGGGTCCATGATTCGCTAGTCATCCCACGTGGGGAACATTATATATATTTTATAGGAAAAATGTGCAAGGGTATGATGTTTACAAATCTCTTAAATATATATTGAAATGAATGACCTTGTTAACAATGACCGGATAGTTATGAAATATGTAAAAGAAAACTCCTGGCTATGGTTTGCTTTGTTAAAATAGAATACACTGCATGTCACAATTCTAAAGTCGTATAATATATGTATGTTTAATGGCATTTAAATAGATGAATTAAAAAAAACATTAATTCAGATTGTTCATTCTTATACTGACACATACAACATACTTAAAATGTTTTCAAAGATGACTGAAACAGGCTGAAAAGATAAAAGTGTTTATTACAAGTAGTTTTGTAGGATGGGTATTACATTGAAGGCTTTACTGAAAAAATATAATACAATAAAAAAATTCAGGCTAAAAAGTACACCCGGTGCATAACTATACACACACACACAATGGTTTCAAATGTTCAAAAGTCTAGAGAAACTTCAGGTTGGAAGCCAAGTGTGGGGTCTAGACAATGTCTTTTTTGAGGTACAGCAGTGGTAACCGGGGTGCTCCAAGCGGGGGATAACCGCGAAACATCTGAGGCTGCTGGCAATGTTGAAAGGGGTGCCTACAAACTTTCAAGCAGGCACCTGTGTTCACCATTTCCCACAAGCATCGAAGGGATGTTAAGTTCAGCAAAGGCTCACAGAAACTGATCCCAACCTCTAGGAGCATTTTGGTGCATTAGGGGTTTGGTGTGCTTGAGACTTTTGATTAGGTTGTACATGTGTGACCCAAAAAATGGCTGCCCTTTGTAGAGGAATTTGCCCCGCTCATTCCATTACTTTAGTTCTTTAGACGATGTAAGCCTACTCATCAACATTTGCGTTGCCGTGGTACCTTTCACTTATATTTTTAAGGGGTTGTGATCAAAGATATCTGACGATGTTGCTGGTTTTTGCAGCAGTTGTTGTTGATGTTGCGCCACTGTAGGGTTTGTTGACAGCTGTTGAGAGTCCAGGGCATGTATAGTAACTTATTTTGTTTTGTATTCCACTGTTTGTAGTAGTTTAAACACTGTTTTAGGGTGTTGGTGTAAAGGCTTGCTTTGTTGTACAGATTTAGATCGGTCCTGTTCAAAATGTCTTTAATTTCAGCGTCCAGCTACAGAGTCTCATTTTTCCTTTTATCCAAAGTATTGTATGTAGACGGTCCCAGCTGTTTCAACTGCTGTCTGGGCACCAAATGCATCTTTGAGACATGCTCCATCACTGCACCGATAGGATACTTCTAATTATAGATATAGCTATGCCCAACAGACTGTCAGTTCGTGGAAATGTGGAAAGACATTTGATTACTGAGCTTCTTGATAGGGTGCTGCCTCCTCTTCAAAACCTGTAACTGAGGCTCTGATATAGGAGCATAACCTTTTAGGGTGTTTAGGGCTATTTCTGAAATGGCTGCTACTAAATCATCCAAAGCCATGCACACTATTGACTTTCTGTGGTGGATGCTGGCTGTAACCAGCATTTTTAGGGGGGCTAAATTACGCTGTAGACCACCAGACATGGTCACCACCTTATATAATGAGGTCTAGATTGTAAATGTCACAGAAATTCTTTAACAACTCTTTGTGTAGGCTCTGGGCTTGGTCTCAGGTAAGTAAGCCATAGGGATGTCAGGGGGAAAATATCAGCCCATAGTCTGTTGTCTTCTCGAGTATTCTTTTTTAAGTCAACAAACAAGTAACTGTGGGGTTTTTCGGAGGCGTTGTTAAAGGCGTCTGTGAAAAGCAGGGTGTTTCCTAGGTACAACTGTTTAGCTATGATGGATATTTGTTGTTTGTCACAGGGGGTTTAAATACGACAAGATATGAGGCTTCAGAGCTATAAAATGATTGTTCTTGTAAAACACGTTCTGCACAATGTAGCATATGCTTAGATTGCGATGGAGTGAATATCAAGTAAAAGCTTTCTCCTGCTCAGGGTGATCTGCACCTTTATGCATACGTTTGTCTACAATTACCATGTTTAAAAGTTGCTTGGTAACAGCACATCATTGTTGAGATGTGTATGTTAACCTTCTATAAACCTGATATGTGAAACACTTTGGGATAGTTGTTTATAAGGATATTGCCAGCAAGAATAAAGCTATAGAATGATGTTAGGTGTTTGGAATAAAACACCTGTAGCATTTTCTAGGATCTTTTTTATAAAGTAGCTTTTGCCATAGTTTGAGGGACCAGCTACGAAGCATGAGAGCCAATGCTTTAATCTGGTGTCCATACTGTAGGGGTCAGTTCTTCTAATGTCTTTAATATACATAGAGCAGTGTTTTATAGTCCTCAGTCAGGACCCTTTTATCTAAAACAACGCATAAGATTTTATGTAAGGGCTCTGTTGTAATTTCCTACTTCTTTTTGGATCTAACTATGCTAGGCTCATTCACAACTATGCTTTTATTATTATCACAGTTGTCCCCTGGATTTCTCAAAAATAACTGTGTCAGTATTGTAATACCAAGAGCAGTCCTTTAGTTTATCCATAACTCTTTAAAGCTCTAAATGAACTTGAGTGATCGTGAAGCACACTACGAGGATGTTTATGTTGTTATACGTTGTGTGGTACTCTTTTGTGTATTTCCGACAAAAGGCACGGTCTTGGCATTGATAAACTCACAGCTGAACACCTTGTAACATGGCTCAAAAAGAAACTTAAACAGTTCTTCAGAATCTGTGATTATGGTTGTGTTTGACAGGTTTGTAAGCTGTGTGAATTTTCCGCATAAGAAGTTGAGACAGAGTTTGGATAACATCATTTGGTGGGATTGACCTCAATCAAATGTGAACACGAGCATTTACCCTTGTGAGCTTAGTAGTCATTGATATATTTTGTTTGCATTCTGGCTAGTGCACTACTCTGGTTATCTAGATAACTGCTATTTGTCACTGAGAAACAAGTTAATATACAGAGAACAGAGTTACATTGTGGTGCTCCTAAAATGACAAACTTTGTGTACTCTGCCTAGCCTGTAGCCTTTCACTAAGGCAGCCTGTACCTCCATGCTGTACCATGTCTCTGTGAGCATCCTTTGTTCTTCAGTGTGCCTATACTTACTTGCATCTTTACTCTTAGAACATGTTCGACAGAGAAAAACATTAGCTTCCCATAAACTCTGTATGGTAGCACTGGAAAATAAAACCGCCTATGAGGGTAGATTTGACATTTAACTAGCCCTAAGAATTCAAATATGGGTTCAAAGTCTCTATATATGATGGTGGGGTGGCCTGGGGGTATAACTTCATCTTGTACTCAAATGGCTACAGGCAAGTGAAATCATTGTAGTGTATTTTCTCACCATCAACCGCAGCCCTGTACAGCTGTATATCATTTGTATGTCCCCCAAATAAGGAATACCGGGGCTCTGAGGCTCTGGTAAATCCCAACTCTTAATGAAAGAGCAGAGTTCTGTATTGGATGTTAGCATATATAACCTATAATGCTCTCAAAGGGACCTCAGAGCAAAGCCAAAGTTTTCAACATATTGGGCCCTTATCATAGTACGTCTGTTTAGGTGTTCAAATTTGATACCCAAAAGTCTGTTAAACACATGGGTTTTGTAACAATGAGTACACAAAGAGTATACCTATCAAGCTAATAAGTCCCCAGACGGTATTCATCCCCCTGTAAGGCGTGTTGAATATACATGTCTTCATTCGCAGAGATGTGCATGAGCCATTGAATAGATCAGGTTTAATGATATTTCTTTTGACCATTATGGAGATTTGGCAGGACTAAAGCTATACTTTTAGGTCTTAAAAGTATGTTTTTGTAGATGGACATAGACATGGAAGCCAAAGTGATGTTTGGATGAGGGTATATGTATTCTATGTATTTTGTCATTTGTGGAGTGTTGGGTTTCAAAACCTTTACCTTCTTAGTGATAGACACCACCACATCTCTGAAGAGATTGCAGATTTTCAGCAGGATCATCACATCAGCCTGACAATAACCGTTCAGTTCGGTTTGAAAATGAACTGTACCATTGCAAAAAGCTCTCTTTCTCATCTGGATTTATATACTCACCACTGCAGATGTCTGGAGTCGGCTTGGGGACCACATAATTCTGATTCAACCAGTTGTTAAAAAAGTGGGAAAAATAACGTTTATATCCTGAAAAACCAAAGGCTTTATGCAGCTTGTTCAATTTCATTTGCAGAAAATACAGGGTGTCTATGAACCTAATTTGTAACAGGCCAGGCGTTAACAATATTAGTTTGGAACTCTGGATAATTGGTGCTATGGCCATCTTTTCACAAGTCATATTTTGGAAAATAAAAGAAGGAATTGTATGCTTTTGAGTTATGTGCTAGCATGGAATTCCCTTTGAATTTTGTTTGAATGAATGTCTCGAGGAAATTACCCACAAACGAGTGCCGTTCAAACTCCAAGTTGTCATTGGAAGTTAGATGGTGAGTGTAAATATAGTTAGGCTGGTGTACCCCTGTCTCTTGTGTACACTCAATATCGAAAACTATGTAGTCTTGGTTTTGGGGGAAATGGTCAAGATGGCGGCCTACATCAAAAGCCCTGTAACAGAGCTCCTCATCGACACCAACAATTATCCTGTGTCCCGGCATCTACCCCCTTCAAAGAGATTTGGGGGCAATTGGAAACCTAGCGGATTCACTGGCCCGAACCCGAACCGGAGAAGCTCAATCATCTCCAGTAAGAGACGGAAACTGTGCTGAATTTCGAGCCGGCCCTTCAGCACCGAGGCACCCACCAGCCTCCTAAGGGGATGGATCAGCTCAGGACACGGCCTAATGGGGGAATCTTGGTGACCAAGAGAGATTGTGGAGTGTCAAACCCTGCATGCTGTGTCCCAGTGGACAGTGGAGCCAGACCAGTACCAACCACTTGAACTTGGCCACCGCGCCCAGACTACGCAGAAGATGCAGCCGAGAGACCTGTGCAGCAGGCAGAGACAAAGTGGGTTAAGGGAGATTGCCAGCCTACCGCACATGAGAATCACGGGTAAGAAGAGGGCTCAGTCTCAACCTGAAGACCAACATCCCTAGAGATGAGGCCTCCCCAGACACAGAGCCACAAGGGCAAAAATCATCACCAGGAGGCCCTACACAGGAATAACCTCTACAAACGATGGCAGACTATACCACAACCGACTGAGCAGTGAGTCCAGGTCCCCTACTAAACAACATAGAAGCAGACACTGCTTCTCTATCATTGCTACCCACAGACACAAACTTGCGCATCGCTGTCACCTCAGTAACAGGTGCCGCCATTGGAATCCTACAATCTTGCTTGGCTTCCTTCACTGTTTGTGGCCGTGGTGCCCCTTGACTACTGCATGGGAGAAATCCGTTCCAATTTTCCATTTGTGTTGCTTTTTCGCAGCAGGAGCCCCAAAGACCCTAAACAAAAGACCCTCCCCTTTGAGTAGCAGGGCCCCTTTGGACAGTTCCAGCATGGTAGAAGACGCGCAAAAAATAGAACACCCAGCTGACTCCTCCGCTATTGTCACCTCCATGCTACAGGAGATGCAGGCTGGCTTCAAGACACTGGACAGTAGGTTTGATGTGCTTGAGAAGAATCTTGCCAGCTTGGGGGCTAAAATTCAAATTTATGACAGGAGACTTGACATGGTGGAGGCACGTATTTTGTACATAGAGCATGGGACTGCTCAATCCATTAAAAGATTGGAACGTGTTGAACGTATCCTCAAGGATGTGGCAATCAAAAATGAGGCCCTTGAGGTATGCAGTTGACGCAACAACATCTGCATCCTAGGGTTTCCAGAGACCACTGCTACTGGCCGTATGGACCTGTTTGTGGAGAAGCTGTTATATGATTTGTTTTGAAGGGAGTCTTTCACTTCTGGTTTTGTGGTGGAAAGGGCACACAGATCGTTGGGCCGACATCCTAATCCGGGTCTCCCACCCAGTCCCATCATCGCATGTCTCATGAACTTTCCTGACCGAGACTCGGATTTTGAGACTGGCTAGAGAATGTGGGGACATTGTTTGGCAGAGCTCTAGGTTACTCCTTTATCCGGACTTCACTATGATGGTGCAGGACGCCTGTCGCAAAAATAATGTGGTGAAGGCCACCCTCGGGAACCTGGGACTAAAATATGGTATAAAAAAAAAGCTTAAAAAAACTACTGCGATACGTGGTTGTGTGACGTCTTGCGCAAAACCAATAAAGTAGAGAGCATACCAAATGATAAAAACAAGTGCTCTAGGGGACAAACAGGCAACGACCACTTGCGTGCCAAAAAGTGTTTCCTCTGTAAACAGAAGAAGCAAATTATAAACAGACTTGATCCCCGAGCAATAAAGAGACAATATTTGATAAGAAATATCAGTCCAAGAAAGGTTCTCCAGATCGTATCTTTCAAAACGAAGTCTTTATTTTCAAGACACAGATTTCAATCGGTGATCCAGCGTAGTTGGGATCATCCAAAGTAGCCAAACAAAAAACAGCCAACACGTGTTTCGTCTTGGGAAGATACCCAAAGACTTCCTCAGGGCTACAAGAAATGAAAGTACCACATAAGTTGTATTCAGTGTAAATAATGGTCATAGATAGACCGCGACAGCATTAAAAAAGACAGATATCAGATATAATTGTGAGTTAGAAAAGAGAAAGAAACGATCAGTGCAGAAGAAACCGAAAGTGAGAAAAAATGAGAAGAAATAACACCAATGAGGAATGAAAATCTCAGGCGAGAAAAGAAGTCAGTAAAAGACCATAAGCCACCACAGAGACCCATTATATAATTCTGAGGCCATCCCAAAAAGAAAAGTCATGGGGTAACCCTATGTGGTGAATTAAATTAACATCGCTTACGAGCAATCCAAGAATCATATCCTAAGGTAGGTGAAGATCCAAAGTCAATAGTAATTGCGCAAAGGGTTAGTCAAAAGGTCTGTAAGACTCACCCAGAGCAAATTTTATCAAGATCCAATCAGGGTTATTTCACCATATTATGGTCTCATCTAATGGTATTCTAATACATAGAGGGAAGAAAGAAGTACAACAAAATAAGTACCATAAACCAATACAAAATCTGTTGCATCTAAATTACATGAAGTCACTTTTGGGGAGATGTCTATTCAGGATGTACATAATGTTACCACTTTACTATCATGGGATGAAGATGTAAATGCACCTATTACTGTATCACAAGTGGCTTTGGATTTAGAACAATGTACCAACGTAAGTATTGATAGTGGTCTAAAGAAAAAATCGCGCTGGACCCCACAACTTTCCAGTGGTAACAATATTGATCTTTTTCACCAAAAGGTGAATATGGAACTAGATGACTGGGATAAACAAATGATTAGAAAAGGTTACATACCAAAATCACGTAACATGACCTTTAAAGAACGACAGGCCCTGAAAGATCTATCTAGTGACCCTAACATTATTGTTAGGGAAGCAGATAAGGGAGGAAATATGGTTGTAATGGACCGAGATAAATATGATTTGGAGATTCTGTCACAACTTAATAATCGGAACTGTTACAGAAAGCTTGATAACAACCCTATGACAGCTTTTGTTAAGATTATTAACACAGATTTACAACGCTGGTTTGATTAGAATCTCTTATCTAAAGAGGAGTTCATGTATCTTAAGACGAATAAACCACGCTTTCCGTGCTTATATACACTCCCTAAAGTACATAAGGACATGAAAGCCCCCCCCCCCGGTAGACCAATAATATCTGGAATTGGGGGGCCAACTGAGAAGATTGCTGAGTTTGTGGATGGCTTTCTACAGAATTATGTAATAAACCTTCCGTCATATATTCGTGACAGTAAACATGTTTTGAATATACTGAATGACCTGAATTGGGATGAAGGAATGATTTTTGTAACAATGGACGTTTGTTCGCTGTATACAAACATCTTGCACGAACATGGCATACAGGCGCTTAAACATTTCTTGTTCCGACGCCCGATTGAACTATTAAAACATTCTGAAATGCTTATTGAGATGGCATGGCTGATTCTTAAGAACAATGCCTTCCTGTTCAATAGCGAGCGGTATCTACAGATCTGTGGGACCGCGATGGGTTCCAGATTTGCCCCGTCTTTTGCCTGTCTCTTTATGGGATGGCTCGAGGTGGGGCATATCTGGGGCCCATCTGGGGCTAAGTGGCAGGAATATATCCTGTACTATGGCCGTTACATAGATGATTGCTTAATCATCTGGACTGGCTAGGAAGAATTATTGTTGGAATTTTTCAATCATATGAATAACAACGAGTTCGACATGACTTTTACCATGATGTCTGATCCTAATAAAATTGTTTTTCTGGATTTGGAACTTTTCCATTATGATTCCAAAATACATAGTAAAATGTATAGAAAAACTACCTCATGTAATTCCATCCTGCATTCCAATAGTGCCCACCCAAGGAGTCAGATTAATGCTATCCCCTTTGGGGAGATGTTAAGAGCCCGTAGAAATTGTAGTAGAGAGGAGGATTTCAAATTCAATCTTGGAGATATTGCCATCTCCCATGCATAGTGGCGTGGACGCAAGTGTAGACCTATTCTCCAGCTCCGGCAGGGTCTAATATTCCCCTGCTGCTCCTGTCTCTCTGCTGAAAGACTTATAAGGAAAACGTTATTCATCCTGTTATGATCCTTCACTTGATTTGTTTGCCCTTGCATTGCCACCCCCTATGGTGTATCCCTTAGAATTGTTCTTGTGCACACAAGGGTGCGGTTCTTGGGTACTGTCAGTTAGGTATCAAGTCAATTGGTGCTCCATGCTCTATTACTCGTTGGGGATTAGCCTCACTCTGTTATAGAGAGGCTGTGTTGGGGGGTGGGAGGGTGATCACGTTCATCTATATGCTCTTTATTGGTTGCAAATATGTTCACTGTCACAAAATATTTGTCTGATCTGGCAGAACAGTTGGGCCTATTGTAATGTGAATAGTGACACCTATGCCAGCCTAATTCCCAGTTCCTCCTGGACTAAAGACACATGGGGCCCATATCATTCCTACATGGAAAGTCTGCAACGTGCCTCCATCTCTCAATTGGAAAACGGCATTGTCCCTGAGGGAATGGGGTAACAAACTGCAACATATTGGGCTCCCTTTGTAACCGGAACAACTCACACTGATGTTATGTCTGGAATCTATGGTCCTCGATGTTTACTCTGTTGAAGTCCTGGAAATGGCTGGACCCAACATTGGCTGTGGGCGGGGAAGTGGCCTTCGAAAAGATGGCCTTATGACACAAAATCTATTGCAATTCTTCGTAGTACATATCTCCTTATGTGATGATAACAGTGTAACTATCAATGCAAGGCATTGCATGTATGTATATTTTGAACCAACGTAAACTGGAAAACAACGTTTAAAAAAAAACAATTAAAAAAAACACTTAGAAGCACCATTTGAGGAGCAGGCGGGGCGAACCACAGCGGGACCGGTTAGTCTCCCCAAGAGCCAAGCTGAAGGGCAGTGCCCGGGATCGCAGCGAGCAAGCACAAGGGGAAGAGAAGATGCCAGAAATCTCGCATTCAAAAACAGCATTCCTGGCCACATTCTACGCCCCAAGGGACTGACACATGACCCATATAATACAGGCCTGAGTCTCTTAATGTGGACACAGAATTGGGGTAGAAAGCACTGCTGGTCAACTACCAGGAACACCACGCAAGCCAGTAAGGACAACGACACATGTGAATTCCCCCCCTGAAATACATTCTCACTCCAATTCTCCTATTGCCAAGACCCTGCTTGTGTTGCCCCTGCTTGCTTTGCCAATACGAGGGTTTGACTGGTCATTTAGCGCTCACAGAAAGCACTGTGCAGGGATAGCGCGAGAGGATTACAAGCCACCTGGACAAGGCCATAATGGTAAGCCTATAACCAAGCTCCGCACAAGTCACAACAACAGACATAGGATGCAAATGCTGACTTGGAGCAAAACGCCCCCACAGATCCGATAAGATTGCAGCTAGATAAGATCCTGGAGGTTAGCGGGAATGCACTACAGCAAGATATAGGTGGGGTGTCCGTGGGACTAGGTTTACAGAGAACAGAACACCACCACTGACCACATCAAAGGAGTGGAAAATAATGTCCAGGAAATACAACCAGAATGTACAATGCTCTCCAAGCAAATGTCGAAATTGATGGACAGAGTTCACTTGTCAGAAAAATTTGCTGAAAACGCTGAAGGCTGCAACAGTCACAACATCATTAGGGTGGTAAGTCTTTCGGAAGGAATTGAAATAGGAGACTTGGTAGACTAACCCAAAAACTGGTTATAGACTGAAGTTGCCCCAGGGTCCATGACTACCTTCCTTGCACTGAAAAGAGTGCACTGGGTCCCATCAGTACCACTAGCACCGGGCAGGCTACTGAGACAAGTGATGGCAACTTTACTGCATTACAGGGACTGAGAAACCATTTTACAGAAGGCCCCTTTGTAGTGACCAATCAAAAAGTCTCCATATATCCAGATTACATAGCGATGGTGAAAGCCAGGAGAGCTTCCTATACAGAGGCCAAGAGAGCACTTCGAGACTAGGGAATACAATGTTCCATAAAGTTTCCCTCAAAGCTTAGAATTATGGTAGATGGTACTATGCACTTCTGCGACACTACTGATCTAGCCTGGTCATGGATGTAGGCCTACAAAGCGGGGGTGACTAAACAGACAACATGTACAAAAGCGCTACCCAAAAGAAGAGGGAAACAAGGATGCTTATGTAGAAAACTGCTGATCAATATCAGGAGTGGTCATTTATCATCACAGACAGAAATGGAATGGGTGGTAGTGGTGCAGATGATATCTGAGATAGGATTGACTCAGAAGACCTCTAAAGACCTCTAAAGACTGAGACTCTTCATCCGATTGGAAATTGATCACTTCGGACTCGATTTCCTCTGAAGGAGAAGAAGGATACTCCCAGCAGTGACACCCAAGACTGCTGGTGATATAATATCCTTTTTTCTTCTAATGCTATATACATAAGACTCAATGATTGAAACAGAATGTGGGGGGTGAGAATCCGAGAGAAACTAGGTTGACTTAGAATTATTGGAGACAATAACGATTTGGGTTGAAAGAGGGCTCCAGCTTGCTCCTTTTATTAGGTGGAACTATCCACAAGCAGGAACAATTGAAACTTACTCTCTAAATATTGGGCTGGGGCAGAGTGCTGTACTACCCTGGGTCTCAGGAGTTGTTGTTGGGGTTGGGTTTCCACTTCCTTTATTTTCTTCCTCTTGTTCTCCTATCCCACACCTTAATCCACATGGTTAGCATGAGCTTAATTCGGGGGGGGAGATGGGGAGACCAAGTTTTGGGGAGCTGCAAAGGAACACAAGAATACCGTGGACATCTAATATGACATTGGGGTGGCTTTTATGCTGTGGAATGTAAAGGGAATGGGATCCCCTCCAAAAGGGACAACGTTCACAGATATATCAAGGTTAGAGGGGTCCAGATTACCATTCTCCAGGAAACACATTTGTAGTGCCCTGAGAAAGATAGACTGAGTAGGAGATGGCAAGGCTAGCTTTATGCCACATCCTACTCGGTATACACCAAGGGAACCCATTTGAATTTATTCACTCCGCCATAGATAGAGAAGGCAGGTATATTTTAATAGGAGGCAGATTATTTGGTAAAGAAATCACCCTAGGGACCATCTACACCCCCAATGACAACCAATTAACGTTTCGCCACTCACTCTCCACACATATGGCAAGTGCACCTCCTGATACATTCTTACTGGGAGGTGACTTTAATTGCGACCTGGACATACAGTTAGACTAATAATTTCCCCCACCAAAAGTGACTGTAGGAAATTGGCTGATATACCTATTCCTACTATTCCCTTGACCAAAACCTACACACTATATTAAATCACTTTCTAGTCTCCCTTAAACTGTCCCAGAGTGTAACATACTCCGAATACTTGGGGAAGGTCCATTTCAGACCATAGCCCTGCTACCCCCGTAGGAGAGAGACCACCAGCCACAATTTGGCGGCTCAACTCAGCTTTACTAGAAGATACATGCTACAGTAACTCAAGAGCGGGCGGTTTCTGATTACTACCTTAATAACCAGGAATTCGTATCCATGGAATTGCTTGATTGGGAAGCCTACAAAGTAGTGACGAGAGGGCAATGTATCAGCCAGACAGTGGGAGCCCAACTAGAGTTGCGTAAAGAAATAGAGGCTTTGGAACTGAAATGTACACATTCAGTAACACAGTTGGTAGGCACAAAGAGTCCCTAGCAGAAGCCCAAGACTAAAGAAAGCAAATAATGCCATCTTAGAGAAATTGCAGACTTATGATTATAAGCGATACATAGTAAAATTGCATGAGGAAGAAGGTAAAGCAGGATGGCTGTTAGCCTGGTACATCAAACCTGAGTCCAGAGTTGCACCCATTACTAGGATACATGCCCAAAATGGCCACCCCATGTACTCCCCCACATTGATCAACCATGAATTTTGCAACTATTACACACATTGGTACAGAGTCACCTCTTATCTTCAGCCACGGCCGGTGGTAGTTGTAACTGCAGGGCGGTGATGTAGGGAGAGGGAGGGGCAGCGTGGGGGGGTTGTAATGTATGGATTATGGACTTTAACAGGGAAGTAAACATGTAAATAAATAAAACGATTTTCGTAGTGTGCACTGCATCACCAAATGTGATGCAGTGCGCGCAACGAAATTCGTTTTATTTATTTATATGTTTACTTAACTGTTAATGTCCGTAATCCATACATTACAACCCCCTACCGGCTCCTCCCCCTCCCTACATCACCGCCCTGCTGTTACACCTACCACCTGCCGTGGCTGCTTATCTTGCTGAGGAGAGACTAGGTTCATACCTGACGCAAATACCCCTAAAACAATTAGCTGGAGAACACTGTATGGTGTTAGGATCCCCTTCGACCTCAAAACCCTTAATAAAGTGCTAGTCCTTAGACTTCTGCCACACATGAAGGAACTAGTACAAGCAGCTCAGAATGGGTTTATCCCCACTCACAACACCTCCCACAACCTTCGGAGACTTTACCATGTAATGTATCTCTCGACAACACAGACAGACCTCAAAGCGATGCTGATGTTGGTGGATCTGGAGAAAGCCTTCAACATGGTCCGATGGGATTCCCTGTTTGCAGTAGTGAAAGGAACGGGGTCGAGGGAAGGATAGATCAGATGGGTCAGGTTACTATACATAGCCCCAACATTGAGAATTAGAACAGGAGATACACTCTCACATCAACACAGGGTTCGCAGAGGCACAAGGCAGGGGGTTGCCCTTTCTCTACTCCTGTTCGTCTTACCAATCAAACCTCTTGCAGAACGATTCAGGCAGATGGGACGTGGCTGGGGGTGGAAATAGAAGGTCAGGAACATAATATTTCATTATGTTGAGTTGATATACTTCTTTATTTTACAACATTTTGAAGAAATTTCAGACCTACGGTTTAACAAATCCATAACACATATATTCCCCCTTTGCTGGGAACTAGAGAAACCTCCAGAACTGCCTTCTGATCTGACTTGGTCTCCTACATTCTTTAAGCACTTAGGAATACAGATATTCCATGCGACGGAATACTTGCGAGATACCTGGGAGGAGCATTACTCTCCCTGAAAGCTTATGCACCATTTGGGTGGTCACTGAAATTACCCATTGTGGACCGGGTAGCAATATTACTGATGCTACTTCACTAGTTTACAAATCTGCTGATATACATATCGGCTTCCTGGTTTAAACAACTAGACACCCTGCTGCAAAACTTAATATGGGATGGGAACTTATACAGAGTATCACTGCCAATACTCAGATGCCCAGTTGAAGAGGGAGGCATTGAGGTTCCAGATTTCGATTTATACTTCTTTGCATCCCAGATGAAGGCGATTACACTATGGTTTGATGGGGTCAACCAAGATGAGATAAGACAGTCAGGACAGACACCACAAATAGACCTTTTGATGGCCAAACTACTCAATCCCTCAATAATGATCCCCAAACCGGGAATACTGTTGTAATGGTGTGTGGTAAAAACTGGAGAACTGACTATGTATGCACCATCTCTACCCATAGCAGGACTGCCACATGTAGACCCCCCTCACATAATTTTCCCAGAGGCATCTATCTGCCTGGACATAAGCTGGAATACTTACAGTAGGTGACTGTTACCGACAGGGAGTATTGATCCTAACAGAGTACCTAATGGACTGCTACCAGTTACCTCTCTGCCAGTTTCTTATGTATGAAGCATTGTCTCAAGCATTTCAGGAACTGTGGGAAAAGGAAGGAGTGGAACCTGTGACACACACACTTTACAACAGATGGATTCTATGGGGGCCCTGATGCAAATAGTGACTTAGTTTTATAAATCCCTTGCCATAATGACTAGGGCCCCATTAACTGTGCTACGGGGCAGTTGGGAAAGAGCCCTCCAACCATAGGTATCAGATCTAGAATGGCAAAAAATATTAGCTGCACCAAAAAAGATCTCTAGAAATACTAGATTAAAATAAACCCAATATAAGCACGTGCATATGACCTACATGACACCACAAAGTCTACAAGTTACCTATGGCAGCGGTCCTTGTTCCTGTCCTAGATGTGGGTACACAGACGCAGACTTCATACACATGATATGGGACTGTACATGTTTGCAACCATATTGGTCAGAGATACATACACTTGGGAAAACTCCCCCCGCACAATTGAAGCATGTATCATAGGGCTATATCCGAGACTCAACTCCAAGGAAGTAGGCACTAGAATTTTAGACTTGGCATTATGACTGGCCAAACGGAGAATAGAAATAGATTGGAAAATAACAACAGGACCTCTGGTCAAGACATGGAAAACAGATGTAACACAATGGGCAAGAGCTAAAAATGAGCATTGACAAGAGAAGAAGCTAGGGGGGTAAGACTCTGCCCAATTGCATACCTGTGGTTGGAAGTACTGACAATGTGGGAACACATTGAACAGAGCAACAGCAATGAGCCACAAATAAATGCAGACTCAACAGATGCAGAAAATAGTGAATTCCCACTAGACCCTCTAGATGAAACATTAGGCAGTAAAAAAGATGGGAAGACCACACAAGACTAGGATCATCAGAAATACGCTAAAGGAAAGTACGCTGGTGGTCAGACACCTCCTCACCGCTACAATAAACCAGACGCACACATCCTTGCAATCCAGATGCATTGAGTTGTTAGATACCCCTGTGTTAGAAAAGGAATCTCTGGTTGGCTGAGGCTTGCGCCAAAGCCTGGCAGAAACCACCACTCTAGTTAGGGCAAGGGAGTTACACTCCAAAGATAACCCCTGCTCACCCACTTGGTGGCATGGCACAAGCCCGAAGGCAATGTGTGAAGCATTTGTACATGCACCCACCAGCAACAACATCCCAGGCCCCCCACAAAAGGAACTCCACACAAGGTTATATCAAAAATAGCCTTTGTATTCTCAAAACACATCAGCTAGTAATCACACATATACATTGTGCCAACTGGCACGGGCAATATTTAAAAGGGATTATTTACACCTGACAGGGCCACATGGGCCAGTGTCAGAATTAGCACTTGTTATAGAAATAGTAAACGAATATATATGACATGGAACACAGCCAATAATCACTGGCAGACACTATACTCAGCGTCAACCTGTAATATAAATCATAACAGGCACAGTATCCCACAAGTCTAAATACATTAGACCCTAACCACCTAAGTAAAAATTACACTAGGTGCATAAATCACACAGGGAAGTATAATCTTCCTAACACAAACCAAGATAGGCCAAACAACCTCATAGTCATAAACCATATTTTAGAAGTATCAGTTGGGGTGCGCAAAACATACTATACACAAAACATTTCCCAACACCCAAAAAGCATGAGAACATAAATCACCTTAGGTCCTGGGCCCTATAAATGTAATAAACCCCCTGGCCAACTAGCCATCTCAGAAAGGGAGCTCAAACACCCTATGTCCATAAAGTCAGGGCTGTTGCCTAAGTAGCGAAGGTCAAGGTTGCGCCACTACGCAAAACCTAAACGTTGCAGCTGCCCACTAATTGCTGGGCAGCTGAGAACAACAACATGTGGCCTAAACGATGCAGCTGGCACTAAGTGCTGCGCAGCTGTGGAGGCCAAGGTAGGGCGAAGGAGTGTGTCTCACTCTTAGATTCAAAAGAAATGTCCCTCTAAAATAAAGAGTCCTAAACAGTGCGGCTGCCCACTACTTGCTGGGCAGGTGGGCAGCTGGGAAAGTCAACAAATGCGGCAGGGGCTCTCAGCGGCCCTTAAAACAAAAATGTGCCATGTTTGGAGCCCTCTAGGCTCTGGCAAGAACTATGCCCCAGGGAGCACACTGGCTCCCTAAATAATGAGGCCCTTTTAGGACAGGAACTTGCCCTTGGGTAATAGAGAGTGGGCCCCTCAGGGTCCGGGTATACCAATAAACAATGGGGGGAGCCCCTCTGGCTCTAGAAATAGCTGTGGGGCCCGAAGCTGCCCGTGAGCCACTCTGGCCCTTTTAGAAATAATTGCCCAATGGTTGGAGCGGCCCACTGACAGTCGGCCACTCTGACGCGGTGCCTTGCCCTGGCACCGCCAACAGGGTCTGCTCCCTTGGGGAGCCGAATGCCACCATGTCCCCTGCCCAGCCCTTACTCACCGGGCTCCGGCGCAGGGGACTCCTCCTCTCTCAATCAGCAGGGGGGGCAGGCACCGGCAATGTGCCTCATGCCCCCCTCCGCAGGACTTCGGCAGCGGTGCTTGCGGGGCTCTCCTCACAAGAGCCCTGCCTTCACAGTGCTCCTGGTTTCACCGCTTCCCCCATCTCAGGACCGGGACTTTAGATGTGGAGGCCGCTAGGCTCCCGGCTGCCGCCTTCTTCTTCCGTGACTCCCTCACAGCTCATGGGAGCTCCTCAACTTCTTCTGGTGCAGGCCATAGAGTGGGCACAGGGCTTCCCTCGGGTAAGCGGAAGTCCTGCCTCACATCAGGCAGCTCTGACTGACTTCCGGTTTCATCCCGGCTATGGCGGTAACTTCTTTTTGGTAGAAATAAGGGGGAGGCTCCCTTAATATTTGAAATAAAGTTAGCACTCGGGGTAGACACCCGCTAGGACTCCAATAAGCGGGGTGGGCACCTGCATTCATTTATAAGACAAAACGAAGATGCAGGGTGGGCACCTGCGCACAATAATTAACCAAATATGCGGGGTGGGCACTTGCAATGAAGGCGGCACAGGCGGGGGAGCCCCCAGGTCGGGAATCCTTCGCACACAATGCATCCCAGCGCAGCAGGGCTGAAATAAAGCGCTTCCACAGGGAAATGCAGTGCAGGAAAAACTAGGGGCATAGAAATAAACAAAGCCAGCACTCACAAGTTACTGGGGCCACCCCACAGTCTCTCTAAGGTCTAGGAAATAACAAGCAAGGTAAGTCCTCCAGTCATCCAGGGGCAGGGCAAGGCCCAGGGAGGCAAGCTTCCCCTGGGCCCTAGCAGCAGCAAGCCGCTGGTAGTTTCATGTTAAAAACAAGAACATTTTACATGGGGTCACAGCCCCTTTTTATACACACATTTCCTTTGCCTCCAAAGGTGCAGGCAAGGTGCGAACCAGATGCTACTGGTTCAGGAGCACTTTGTTTTGCTCAGTCCTTCTCCCTATTCACAGGACAGGCCAGGGACATCAGACACTCCACAGGGGGTGAAGCCAGCATTGTGGAGGAAAGGCCCAGTCCTATTCAGGTCCCAGGTGCTACTCCTCCCTCCCATCTACATGCAGATCTCCCCATTCATCACCGGGCAGACCCATCCAGCCAAGCACACCAGCCAGCTCCTGTCACTCACAAGCCAGACTGGCAATTCAGATTCACAGCACACAGAAATGCCAACCTCTAGAAGTGGCACTTCTACACTAGACACATTAAATCTGTGCACACCATCGCTCAGCATTTAATCTCACAAGTTCGCACATACCAAACTCGCCCCTGCACTCCTCTCACATCAGAAACTACCATGGAAACACATATCCTCCATGCATTCCTATGGGAGAGCAGGCCAATGTCACCACACACACTCAGAGAGCGCACACACTTTACACTGGGCCACAGTGCTAAAGTGAACAGAGACCAGAAATCACTACTATTAGGACATACTTAAAAGGCAAAACGTTCAGGGGCGAACCTGCCAAAAGGGCCAAGTCCAACGCCCTGTTACTCCCCCCAATGGACATTATACACTACCTTACTTGATACTCTTCTCCGCCTTCCATCTTTCATTCTTATTTCTTTCTCTTTTGTTCAAAAATAGTTTTGAGCTGTATGTGGATCGAGAAAATAATATTAAATGTTAACACACAACAGCAATATATCCCTTTAAACAACAAAAGTACTCCTAAACCCTCTGTGACATGTTACGTTGTGTTTGCATACACTGAAACAAACCACACCCTGATGGTAATACATGGTATGCATAAGAAAAAAAACACCCAAGAGAACAGAAATAAACTAGTAGAAAAGAAAATAAGAAATATAAGGTGGCAGATGGAAAACAAAATGTATCATAATTTATATTGCAACGATACAGGATACGCTAATTGTATGTTATTCTAAAATTTTTTACTGTTTTTAAATAAAACATAGAAACACCAATAAAAAGATGTCTGAAAATAAAAAGTAGTCGTCAGTTTTGGTCTGTGGCCACCCTTTATCCATGTAGCACCAGTGTTTGGTTCCAGCCTTAAAAAGAGTATGATACCTTAGACATTTCATACCTTTGCAATTATTATCTTTGATTCAACCGTCCCTTTGACACATCTTACAGTGCATGTCACACTGGGGATTTGCCTGAATGTTGTAGATATGATCGCAATGGGTGCACACGTATTTGGCTTCTAGAAAATGTTTAAGGTTCAAGATCCTGTATAAATGATTTTCATGGTGGAGGACATCTACAGTCTTGTTTTTCACTCGTTCCACAGTTGTACATTTCTTCCAAGAACCGTTGTGAAAAATAACTTTCACCATAAAGGTCTGGAAGTATTTCAAGCACCTCGTATATTAGAAGTGGCATAGACTCTGTCCCCTCTGCCTTCAGGTACTTCTCAACTTGAATCCACCTTAGGGTTCCACCAGACACTTTCCCCTTCTCCAGCAGCAGCAATTTCCTGAAGTCCTACAATTGGGTTGAACAACAGTTTTGCACGCCACTTCACACATATGCAACCTATGCACCATGCTCCTATGGGGCAGGTAAGCTGGTTCCTAAGGTATAAACAGAACAGTGGCTCTTCAACCTTCTTTTTCCACAGAGTTTTCCCAAGGTCCTCTAGAAATGGTCCTTCTTCTATGCAACAATGACTTACCCATTGATTTGTACAGAGAATGCAGTTGTTTTCCTACAATGCACATGACTTCTGTGGGGCTCCTAGATACTCACCTTTGGTGGTTCCTTGGGTTTTGGCACTTCTACATCCTCTAACTATTGTCTTGACCTGAATCGTGGTTTGCATACCAGTTTCTTAGTATGTGATTTGGTCTCCCCTGGCGACCACTTTGTATTCTGTGCTACTTACCTGTTTCAATTGCAAAGTATTGTGTGTATTTTGTATATCTACGGCTAGGAGATATTTAAACGTGTTAGTGAGTGTCTTATAATAGATATGTAAAGTGGTACAACATGTACCCATGGCCTGTAAGTTAAATTCTACTAATGGGCCTGTGTGCCACCCGCTTTAGTAGCCTTTTCAAATATGTCTAAGGCCTATCATTGCAGCTTGTATGTGCAGTTGAACTGACATCTCAACCTGGAAAAATACAATTTTGCCAGACCCAAACCTTTTCTAATACATATATGTCAGGCACAGGGTAGGCTCTGGAAAATGGAGGGGGCAGAATGCAGTGCAATTCAAAAATAGAACTTATACTTTTAATTTTAATATGTCCTGGTAGTGGAAACTTTTTTATTAATTTTTCACAGTCTGGTAACAACGATCCAGACCTAAGTCCCAACCACATCACAAGCCAGGATTGGTTTAACCATTTCAGGAGCATATATTTAGGGTCTAACTCAACTCCCCAAGTGGGACTATATGACCAACCAAGTGTTCACCCCACCATGAATATTACTGATCTTTTCACATTAAAGGAAGTGGAGGTAGCCATAAAGAAAATAGTTCCAGCAAAACCCCGGGAACCCGATGGCCTCCCAGGAGATCTATTTCGTGCAGACTTCCCGTAATTGGGCAAATTATATTATGCTTTTACTTAATTCCATCTCTAAGGGTAGTACAGTACCAGAGTCCTGGAAGGGCGCTGAGGTTGTACCCATTTTTAAAAAAGGTGCACAGTAAGACCCTGCCAACTACCACCCAGTCAGTTTGATTGATGTTTTGCAGAACGTAGTTGGCAGGGTGATACTGCAGAGAATTCATCAATGGGTGAATGAAGAAAATATCCTCTCCAAATATTTAGGGCCTGCACAAGGACAATAGATATAGCATTCAGGTTACTCTTAATTTATTGGAAGGTGGTCCTAATTGGCAAAGGCAGTCTTTATTTGGCATTTATTGATCTAAGGACTGCCTTTGACCTGGTCCCTCGTGAGCAGCTGTGGCATCTGCTGGGCCAAATGGAAATCCCACCTCTGTTACTGAATTTGTTGATGTGCTTACATGAGGGCAACTATGCCTAAGTGAGGTGGGGGTCCCAAGGCAGGAAAACAGACAGGATTCCAATCAATAGAGGAGTATGCCACGGCTGTGTCTTGGCACCCATCCTGTTCTCTTTATATATGAACGGGGAGGTCAGCTTTCTCCAAGAGTTCTCATCTGACGCTCCTGCCCTGGCAGGCGATAGGGTCGCCATCCTTCTCTTTGCAGACAATACACTGCTTATATCGAAGACACCGGCAGGGCTGCAAAAGCTCCTGGTCAGATTCCATCTCTTTTGTGAGTCCAGGAGGCCTATCATTAATACCTCTGAAACTAAACTTATGGTGTTCAATCCCTATAAGTCACATAGTGGCAATTTTGCCCTAGACGGAACTCGCCTGGAAATAGTTACAAGATTTTATAACCTAGGAATAAGGCTAGCTGAGAAAATGCAGTGGAGATGCCACATAGACAAAATGCTTTTAAATCATAAACGTGTTGCTGAAGCATTAGCCCGAGAACATCGCTCCTCTCAGAGTAGACCTGTAGCCCCTGCTCTTACAATTTACACAGCAAAAGCAGTCAGTTCCGCATTCTATGGTGCCGAACTATGGGGATTCGAGAATGTGGACAGTATTAGTAGATCAAAGATTTTAAGAGAACTAGTGATGCTTCCCCTCAATGTGCCACTCAAACTATTTATGAGCAACATGGGCAGACTCTCTTTTAAATATTTAGCTAGGTTACGGGCTCTTTTATTTTGGGCCCGCTTGCGTCAGACTCCTGAGCTTTCTAACTATGCCTCTGCACTCAAAGAAGTTATGGGCTTAGATGGCAGTCAAAGGATCAGTTGGGTGTCTAACCTAAAAAAAAAAATCTTTGCACTCGGCTTCAAGGAGTCGTGGGACATGCAAACCCCACCCACTAAAGCTGAGGTCAAAAGGCACTATTGGGCTTGGGTTAGTTCCCAGGAGCACTGCAACCTAGGAGCAGGAAGGCTTATGGAAGAATTTTATCTCCATAAACATCATATCCTTTTAGAACCATATTTAGATTTGATCCAGGCACTCCTAGATAGAGCACTTTATATACAGTTCAGGGAAGGTTCACTCCTGGTTTAGGAGCTAACTGCAAAATGGAGCGCCCCATACCAAACAGCAGTGGAATGTCCCTGCTGCAAAGCGCAGAATGAGAGTGTAGCCCATCCTATGCTTGCCTGCCCTGTCTACAAAAATGTAAGAATGAGATGGCTAAAGCCCATTTGCAGACATATGGGCATATATGAACATCGAACTGCTCTACATATTTTAAAGTCAGATGCACGGACCCTTTTTGCATGCGGCGTGGCAAAGGACCTTGGCCGTGTCTGGATAACAAAGGTGTTTAGCCTAAATGGTCTGCACAGCTCATATTGCAGTCACTTTTATATTGCAGCCCTCCTTTTATAAAATAATATCAAAGGAAAAAAATGTTTATATTCTGTTGGCTGGATTTGATTATAATTCTAGCAATGTCTTAAGTTTTTATCTGTTACAGTTTGCTTTTTTGGGTAATGAGAATTTAATGAATTTAATGAACTGACAGATTTTGTATACAGTAAATTGGTGCTTTTTGATAACTCGTATTGTTTTTATATTGGTGAATATAAGATTGTTAATGCTTTAAAGATACCTCTTATCGAATAAAGCTATTTTTAATTGAATGATTGAATTCATTTTTCACTATTGCAAGGCGTACCTCTCCAATGGGATAACGAATGAGTTAAATTTTTACATTTAATAAGCTATAATGTCTGATTGGAAACAGGGAACCAGTTGATGTTTGGTGTCTTTGGAATTGTAATGACACATCCTTTCTTATGGTAAAGTCAGATTTCAAATTTAAATTTTGGATATGACACTTTTAGAAAGTTGCCATGTTTCTGCCTTAGCCATTTGGTGCCTGTAGCCTATTGTGGGTTCACTGTGTGGCATGCACAGCATGGTTCATGCGACAGAGTCCACCTGATATGCAGAAGGCACTGAACTGCAACAACATATCTTGCAGGCCCTATACATGGGGCTCACCTTACTACTGCAGTTACAATGCTGCCGCAGCATTGCCAGTCCTGGTTAACAGTTACAATTCGGCAGTGGAATGCCAGTGGCTTGGTGGTCTTTCTGAGATTGCCATTGTGGTGGTCCCTCAGGAAGATCAACAAAGCTGTGATCAGGTTCTATATCTCAGATTTGGACTGGTTTTGCTGGAATATTAAATTTCCTTAAAGACATGAAAAGACAAGAGGCGTTTGCAAAACAGGAACAAATTGGTTTAAATAAATGTCACGGCTGGGAGAGTATCAGCAGAGGCGAGTCTGCAGACAGTCACAGAGTACAACCATCTCATACCGGGGATACAGATGGCTCTCAACCTCAAGGAGAGCTACTGTGGGCCAGTGTGTGCCTATCAAGATGTACAGTGAGGTGAGCACTTGATCACCCCATGCAGTAAACATGTTGTGTCATGATTGGCTGAGTGTTCCTAACTAAATGTGGCATCTCATCTAAATTTGTGGTATTTTGGGAAAGCGTGCCTATCACGAAACGTTCTGTTTGTGGTGTAAAATGATGTTTATAGATATCACATTTACTGATATTCTCATTTTTATCTGGACATTTGTTACATCGTACATTAACATTGCATTCACCTTCGATTTATGTCATTACTCATACATAAGTTACGGTGTACATTGACATTGATTTTACTGGTATTATCAGCACTGTGCCTGCATTGGTTACAGTGTACATCGATATTGCATTAATTGGCACTACCACTGCTATGCATGCATATGTCAGGGAGTACATTGCTATCATATGTATCGATCTCAACAGTGTCATCTATTATTTTCTAGATACTATCTAGTTTATCAAATATATAATCAGGTGTATCAAAGCTGAGGAAAACACTTACACATAGATTATAGTATAATTTAAAAGATACTAGCTGTCCATCATTTTTAGTCAATGTCTCATTATCATCATCTCAGTTTATCAACTTTTGGAGACATTATCTATTAATAATTTTGAATTACTGAAATAATCTTTAAAATCAAAAACATCAGATAATTAAAAATTAACTCTTGTGGATATGATCGTGTGCTATGTACCTGTTTCTTATAAACATATGTGAAAGCTATATCTGCATTGCAACTTAACAGCTATGGTAACATGTGACTTATTAAATAAAAGATTATTGTATATCTCAATCTTGCAGTTTGAAGGGGTATACTCTAAATTGGAAAAATCTGAAAGAACCTCCCACCGATGTCACATGAATGAATAAACAATGTAACATAATTTGCATTTGTTGCAACATATTAAATATAAGAAAGTCCAATTTACTACCATATGTTTTAGAAGTTGCTTATTGAATTATATGTTAAGAAGTTCACCTATGGTAGCTGGTATATTCACTTGGTATATTGACAAATTCTTTAGATTGGTTTACTCTTGTATCCAGTCTCCTGAAAATTACCACATTCTACTCAAGAAGGTCTTTTTTACATTATTTTTGATTTTGGTATACAATTTATATATTTTATTTTAAGTTAAGACCACATAACCTGGGTGCAGGACAGCAGTTTGCCATTAAGCAGATTCTAAAACAAAGCCATAAAATTTTAAAGAAATAGGGGATAGATTCTCGCAAAAAGGGGTAATTTCTCACGCTTATTGTGAGAAATTATGTTGTTGAATGGGGTGTGAGCCCTGGAACAACAGCCACGATTCCTTGCAGATTGGATGACAAAAAGCCATAAAAAAAGAACTACAAGGCGATGAAGCAGACTCTGCTCTCCCAGGCCTGCCAACTGCAGGGGAGTAGCTCCTCTACTCCAATGGCATATGTAGGTGATTTTCAAAGTGGCAGGCTACTCAAGGGTTTTGTAGTCCTCCAGCGTGCAGGATGAGTCACCCTGTCGCAATTTTTGAGGGAGTTGAGAGCAGGTAGTGATTCATGCTAAAAGGTCATGGTTCTACTGCATTTCCTCCCAGTCAGTGATTCTTCTTCACGCTTCTTCTCGTGATCCATATAATCTGAGTTTTCAGTAGTGACACAAAAACACTCAAATTAAGGGTGTTAAGAGGAGTGACAGGTAGTAGCTAATGGTCTGCCTACCGTTAGGGTGTCTAGATCCTTTAAATAACCCCTTCTTGTGGAAATTAGTCATAACCCTGATCCCAGAAGGCTAATTATGTCCAAAACAAGATTGAGGAATCTGTAATGATGGTTTCCACATCAGCTAGTCCATATAAGGGGTGGTGCTGGAATGCTGTTTTACATACCTCATAATCTTTCTATATTTACTGCCTTTCTTGGTGCCAAAAAGTGGGATCACCACAGGGGGACACTATCCGGAGAGATTTCGGTCACATAACAAATTAGGTCAGGCCTTTGACATTTTCCTGCCCTGGAATGCAGATTATGCATGGAGGAGATGTACACAACTCTTTCCATACCAGATTATGTTTCTGACCTCCAAGAGCAACGGCTCTCATCTCAGGGGTCAGCAACTTGTCTGTGGTGGGTGGCTGGTGAATACCTGTCAGTTAACACACTAGTAGTCAGTAGGTTTTCAGGGGGCACCACTAAGTTGTCCTCTCGGTGTATTTATCAATACATCCATCACTGGCATCAGTTTGGGTTTATTAATATAAGATTTGGCACCAAATATCTGGTGATACAGTGACATCATAGTGTAGCTGGGGAACTCATAATCATTAATGTCCAGCCCATGTACTCATTATAGCATCCTTGTGCACTTATGATATCTAGGGATTTACTTATTTATCACAGGGACACATCCACTCACAAAGATATTCTCACACATGGGGTATAGTGCACCGTGCCTTAGGGTTGTTAGGCCTGCTGTAAGAGTGACTTACCTGTACCACATGCAGTATTTTACAGGCACGGCATGCAGCAAAGTGTGCCATGTTGACACTTCAATAATCTCTGCACCAAGACAAGCATGCTGCAATGGCAGTGTGCATGAACCTGTTGAGGGGTCCCTTAGGGTGGCACAATTAATGCTGCAGCCCTTACTGAGCCTCGTAGGTACCAGGGGTACAATTGCCCACGGACGTCTGTGGAGTCTAAAGTGATGCCAACTGTGGAACAATGGTACAGTTTAGGGAAGGAATACTAATACTGGAGCCCTGGATAGCAGCAACCCAGTACACATTTAGTCAAAAACAGTTCGCTACACTCATACTAGTTTTCGATGGGACTACGATTCTGGTCTTTGGCAACAAGAAAATCAAGTTTGGAGCCTGGTATTTAAATGATTAAATAATTAAAAGAGTTGATTTAATTAAAAACATGGGGATTTAGCTGAAAAGTCGCATCCAAAACAGCCTCACAGATTGAAATCCTTGTCATTCAGGGTTGTTGATTGGTGTTGTTTATTTCTGAAGACTTCACAGCCAACACGTGTTTCGTCGCTAGGGAATGTAACCCTCGACTTTCTCAAGGCTATATTCCGGAGTGTCTCTCTGTAGTTTTTGAGGTGATACTTCCAACCCTCAAAAGGGTTCCGTTAGGGGACTTGTTCGTAATTTTCAGTTCATTCAGTTCGAACCGGAGTGCCGGTTCTTCATTAGGCAGCTTTAGCTTTGCCCCTCGTGTGTCTGGTTCGGTCCCCACTGCCGTCGTTTCGGTGCAGCGCAAGGATTTCAATTATTAATGAATGCTTGATGAATGTATTGTGAAAACACATGTACTTGCAATATGATATAAAAAATGTGTGCTAAGGAGTATTAAGTACTTTGTGGCTCTTGCCTAACCTACAAGAGGAAGTGTGGTTCTCTTTTCCTTGTAGCACCGTTACTAACCCAATTAGAGTCAGTCAAGATTTAAACAAGGTATACTTTCCTCTGAGGCGCCAGAACCTAGTATAATACCACCAGTCAAGTTCAAAAACAACCCCCACACTGTTCAGGCAAGAACAACGCTGGCTGTTCTGATTGAAAAGCAATACACAAGGACTAAACAATCGCATCCCATGGGCAGAACTTGTGACCTAGTCTCAGAGAAGGACTAAACTAATACTGGCACACGAAGATATCTCCCCAGAAACATCCAAGTAGACCATCTACAGTACAGTGTACTCCCTTCCGTCAAGGTATGAGATGAGCTTTATTTCAAAGAATAACGTGTCACAATCTTTTGATGAACACTAGACGTATGACCAGAGATGAGAGACTAATACTAGACTATCACGGGTCATAGAATGCCACACAATATCGCAGTGTGACTGTAGAATGTATCGGGGTACAATCAGCAGACCCCATTTTACATCTACAACCACGAGGAGGATATGTACTCTGCATGAGAGCCATCACTCCTAAGAGGTGATTTTTCTCTGAAGACTTTGGGGAACATGGAGTGGGTGGAATTATGTGGATCCACGCAGATTCCAGAACTTCCCACAAAAGAAATATGTGGAAAATGTTTTTTTTTTAACAATTTTTTAGATTTACAAGTGATTCTGGGTAACAGAACCTGGTGAGAGCCAATCAAGTCACCCTATCCTTGATTCCCCTGGGTGTCTAGTTTTCAAAAATGTATAGGTTTACTAGGTTTCCCTAATAGCCGTCAGAGCTAGGGTTAAAAACTACAGCTAGGAACTTTGCCGAAAAAGGGTAATTGTTCACTGTGGAATTGAGGTGTGTCCATGTTGCGTTTTGCTCTGTTTCCTGTCACAGGAACTAGGCCTACCCACACAGGTGAGGTACCATTTTTCTCAGAGGACTTTGGGGAATGTGTTTGGGTAGAAATTTGTGGATCCATGCAGATTCCAGAACGTTCTACCACGGAAATGTGAGTAAAATGTGTTTTTTGGACAATTTTTTAGGTTGCAAGGGATTCTGGGTAACATAACCTGGTGGGAGCCAGTCAAGTCACCCCATCCTGGATTTCTCTGGGTGTCTAGGTTTCACAAATGTATAGGTTTGCTAGGTTTCCCTAGGTGCCAGCAGAGCTAGGGTTCTAAGTCTACAGCTAGGCACTTTGCAAAATAGTGTCAGTTTTCACTGTAAAATGTGGTGAGTCCACATTGCGTTTTGGGCCATTTCATGATGTGGGCACTAGGCCTACCCACACATGTGAGGTACCATTTTTCTCAGAAGACATTGGGGAATGCTGGTGTGGTGGAATTATGTGGATCAACCTAGATTCCAGATCTTTCCACCACAGATATGTGAGAAAATGTGTTTTTTTTGACAATTTGTTAGGTTTGAAAGAGATTCTGGAAACACGAATCTGGTGAAAACCAGTCAAGTCACTCCATCCTATATTCCCCTGGGTGTCTAGATTTCAAAAATGTATGGATTTGCTAGGTTTCTCTAGGTGCCGCAAAGCTGGGGTCCAAAAACTACAGCTAGGCACTTTGCAAAAAAGGGTAATTTTTCATTGTGAAAATGTGGTGTGTTCATGTTGCGTTTAGAGCCGTTTCCTATTGTGGGCTTTATGCCTACCCACACAAGTGAGGTACCATTTTTATCAGGATACTTAGGGTAATTCAGATTTGTACAGGAGCTGTTATTACCTCTTTACTTTTGATGCATTTCTACATTCCAAATGAAAGACAATGTGTAAAAAGGAAGTCATTTTGAAAAATTAACGATCATTCTCATGCTAGTATGAATATTCGCAATTTCGGAAATGTGCAAATATCTACTGTTTCCAATCTCTATATTTTGTTCCCATTTCAGAAATACATAGGTGTCTTCCATACAGAATTTTTCCATGTATACATTTCCCAGAATAATTGCTATATACACGGTACATATTAAAAACCATTTCAAGTTGCTGCTCAGTTTTTGGCTCTGGGTTCGTCAGATTCTTGATGAACCTACAAGTCCTATATATCCCCACAACCAGTAAGGTCCAGTGTATCTAACTTGATAAAGAGCTGTCATAATTAGAAGAAGTTATAGGTGAAAATGTTCACACAAAAGTCTGTTTTTCTCAACTAAATTTCAATTTTTTCTATATTTCACTCTTAGTTTCTATACAGAAACCTTGATGAATCTACACAAATGACCCCTTGCTAGATTCAGAATTTTGTCTACTTTTCTAAAATGTATAGTTTTATGAGTCCATTGTTCATTTCATACCCATTTCTACCATTAACTAGAAGGAGGTTGAAAGCACAAAAAAAAGGCTACGTCCCAGAAAAATGCCAAAACTGTGTAAAACAAATGTGGTTTCCGGGCAAAAGTCTGTCATTACCTAAAAGCTAGGAAAATAGTTATTTCAGCCCCACAAAAGGTTTTTATAGCATTTGTAGTGAAAAAACGAGACGCTTTCTTTTGCAGCACTTATTTCCCATTTATCCCCCCAAAAAACAAAATGTACCTGTATTTTGGCTAATTTCTGGGTCCCCTCGAGGAGAATCCACAACCCTGGGTACTTTTAGATTCCCAATGATGTTGGAAGAAAAGAATGCAAATTTGGCGTGTATACCTTATGTGGTAAAAATTTTACAGGGGCCTAAGTGCGAAATATTTCAAATAGCCCAAAAAAAGGCTTAGCATGGGGTGGTGGGGGGGGGGGGTGGGGGTGGCTAGCAGCGAAGGGGTTAATAACTATTAAAAATAACTGTTTACTTATTATTATAATTGGTGTGATAGCATTACTAGCATTATAATCTGGACTCTTGGTTTCTACATTGGACAGAAACGCCTGCTATAATAGCTTTTAGGGCCCTGTCAGTGCAGAATCATGGTGACGTTAATTTTCTACTTGTACCAATTTTAAATACCAGGCATCATAACTTGTGAGCTAGAAGGCTTCCAAAGGGTTATTTTAATACATCTCAATGCAGGTTTTACAATGCTATAAGTAGGCTACACTGGTAAGCCTGAAGACATTGATTCCTTTGAAACACCTGTAGATGGCAGAGTATATAATAAAGTCTACAGCTAATATCCACCTTTTCATGCCATGGGTAATATTCTTGACTATATACCATAGCCTTATAGAAAATGGGAATGCACCAATCAGGAATCAGCCACTTTCTACATGAGTCAGAGCACATGCACTAGGCACTGAAAACCAGTGCCTTAGTGTGCTAAGTCTAAAAATCAGCAAAAATATCACAAAAAAATTGGGCTGACCACACAAAAAAGGAGAATTCTTCCATTTGTACCGATTAGACCTTACTGTCCCAATCCTAACATGTTCTGTCAAGAACAACCTTCTACCCACACCCAACAAACAAAATAACAGTACCTTCTCTGCAACAGCACCCACTTCACGAAGATCCTCATGTGCAAAGTTTACACTGCCTTGAACCCCCCCCTATGATTCTGTTTCAAATTCTCTTCTGGGTCCAATCTGTTGTCTCCCCTAGCCCTCTCTACTATTACTGTTGTTTCTAATATAATAAAATCACATTTCAGCCTATTCTATGATGTCATTTATTTGTTTAACCTATGTATGCAAGTAACAGATAGTTGTGATCACTGTAATTATTGTCTGAAGCAACAGTTTTTTTAAATTTCTCCTCAATGCTATGCAAAAAAAAGACCTTCAAGCAGCCCACTCAGTTCAACAGCAAGGTGCTTGGAGTTACCTGAGAAGAATATTTATATATGAATGAGGAATATCTATAGTGCAAACCTAGTCACAAGAGAGCAGAACACTGTATATAGTCCAATGCAAGCATCCATCCATGAATAATAGGGAAAGAAGGTCGCTGTATTATGAGAGCATAAATGTACTTTACTTTGTGATGCATTATTTTTTAAAGAGACTTGTCTTCAATATTTTCTAAATTGGAGCAGAGTTGGGATGTTCTTTTGGGAGTCATCTGATGTTGCCCTCCCTTGTGAAGGCCAGGTGATAATAGACACAGCCATAGGGTGTTTTGTGCACCACAAGGCTACAGAGCATCATTTAAATAAAATATCATGTCATATGGAGCTGACCTCCAGGCACTGGCTCAGGTTCTGTTTGGCCTCAGTTGCCATCAATCTGCAGGCTGTCACAATAGCACATTTTTATTGCTTTAAGGACGCCTAGAGTCTGCCAGGAGACAAATATTCTCATGTGAACCTGAATTTAAATGTTATTAGTGAGAGCTAACAATCCACAACTCCACTGCCCCCTGTTGTAGAATGTTTGTTTTAGTTGAGATGCTCTATACAGAAAAGCCAGAAATGGCTCAAATTAGATGTTCTGCAGTCATTTAACACAAAACTCATGGCAACTTTTACTTACTGTTCCAGAACAAATCTTTTCACAGGTATATCAAGAGAGAACTTGTTTTTTAATGAAATAGGAACGTTGAGTATCTATGTATGTTGTCTAAGTACTAGAACACACTTTAACAAGGGGTTTATCAGTATAAAGGCTGACAAAACTCACAATGAATGCTCATTAAGCACCTTTAATACCATGTACATTCTTCTCTACTAACATGTCAATTGAAGGACCAGTCCTACTCACGCTCAAAGAACTGTCATGAACTATGCATACCCCAGCAAAAACTTCTCTATAACCTCTATTACTCAACCTTGTTAAAAATGTTTAAAGTAAATGTGTGCATTGTTTTTTGTATCGAGCACAAGAATAATCCAATGACTAATGACAGAAATAGAAGATAAACTAATCAACTTCCTCACTGACACTAATCATGGTTTCCCAGAGTACTGTGCTACTAACGGCAAATTGCTTCTGTGCAATTACAATTATAATATTATAAAAGGAGTCTATGTCATATTTTTTATTTTTTTTTAATTTTCTTATATAGCGCAGGAATCGACCCCTATAGGGGTATCTCCGCGCTTGCGCATAGGTGCGGATACCAGACTAATAACTGAATAGTAAGACTACCAGTGAACTACGATATCGAATATAGATGAGTTTTAAGGACCTTCCTAAAGGATTTAAAATTTAGATTGGTCTTTAGGGCAAGTGGAAGTGAATTCCAAAGAATGGGACCTTTATAGGAGAGGGCACACCCTCCCTGTCTTATCCTCTTAATCCTGGGAACCTGAAGCAATTGCTGGTTACTTGAACGCAGGGAACGTCCAGGATTGTAGGGAATGAACTTGTCTAATAGGTATTTAGGGCCTGTGCCATAGAGGCATTTGTGTATGGTACAGCAGATTTTATATTTCACCCGCTGCCGAACAGGCAGCCAATGAAGGCTATCCAAAAGCGGGCGGGAGGGGGTTCTAGGTAAGGCATTGAGTACCTGTCTTGCTGCAGTGTTCTGGACTACTTGCAAACGATTTAGGTGTTCCTCATTGGCCGAGATGAACAGGCCATTGCAGTAGTCCAGTCTACTGATCACCAACGTCTGGACCAGTGTCTTGCGTTGATAGTCAGGTAAGAGTGGAAAAACACGTCGCAGAAGTCCGATGGTATGAAAGCATAGACCAGCAACTTGATTGGCATGTTCTTTAAGCACCAATGCCTGATCCATGCGTACTCCGAGGTTTTTAACAGTCTGTTTTGGACTTGGCACTGGCCCGAGATCTAGAGGCCACCATTCGGGGGACCACAGAAGCGGAGCCTCTCCAAATAACATCACCTCTGTTTTGCCTACATTACACTGAAGGCAGTTTGCAGCCATCCAGTTAGAGACCGCCCTCATACCATCCGCAAAGGATTTCCATATAGCTGGAGTAAGGGACTGGAAAGGGAACAGAAGCTGGGTGTCATCAGCATAGGATACCGGGGTGAACCCATATTCTCTCACAATGCCAGCCAAGGGTGCCATATACACATTAAATAGTGTGGGGCTTAGGCATGAGCCTTGTGGCACTCCCTTGGTGAGCTCCCTAGAGATGGATTGAAGGGAGCCCAATCTGACATTTTGTGAGCGGCCTGTGAGAAAGCTCTCTACCCAGGACAGTGCCACACCCCCTATGCCCATCTCCTGCAAGCGGCCGAGAAGAATCTCATGTGACACCGTGTCGAAGGCAGCGGACAGGTCTAACAGCACATACAAATGGGCAGCTCACTATGCCTCATCACCTCAGTAAGGATTTACAGGAAAAAACATTTATATAAATACCTTGGTGAGCCCTCACAATTGCTTGTACTTTTGTGACTAGTACACCCCTGTTCTCTCAGATCAGCTCCGCTATTTTCAGTTGAGAACAGTCATCTTGTGGTCCGATTTTGCATTACATTACAAATGCATGACCTTGTCCCTCTTTAATAGAGTTTAGACAGACCTAGTGGAGCACACTGTAGGACATTTCCCTTTTTGCATGGTCACCCCTGCACATGTTTCCCCAATGCTGATGGTTATGGCTCTGAAAGCTCACTTTAGCCTGCAGCCCATGCCCTAGCACAAGTGCTCTCACCCTAAACACAATGTAAGCAATTTGGTAATCCCAATTGGCAAAGGCTTTTTTAAACCCCTAATGCGTACCTAGTAAAGTGATACCAAAAGTATCCATGGCAAGGGGGGTAAGGGGTCACCATGTCCTGAAGCACTATAGTGACCCAAATGAAAGATGATAGCCGACCTGCCATTGCAGAATGCAGCACATTGTAAACTGCTCTAACTTGACTTCACCCAGGAAACAATCTTTACAGTGTGGTCATTACACTGCAATACCTTTGCAATGCCTTTCTTACAACAAAGGTGTTGTTATTACACAGTGCATTTACATCGCAAGTCTTTACAACGATTTCCACTAGGGGGCACTAGGGTATTGGAAATAAATTCCAACACCTTCCCTACCGTTGCACAAACTGGATTAGTGATAATAAATAAAACTATTTCTAAGTCCAGCGTGCCCCCTAATGGAAGTTGTTGTAAAGACTTGTGCCGTAAATGCATTGTGTACTAACAACGTGGTTGTTGTAGCGACCGCGTTGTAATAGCACGCGATGTAATACATTGCGTAGTAAAGTTCTATATTCCTTCACCCATACCATGGGTGGCAAGGTCTAAGCAATATTTTTTGTATATATCTGTCACATGCTAATATAAGCTAACTAAGCTCAGGAAGCAGGTGCAGTATATTAAAGGTGTGAACATATAAGTGCAAGCGTATAAGTGCCTATAGTAACACTTGCCCTTAAGGATTAATATAAGTGATCAGTGGTCTGTAAGATGAAATGGGTTTACACCTGTTCACCGTTGATGATTGTAGCTCCATTATGACTATATCATGTTTGGTATCAAACAATGTGCCTCATCACCCCTGCCATGATTCCACTGTTGAGATTAATGTGGCATCCACTTAGGTGACTACCTTTATTGTTCCCCACCTGGTTGTCACAATGTTTCCTGTGCATTGGCTGGCAGCCTGGAACTGCTACCACCAAAACAGGAATCTCACTTCTTGCCAGGCATAGTGAACACTCCAAGGAGTCAAAACCAAAGGCCTGCCTAGGAAGGAGGTAACACCTCCCACCATGACAGGATGGCAAGTGAAGTGACACGTCAGGACCATGAGCTTCAAAGCATGCACCACCAGTAATATGACTCCCAAATGAGGATGCTGCCCTCCCTCTTGGCACATTTTCACCCAGGCAACTGAAAATGAGTTAGTTAGGAACCATACAACCCCAGTAGGCTTGCACACCCCAACGGTTATTTTGAAATGGTGCAGAACAGAGAGTTCTGGCTAGAAAGTGTGACCCACACACCTGGATGTGGTCATCTCAAGGGTGGATAAGCTATAGGGGTTAGGAGCCCATTGACCACTTGTATCCTCTCCAAAAAGGCCCCTAAATACAGGATCTAAGGGGCAAGAAAAATATCCAGCTTAAGGTGTTCCCCTAAAAATAGAGCCATATCTTATCTAAGTGTATTTAGGCAGAGGCCGGAGCAAAAAATATGAACCAAATATGCCCTTGGTTCCTGATATTCAAGGCAGAATCCCAGCTTCCTCGCCCCATTTAGCTATTTTAGAATGGGTACAATATAAATCAAAGACTGGTTTGTAATGCTGGGTTTGCATATTATATGAGCAAAATGTTGAGCAACCTAGTTTGAAAGATTCTAAGAAACCAGAGTTATCCCAATCGGTGTTATGTTTTTCCGATTGGTGTTATGTTTTTCAAGGTTTTTTGGGATCCTCTCCATTAGACACCCATATGCTTGTGAGATTATGTAATGAGTTCCCTGTTAAAATCTCAAGGAGAAATATCCTTGACAATCTAGCAATGCCCCCTAACTTTTTCAATAGTAAATCCCTAAATTGTAAAAATGTTAAAACGTCTCTGGTACCCTATGTTAAATCTTACTCAAATCTCCTCCAATTATGTCATATGACCTCCTAGGAGTAAATCTCCTATTCTTTTGAGCCCTGCTTGTTCCAATTTGGATAGGCTCCAATCCTGGAGGATTTCAGTTAGTTGGTTATTATGATGAATAGGGGAATATCAGCAATATCTACCTATTCCCATTTTCTTTAGTATTCTAGACCAATTTTCAAAAGCAGCGATTAGATTTTAAAACCAAGTTTTTTTGTAATAGCTCAGTTTGAAGATCTTCAACAGACACCCCTTAGCAGCCTTACAATCCCCTAGCTCAAACATTGATGAGACAAAGCCCTTAGTCTCATCGGTACTACATTGTTATCAAAGAGAGTTCATAAATACTGCACAGCCAATGCTAAGCATTATAACTTAAAGTTAGGTAGTGCCCACCCCCCTTTTACCGGGGTATGTTCAAAATCGTTTGCCCTTCTAATTTTCCCACATGACCAAATGAACCTAGAGACCATCATTCCTATTGTTTTAAATCAGACATTCTTAAACTGGATTGTTTGAAACATATACAATACCTTTGAGAGAAAGTATTTGTAACTAGATCACATAAATCCTGCTTATTGGTGAAAGCAGATTTAATATTCCTATTTTAGAAATGCCACTTTTAGAAGTGGGCATTTCTGTGTACTATGTGTCTCTGTGCCTGCCTGATGTCTATTGACCGGCTGGTTCTGACCGATAGGGGAGCGGGGATAGGCATTCACTCCTGCCAGTCCCCGGGTGGGTTGAAGTGTGTCCTGCCCTGCCTGGGTGACACAACACTAGGCTGAATAGACCTTCGCTGAATTTTGAGTAGTAGTAGGAGTTCTCCCTGAACCCTAAATAGGCCTGGTCTGCATTTGGAGTGAAGGGAGGAACTGCACCTTCACCTGAATAGGGCTGTGCCTGCGTTCCACAATAATGGCTCTGCCCCCATGTGGGACGCCTTACCCTGTGAAAGGGGGATGTTTTGCACTTGTAAATATATTTCAAAATGTTCTTAGAACTGGTTTGTCACTGGGCTCAGAGCCCTGTGCCAGGGCAGAAGAAAGACTTTGTTGCTATAAGCACTGGGTTGTGACCCCATGTTGTTGGCTTGAAAAGGAACTGACAAGACACGGTGTGGTGCTTGTGGCTGACAGGCTGCTAGATTGAAAGGTGGAACCTCGAGGAACTGGACTATTCTGGGGGGTGGAGAGAAAGACTGCCCAACTGTTCTGAGGCCCCTTGTGCTGGCCTTCCTGGCTGTGCTTTGCTCCTGCTTCCCCCAGCACTCTTCTAGGAATGCTGCTGTGCCCAGGGCTCACTCGAGTGCTTTGTTTGCTTGGGGCACTTAGCCCAGGACCTGGGCTTGGAGCACTGCCTGATTCCTGTGACCTATGTACTTGAGCCCCGGTGTGGGCTTGTGTTGCAGTAGCACACTTGGTAGGTGCTTTTAATCATTATTGATTGTGCCCAAGAGGCAGGCTCAACCTCCCACATACGGCAGGCACAGTGAGAGAATGATCACGCTAGGAGTAGAAGCCGCCTAGCAGGATGCGCACGCAGCCCCCGGAAGTCAGGCAGAGATGAAGCCTGGTTGTGTGCGGGGCCACGTAAACGTAGTCCCCGGCCACTCTGTTGAATGTCTTCTTGGCATCCAACTGGGCCACCCGTGTGTTCTTCCACAATGTCCCTGGCATTAAAAAGTGCAATGACGTGATGCACATGGTCGGAGGTCTCCCTCCCAGGAGTAAACCCATGTTGACTCGCCAATAGATTGGCACTCCTCTGCATGGCAATACTAAAACATCAGAGTTTCCCCTCTGGTGCCAGCTTTAAAAATATCACAGTCTATTCCTGGGGAACACAACATCTATTAACTTTAAAGAATTCATGAATCCAGCCCTTCATATCATTAACGAATTTTAGATCAAACAAGAAGTTCTTTCCAAAGGACCAACTTCTAGACTTCCATCAAAGTACCTCAAGTAAGAGCTCTGAAACAAAGGGATTAAGATCCGAGTTTAGTCTCAGAAATAGTTCTATCTGGGACCGAATAACTAATGTGAGTGACAACAAAAAGTAATCCAATCTTGCAAAGGAGCCATGGGGTGCAGAATAGTAGGTGTACCTATGATTATGGGATTTTAATTTAGCCCATATGTCTGCAAGCCATTCTTCCCTTTCAAGGTACTTGAAAGATCTACAGTACTGTGGTTTGCACCCTGTGTAGCGTACTTCCCCATCTCCAACCCTTGTACTAGTACCAATCAAGTTGAAATATTCACATACCACATACGGGGCTGGCAAAATTGGAAACTCCATTGCTAAAATGTTAAACAGAGATGGGTCATCTGCAACTACGGCATTTATTGAGCATAGGGTAAAGGTCCCGGTCTGGTACTTACATTCCACCATTGCTCATCTCCTTGCTTATCTGCTGCCTTCTGGCTGGAGATAGGAGTCTTGCCGTTTGCTAGTATAGCCACCCCTCTAGTTCTAGTATCCTGTGCCAAACAACAGAGTATATTTAGTGCCAGGGTTTCCAACAGGCCTCTATCACTCCCAGCAATTTGGGCTTCTTACAGTGAATAGACATCTGCTCTTAAAAATGTCAGTTCTTTTAATACCCTTTTTCTTTTTGCTTCACCATTTAGACCACAGACCATAACAGTGACTATACAAAGCTTATCAATCACTTATACAAGGCAGAGTTTAGCAACTTATATCTTCATATTCTTGTTCCCTACATAGGTAGATCATAAGTATACACCACCTCACATATTCCATTTCTGTTGTTCATTTGTCGTACAACTGTCATAACCCAACATAATGTTTCTTTTTCCCATCATAATTGTTATGCTTTTTCTCTTTACTGAAAGCTCCCATCTAGCTTTTTTATATGATATTTGGAAATCTTTCTGTCTTTGGATTCAAAGTAGAAGGGTCCTCCCTTCTCAGGTGCTTCTCACAGGCCACAGATGCCAAGTATAGCAGGTTTAGTCCACTAGATATCCTTTCGCAATTCAGCAGCATTATAAAGAAGTCTGAAACATTAGAAAGAAGTCTGATTGATGGTCCATATTTGTGGGGTTCATCAGCCTGTGGATGGAAGAGTTCCTCTTTGACCAACAAAGTCAAAGTTCTCAGATGCTAATCTACCTACTTGCAGAAGATCCTGTTTGCCTTACTACAAATAGGTCAAAGTGCCATGTCCCTGATTTCTAAGATGGCAAAAGCATTTGTTCACACAAAGGTTTTGGTCTGAGTGTAATGGGTGTGTGTGGGAGTGCCATAAGAAATTCTCCTATATCTAAAACTGAAAGTCAGTTTGCAGAATGCCCTGTATCCACAAAAAACTCATAGACAGAACTCTATTAGGAAAAAAGACGTCTCTTTCAACAACCAGGTACACAAGATTTGTCTTTACATCCCGTAATTTTCCTTTAGAGTGTGTCATAAGTATTACATGAGGGTCAAAAGAGCTGTCAGGCAGGATTTAGCAGCCCAGAATCACAGGATGCCCAAAGTTTCTGCTTAGAATAATCTGAGAAGTGTAGTTCAGAAGAGTCTTTCTGCCCATTCAGGTCAACCTATTCGGTGTTCCTTGGAGGAAATTCATATATCCTTCACACTTTGAAAATGTAAAACTTTCTTAGTGCCAAATTCAACCAGGGAAAAGCTAGAGAATACATGCAAATTATCCTATTGAAACTTTAGACCAGGAAGAGGTGACTTTTAAAAAGTTACGTGTCCTTCATATTTATCGAAAATCTGACTTTATCATTGAATTGGAAAATATTATCGATTAACAATAACTGTTTACTTTTTTAGATCAACCCTAGGCAGCGCTTGCGCTGTCCCTTCGAGACATTATGTAATGTCTCATGTGGGCTTACAGCCAACCTCCTTATTTCCATTTGGCAGTGTAAAGGTCCTTAAAAAGTCCTTGCTTGTAAGTGCATTAATCTAGTCTCTTTGTCCCACCTTTTAGTCAGTTGTTAACTCCCAGACAGCAGTGCCCCAGGAATCATCCTCTTCCACATGTCTCATTATAGCAACTGTAAAAGGGACTACTTTTTCCTTTGCCTAAGCCCACGTTAAAGAGCCCAAGATGTGTTTTTACAAGCTCTGAAAGCAGGTAGATGTTGATTTCCTTTCATGTTTTTTTTTAGAGTTCAGCGGTTTGTCAGAGAGAATTGTGACCACAAGTCTTTAGTTATGCGCCGAACAGAAAATCGCTACTGTTATGATTTAATTATTTATCAATAGTGCCCCAATTTAGGATGGCGGCCGCACGTCATGTGCGATGACATAATTAACGTCATGATGAGGCAATCTTAATATCACTATTGCCAAGGCTCGTGCGAAGTCAGCAAACTGGCGTTGCCAGTGCTTGGTTTTTTTTCTTGCTTATTTCCCTCATTACATGCTCTCCAACCCTTGGAATTTCTCATGGAAGCCACGAGATACAGCTACAATGCCATTCTTTGCTGCCAGCTTCCAAGCTAAGTCTCTGCCAGAGCAGCTTTTCTTTGCTACGATTTTGAAACTTTGAACTGTGTATGCTGGACACAGGCTTCTTTTGAGAAGCTGCAAGACTGCAGGGTTTTACGGATAATAGCATTGGACTGTAAATAGAGTGACCAGATCTTGAGAACCAAATACCGGGGCATCTTGCAAACACAGAAGAAGGACTACAACTTTATATCAATGGAGCAGCAAAGAAAGAATGCCCTTAACAACATAGAAACACAGAAGAGGCTCAGCACGCAAACACGCCATCGATCTCTGGGACCTACTTGACACCGCATATCCAGACGTTGCCTTTCTGACCGAGACCAGGATGAACAAAGTCTCCTCCACAGACATCGTAATAGCCATCCCCAACGAATACAACATCCCCTGCAGAGACCGCCCCAACAGAGTTGGGGGAGGAATCACCATCGTCCACAAGAAGACCATCAGGGTCTCAAAAAACACCAACGACTCTCTCAGCATCGCCAAACACATGCACTTCCAGATCCACACGGACCCCAAGACCACCCTAAGAGGCGCCCTCGTCTACAGACCACCGAGACTCCGACCACAATTCTGCAACACCATTGCTGACTTTATCAGCACGTACGCACTGACCTCCACCAACAAACATCCTCCTCGGAGACCTGAACTTCCATCTGGGAAACAACTTCAGCAACTCCAACCTGTTAGACAACCTCGCCAACCTCGGACTGGAACAGCTCATCACAACGCTGACCCACATCGCCAGACACACGCTCGACCACATTTTCTCCTCAAGCCCACACGTCTCCTTCAGCCACGTCTCCGAACCCACCTGGACCGACCACCTCTGCATCCACTTCACCTTACGGAAACTAGTCGCACATCATCGCAGCCTACAGAACCTCCGTTGCTACTGGGGCAAAATCAGTGAAGTAGAACTGCAGACAAACCTCGGACTCAACCCACCGAACAACCTCGATGCCGCGTATACCCTCAGACGATGGATGGACGACTGTGCCAACACCTTAGCCCCACTGAAAAAACAAACCCTCAAAGAAACCAGCAAGAGAGCAAACTGGTTCACCATGGAACTCCTAGTGTATAAGCGCATCTGCCGGAAGATGGACAACATATGGCACAGCGAGAAGTCGCTTGAAAGCCGCGCAGCCCACAAAGACGCCATCCTCAACCACCACCACCTCATCAGGACCGCCAAGAGGACCTCCTTCAAAGACCGCCTCACAAACCAGGGCACACAACAGCAAGGAGCTCTTCAACGTTGTGAAGGAACTCTCCAACCCCAGCTCCAACGACATACTGCCATCGGAAGCCCTGTGCCACTCCCTCGCCACCTTTTTCCACCACTGTCTGACCCTTTTCAATATAACATCTTCAACAAAGCCGGCACCACCATCCCCCCCACCTACACAACATCATCAACCTCTGAGAGCTGGAAACACGCAGAGATCAACACCCTGCTGAAGGCTGACCCGAGCGAACTGGAAAAGTTCTGGCCCATCTCCCTGCTTCCATTCCCAGCTAGGGTCTTCGAGAAGATAGTCAACATCAAGCTCACCCGCTACCTCGAAGACAACAGCATCCTGGACCCCTCCCAGTCAGGTTTCCACAGCAACTACAGCACCAAGAACGCCCTCATCGTCGCCAGATGACATAAGGATCCTGTTGGACAACGGCGAGACGGCGGCACTCATCCTTCTGGACCTCTCCACCGCCTTCGACACCGTCTGCCACAGCACACTGAGGCACACGACTCCACGATGCAGGGATCCGAGACATGGCCCTGGACTGGACCTCCTCCTTGCTCTCTGGTAGAACCCAGAGAGTCCGCCTCCCCCGTTCTGATCCGAAGCCTCCGAGATCATCTGCAGCATCCTGTAGGGATTCTCCACCAGCCCGACACTGTTCAACATCTGCATAGTGCCTCTCACACGCATAGCCCGACAGCACAACCCCAACATAATCTCCTATGCTGACAAAACGCAACTGGTCCTCTCCCTCACCAAGGACTCCCTCACCACCAAATCCAACCTCCACCAGGGAATGAAGGCCATCGCCGAATGGATGGAGCATAGCCATTTCAAACTGAACACAGACAAGACGGAGTTCCTCATACTCTGGCCCAACCCTCAGCATGGGAGGACTCCTGCTGGCCCGCATCACTGGGGACACTCCTGCATCCACCACCTACGCACGCAATCTGGGAGTCATCCTCAACTCGATACTCACCATGATGAATCAAGTCAATGCTGTCTCCTCCACTTGTTTCAACACCCTCCATATGCTCCGGAAGATCTATAGATGGATCCCGACAGACACAAGGAAAAGTCACTCAGACCCTAGTCAGCAGCAGAAACGGCTACGGAAACGCACTCTACACCGGAGCCCCGACAAAGCTCATCAATAGACTGCAAAGAATCCAGAATGCCTCTGCACGCCTGATCCTCGACGTCCTTTGCCACGACCACATCACCCCCCAGCTGAGGAACCTGCACTGGCTCCCTGTAGACAAAAAAATCTCCTTCAAGCTCCTGATCCATGCACACAAGGCACTCCATGAGACTGGCCGACTCTCCTTCTACGTACTCAACAGGAAAATCCGCTCCACAGACCCTCCCCCTCATCCTACGACAAACCGAAGACCTTCTAACCTTCAGGAGACAACTCAAGACCTGGCTGTTCGACCAATAGCCACAGCACCCCCCAGCTCCTCTCCATCCAGCACCTTCAAACCTTTGCAGTTATGTAGTGCACTTTACAAATTATTTGATTGATTGATTGAAGAAAACAAACTGTAAATTAAATTGCTTCTTTATCGCAGCTTCTGACTAGCACTGCCTCTAACTCTTTTAAGTGGCACCTCTCTAAAAAACTGTAAAGTAAGCAAAATGTGTCTAAAACTGCCAGGACAGTTGGAGAAAACCGTGAATGTCCCTGCATGCCGGGTCACTCTAACTGTAAAGTGATTTATATCCCAGATTCAGGGGTCACTGCGGTCCCCACAACTCTACTGGAACTGGCACAAGGAAGCGTTCTCTGGGAAAGATTGTGCCCCCACTGTACTCTATAACAAATGTGAGAGTACAGGGCACTTATAACTCACTGCAGTGTCACCCTGGTTTGTGGGAACCATGCTACAAATTCAAATTCACTTGTTTGTAATTTGCTCTGTGAAGGTTCATGCTAAAAAAAAACATTTGTCATATGCAGTTAATGTTTGCTTTCTTGTTTTCTCTCCCTTCCACCATTTTCCTCCATCCCTCTTACACACCATCTCAACAGCCCTCTCCCCGCATCATTCATTTTCTCAGTGGTACATTTCCATCAACAAACTTTCATTGTGTTTGCACCTTCCTTCGAAATTACCAGTGCAAGGGATATTGCAACCTGTGTGCATGTGACATTTGACTTCCCAATGCTGAATTGCTGGATTTGAATAAGTTGATAGACTGTGATGCTGAGGACAGATGTACTCATATTGTAACCCTCCTGACTAAAATGATCTGATAAAAAATATGTATGGATGCTTTAAACGACAGATTAAAACTATGCCTACCTTCATCATGTTTGGTGGCTAATGTTTAGGTCACAATATTTTTTGCAGGTTGAGCATGTGAATGTCAAAGACTAAACACTTACTCGCATGCTCTTGAGGAAACCCAGTAGTCATCACTAAGATTGGATGGAAGGTGGCTAGACAGGATCCCTTGCATGGCACCCTTTACATTAAGATAACTCACTATGTAATTATCTCCTCATAGTAATCCCTCTTCTATTTTAAGGTCCAAAGCATTGCTTTCATCCCTACTGCTATTAGATTTGACTGTTTCCTCCTATTATTCTTACTTATTATATACTTGTTATAAATCATCCTGATTGTACTAAAGATATTGGTATTGCTGCTGGTACCAGAAAACTGATGCGACAATGAACTGGTACTTCTTTTAAGTTCAGAAAAATTTTATTGAGAAAAAGTACATGATAGGATACAATATATAAGAGCAATAAAAACTTTAAAAAAAATAAAAATATACAATCTGCATTGGTAACGAACTGGTACTTCTTAATCAGTAAAACTAGTGTTTTAAAAGTGTAGGGCTTCAGTGAAACACCACCCCCTCATACCCATTTCCCCCCTTCATTTGGGGCAACTCAAGGAAATTGATTAAGGAGCTCCACCTCCTACCCTCAAACTCAAATTATCTTCCAGTTAGGGTGACCTGACATCCCAGATTTCCCTGACAGTCCTGGTTTAAAGAGGTCTGTCCTGATGTCCCTACACTTTCGGCTATTTTGAATAAATGTCCCTGTGTTTAATGAAAGAAGAGTGAGTGTTTCAATTATTACATATTCTCTCATTTCCACATGTACCTCTGTAGTGTGAAATAGAGTTAATTATTCTCGAGTTTATGGCTGCATCATCTTCTTTCAAGCAGCACAGCAGGAGCTCAGCTGACCTTCAGTTCATGGTCCCTGCTGAGTGGAGGAGGGATCAGGAGCAGGGAAGAGGGCCTGCCATACTTAAAAGTGTTTAAAAATCCATGGCACATACTGTATATGTGTATTTGTGTGCATATATATTATACACCACATGGAGGGGCGTGGCTTCAGAGCCATCGGTGATGGCCGACGTTCCTGGGAGCTCGGCAGTGGCGTGAGGCAACGGGAGCTCTCCAGGACACTATGCCTACATTTGGATCGTGGAAACTGCCTGCATAAGTGTCGGAATTGCTGCTCTATTGAGCGCGATATTTACAAAGATGCAGAGTGAGCTGTAGCGATCCATTCTTGACTTTGTTTACCGTTCGTAGCTTTTTCCGTAGTCGCAGTCGCCATTTGGTTTTGTTTTGGAACGCTCCTCATGTTTGCCTCCTCAAGCCTTGGGACACACTTCTACTCAGCAAAATGAACATTTGATATCGAATTGGTATTTTTACCATGTTTTCTACTGCTCTTCTCACTATTTGACCACCAATATTTTGGGTTTCCTGCAATGGTGTTATTATTTCTTCACCTCACATATATGGCATAATGTGATGTTGTGCATTACTTTAATCTTTAAAAGACCCCATTTCTATACTTCACTCAAAAGAGCTCTAAGAGGCAATGTTGGCCTTAACACCAAGTAAATAGCACAAATGCCAAGCAGGAAAGAACAATTTTATGACGAGAGGGGATCTTTAGTTTTCTGATTCTTTATTTCAGAAGTTAGGATGTAGAACAAGTACAGCCAAAATAGGTACAGACCCAATTGCTAAACTCTTCTCTGCAGATTTTGTTGAGGAACACCTCTTTCAAAATACAGCATGGCAATGGCCCTGGCTAATCGTAAAGATGCTCATCAACCTAATGGTGTAACTTTAGAGGATTATAATCCTTTTAATGTCCTGCAAGAGAACATGAAGGGTACTCTCAATGATTCTGTTAGCACAAACAGCTCATCTTCTACATCTTGTCTGTGCTCCAAACAGGAGTCTAAAATATCATCAATGTCATCTTCCATGACAAGAAAATGAGGAAAAGTGAACCCACCCTCTCCTACTAATTCTTACTCATCACTTTCTTTGGAGCTTCTCCTTGAGGAGATTCGCGCTCTTAAACCATATATGGAGGAAACCAACACCCGTTTATAGAGTCTGTAAGACAATTGGTCTCATACTGAACAAAGAGTTGATGTCCTCTAGAAACGAGTTGACTCTGTTTAAGAAATCACTGATCAAGTCCTTCTTATACACAAAGAGATAGAGCAACTCAAGCAACAGAAATCACTGATCAAGTCCCTCTTATACACAAAGAGATAGAGCAACTCAAGCAACAGAAGGAAAAGTTGGAAAACTGAAACAGGCGTAATAACCTACACATTTATGGTTTAGGTGAGGGCCTTGAAGTTTCTAATCCAATATCCTATTTTCAGTCCTTTCTTCCAACTCTTCTTGGGCTTTCGGATGCTCTACCACTGAATATCCAACATGCGCATCACTTGGGGATCCTTTGTTCTTCATTTTCTTCGACGAAACCCAGAGGAGTAATTTTGTACTTTCTGGAATACACAGATTTGCTTAAGGACCTACCTGCTGCCAAACAACGAGAAAAAATATCTTGGAATGGATCTAACCTCTTTTTTGCCCAAGACTATGCCAAAATAATTGGAGATCACCGGAAAAAGTTCTTAGATATGAGACCAGCACTTCATAGTTTGAAGGCCCAATATGGCCTATTTCATCCATGCCTCTTTAAGGTGACTTATAATAGCAGAACAACAAACTATGAAGATCCTGCTCTGCTTCAACAATTTTTGAACTCTTGTAGAGGAGAATCTATGGATATTTCTAGTCTATAAAAGGTCCTGATTTTCTCAACTGCCATCTATTTGTTATTTGTTTGTTCTTATTTGTAATTTTGTCTATCTCCTGATGTATTTGGTAATTTTTATAATTTGTAATATTCCTCGCTAGTGAATATTCTATTCTTCTCTCCTACCAGGTTGCAGTTTTTATGTGCAGTTTTTATGATCCTTTACTCTCTGTTCCCTTTATTCTTCCTGGATGATGTTCTCCATGTCGTTTTCGTCCTGGAATCTTCCATGTGGCCCCACCGACCCCATTTTTATTGTCTTTTTGTGAAATGTTTTTTGTTGTGTAATAATCAAAGGAAAGTGTAAGGGTTTGTCCACAAACAGTTATGGACCAGGATTACTCCTATTCCCCTGGGGCGAGTATTTTTGAAACAAAAAGAGGAGTATCCCCTGCAGATTATAAGATCAATAGTCTGGAGGGTAGACTAAATGGCAAAAAGGAAAAAAGGAAAAAAGTCTCCTTTTATTTAAAACCCCTCACTCACCAGCCTGGCGGTGACATGCTTCATCATCGGGGTCCACCCTGGTGGCCTAGCGTCACCAGGGTGTGCTTCGACACCTGAACTACATTGGAGCGGGTTGTGACTGTAAGTGCAAAAAAGAAATTATGTTAAAAATTGTCCTGGTTTAACTCAAAAATGACTTTATTATGGAGTAACTGAACAATGTTAAAAATAATAGTGAGATGGTAGTAGGCAAGTTACGACCGACTCATCTCTATATGTGTTGGTGTGTATTGGTCGACATGTTTCTACCAAAGGGCCAATGCCCGGTTTCTTCAGGACCAAAAAACAGGTGGACGGGAGGTGTGGGCCCCCTAAAAGGCTCACCCTGCCCTGATCCCCTGTTGAACCCACAGGCAAGTTGCTCGGGGTGTGTGTGCTCAGCTAAATAAGTGAGCAGGCAAAAGAATGAAAAAGAGACCTGTGGAGAAAAAAGGATAAAAGCAGGTTTCAATTGTGAACATATTTACTCTCCTGTAACGTCGTGGAGTGTCTCTATTTAGTGAAATATCATGCCATATAGATATCGTGTTAACCCTCCGGGTGAGAAAAGTGGCATCCGAAGATGCTGAGTATAATCATTTGATCAATATGTGCGTGCATAGCTGCATGCGTTCTGCTTATCGTGGTTATTTGCCACCTAGGTGGCGCACTTATCCGCTTGTAAATAACACAGTTATCGAGGTGATGGGGCTGTGCTTTTGTCAGACTAATCACCTTAGTGCGCGTAGTAATTAGTGGCTATTAGAAAATGGTGCTATGGTAGCATGCGCATAAATCTTAGTTAATCGTTCTGTTTCGTGAAAATGACCGTAAAAATAAACATACATGACTGACACACATTTAACATTTAAAAGTACACATGGGCATGGTGGCGTGAGTCCAGGCTTACTTAATTAAGAGCTCTGTTGTGCTTCATCGGGCAGGGCGTAGGCTCTTCGCGACCGATGAACGTATTCTGCAATTGCGGAATATATGGGAAAAAGTTGAGCGTTTGTCAGGGTTGGCCGGGGTAGCGGAAAGAGAAGCGCCAGGGAGAAGCCAATCCGAGTGGGAATCTCGGATGGTTCAGCGCGTCCGCTTGGGAGAGTAAGGGTCAATTACTTACAGTTTACCGGCGAAGCGATTAGCCAGAGACCTACTGCCATGGTTCCCTGCTCGGCTAGTGGAGCCGTACGCTGCAGGCTGTAATTGTAGGCGTCGGCCGCTTCCGGGATGGGCGCGGCCGGGCGCCCGTCTAGGGGCGTGATCATGTGACGAATGCGTGATGACGCTGCTGTGTGCCTGGGTCCTGGCACACCCCTTCGAGAAATAAACAATCACTCGTGTGAGCGTAGGTCATGGGATATTACTAAGTAGACGCTTAACGCACACGGAGTGTTAGACAGGGGGGATACCCAAAAGGAAGTAGCAGCCCTACTTTGGCTGGGGGGAAGAGAAGAAAGTGCTGGCAGGCAATGCCCGCTAAGGAGATGGCACGATGGTCTGGGGGATAATGAGGGTGGGCATAGGATATTCCCAAATAGGCGCATAACGCACATGGAGTGTTAGACAAGGGGGATACCAAAATGAAATAGCCGCCCTACTCTGTCTGGGTAGAGGACAAGAACGTGCTGGCAGGCAGTGCCCGCTCAGGAGTTGGTACAAGGGTTTGGGGCAGTGTCTTAGCGCATATTACAAGGGAGAGAGGGTGTAGTACGTCTCTCTGCTCGTTAGTTGAGCTACAAAGCAGACTTAAAGTCTCAGGATATTGAGCCTATATCAGGGTCATTGTGAGTTAAAAGGTGGGAGGAGTTATGCGGACTTTGGAGCACTGAGAGCTAGTGACAGATAACTGGTTATTTTAGGACGGTGGCCCATGGAATATTATCGTTAAGGCCCGTCTTGTGGCTGGAAAGTCTGTAGATCCAACGCTGTTCCTTCTCAAACAGTCGTGCTTGGACATTGGGACCTGGTTGGATTTGTTCAATGACAGTCCATCGCATGTCATTGGGGGTATGGTGTGCTGTCAAAAAATGGTCCGTGAGTCTGGTGTTATTCTTCTTGCATCTCACTGTGCTTCGATGTTCTGATATGCGCAGTTTTACTTTCCGGGTTGTCATTCCTATGTAAGGGGTGCCACAGGTGCATCTGATCAAGTATATAACATTGGAACTGTTACAGTTTGTGTGTGATCTCTGTTCCCATATTTTCCCTGGTTCAAGATCCAGGGTTTTTGTGTTGGCAGTGAGGTGGCAGACGCTACAGTCCCCGCATCTGGAGTGTCCAGTTACTGGTGGGAGTCCCCATATTGCAGTGATAGTAGGGTTCATGTCATTAGCTGTAGTCTTTGGCCGAGTGTTGACCAAGCTGTCTTTCAGGCTGCGCGCCTTTTTGTACGAAAAAAGGGGGTTTTCCCAGTTATATTTGCCAGTGCAGAGTATAGACCAGTGTTTTCGTATGCTTTTGCTCACTTGATTTGATACTGCATTGTATGTTGTGACACATGTGAGTGGAATATTTTCCATATTTCTGGGTGTGTCCTCGAGTAGAGCTTCTCGCGGTTGGTTCCTTGCTCGTTTCTGACATCTGTTGATGATTGTCTGGGGGTAGCCTCGATTGGTGAGTTTGATAGTGAGATCTTGCGCCTGTTTCTTGTAATGAGATATTTTGCTGCAGTTCCTTCTTAATCGCAAGTACTGTCCATAGGGCAAGTTTTCCCTGAGGGGGCGGGGATGGAAGCTGTCAAATCTCAAGAGATTATTTTTCGCGGTTGGCTTGAAATGTGTTTTGGTTATCAAGCTCTCATTTTCTTTTTGGATTTCTATGTCCAGGAAGACCATCTTGTTTGTGTCTATGTTATGTGTGAATCGTAAGTTTGGATCACAGGTGTTCAGCCAAGTAATGAATGACATTAGTGTCTCTCGTGACCCTTGCCATATGGTGAAGACATCGTCTATATATCTCCGCCAGAATTTGATGTGAGAACCAAAGGGATTGTTCACTGACAGGACGAATTTCTTCTCGAAGTCGTAGACATAGAGCCCCGCTACGCTGGGGGCAAAAACACTGCCCATGGAAGTCCCCCCTGTTTGGAGGTACAGGGTGCCCTGGTATTCGAAGAAGTTCCTTTTTAGGGCCAGGATTGCGCAATTGACAATGAATTCCTTAGGAGTGCGGTAGTTCCACTCACAGTTGTCAAGTGTTTGTCTCAGTACCTCAATTGTCGCATCTTGTGGAATGTTGATGTAGAGACTTTCTATATCAAAGCTTACCAGAATGTAGTCTTCTTCTACTTTGATGTTTTCCAGAAGGGTCAATAAGCTTTTGGTGTCTCTTAGGTATGTACTTGTGCCCTGTACGATTGTTTTCAAAAAGAAATCACAAAATCTAGACAGTGGTTCTAGTAATGATCCTATCCCTTACTCTTTCCTTTGATTATTACATTTCCTGGCAGCGCACAGCTGCGAGAGTGCATTTTATACCCGTAAAATCCACTAAGTACACACCACAGCTACCATGGCTGAGAACCCTGGCTTAACTTATTCTACGGAAGAAATAGACGCAATCATGGGTGACCTCAGTGTTTTTGCTGATGCCAACATCAGCAATACCATCTCCCAAACATCTGACTGGGAGAAGCTGATGGAGATGAAGCGGAACCGAATTAGAACCATCCTACATGGCACGATATTGAAGGAGTACTTCACCAAAAGCATAGCCCCAAAGGGCTTATTAGTTACCAACGCCCCACGCATCTTCCTGGACGATGCTGAATTTAGAAAAGACTGGGCCCACATTGCGTGGCACTGCACGCACGATTGGATTATACTAATCCTAAAGACAGCCGTGCGACTATCAGAAAAAATTCAGATAGAGATCCAATTAACAGAAAGCCAAATCATAGCCACCATCACTGGCTACAAGAAAAAACTGGATGATCTGAACAAAGAAATAAACGAGTATCGGGAAAATCTCACACAACAGAAGGTACAAAAATTTCAAAAAGATCTCAAGAAATTCTCGTTTGTGAAGGTTTACCCCTATTCAGACCCAGAGTACAAAGCAACTGGAACCCCAGATCAGGACTATGATGCATCAAGCAATAACTCCAACAGTTCCAACAGCAGTGCGGGATCTAATAACGGAACACCACGACAAAGACAGCAAGGGACATACAGAGGACACTACCAGTGGCCACAGTACAATCACCCTATGCAACATCCTTTTCAACATCCCCAAATGAACCCCTTCCAGCAACCACCACATTTCCCCATGTACGGATGGCAACCACCCTTCCAACAATTCCCTTTTCCACAAAACCAATTCCGTCCTCCTTTTCAGAACAGAGGCAGGCACGGAAGAGGACGCAACAAACGAGGGAACAATGTCCACTGGGAGGAGGAAGACACAATGGGCAGCTTCACCAGGAGCAAGTCGGCAGCGAACAATGCAGGCCCCAGCAATGTGAGGAGTTAGTAACCAACTTATCCTCACGCACACTAACCACCACAGAAACTGAGGTCCTTAACAAGGGATTAGGATTTGTGCCTACAGCAGCTCTTGACAAGTTCAAATTACATTGCGAACTAGCAGGCTTCTTCCGCAAACTCAAACTCAAAGCATTCTTTGAGAAAAATACCCAGGCTGAACCAAATGAAACCATCAACGAAACTGGTCTCAGACCGAGATCAACTTTTACACCACCCCCACATTGTATCCCGGTGGAAATCAGCACCTTTGAACAGGCTGTGTTCAATGACATTGAGGCCCTTACACAAAATGCTCAGTATAAGAACAACAGTAGGGCTGAGAATCAAGCACTATCAGATTTGACGAACGATAACAACATAGTTATCAAACCAGCCGACAAAGGCGGAGGCCTAGTGGTCATGAACGCAAGTGACTATGATACAGAATGTAAACGCCTACTGAGTGACACCAACAATTATCAAATCCTACCAGTGGACCCAACTGAAGATCTACGCATTGAAATTATCAATATGGTAGAAACAGCAGAGACCGCTGGAGACATTTCAAAACAGGAAGCCGACTATCTGAGCATGACTGAGGGCAAGATCCCATATTTCTATGTGGTGCCTAAGATGCACAAAGGCAAACTCCCTCCACCCGGAAGGCCTATCGTATCAGGAATAGGATCATTACTAGAACCACTGTCTAGATTTTGTGATTTCTTTTTGAAAACAATCGTACAGGGCACAAGTACATACCTAAGAGACACCAAAAGCTTATTGACCCTTCTGGAAAACATCAAAGTAGAAGAAGACTACATTCTGGTAAGCTTTGATATAGAAAGTCTCTATACCAACATTCCACAAGATGCGACAATTGAGGTACTGAGACAAACACTTGACAACTGTGAGTGGAACTACCGCACTCCTAAGGAATTCATTGTCAATTGCGCAATCCTGGCCCTAAAAAGGAACTTCTTCGAATACCAGGCCACCCTGTACCTCCAAACAGGGGGGACTTCCATGGGCAGTGTTTTTGCCCCCAGCGTAGCGGGGCTCTACGTCTACGACTTCGAGAAGAAATTCGTCCTGTCAGTGAACAATCCCTTTGGTTCTCACATCAAATTCTGGCGGAGATATATAGACGATGTCTTCACCATATGGCAAGGGTCACGAGAGACACTAATGTCATTCATTACTTGGCTGAACACCTGTGATCCAAACTTACGATTCACACATAACATAGACACAAACAAGATGGTCTTCCTGGACATAGAAATCCAAAAAGAAAATGAGAGCTTGATAACCAAAACACATTTCAAGCCAACCGCGAAAAATAATCTCTTGAGATTTGACAGCTTCCATCCCCGCCCCCTCAGGGAAAACTTGCCCTATGGACAGTACTTGCGATTAAGAAGGAACTGCAGCAAAATATCTGATTACAAGAAACAGGCGCAAGATCTCACTATCAAACTCACCAATCGAGGCTACCCCAAGACAATCATCAACAGATGTCAGAAACGAGCAAGGAACCAACCGCGAGAAGCTCTACTCGAGGACACACCCAGAAATATGGAAAATATTCCACTCACATGTGTCACAACATACAATGCAGTATCAAATCAAGTGAGCAAAAGCATACGAAAACACTGGTCTATACTCTGCACTGGCAAATATAACTGGGAAAAACCCCTTTTTTCGTACAAAAAGGCGCGCAGCCTGAAAGACAGCTTGGTCAACACTCGGCCAAAGACTACAGCTAATGACATGAACCCTACTATCACTGCAATATGGGGACTCCCACCAGTAACTGGACACTCCAGATGCGGGGACTGTAGCGTCTGCCACCTCACTGCCAACACAAAAACCCTGGATCTTGAACCAGGGAAAATATGGGAACAGAGATCACACACAAACTGTAACAGTTCCAATGTTATATACTTGATCAGATGCACCTGTGGCACCCCTTACATAGGAATGACAACCCGGAAAGTAAAACTGCGCATATCAGAACATCGAAGCACAGTGAGATGCAAGAAGAATAACACCAGACTCACGGACCATTTTTTGACAGCACACCATACCCCCAATGACATGCGATGGACTGTCATTGAACAAATCCAACCAGGTCCCAATGTCCAAGCACGACTGTTTGAGAAGGAACAGCATTGGATCTACAGACTTTCCAGCCACAAGACGGGCCTTAACGATAATATTCCATGGGCCACCGTCCTAAAATAACCAGTTATCTGTCACTAGCTCTCAGTGCTCCAAAGTCCGCATAACTCCTCCCACCTTTTAACTCACAATGACCCTGATATAGGCTCAATATCCTGAGACTTTAAGTCTGCTTTGTAGTTCAACTAACGAGCAGAGAGACGTACTACACCCTCTCTCCCTTGTAATATGCGCTAAGACACTGCCCCAAACCCTTGTACCAACTCCTGAGCGGGCACTGCCTGCCAGCACGTTCTTGTCCTCTACCCAGACAGAGTAGGGCGGCTACTTCATTTTGGTATCTCCCTTGTCTAACACTCCATGTGCGTTATGCGCCTATTTGGGAATATCCTATGCCCACCCTCATTATCCCCCAGACCATCGTGCCATCTCCTTAGCGGGCATTGCCTGCCAGCACTTTCTTCTCTTCCCCCCAGCCAAAGTAGGGCTGCTACTTCCTTTTGGGTATCCCCCCTGTCTAACACTCTGTGTGCGTTAAGCGTCTACTTAGTAATATCCCATGACCTACGCTCACACGAGTGATTGTTTATTTCTCGAAGGGGTGTGCCAGGACCCAGGCACACAGCAGCGTCATCACGCGTTCGTCACGTGATCACGCCCCTAGACGGGCGCCCGGCCGCGCCCATCCCGGAAGCGGCCGACGCCTACAATTACAGCCTGCAGCGTACGGCTCCACTAGCCGAGCAGGGAACCATGGCAGTAGGTCTCTGGCTAATCGCTTCGCCGGTAAACTGTAAGTAATTGACCCTTACTCTCCCAAGCGGACGCGCTGAACCATCCGAGATTCCCACTCGGTTCGGCTTCTCCCTGGCGCTTCTCTTTCCGCTACCCCGGCCAACCCTGACAAACGCTCAACTTTTTCCCATATATTCCGCAATTGTAGAATACGTTCATCGGTTGCGAAGAGCCTACGCCCTGCCCGATGAAGCACAACAGAGCTCTTAATTAAGTAAGCCTGGACTCACGCCACCATGCCCATGTGTACTTTTAAATGTTAAATGTGTGTCAGTCATGTATGTTTATTTGTACGGTCATTTTCACGAAACAGAACGATTAACTAAGATTTATGCGCACGCTACCATAGCACCATTTTCTGATAGCCACTAATTACTACGCGCACTAAGGTGATTAGTCTGACAAAAGCACAGCCCCATCACCTCGATAACTGTGTTATTTACAAGCGGATAAGTGCGCCACCTAGGTGGCAAATAACCACGATAAGCAGAACGCATGCAGCTATGCACGCACATATTGATCAAATGATTATACTCAGCATCTTCGGATGCCACTTTTCTCACCCGGAGGGTTAACACGATATCTATATGGCATGATATTTCACTAAATAGAGACACTCCACGACGTTACAGGAGAGTAAATATGTTCACAATTGAAACCTGCTTTTATCCTTTTTTCTCCACAGGTCTCTTTTTCATTCTTTTGCCTGCTCACTTATTTAGCTGAGCACACACACCCCGAGCAACTTGCCTGTGGGTTCAACAGGGGATCAGGGCAGGGTGAGCCTTTTAGGGGGCCCACACCTCCCGTCCACCTGTTTTTTGGTCCTGAAGAAACCGGGCATTGGCCCTTTGGTAGAAACATGTCGACCAATACACACCAACACATATAGAGATGAGTCGGTCGTAACTTGCCTACTACCATCTCACTATTATTTTTAACATTGTTCAGTTACTCCATAATAAAGTCATTTTTGAGTTAAACCAGGACAATTTTTAACATAATTTCTTTTTTGCACTTACAGTCACAACCCGCTCCACTGTAGTTCAGGTGTCGAAGCACACCCTGGTGACGCTAGGCCACCAGGGTGGACCCCGATGATGAAGCATGTCACCGCCAGGCTGGTGAGTGAGGGGTTTTAAATAAAAGGAGACTTTTTTCCTTTTTTCCTTTTTGCCATTTAGTCTACCCTCCAGACTATTGATCTTATAATCTACAGGGGATACTCCTCTTTTTGTTTCAAGAATGTTTTTTGTTATCATATTTTTTTATCAGTTATTTGTTTTGTTTTGTCTTTCTGTTCTTGGTTGTGTTTTACCCTTTCCCTTTCTTTCCCTAATTTCTTGTTTCACCTCGATTACTGGTCTTTCTTACTCTTACGATCTTTTTCCTCAGCTTTACTTCTTTTTCTATTCTACATTTCACTATCTATATTGCTATTACTACTCTATGACATTTCTTCAATTTCATATTTTGACAACGGATTTTTTAATTTTCACATATACATATAACAGTGTTTCTTAAAATCTTTTTATTATAATGTATAAGATTTAGATGTCATTAAATATTATATCTTGGAATATTAAAGGCTTGGGTTCTCCTATTAAATGTCAGCAAGTTTTATCACATATTGCAAATTTGAAAGGAGACATTGCTTTACTGCAGGAAATTCATGTAACTGATACTGAGATAACTTAAATATTATGTCATTGGGTAGGCCATATTTTTGCATCACCAGGTTCAAGAAAACGCAATGGTGTGGCTATTCTTACCATACACATTTTGATGTCCAGCTAATGAGACATGATAATGACTCTGAAGGTAAATGGGTTGCAGTTTCCTTATTGACTGACAAGATTCCTCTTACTATTTTTAATATTTATGCTCCCACTAAACAAGATAAACTGTTCTGGCCCCAAATCCTTTCCTCTTTGATGCAATATACTGATGAATATTTAATTGTTGGTGGTGATTGTAATATGATTATGGATCCTTTTATTGACAAAAGGTCTGACTTTAAATCCTTTCCTTCTTCTATGCATTCTCAATTTACTTCAGCTATTTCTCAAAGGTCTCTTGTAGACTCCTGGAGACTCTGTCATCCTACAATACAAGAATACACCTATTACTCACCTGCTCACTCCTCACAATCCCAGATAGACTATCTTTTTATTTCCAAAGCCCTAACTCAACACATTACTCATTCAGATATAGTCTCTATTCTAATATCCTACCATGCCCAAGTTTCTTCAAGTTTGGAATTACTAGGCGCTGGAGATTTAATAATTCTCTTTTACTAGACCCTAAATTTACGAATGCCTTTCTTGATGTTGCAACCTTATTTTTTGATGAAAACAAATCTCCTCAGTTATCTCCTCAAATTATTTGGGTTTCCTTTAAAGCTGCCTCTAGAGACTTTCTTATTTCTTTTGTTGCCCAAAAATGACATGCAGCCTCTCAATCAATTCAATTACTTAACACACAGATTTAAACATTGGAGCAGTCTCATTACTTAACTAAGAGCCAATCTGACTTAATGGATCTAATTAAAGCAAAACTCTCTTTTAATAAACTTTCTATGAAACTGGAAAACTGTATAACTTAAGTCCAGCGCTAAATACTATAGATCACAAAATACATCTAGCAATCTTCTTGCTAATTATCTCAAAATTAAAAAGGAGTGTGCTAAAATTGAATCTATTATATCTCATCTAATACAATAATCCATAAGGACGAAGATATTATTTTAGAATTCTAAAACTTCTATCAATCATTGTATATACCTGAATCTCCTTCCCATCCAACAGACATTGCTCAATATCTATCCTCCATTTCCCCACCTTCCTCCACAGATGTAGATTTAGCTCCTTGGATGCTGACATACAAACTAAAGATATTCTTGCAGCCATTCAATCACTTAAAAAAGGAAAAGCTACCAGACCTGATGGTTTTACTATAGAAATCTACTCACATTTTTCCAATCTACGCATTCCCAAATTACATTAATTATTTTTATTTTTATAGCATCTCAGAAATCTGAAGGTTCATTTCAGGAAGCTTTGATTTGTCTCCTTCCCAAAGAAAATAAAGACCATCCAATGTGTAGAATTACAGACCCATTTCTTCAATTAACTTGGATTATAGGATATTTGCGAAACTTCTTGCACTTCGTTTGGATAACATTCTCTCAAAGTTAATTGGAAAAGAACAATCTGGTTTCCTTAAGGGCCACCACCTATCTGATAATACTCGTCTCTTTTTCAATGTTCTTAGTAAATCCCACTCCTATAGTCATTCGTTAGCAGCTGTTGCATTGGATGCTGAGAAAGCATTTGACAGGGTTTATTGGCAGTTTATCTTTTCAACTCTTACTTGGTTTAGTATTGGCCCTAAATTTCTTTCTTATATATCACTTCTTTATTATTTTTCTAGATCTTTTATTCTAGCAAATGGCCTTGTCTCTGCTTCATTTCCTCTTTTTAGAGGTGTCCGACAAGGTTGTCTTCTTTCCCCACTCTTATTTATTTTGGCTTTAGAACCCATCCTAATAAAAATTCGTATGAACAAAGATATTATGTGTTTTCCATTTGGTGACAAACACCTAAAGCTTTCAGCATTTGCCGACTTTCATTTATATCTAATCATCAAACCTCTATATTCACTTTTCTGTCAGAAGTGTCAACCTTTCCTTTAGTTTCTGGATACAAACTCAATGTTGATAAATGTGAAATCCTTCCTTTAAATAAGCATTGTTTCCATGCTGATTTTTTAACTTCCTCTTTTCACTGGAGCCCTACAAAGATTTAATATTTAGGCTTATGGTTTACTACCTCTAATATTAACACTGCATCACTCAATTTAAAAAATCTGCAATTAAGCCTAACTAATTCCACATCACACTAGCACCCCCTGTCACCAGGTAGGTCACCCCCCCAGCCAACACATGGTCCTCCTGTGCCGCTGTTCCGCTGCCGCTACCCACTGTGATCTGACCGCCTCTCCCCACCGAGGTCGGTCTTGCATTGCCTGTGCTTGTTTATTTCTTGTGTTTCCGTGACTCTGATTCCGCCTTTTACTTGTTGCCACTTTTGTTTTGCTTTGTTTTACTGTTGTTGTCAGGTTTCACTTTGTGCCCGTTTGCGCCCTCTCCCCCTGCCCCCTTTTGCCTTCTGTGTCACCCACCCGCTCCCTCGTTCTTCCCGCCTCTGTGTCCCTTGCGGCCAGGCCCCCCTGGTATCCCATTGGCCGCCCCACTTCCGCCTCCCAGCTGCTCCTCCCTCCCACAGCCCCCTCATATGGAGGCCACGCGGTGGTGAAGGTAGCGACCCTTGACCCTGTCACCAGGTAGGTCGCCCCCTCCAGCAGCCACACGGTCCTCCTGTACCGCTGTCCCACTGCCGCTACCCGCTGTGATCTGACCGCCTCTGCCCACCGAGGTTGGATTGCATTGCCTGTGCTTGTTTATTTCTTGTGTTCCGTGACTCCGATTCCGCCTTTTACTTGTTGTTACTTTTGATTTACTTTGTTTTACTGTTGTTGCGTTTTTTCACTTTGTGCCCTTTTGCGCCCTCGCCCCCCCTGCCCCCTTTTGCTTTCTGTGTCACCCACCGCCCCCTTGCGCTTTCCACCGCTGTGTCCCTTGTGGCCCTGCCCCCCTGGTATCCCATTGGCCGCCCCACTCCCACCTCCCAGCTGCTCCTTCCTCCCACACCCCTCATATCGAGGCCACGCAGCAGCTGCACAGAAGCCGCGCAGCAGCCGCCCGCAGCGGGCACTCAGCTGGCGTGCGGAAGGCGCACCAAAGGCAAGCCCGTGTGCACCTGTCCACACCTGGACTGCGCCCAGCAACAGAATCCCTGGCCCCCACCAAAGCCATGAACCCCGACTGAGATACAACACCACCGCCCTCAACGCACTCAACACCGGACGACCACCTGCCTGCCACCGAGCCACCCCGAAACACACCCACGGACCCATCTCCTGCCTAGGCAGCAAATTCACCTGTGTCCGAAACTTCACGCCACCATCCGGAACAAGCAACAACAAGCACCTCAAGTGCATCCTGCTCCACACCCGCTCCGTCCACAAGCACGCGGTTGAACTATGGGACCTCCTTGACACAACAGCGCCAGACGTCGCCTTCCTCACGGAAACCTGGATGAACGCCTCCTCAGCCCCTGACATCACCATAGCCATCCCGGATGGCTACAAGATAATCGAAAAAGGACCGCATCACCCAAACCGGAGGAGGAATCACCATCATCCACAGGAGCACCATCAGCGCCTCGAACAACTCCACCACCGCCGAACACCTGCACTTCCAGATCCGCACAAACACCAAGACCACCCTCAGAGGAACCCTCATCTACAGACCCACGGGCCCACGCACTCAATTCAGCGAAGCCATTGCCGACCTCATCAGCCCGCATGTTTCGCCTCATCAGACTACATCCTCCTAGGGGACCTGAACTTCCACCTGGAGAACAACAACGACAACAACACCACCAACCTCCTAGACAACCTTGCCAACCTCGGACTCATGCAACTAGTGAACACCCCCACCCACTATGCCGGCCACACGCTCGACCCCATCTTCTCTGCCAGCGACCACGTTACCTTCAGCCACTCCACCGGACTACACTGGACCGACCACAGTTGCATCCATTTCACCTACAAGAAGACCACATCCCACCGCCACCTGCAACAGATCCCCCGCAGATGCTGGAGCAAAGTCACCAGGGACACGCTAACCACATCAGTGAGCCAGAACCAACCAATCAACACCACAGACACCAACGACGCAGCCCACAACCTCACACAGTGGATCATCAACTGCTCCAACACCCTTGCACCACTGAAGAACCCTCCAGGCAAGCCCGGCCACAGGAAAGCCACATGGTTCACCAACGACCTCAAAGAATCGAAGAAATCACGCCAAACCCTCGAGAAAACCTGGCGCCACAAACAGATAACAGAAAACCTGACAGCCCTCAAAAACGCCATTCAAAAATACCACCAGCTAATCCGCATCACCAAAAATACATTGTTTAAAGAGCGGCTGGGCAACAACATACACAACAGAAAGGAACTCTTCAGCATCGTTATAGAGCTCTCCAACTCCAGCGCCAACAGCAACGACATCACACCGTCACAAGACCTTTGCAACTCCCTCGCCACGTTCTTTCACCGCAAGATCGCCGACATACACAACAGCTTCGGCGCTCAGACTCAGACTCCGCCCCAACCACAGAACCAACGCCCCCGACAACCACCCTCCACAACAACGGGATCCAAGGTAATGCCCTGGACTGGATCACCTTGTTCCTCTCCAACAGAACCCAGAGAGTCCACCTTCCTCCCTTCCGCTCAGCGGCCACCGAGATCATCTGTAGCGTACTCCAAGGCTTTTCACTCAGCCCAACCCTCTTCAATATCTACATGAGCCCCCTCGCCGCCATCGCACGCAAACACAACCTCAACATCATCTCATTCGCCGACGACACCCAGCTGATACTCTCCCTCACCAAAGACTCAGCCACCGCCAAATCCAACGTACAGGAAGGAATGAAAAATGACGCAGAATGGATGAAACTCAGCCGTCTCAAACTGAACTCAGACAAGACGGAGGTCCTCATCCTCAAACCATCCACATGCGCCTGGGATGACTCCTGTTGGCCCACAGCACTGAGCACCACAACTACACCCACGAACCACGCAAGCAACCTGGGATTCATCCTAATCTCCTCCCTCACGATGACCGAGCAAGTCAACGCCTTCTCACCCTCATGCTTCAACACCCTGCGCATGCTCCGAAAGATCTTCCGGTGGATACCCACCGAAACCAGAAAGATTGTCGCCCAGGCCCTCATCACCAGCCAACTGGACTAAGGAAACGTCCTCTACGCAGGAACCACAGCCAAACTTCAGAATAGGCCCCACCACATACAGAACGCATCCGCACGACTCGTCCTCAACATCCCTCACCACAGCCACATATCTGCGCACCTGAGAGAACTGCACTGCCCTCCTTTACAACCTCGGACTCATGCAACTAGTGAACACCCCCACCCACTATGCCGGCCACACGCTCGACCCCATCTTCTCTGCCAGCGACCACGTTACCTTCAGCCACTCCACCGGACTATACTGGACCGACCACAGTTGCATCCATTTCACCTACAAGAAGACCACATCCCACCACCACCTGAAACAGATCCCCCGCAGATGCTGGAGCAAAGTCACCAGGGACAAGCTAACCACATCACTGAGCCAGAACCAACCAATCAACACCACGGACACCAACGACGCAGCCCACAACCTCACACAGTGGATCATCAACTGCTCCAACACCCTTGCACCACTGAAGAACCCTCCAGGCAAGCCCGGCAACAGGAAAGCCACATGGTTCACCAACGACTTCAAAGAATCGAAGAAATCACGCCGAACCCTCAAGAAAACCTGGCGCCACAAACAGACAACGGAAAACCTGACAGCCCTCAAAAACGCCATTCAAAAATACCCCCAGCTGATCCACATCACCAAAAAGACATCGTTCAAAGAGCGGCTGGGCAACAACATACACAACAGAAAGGAACTCTTCAGCATCGTTAAAGAGCTCTCCAACTCCAGCGCCAACAGCAACGACATCACACCATCACAAGACCTCTGCAACTACCTCGCCACGTTCTTTCACCGCAAGATCGCCGACATACACTACAGCTTCGGCGCTCAGACTCAGACTCCGCCCCCCAACCACAGAACCAACGCCCCCGACAACCACCCTCAACAACGACGGGATCCAAGGTAACACCCTGGACTAGATAACCTTGTTCCTCTCCAACAGAACCCAGAGAGTCTACCTTCCTCCCTTCCGCTCAGCGGCCACCGAGATCATATACGGCGTACTCCATGGCTTTTCACTCAACCCAACCCTCTTCAATATCTACATGAGCCCCCTCGCCGCCATCGCACGCAAACACAACCTCAACATCATCTCATACGCCGACGACACCAAGCTGATACTGGGACGACTCCTGTTGGCCCACAGCACTGAGCACCACGCCTACACCCACGAACCACGCATGCAACCTGGGATTCATCCTAGACTCCTCCCTCACGATGACCGAGCAAGTCAACGCCATCTCATTCTCATGCTTCAACACCCTGCGCATGCTACGAAAGATCTTCCGGTGGATACCCACCGAAACCAGAACGACGGTCACCCAGGCCCTCGTCACCAGCCGACTACGGGAATGTCCTCTACGCAGGAACCACAGCCAAACTTCAGAATAGGCCCCAACACTTACAGAACACATCCGCACAACTCGTCCTCGACATCCCTCGCCACAACCACATATCTGCCCACCTTAAAGAACTGCACTGGCTTCCCGTCACCAAAAGTATCACCTTCAGGCTCCTCACCCATGCACACAAAGCGCTCCACCACACGGGCCCAGAATACATCAACAGCCGCCTCACTATCCACACTCCAACCCGCCAACTCCGCTCCACCAGCCTCGCCCTCGCCAGCATACCACGGATTTGCAGAACCACCACCGGAGGAAGATCATTCTCTTACCTGGCTGCCAATATGTGGAACTCCCTACCCACCCACCTACGGCTAACCCGGGACCACCTCACCTTCAGGAAACACGTCAAGACCTGGATTTTTGAGCAATAGCAGCACCCCCCACCCCCTCAGCACCTTGAGCCCCTCACAGGTGAGTAGCACGCTCTATAAATGTAATGATTCATTGATTGATTGTTTCTATCCTGCTGGGGTAGATTTGATTCTATAAAAATGATGTTAGTCCCAATAATGTTATTTTTCGTATCTAACTCCCCAACCTATATTCCTAAATCCTGGAACAAAAATATCTATAATGTTTTATCAAAATGTGTGTGGAAAAACAAATAAGCTAGGATTTCTTTTTCCAAACTTAAGCAACCAAGCATTTGGGTAGAGTCAAATTCCCAGATTTTTTTTCATATCATACTTCATTTTTTCTTAAATATTCATCTTCTCTGTTATTTGAGAACAGGACTGATTCTACATATTTGCCTTATTGGGTAGAGATTGAATCCACCTTCATCTACCCCTTCTCATTTGAAGAATTTTCTCTTCCCATTCCTAAAAATATCAGAATTTTTTTCCAACCACTCATATTAGATGACCTAGATGATCGCAACCGTTTTTTGCAATCCCCGATTTGGTTTAATAATAGCATCACAATTAACAATACGACTCTTGGATTGGGTAAATATTGGTCTTAAATAAATGGACTCATCAACTTTTTCAAGACACACTCTTAAACCTTTTTTTCAATGCAAATCTGTTACTCTCTTCCTTCTTCTTATCACTCTAATTATGTATTATTGACCTTGGCTGCTCAAAAGTCCTATGATACTCTCTCAAACTCCTCGACACATACTTAGGAGGTCATTAGGATGACTGTCAGACTTAGTCCGCCCGCCATCCCATCGGGGGAAGGGACCTCCCGCCATAAGGGCGGGGGTCCGTGGGCGTATTAGCGGGCGCATCATGCATGTTTAACTCAGCACCGCCTGCCACAATGCTAAAAATGCATGTGATGCATTTGCATACACAAAGCGGCAGGCACACACAGTGCCTGCCGCATTGTGTATGCAAATGCAGTGGGGTACCACAGGTACCCCTCATGTGCACACCCCACCTCGCCTTCACCATGGGGGCCCATAGGGGCCCCCAAAGTGAAGACCTCCTGCCTTTCTGTGGCGGCCACAGAAAAGCATGTCCCACAGCCCATGCAAATATGGCTGGCGGTGTCTTATAGACACCGCCACCATATAAACACTTTTCTGCCCCGGCGGCAAGGCGACCGGGGCAGAAAAGCGGCGGGCGGTCTTTCCGTCTGCGGCGGACCCAGCAGCCATACTAATATGGCGGGGGATCATTCCAGGATGGATGGCGGGCGGTACGCCCCCGCCAGGCCGCGGCCTGGTGGGTGCAAACCGCCTGCCATCCTAATGGGCCCCGAAGTCTTCACCTATTACACTTTCATTAATAAGTTCCTCCCCATCTGCCCATCAAATTTATAACAAATTGAGAGAAACTCTTCATACTCGTGATAAGTCTAAAGTAGAACTCAGCTGGGAATCTGAATTAAGCACAACCTTTTCTATTCCAACATGGAACAAAATTTGGACTAAAATAAGGACGTCTTCTAGAGCAGCTAAAACTACGCAAACTCGGTTTTTATATATAATAGACTTCTAACCACTCTGGCCAAATTACATCATATTGACCCTAATATCCTGTTTTCCTGCTGGTGCTGCCCAGCCCTTGAAGCAGACCATAAACATATGTTATTCACTTTTACAGTTATTTACTAGTTTTGGATTAAGGTGTGGCATCAAATAATAAAATCTTCCATACACATATCCCTTTTTCTTTTTCATATATTCTTCTAGGTAGCGTTTCTTCTAGGTAGCGTTTCAGACGTTTGTTCCTCTTCAACTATTAATGTCTCCGTTTTTGATTTACATATAGCTGTAGCATTTCAACAAATAACTAAGTCATGCAAGAATGCTGCAAATGTATATTTTCAAGCCTGGTGGTATGAAATTTGTTACAATCATAGATTAGATAGGGCCTTTGTTTATCCAACTGCAATTGCTATTAAGCACCATTTAGTATGGTTACCTATTACTGAGTTTCTAAGAATGTCTGTTCAATATATGCCTTTGCATGTTCCTTACAGTGAAGAAATTTCCAAACCTCCTTGAAGTTTAAAGGTTCCTATTTGTTATTGATTTCTGTTTAATGTCCTAATTCTCACCCTAATTTACAAAAGAGAAGCTACTGTAATTTAAATGTTGTATTTTAAATACTAGATCAGTTATATCATTATTGGATTTATTCTCCCCCTTCCTTTCTCCTTCCTTCGTACCTTATTTTCTTTATCATATGTAATATGTTCATGTTATATTATTATATACTGTATTGTATTGCTGTTATATCTCATACTTATGTCCAATAAACTTTCTTTTACACTTAAAAAACATTCTATCCATCACCCGGATGCCCCCCAAACTCTGATTGTATTATCTTGCCTAGTTGTGCGGTAAAATGGGATGTGGCAGCTAAGTTGAAAATAGGGTCTTGCAAGAAACCATAAAATAGCAGTTATGTGAAAATGAGCCTTTACAAGAACGATGTGAACCTTTAACACATATGTGAATCTACCCATGTAGCTGCCCTAGCTCTGTAGCACTCTGGCATTGAGAACTATATGTCTTCAACTTCAAAATGGAGTGTGTACTAATGAAATTAAGGGTGCAAAAAATGATGGTACTTCTTAAAAAGTGACATAGGAACTATCTGCTTCGTACAGAAAGAAATTGTTGTTCTACCTAACTGGCAATGTAGTCTATCTGATATTGATGCTATTTTAGGAAACATGTCCCAAAATCACTTCATTATCCCTTTAGTTGTCTACATGACGAAAGTTCCAAAGTTAGGCGCAAGTGTTATCAAAGAGGATAGGGAGGCGGTTCACAACAAAGCTATACACTGGCTGCGTCATGTGAGGGGGTGTCGTTCTATCATCGGAGAAGACATGGCCGTGGTGTATAGAATGACCCTCCCCAGTTCCTTGACTGATTGTATTACATTTGAGCTATACAATAGGGAAATTGCAGAGAATCTGCTGGCCCTTGAGTTCCGGTCTTACCCCCCAAAAAATTCAAATATTCAAATTAGACACATGCCACTCTGGTCTCTTATTGGAGAACTGGTCGACTCCGTGATTTATAGTGTGGATTGACTACCTAGTAATAGCGCTGTTGTACTGCCCCCCTTTATAGAACCACCTGCACTCGAGAGGGAAGAGATCTTGCCACCTATAGTGCAGCTGACCCCAGGTTCCCTGGGTGATGCATTCTACGAACAAGCTATCCGGGGCACCTCTCTTGTGGAGAGTGGGACTGCTAAAGTAATCAAGCTCCTTTCCTGGAATATTGCAGGCCTTGAGAAAAAGATGGTAATCCCGGAATGGAATGGTTTCTTCTCCAAACACGACGTTTGCATGCTTCAGGAAACATGGAGCATGACCCCCTTATATAAATCAGGGTACACTACTTTTCTTATCCCAGCGATAAGTTCAGGTAAAAGCCGGCCAACAGGTGGCCTTATTATTTGAGTTAATGTGGCATTGAATTGGTGTAGCACAGTAGATATTCTACATTTATCGATTAAAGGGTCCCAGAATAATTTTAAGTTGGAGCTTTTTAATGTGTATGCCCAAGGCACGCCGGGGGCCCAAATTTCGGGCACTATTTCACTCCTAGACTCAGCCCTTGCAGGTATCCTGCCACAGGCTAAAGTGTTGGTGGGAGGAGACCTAAACACCACCTTTGAGCCCCTGAGTGAGGATGATTTTTTGGGAACCAGCAAGGAGGATGCAAAATACTCTATACCCCTGCTGTCCCTGCCCCCAATAAAAAAGTGGTCACCTAGGGCGATCCAAATTAACGCCCTTACTACTGAATATAATCTTCGTACTCTAAATGGAAGAACACTATCTGACCCAGAAGGGGCTAATACCTATAATAGAATTGGTTGCCCATCCCGGATTGATTACTTACTACTGGATATGCTCTCATGGGGGGACCTTGTGGATATGGAGATTATACAGTCGCAGGATAGTGACCATAACCCTTTATGCATGGAAATTAGATGGGGAGCTACCGGAGATGCTCCTAAAGCCAGATTTTTGTCATCGAAAGAAGTAGTCCCTTCTAATTACAATCGTAGACTTAAATGGAATATGATTGCAAACCAAAAAGACATACTAGATTGCATTAAAGAAACAGTAGACAGAGGAAATATAGATCTTTACATTCTTAATGCCTCCCCGGACATTAAACAGAGCTCCCAGGCAAGCAATCTTTACAGGGAAATGGTGGAGAAGTTGGGGTTGTTTTTCTCCGTAAATGTCTCAAAAAGTAAAAACAATAAAGGCTCCAAGGAGGGGAATCTATGGTATACCCCCACATGCAGGACAAAGAGACAGGCAATATCCCTAGCACCACGGTCAAAAAATATGGAAGAAGTAAGAGAGACTAGGAAGGACTACAACAATATCTTAAGGGTGGAAAAACGGGAATGGGAGGAAGACCATTGGCAAAATTTAAAACTTGCAGCTCAAGCAAGAGACTCCTATACGTTTTGGGACCTAATTAACATCTCCAGTAGGAAAGGCTCGGATCCCATTCCAAACCACATCACCGCTCAACAATGGCATGCCCATTTTTCGAACTTATACTGTGTTGGTGGGGTTTTGGAGTTGGACCCAGAGCCTATAGCTGTGCCCTACCAGGAAACTAGCTTGGGAAGCCTTCCTGACCCAGACCCTTTCTCCCGCAAAGAGGTTGAGCGAGCCATTAAAAACATGGCCCCAGGCAAGGCTGCCGGTCCGGATGGCCTGCCTGGTGACCTACTCTTACACGACCCAGTGACCTGGGCTGCAAACATAAGTCTCTTGTTGAATTTAATTGCTCAGGGCCAGGATGTCCCGGAGTCGTGGCAGATGGCCGAGGTGGTGACAATATATAAGAAGGGGGATAGGGAGGACCCTGCCAACTACAGGCCGATTAGTTTAATCGACGTGGTGCAGAAGGTAGTTGGCAGGGTCATTGTCTCCAGAATGGAAGCATGGCTGGAGTAAGGAAGTATTCTGTCACACTTCCAGGCAGGTTTTAGGCGGGGGGTGGGTATGATGGACCAGGTTTTCAGATTATTTGCGGTTTTCTGGAAATCTGTGTCCATCGGGAGGGGTTCCCTTTACCTGGCCTTTATAGACCTGAAAACCGCATTTGACCTGGTGCCCCATAATAAATTATGGCAAGTGCTGCACAATATGGGTTTCCCAATCTACCTCCTGGAATTAATAAAGAGACTTCATAAAGGCAATTATGCCAGGATTAGATGGGGGAGCCAGGGAGATCTGACAGAGAGGGTGACTGTGAATAGAGGGGTGCGCCAGGGTTGTGTGATGGCGCCGACCCTGTTCTCCCTCTTTGTGAATGGGGTGGTGGACCATTTGAGGGAGGACCCGGCCGACGCCCCAGTCCTGGAGGGTGTAAAAACACCCACCCTTCTTTTTGCAGATGATACCCTCCAGTGGCCTCCAGAAACTTCTGGATAAATTCAGCTTGTTTTGTGTAGAGCGTGGCTTAACCATCAACACCTCCAAAACAAAGCTGATGGCACTGTCCTCATCCAAAAAAGTAAAAAGGTTAAACATCTCACTTAATGGGGCGCCTCTGGAGGTTGTCGAGGCTTTCGACTATTTGGGCATAAGAATTATTAATAAAATTACCTGGAACTCCCATGTCTCGAAAATGCTCCTCAACCTCAAGAGAGTGGCAGGAGCTATTGCTCGAGACCATCGAGGCTCGACCAGTATACCTATAGCCCCGGCCCTGGCATTCTATGAAGGGAAGGCAGTTGAACTTTGGGGGTTTGAGAACATCCTGGTTAGGGCAGAGAACAAGGTTTTTCGAGATTTGGTCTCGCTCCCAACCTCAACTCCTCTGAAACCACTTCTCCTTGATTTGGGCAGACGCTCAATCAAGGATATAGTCCGCCTGCGCCCTATGTTGTTCTGGGTGCGCTTGCGAATATCTACGGATCTAGTTAACTACTCTGCAGTATTTGATGAACTCATCAGCTTGGGCGTCTGTGGTAAGATTCGATGGCTGAGCAAGCTGAAGGAGTTGGTTACGTGGTTAGGATTGGGTGAGCTTTGGCTGACTCAGTCCCCCCCACCAAAAAGTGTTGTTAAGAAATTGTATTGGGACTGGGTTCTGAAGGAAGAACTAGAGGGACATAGGTGGGTACCTTTGACCGATCAATTTCTGAATAATAAGTCTGCCAGGAAGATCTAACCATTTCTGTATTTTATCCAATCACCTGGCGACAGAACATTTTTCCTAAAATTCAGATATGGAAGCCTACCATTAAATTCATTTACTGGAAAGTGGAGAACTTCCCTCCCTGACCATACCTCATGTCCATGTTGCCCATGCCCCAAAAAGTCCTTAGCACATTTTGTATTTGCCTGTAGAGCCTATAGGGGTGTAAGAAGACGGTGGCTTAGGCCAATTTGTAGGGAGCTTGGCTTCAGACAGCACCTTAACGCCCTGCGCATTCTTACAACAGATGTTTCATCATTGGCTCTGGTGTGTGGGGTCGCGAAATATTTGGGAAGAGCATGGCAGATAAGATCTAAGCAGCTAAAGATGATTTCAAAAGAGGGTGCTAAATGATATCTCAGGTTAACTGTGTCTGACTATGCTGCTATTCTATTTCCAATAGTTTTATTGGTTTACCTATTTTTAACTGTATATATGTTTTTAATGCACATAACATTTGTAGCCTGTTTTGCATGAATTTTAAGGGTTGTTGGTACTTGAAATTGGTTTTTACTTTTATGATAAATGTTTTTATCGCATAAAGTACTACAACAACACTTTATTCTCCCTGTTTTCTCTGTAAATGAGGCTCTCGCTTACATCAGATCCTCATAACAGTTGTTCGCCAGAGGCACTCAAATTGTTCTTTATTTCCTTAACCTCCTGTTGATAGCCACCAAAGCACTTAGATTGCTTCTGAATTGCTATCGATCTTTCTACTGCACATCATCCCAAGCAGAATACGTTCCCTTTAATAAAAGGTGCCTTTGACCTGGCTCTTGAGTTATTCTCTGTCGCATCCCCTTTCTGACTGAAAATAAATGCTTAGCCTCTGTTGTATGCATCTCATAGCATATCTTGTGGTTGTATCATACTCAAATGTATACCATCATATGCAGTCAATTTATTCTTCGTGGAATGGATCAGTATTTCCGTATTTCATTTCATCAAAATTGGTGCTTTACTGTCTTTCTATCAACAAAGCCTGCCATTGGAATGTTCTCTCTGGTCCATGTGCCTTGAACAAGTACTTGTACAGGCTTATTATTGCCTACTAAAAAATAAAATATATACACCACATTTAGAGAAGAAAGATTACAAATAGATTAAGATTCTATACTTACACACACTTTTAATACTACATCTATGTTTTGCCTGTCCCATTTTGTGCTTTAAAAAAATCTGGGCATCCTACTTCCTCCTCATGTAAGGATTATCTTTCCGCAAAGTAATGGCTGAGTGGGCTAATGCATCCACTCCAGGGATCTGTGTTTGCCCTCCTGGCCACATGTTCAAATCCTGGCAGGTCCACTCATTCTTTCAAGGTTGATCAAATGAGTACCATTTGAGTTGGGTAACAACAAAGATCTGTTATTTTAGTGCCAGGAGACATAAGACTTGTATGACGCACCATACAAATACTCATTATATTATGTGCCCCTGTGTCTTCTATGTAAATCAAACGTGTGCGAAACTATAGCCCATCCAGGCACTTCTTGCCTAGGATAGTAAAATGTTCATTATTCATGGCTTTACTGGACCTGGATATGGAGTGCTCCAAACTCTGGAACCCAAATCACACTGTGGCCGTATTCCACAAGCCCCATTCCCTTCCCTGACTCCCTTTAGTCTTCCAACCCAGTTTATTCATCACTGAGGAAACTGAGATCCTCAAAACCTATGGTACACCATCTAGTAATTTAATCACTTTTTTCTTTATGTACTTGCACTCGAGTCATTATTGTGGTAATTCAGTGCCCTAAATGGCCAATCATTCACCAACCACCTCTCATATTGAACATCCACTTTGCATGTAAGAAGCACCTGGAATATTAAGTCCTGGTTTGAGACTCCCTCTAGAGTAGGCTACTCCGATGAGTGGCTCATGAGCTAAAGGCAGTTCTCCAGCTACCTGTGAGTAGCGCTCTTGTGTGCAGCCCAGCCTACTTAATTAGTTTGGTTGAATTAGTATACGAATACTAAAATGTAAAAGTGTGTGTTTAATCTGAAAATGTGTACATTTTCTGAACACCTCATTTCGAACATCTTTTTAATGCTGGTATTTACATAATAAATCAAGCAACCTTGGGAGACTTATTACTAATATTATAACCTTGGTGCCAGGGGGCATTGCAGCTGTGGCTGTGGCTGTTGTGTATTTCCCTAGTAGAGGCATTCCAAATTTGACTAACCCTTTTTTTATATTACTTCAGGCAAACATGCACTGAGGTTATCACAGCTGCTAATCTTATATGGACGGCCACTAATGTACTTATGTATGATGACCTCTGACCCTGCTTGCAGGCAGGTTGCCCCCACGCCACTGCCTGTCACTTCTTGCCCCGCTGCCTCTGTGTTCCTGAGGTGCTTCTCGCCTCCCCCTGTCTGTGCGCCAGCTCCCCCCGCCCCCCTCCGCTCCTGTTCAGTTCCTTCCCACAGATGCTTCCCTGCAGCCCCGCCACCCACACACCCATTGGCCTCCCAGCACCCGACATCACCATAGCCATCCCAGACGGCTACAAGATCACCGCGCCAATAGAATCGGAGGAGGAATAGCCACCGTCCACAAGTCCACCCTCAAGGTCACCACCCACTCTGATGACACCCTTAACACTGCCAAACACTTGCACTTCTGGATCCACACCAACCCCAACACCACCCTCAGAGGAATCTTCGTCTACAGACCCCCTGACTCCATAGCCGACCTCGCCAGTATCCACAAACTCACTTCCACGGACTACATCCTCTTCGGGGACCTGAACTTCCACCTCGAGAACAACAACGATGCCAACTCAGCCACCTTGATCATCAACCTCGCCAGCCTCAGCCTCAGACGACTCGTCACTGCACCTACCCACGCCGCCGGCCACACGCTTGACCCCATCTACTCCACAGGCTCTCACGTCGCCTTAAACCACACCACTGAACTCCACTGCACTTCAACTTCAAGAAATCAACCACACACCACCGCACCTAATACATGCCTTGCTGTTGCTGGGGCAAAGTCACCTCCCTCGCCAAGAACCCACCCACCGACCCCACCAACCCAGTCGCCGCAGCACGCAACCTCAGACAGTGGATCAATGACTGGGCCAACACCATCGCCCAGCTCAAGAAACCCTCCTACAGCCACGCCAACAAGAAAGCCACCTGGTTCACCAACGAGCTACAGGCCTCCAAACAGGCATGCCGTAAACTGTAGAAGACATGGCTTCACGAACGCACACCCGACAACCACGCAGCCCACAAGGACGCCACCCGCAGACACCATCACCTCGGTCCTTGGTTGCTTGATTCCGGTCTGGGAAAGACATGGCTTGGTAGTTCGGACTGGACTGTTCCCATGAGGCACAGGGTCAGAGCTGATTTGCATATAGCCAGTGTCTAACCCAGGGTGGTGTGGAGTGCAAAAAAACGATGGATTTAGGCCCAGATCCTTGTACTGGCATGAATGTATGACATTGTTCTACATTCTGTCCATCAACTGTGTTTTTTGCAATTTTCACCCCGAGTGGGCTGGGGATGCTCAGACGTGAGTCCCAGGCTCTCAACACCACTGGAGTCAAGCTATCCAGGCTGATGAAGGCTGATAGCCAGAAACCGGTCCTTGGATGCTTGATTCCGGTCTGGGAAAGACATGGCTTGGTAGTTCGGACTGGACTGTTCCCATGAGGCACAGGGTCAGAGCTGATTTGCATATAGCCAGTGTCTAACCCAGGGTGGTGTGGAGTGCAAAAAAACGATGGATTTAGGCCCAGATCCTTGTACTGGGGTGAATGTATGACATTGTTCTACATTCTGTCCATCAACTGTGTTTTTTGCAATTTTTACCCCGAGTGGGGTGGGGATGCTCAGACGTGAGTCCCAGGCTCTCCACACCACTGGAGTCAAGCTATCCAGGCTGATGAAGGCTGATAGCCAGAAACCGGTCCTTGGATGCTTGATTCCGGTCTGGGAAAGACATGGCTTGGTAGTTCGGACTGGACTGTTCCCATGAGGCACAGGGTCAGAGCTGATTTGCATATAGCCAGTGTCTAACTCAGGGTGGTGTGGAGTGCAAAAAAACGATGGATTTAGGCCCAGATCATTGTACTGGGGTGAATGTATGACATTGTTCTACATTCTGTCCATCAACTGTGTTTTTTGCAATTTTCACTCCGAGTGGGCTGGGGATGCTCAGACGTGAGTCCCAGGCTCTCCACACCACTGGAGTCAAGCTATCCAGGCTGATGAAGGCTGATAGCCAGAAACCGGTCCTTGGATGCTTGATTCCGGTCAGGGAAATACATGGCTTGGTAGTTCGGACTGGACTGTTCCCATGAGGCACAGGGTCAGAGCTGATTTGCATATAGCCAGTGTCTAACCCAGGGTGGTGTGGAGTGCAAAAAAACGATGGATTTAGGCCCAGATCCTTGTACTGGGGTGAATGTATGACATTGTTCTACATTCTGTCCATCAACTGTGTTTTTTGCAATTTTCACCCCGAGTGGGCTGGGGATGCTCAGACGTGAGTCCCAATCTCTCCACACCACTGGAGTCAAGCTATCCAGGCTGATGAAGGCTGATAGCCAGAAACCGGTCCTTGGATGCTTGATTCCGGTCTGGGAAAGACATGGCTTGGTAGTTCGGACTGGACTGTTCCCATGAGGCACAGGGTCAGAGCTGATTTGCATATAGCCAGTGTCTAACCCAGGGCGGTGTGGAGTGCAAAAAAATGATGGATTTAGGCCCAGATCCTTGTACTGGGGTGAATGTATGACATTGTTCTACATTCTGTCCATCAACTGTGTTTTTTGCAATTTTCACCCCGAGTGGGCTGGGGATGCTCAGACGTGAGTCCCAGGCTCTCCACACCACTGGAGTCAAGCTATCCAGGCTGATGAAGGCTGATAGCCAGAAACCGGTCCTTGGATGCTTGATTCCGGTCTGGGAAAGACATGGCTTGGTAGTTCGGACTGGACTGTTCCCATGAGGCACAGGGTCAGAGCTGATTTGCATATAGCCAGTGTCTAACCCAGGGTGGTGTGGAGTGCAAAAAACCGATGGATTTAGGCCCAGATATTTGTACTGGGGTGAATGTATGACATTGTTCTACATTCTGTCCATCAACTGTGTTTTTTGCAATTTTCACCCCGAGTGGGCTGGGGATGCTCAGACGTGAGTCCCAGGCTCTCCACACCACTGGAGTCAAGCTATCCAGGCTGATGAAGGCTGATAGCCAGAAACCGGTCCTTGGATGCTTGATTCCGGTCTGGGAAAGACATGGCTTGGTAGTTCGGACTGGACTGTTCCCATGAGGCACAGGGTCAGAGCTGATTTGCATATAGCCAGTGTCTAACCCAGGGTGGTGTGGAGTGCAAAAAAACGATGGATTTAGGCCCAGATTCTTGTACTGGTGTGAATGTATGACATTGTTCTACATTCTGTCCATCAACTGTGTTTTTTGCAATTTGCTGTTGCTGGGGCAAAGTCACCGAAGACCAGCTGATCACCTCCCTCGCCAAGAACCCACCCACCGACCCCACCAACCCAGTCACCGCAGCACCCAACTCCAGACAGTGGATCAATGACTGCGCCAACACCATCGCCCAGCTCAAGAAACCCTCCTACAGCCACGCCAACAAGAAAGCCACCTGGTTCACCAACGAGCTACAGGCCTCCAAACAGGCATGCCGTAAACTGTAGAAGACATGGCTTCACGAACGCACACCCGACAACCACGCAGCCCACAAGGACGCCACCCGCAGACACCACCACCTCATTGATTAGCCGAAAAATCCTCCTTCAGAGACCGCTTGGATAACAACGCACATGACAGAACAGAGTTCTCCAACCCCAGCGCCAACACCAGTGACATCCTACCCTCACAAGAACTATTTGACTCCCTAGCTATCTTCTTCCACCGCAAGATCGCTGACATCCACAACAGCTACAACACCACGACCACCCAGACTATGCCAGACTCCACCCCCCTGTGAACACCACCGGCGCAAATCTCCTGACCTGTTGGTCTAACATCAACGACAACAAGACACGCAAGGTCATGAACTCCATCCACTCAGGATCTCTGTCTGACCCATGTCCTCACCACGTATTCAACTAAGCAGACACTGCCATCGCACCCCAACTACGGAAGGTCATCAACATCTCCTTCAAAACAGCGACATCCCCGGAAAGCTGGAAGCAGGCCAAAATCAACTCCCTCCTCAAGAAGCCAAAAGCGGACCCCAATGGCCTCAAGAACTTCCTGCCCATCTCCCTGCTCCCGTTCCCGGAAGGATGCACCACACTAACTGTACAATACGCGGGTAACGCAACATGTTCGAACTGTAGCTTCTCACTATCGAACATTCAACCATATTCCCTTACTAATAAAAACTGTAGTTCGCATACCCCCATGCTGCTCCTATCGCTGACAACTTTCTATTTCTCAGTCTAAATTGTCACTCACTTTCCAAACATAAACTTGACATCTTTAACCTTATTATGGAAGAACAGCCAGACGCCCTTTTTTTGACTGAAACATGGTTGCACGATAGTGCTGGTCCTGACATAGCCACAGCTCTCCCTACCGACTATGCTATCATGTGAAGAGACAGAGCACTGAAAACAGGAGGGGGTATCACCATTATTTTTAAAAAACATTTGCAATGTAGCTTCGGCTCCTTGAACATTCCTGAGTGCGAAGCTGCCTCTTTCAAACTAACTTTGACCCCCAATTTTACTCTATCGGGTATGCTGATTTACCGTCCCCCAGGTAATTCGACACAGTGGGCTACCACCCTCGCCAACTATGTCACCCCTCTTCATCTTAGTTCAAAGAATGTTTCTCTCATTGGAGACTTCAATCTTCATTTAGAAGACCTCTCTAATAATTAGATGACCTTGCAGCCCTTAACATCAAGCTTCTTAACTCAGGCCCCACACATAAAGCTGGACATCTGCTGGATCCGATATTCTCTGGCCTCCCTGAGTTGGTATGCTATCCGGCTATTCTATATGCTGGTCAGATAATTTGTTATCCAAATTCACTCTTGGATTACCCACCCCAACCACTCCTCTCCTCTCTACACAGATAACCCAGAGAAGGAAATGGAACAAACTTGACATTTCTGTCCTAAACAAAGCTCTCTGTAATAATTCCCCCCGAGATGACTACAAAATGGAGATTGCTACTGAGACCATGCAAACTTGGCTCTCTGGAGCAGTTGAGCTATGTCTGCCCACATCGCACAAAAAATGTAATAATCATCGCCCCCCAGTCCCATGGTTCAATGATTCACTTAAAAGTGAAAAATCCATTTGTAAAGCACTAGAGAGAAAATGGCGTAATAATTATTCACCTGAGCAAACAAATAAATACCCCAAGGCTAAAAATAACTAACACACCTCCTGTATAAAAACAAAAGCCATCTATGTCTCTAAAGTCACTAACCGCTCAAAAACTTTATTTAACATGGTCAAAGAACTTTCGGGATCCCAAAGAGCCGCAACCCCACAGCCATTGAATGAGTTACAGTGTGACAATCTCGCCCAATTTTTTCAAAGGAAAAAATGAAAATATAATCTTGGAAATGAATAACCCCAACATCATTTCCAGTAACCTAGAGGACACTGCAATCTCTACTGCCCCTACGGGCACTTTAGACTGTTGGCCTCCGATCAATTTAGACAAATTTAAAACTATTCTTGAAAGTATTAAATCTGGTTCACCTAATGATCCCCTTCCCATCAACATTTTGAAAATACTTGATAACGCCCATTTGAAGGTGATTCTTAATACTCTCAACACCTCACTCCTCCAATCCATTGTACCTGCACCCTGGAAACATGCAAAGGTGACCCTCCTCCTAAAAAAAACCATGGCTGACCCGGAGGTTCTGTCCAATTATAGACACATTTCCCTCCTACCAGTCTTTTCGAAGACCCTGGAAAGACATGTTCATTCACTTTTAACACAATTCACGGAAAATAATAACTCTCTCCATCCTTCTCACTCATGCTTTTGGGCCGGTTACTCCACGGAGACAACATTATTAGACGTCACAGAAAAGCTCTGCAAACTTCTAGATGAAGGTCAAACAGTCGCACTTATTCTATTAGACCTTAGTGCGGCCTTTGATAACATCTCGCTAATACACACGCTTAACAACTCAGGCAAATGTGGCGCGGCACTTGAGTGGATTACTTCTTTTTTGGAAAATCGCACGTTTCAAATCATGTCTACCAATGCCTGCTCAAAAACATATACCTCACCTCATGGAGTACCCCAAGGTTAAATCATCAGTCCACTGCTATTTAACCTTTATGTTAGACCAAATCATCTTCTTCCTCGCCAACTCTGACCCACTTGCTCCTTCCATTCTCAAACAAGGCCTCACCGACATTTCCAATTGGATGACCAAAAACCAACTAAAATTAAACGGTTATAAGACTGCGGTTCTCATCTTGGGTAAACAGAAAGACCTCTGGAAGCTCTCCAATTGGCCTACTCAAATGGGTAAACTCCCTGAACCTACCAGTCATGTTCGGAATCTAGGCGTTATCGTAGACAATACTTTGTCCATGCACCAACAAACTGTCAAAATAGCTGCTTTTACCGTCATAAAATGGCTCAAGAAAATCCTATGGATGTTGCCCATTTCTCCCCAAAAGACCGTAGTTAACACTCTTATTACATCCAGACTTGACTATGGCAATATTCTTTATCTTGGGTCAAATAAAGCTGTGGTCCGCAGCTAATTCAGAATTCTGCAGCCAGGTTGCTTTGTAGGATTCCTAAGACCGCCAGCATCTCTGGATATCTACGGGACCTACATTGGCTCAGCGTGGGGTAACGTATTAAGTTCAAAGCCCTGAGCCATATGTTTAGGATAAAAGCAGGTACAGCTCCCAAATATCTCCAAGCACTAGTACTCCCTTATGTACCTTCCCGACACTTAAGATCTGAAACCATGGGCGATTTCTGTGTGCCCAGGGTTAAACTTTCAAGAATGGGAGGGAGATCTTTTTCCTACCTGGGCCCCTCTATCTGGAACACTCTTCCCACTTTCATCCGAAATGAGACTAACTACGTGCATTTTCGTAAAAACCTTAAAACCTGGTTGTTTGATCAGTAAAGGACCTGCTTACTGCCTATGACTGTCCTGGTGACGGGAAACCCTTTTTGGGTAGCTGAGCACCTTATGAATTCAACAAATAAATAAATAAATAAATATGCTTCCTGCAGTTACTCCTATGATAACGATTTAATATAGCTAGGATAACACCAATTCTTGGAATTGCCAAAAAACTGGGTGTGAAGTAGGTAGTTCTCATGTTTCTCTAAATAGAAAACTGGGGTGAAGTGCTGTGGTATCACGCAATCTTTGTATTTTGATTAGTGACTAAGGGCAGGCGTGAGCCCACTAACGCCATATATCTTTCTTGTTGTATGATAGAATACAGAGCATATAAGCCCAGCCCTCCCATGAGTGCTTTTTCTTGCTTTCCATCATTTTTTACTGCTTTCCTCTTCTTATCCCATTTTCTCAGTGATTTCTCCTGCTTTTTCCTAATTTATTACTGCTTTCTCCTTCTGTTCCCCTATTTTTCAGAGTGTTGTCTTCTGTTTTTCGCTTGTTTTCAACTGTTTCTCAATGTTTTTTTCTCAGTTGCTGCTCCTACCAGCTGCCAGTTTTTCTGCCTCTAGCCTAGCTCCACCAAGCACCTTCCAGCTCCCTCTTCCTCTTCTCAGGACTTATGTAATGAAGGCAGCAGATGCTTGTAGTGGGCACATCACTGGCATGCTGCAAGTGTGCCAAGGGCAAGCACTTCTGTACCTGTCTGTGACTGGACCATACCCAGTGCAGGAACTGTGGTTCTTTCATTCCACGTAGCTACATGACCGCAGACGTCTGAGCCCTACAATCCGGCTGCATTAACAATAAAACATCTCCACGCAGTATCAGAAGACATTTCACCTGCCAGCCTTGCCACTTCACTTGCAACCCCAAACAAACCAATAACAAAAGAGACGCTGTAAACACTACTACAACCACCATGCCGACTGAGATTGCTTTACCCAAGTCCAGTGCATTCCATTCAACGCACAATTGCTCAGCAACCATGCAACAGAGATCTAGGACACAATCTCATTCCTCACCTCGGATGTTATCTTTCTCATGAAGACCTGGTTGAACATCAACTCTGGTCCAGACATCAGCTTTGCCACACCAGAAGGGTGCAAGATAATATACCGGGGCCAAATCAACAAAGAGAGATAGATCATCTACGCGGACACTATCTGCTGCACAACATCCTAAGATGATCCAACCCAATAATGAAGCATCTTAATTTCAAACTTCACACAAATGTAAAAAGCACCATTAAAGGAATCCTTGCATACTGATAACCAGGACCACACCCCAACTTGACTTCTACCTCGATGACCCAGGCAACATCAACACAACTGACCTCCTGGAAAAGCACGAGTAACATCGGCCTCAAACAACTTGTCACTGACCAAACCCACATCTCCAGACACACACTTAGACCCCTTTTTACATCCAGAAACAGAGTCAAGAATAACCACTGCTCTCAGCTCACCTGGACCATCAACTACAGTGTCCACTTCACCATCTCAGGATCTTTCAACATTAGCATTGTCTTCCAGCTCCTCACACAGAAACTGGAAAAAGGTATCAGAAGACCAGTGGAACAATGCTCTCAACTACCAGAGACTTAACAGTACCCAGAATAGCCTATGAAGAGTTTTTCCCAGTGGATCACGGAATGCGCCAACTTCTGAAAGTCATCGAGAAGACTGTCAACAAACAGCTTGCCGCCTTCCTCGAGACGAACGGATCCCTCGACCCCTCGCAGTCCGGTTTTCGGGCCAACCACAGCACCGAAACCGCCCTGATCGCAGCCACCGACGACATCAGAACCCTGATCGACAACGAGGAAACAGCAGCCCTCATCCTCCTGGACCTCTCCGCAGCGTTTGACACGGTCTGCCACCGAACCCTAGTGAAGCGCCTCAGCAACATCGGAATCTGAGAGAAAGCGCTGGAATGGATCATCTCGCTCCTCACCACCGGAAGAACCCAGAGAGTCCGCCTCCCTCCGTTCAGATCCGAGGCCACCGAAGTCATCTGCGGCGTTCCACAAGGATCCTCTCTCAGCCAGACCCTCTTCAACGTCTACATGAGCCCCCTCGCAGCCATCGCACACCAACACAACCTCAACATCATCTCCTACGCTGACGACACCCAACTGATCCTCTCCCTCACCAACGACCCACCACCGCCAAAGCCAACCTACACGAAGGGATGAAAGACGTCGCCGACTGGATGAGGAACAGCCGCCTTAAACTGAACTCAGACAAGACAGAAATCCTCATCCTGGGATCATCACCCTCCGCCTGGGACGACTCCTGGTGGCCCCCGGCCCTGGGCACCGCTCCCAAACCAACGGACCACGCACGCAACCTGGGCGTCATCCTGGACTCCTCCCTGTCAATGACCAGACAAGTCAACGCCGTTTCTTCCTCGTGCTTCAACACCCTGCGCATGCTCCGCAAGATCTTCAGATGGATCCCCACTGAAACCAGGAAGGCCGTCACCCAGGCACTCGTCACCAGCCGACTGGACTACGGGAACGCCCTCTACGCCAGAACCACAGCCAAACTCCAAAGAAGGCTCCAACGCATCCAGAACGCCTCCGCACGACTCATCCTGGACATCCCCCGACACAGCCACATCACTGGACACCTGAGAGACCTGCACTGGCTCCCCGTCAGCAAGAGGGTCACGTTCCCACTCCTCACCCACGCACACAAGGCCCTCCACGACCTGGGCCCCAAGTACCTCAACGACCGCATGACCCTCTACACGCCCACCCGCCAGCTACGATCTACCAGCCTCGCACTCGCCACCGTACCACGCATCCGCAAAGCCACCGCCGGAGGAAGATCCTTCTCCTACCTGGCAGCCAAGACTTGGAACTCCCTCCCCACCCACCTTCGGCGAACCCAAGACCATCTCTCCTTCAGGAAGCAACTCAAGACCTGGCTGTTCGAGCAGTAACATACCCCTCACCCCCAGCGCCTTGAGACCCTCCCGGGTGAGTAGCGCGCTATATAAATGCCATGATTGATTGATTGATTGCCTGTCCCAAGCGAGCCACACTCAAAGAACTAGCCGGCAGAATCTGTTAGTTTACCGCAGAGCTGAAATCCTCCAAACACATCTGCTAGCAACTGGAATAGAAGTGCTGTGCTAGGGAAAAGACAGAAAAACAATATCACCCTCAAAACAGTACTCAACCAGTACCACTGCCTTCTGTGAGAAACAAAGAAGAACAATCTAGCAGACTGTATAGAAGCCAGCACAAATCACAACAGGCATTTCACAAACCCCGCAGGCCCAGGGAATGACACCATTTTGTCTCAAAAACTGTGTGACACCGTGGCGGACATCTTCCTTGTACACATCTCAGCAATTTACGAGAACTTCATATCCTAACCCCCTGTCACCAATAGCATCAGCCTGATTCCACCCATGAACACAAACCCTGAACACCAGTTCACCTGTTAGTACCATCTCACAACTCAATGTGCAATCACTTATCAAGAACTCTTCCCATTCGGCAGAACCCTCAGACCCATGCCACCACCACATTTTAAAGCTCGGTAGCAAGATGATTGGCAATAATCCCAAGAGAGTCTTGAATGCCTTCATCAAATCACCCTACTTCCCTCTGGAATGGGCATGTGTTGAAGTGAGCTTCCTCCTGAAAAAAAACATCAGTTGACTCCTTAGATTAAAAGAACTACCAGCCCAACTGCCTGCTCACTTGGAACACCATAACCTCCTGGACTCCTCTCAATCTGGATTTCGAGCAACCCACAGCATTGAGACAGCCTTGATGGAAGTCACAGATGATATCAGGGCCCTCCTAGAGTGTGGTGAAACACTAGCCCTCATTGTCCTGGACCTGCCAGATACCTTCAACACCATATCCCACCACATCTTCTTGATCAACAAACTCCACTGAATTGGAGCCCAGGGAGAAGCCCTCAAGTGGATTGTCTCATACCTCACGGGAAGAACACAGAGAACCCATCTTCCCCAATTCACCTCAGAGATTATCTTCAGCATCCACCAAGGAATGTTCCTTAGACCCACCCTTTTCAAGACGCACATGACGCCCCTGATCAATGCCATCAGTTATCATGTACTCCACATCATCTCTTCCCAGCACCTCTCGCTGTCAGAAGACCCCTCATCCATGCGTACCAACTTTAACAAATATATGATGAACATCGCTAACTGGATGAAGGACAACTGTCCCAAGTGCATCTCAAACAAGACAGAATCTTTGGGATGACCCAGAAAACACTATATTCCCCTCCAAAAAAAATTTAAAAGAAAAGAATTGGGAGATGGTGCTTACAGAAGCAAGGACAAAGGGACTCTCCTCGCACTTAACTGGCCGATTTCTGGAAATAAAAGCCCGACCGAAGCTGGAACTATATTGGGACACTATCGGAAAACAGCAGAGTAGGTACCCTTCCAGTAAGGTCTTTTACAGCTAAATGGGCAGGAGAAAATGGTAATGACAGATGTCCTAAGTGTGGGGAGGAAGAAGAGTCATTAAGTCACTTCCTTTTCTTCTGTCCGTTGTATTCGGCCCCTAGATCGATGTGGATCAAACCTATATGCAAATTGTTTGGTATCCATAGACACCATGAGGCGCTAAGAATCCTATGTTCTGACCCGATGCCTTTAATTGCTGTTGCTATGGCTAAATTTTTGAAATGGGCCTGGGTAATTCGCACAAAACAAATAGCGAGAGGCGTATGAATTTTAGCTGATTTATACTTGTAATATTTTGAAGGTTGATTTTATGAACTTTTTTTGCAATACTCCCCTGGACTAAATGCATATTGATGAGTTTGTTTTTAGGATTTATGGAACAATATAAGAATATATTCGGCAATAGTCCAATGTAGTTTAATACCTTTTAATATTTATGTATATGTTTTTATGGATTTTTAATCTAAAATTGTGTATTTTATGTATACTTTTATGACTTAAATTGTCGAATAAAGTTATTATGATGATGAAATGGAATCTTTGGGATCACCACCTTGCCATAGAACAACACTTAGTGGCCTGTTGAACTTGGCTCTTCCCCTGCATTGACAGAGCATGTCCATAACCTCAGCATCATCTTAGACAGGGAATCAGTTTTATGATCCTTGAAAAATATTGCCCTTTGGTTTTAAAGTACAAGTGGTCCACCCTTCTCACAGAAGCCAAGATAGCAGGTTCAGACTTCTTGATATCCTTTCACAAGTCAATAGTATTCTGTGGAAATTTGGCTAAAGGTCCACTTTTGTAGGGATCACCAGCATGTTGGTGGTGGGCACCTTAAGACAGTCCTAGCTCCTCGATGACCAATGGAGTAAATATTCTTAGGCCCTAACCGACCTATTCGCCGAAGATCCTGTTTGCCTTTTTTGAAACAGGACAAAATGCAAAGTGCAGATGATTTCCAAAGTGGTGTGATACCATTACTAGCATTATAATCTTGCATCTGGGTTTCTACATGGGACAAATAGGCCTGCTATTGGGATAGTCACTTTTAGGACACTGTCAGTGTAGGGACATGCTTGCTGACATTCATTTTCCTAATGTACCGAGTGTAAACACCTGGCACCCAACATTCTGAGCTACAAGGCTTCCATAGCGATGACTTAGTGATATTTAAAGGGATTTTTTAACCTATTGAAATGGGTCATTTGAACAGGTCACATGGCTGGTTCTACACTGCTAAAGCCAGGCTACAATGGTACGCCTGAAGCCATGTTCCCTTTGTATCACTAGTAGATTGCACAATACATTTTGCTGTCTAGAGCTGAAATCTCACTTTTTATGTCATTTGTTTATTTCCTCACCATATACCATAGCCTTATAGAAAATTGAAATACTGCAACCAGGTATTATCCACGTTCTATGTGTTTATTGGCTCAGACCACATACACTAGGCATTAAACAAAAGCACCTATAAAAATCAGCAAATAATTGGGCTAACCACACAAAAATGGGTGTTTGTCCATTTCCACCAATCAGAATCTACCTCCACACTCCTAATATAGTCTGCCAACACCACCCTGCTAGCCGCATCCAACACAAAAATATATAGGACCTTTTCTGCCATAACATTCACCTCACAAAAATCCTCATGTGTAAAGTCTGCACTACGTTACACCATATGTGAATCAGACTCAGACTCTCTTCTGATTCCAATCCGTTGCTTCTCTTAGTCCTCTCTAATACTACTGTTGGTTGTCTGATTCTTTTGCTTCTTTAACTTAGGATCCCGCTAAGCAAGACTGGGACTCCTACTAATATAACTTGTTCCAGCCTATTCTATGATATAATTTGTTTTCAACATATGCATGGCATGGCTAAATGTGATTATCATAATCATTGTTTGAAGCCATACTGTTGTAATCAATCAATTCAAAGCTCTTTATTCGATTATCATAAAAATAACCATAAAACCACAGTACAGTTGACAAAGTATAAAAACTCCATTATAGTGCAAAATCATGTCATAGCTGCTATGTATATAATATAATATATATATTGAATAGATAGATAAAATGAGATCACATAGTCATGGATTCACAGTAATTAAAAACATTTTGAAAACATGCTGTAACAGTGGCAACAACATATACATCATCCAGACATTGCAAAGCCAATAGTGCGGGGCGAAATTGTCTCAGGCCAAATTTCTGCAATACAGGGATGATCCATCTCCTTCTCGGTCTAACATAGTATCCACAGAAAAATAATATGTGAATAGTTGACTGAGTGGATACATAATCACACGGGCAATTACATAAATCTTTAGATCAATAATTTAGTTCTGGAAAACTATATAGCATGTTCAGTCTGAAACGTGTCAACTGGAAACAGTCATAATCACCAATAGTTAAAGAAATATATGGCTGTATACTGGATGTCAGCTGTTTAAGTTGATGTTTTTCGACACTTGATTTTTTCATTTCGTTTAAAACTCTAATGTCATCCAAATAACCTATACAGCTAGCTTTAAAACATGTCCTAGACACATTACACATAGTATATGGCTCAGTGAAATACTCTCTATGACCAAGTTTAATTAAGAACATGTTAACATATTCTAGCCATCTGATGTGTTTAGCCCCGTCCAACTCTAAAGCATTAATTAAAATGTGATGAATAAAAGCAGTTTCATCTGTGGTCCAAATTCTGTGCCATAAGAGAACAAGCTCAATCTTAATCAGGTCTTCCAGGCATGGCATGCCCAGTATCATTTGAGGTACTATCCAGAACAACCAGGTTAAACCTAAAAAATCTAATTTTCCGCAATCTGCAGGGCATTTACCTCAGCATAGCCCCGGATTCCAGTTCCATATGAGGCTATTGCAACACACTTAGCCCTATAGATCTGAAGCAGTTCCACAGGAGGACGTCTACTTAATTTACGACTAAAGTTCATGAGTGCCATCAGCGACTTGGTAAACAACAGCTGTCTAGTTTTAACTGCTTCCGTCCAGGATCCTGACCTGCCAAATAAAATCCCCAAAGAGCAGAATGTTTTAGTACACTCAATGGGCTTTGAATTGATAAAAAGGGTGTTGGTCTTCTTATTGAAGCCCACCCCACATTTCAATGTAAAAATGTTGGAACAATTAACCCTAAGCCCCAGATTTGACATAAAGTTAGAGAAGGAGTTAACAACCCTTTGTAAATGGAGTGGCATGCAGGCCTTTAAAACTGCATTATCCGCATACAGGAGTGCAGGGATAGGGCCCTTGGAGGCTGTCAGCAGATCCCTACACTCCTTAACTAAAATATTTTTAGATTATTAATATATAGGGTAAAGAGGAACGGAGCAAGGATGCAGTCTTGCCTCACTTCCCTCAACACACTAAAGTGCCTTGTGCATTCCCTGCCTATCCCGTACCGAACCTTCGCCCTAGCCCCTGATTAGAGCTGCCTCAGAAAAGTAATTATAAAAAAACATCCATACGCATGGTCTCTAAAATCTGCCACACCTTATAGTGAATTACACAGTTGAACGCCGCTGTTAAATCAACAAAGGTCATGAATAGTCTTCCCCCTTTTGCCCTGGTGTATTTGTCTAATGCTATATGTAAGTTTAGGCCCTTTCTAATGTGCCCATGCCCTTAAGGAAGCCATATTGAAGATCGCTTGTAATAGCGTGTTCCTCCGCCCATGCCTGCATTCTATCCAGTAGCACTCACCCGATAACCTTAATTGCAGAATCCAGCAGCGAGATGGGCTGGTAACACGCTGTTTTCGGCCAAAAAGGGTGCATTTACTGCTTTCCAAAAAGCAGAGGAATCTCAATTTTCAGAGGTTTCTTGCAGGGTACATCATGCTTCTACTTTTAGTGCAGCATTTCTCACTTTCAATGCACTCTTGAATTCTCTTCTAGCCTCTCTAATATGTTTGTGGTTCTTCACAGTAGCGTGTAGGCAGTGTTTAAGGTTGGAGTATGCCTTTGTACAATAAGTATCAAACTATCCCTGTTTATTGGTTGCTTGTTTTTTAGCTTTCACGCATAGAGCTTCCTTGACATATTTTGAGATAGCGTTCTAATATTTCCTGGTCGGTCGATTTCTCATCTAAACAAGGTAATAACATATCTTTACAATTTAGCGGAGTCAATATTTGCCCATCTGTGTGTGTAACCATTTTGCCCACTCAGAGTAATATTCTCTACAGAGTGAGATGGAGCAGCTCTAGCAGTAATACCATGGTTGTACATCATCACATCTACACTAAAGGGAAAATGGTCACTTAGGGCAATCCCATAAGTATTAACATTCTTGACACGTTTAGCATGTCTGCATGATATTAAGATAAAATCAATAGTAGAGAAGTTACCACGACCATGGAACGTGGGTCGAAAGGGCACCATAGGTGAACACAAATCATTAGCAAATCCCATGTCCGAGGTAAACATAACATCATTCAAAAGATTTCCATATGGTGTATGTGGAAAATGTGAAAAGCTAGAACCTTTACCAAAGGAAACTCCACAAATCTCATTATCAGAATATTGGAACAGAGAAGTCCCCGCCCCAGATAGAAAATACATCATTAGAGACTTGGGAGTGTAAGTTATATAAATGATGGCTCATAGATCTCAAGATGTCAATCAACATTGATGAAGCATTGTTGGAAAAATTCAATATAGCTATACTGAAAGCATGTTCTAAATGAAGGCTAAAGACTTGGTAATTTGGTTCAATAGCGTTTAATATGATCTTCCTTACATCCAAGTGATTTGAGATGTATGTACAGAGACCATCTTTTGCCCTCCCATGAGAAGATGTTATTGCTGGGGTATGGACGTTTTTATATCCATTTATATGGATGGGATCCCCGCCCAGGTTTCTTGTAGGCTGAGATTACTGTTGTAATCATTTCTCCTCACTGCTATGCACTGACAACAAGCTTTAAACTGCACACATACTATGGAGTGTGTTGATTTAAAAGAGACCCCTTACTCTGTCTACCTATGTGCCAACTTGTACCTGACAGCAGCTCACCCAGTCCAACAGCAAGGTCCTTGGAGCTACTTGCGAACAATATTCAGGTGTGAATGAGGTATTAGTATAGCGAAAGCCTAGTCAAGAGAGAGCAGGGCACTGTATAAGATCCAATGCAAGCATATCGCCCATGAATGATAGGGAAGTAAGCTGTATTCTAGGAGCATAAATCTAATGTCACTGTTTTATGACGTAGTATTCTTAAAAGAGACATGTCTGCAATTAATTACTGATGTGGGGCAGAGCTGGGATGTTCCTTGGGATTGTTCTGGTGTCTCCCAGCCTTGTGAAGGTTAAGTGATAGTAGCCACCAGTTGCTCCCAAGGTTGTTTTTTGCACCACGAGGCGCCAGAGCATTATTTAAATAAATTCTTGTCATATGAATCTGAACTCAAGACATTACTTAAGCTTCTGTTTGTCCTCAGTAGTTATCAATATGCAGGCTGTCACGATGGTACTTTGTTATTGCTTGAAGGATGCTTAGAGTATGCCAGGAGACAAACATACTCATGTGAACCTAACTAGAAATGTTATGTGTGAGAACTGGCTGATCCTATGAGTCTACTTCCCTCTGCTGTGCAATGTTTATTTTCAGTTAAGATGCTCTAAATAGCAAAGACAAATAATGTACACATTTTATTTTTCTAGAGTCATTAAAAACAAAACTCAGCCCCACTTTTATTTCTTGATCCATAACAAATCTTTTCACAAGATTATCAAGAGAGAACTTGCTGCGAATGAAAGAACAATGTTAAATATGGATACGTGAGGCCTAATAGCTAATACACATTTTCAGAAGGAGTTTGTCAGTTTACAGTACAACAAATCTCACATTAAGGGGTCCCTTAGGTTGACGGATGGAAGGCCATCAATGCTGGTGGCGGTGGCAGAAAACTGACCTGTCTCCCGCCCCAGTTGTGGTCATTGCGGCCTACAAATATCAATGGATGCACAGAGGCCATTTTCCGTACACAACAGCCTGTCAGGCCCCAAACGTTTTTTGCATAAGCAAGGGTGGCGGATGGTACCAACAGGGCAGGCCCGGCATGCAGTAATACATTCCATCTGCCAAGCAGATCACGATGTTGCTGAGAGCCCTTGCACTGCCGTGTAAAAACCAGCACGTTGCGGATGGCGGATATACAACTTCAGCACCCGGGGCCACCTTGGATCCTGCGCAACAGGACTTCCCGCTGCACCACCTGCCTCACCTCCGGCAGACAAGACGCAGCCGTGCCCAACAATAGAGGTACATACCAAACACTTCCATGCAAGCAACCCGTGAATAACTACAACTACCAGCAAGCGTTTTGGCACCACGATGTCCATGGCAACCTGCCAAATGCAAAGTTCGAGGCCCACCCAATCCCCATGAGTGAACCTCGATGCCCATGAAAGCAATTGGGGCCAATTACGAGCCTCGCGGTTGCAGAGCGCGTACCGCCCAACACCCATGAGGCACCCATTGGCTGATGGCTCATCCACATAGTGTGTTCCACACCCTGGCGGCCTGGAAGTTGCGACCACAACCCTGCAACTTTCAAGTGGGACCGATACGTGTAGCCACAGTGAACACATACTACATTTGCAGTAGCGCCCTGACAATCACACCGTACATCACAACTCAACGGCCCAAAGTGACTGGTGCACTCCATGTATAATGTTGTGGGGCACGAGGCCCCCATGCATACAAACTAACCACACAGACACCGTACATGTATAGGAGAACCAGCACAGAGCACTTGTGTTCTGCTCCGTTGGCTGGGTCACATGTCCAGTGATACCTGTGCCGGGTGGCTGGGGGGTGGGAGGCAAGCCAGCACTCTTGGAGTGGCTGGTTCATCAAAACAACTAGAACAGTGAGCAGCTGCTCACTACACTGTGAAGGGATGAGAGTGTGGGACCCGTGAGCAAAGTCTTCACACACATGTAATGCCCAAGGAAAGGAGAGTGAAATTACATACAGTCATGCCTTATGGCCAGCATAGACTTAAATGTGGGAAGGAGTCAAAAAGGACAAAGGTCTCTCCCACTGAACCAATGTTGTGTAATGAAACTTCCAACCTGTGTATGCCTCCTGAATATCCCTTGACATCTGACTGGCGTTTCTGGGAAGGGGTCGTCTTCTGAAGAGACATTGGTGTAGGCAGACAACCAGAGGTATCCGTTGTCTGTGAATCAGACATACGTCTAACCCTGAGCACGTCCAACACACATACTGGTATGGTGTGCAGTATGCCCAGCTGCCACTGACTGTAATTGTCCAACACATGTTCTGAGTCAGTGCTCCTACAGACCAAACGCCCTCAAAACTCCTGCCCACCAGCATGTACGACATGTGATTACCACACCTTGCAAAGCCCTATGTCTTTTGTGACATTCCGTGTAGACCGATGTACTTACATATTCGCATGACTGATTGTCTTTGTACAATGTGTGCATGATGTAAAGCACTGTCTCACCCTACACTCATATCAGTAGCGCCATACAACTGAAATGCACATGAGCGAGTGACTATGGAGAGATGAGGGGCGCTGGATGACGTTGGCAGAGAGGTATTCCACGTAGGAGGGCTTGAGTGAGAAGTTTCACTTGTCTGATACTCCCACCTCAGGAAACTTCCTCCTCCCAACAGGAGCACCTTTAATGGGGAAAAAATACTTCTTGAGAGTGACAATATCTAAAATGAGAATTAGTAAGAAATAATGCGTCTCCCAGGCACTTGGAAGACGGAGGCAAGATAAAGGAGGGCCCTGAAGCAAGCCTAGTGGGAGACAGAAGTGACAAATCGGGCATGCAGTGGCCCACTCGAATACCTCGTTGGACAACACAAATAAAGAAACTGTAGGACTTGGCCTTTTTGGCTACAGTTTCGCAACTTTTTACTTTCCCCCTAGACTGTTTTCCTGACATAGAGTTGCCAATTTAGATGCTTTTGGTACTATGCCACCGCAAATCAGTGTCAAAGTACAAGTTTTACCTATGTAAAATGTAATGGTAATTGGTTGGACATGGTTGGTATGTTTGCCTTACTAGTAAAGTCCCTAGTGATGTGCACTGTGTGTGCCAGGGCTAGTAATGCAAGGGCCCGCGGAGTAGGGAACTCTGCAGTGTAGGGCCTGAGTGCAGTTTGCTAAGTTAGCATGTTGTCCTGACATTCCATTTTACATACACATTGGGGACCCTTGTGGTAGGTCCCGGGTAATACCTGGGCAGGGTGCAGTGTAGGTAACAGGAAGGACATATTCAAGGTATCTGTTATGTCCTGACAGTGAAAAACACTCAATTTCATTTTTCACTGCTGAAATGCCATCCTGCCCATAGGACAGAATGTGGGAGTCTGGGTGTTGTGTTTGTTAGCCTAGTTTCCTCTAAGGTCATAATGGAGAGGTGAAGTTTAGTATTTATGAACTCACAGTGTCATAACACATCTTTCTGTGAAGGTGGTTTTCAGAAACCACTCTTTTAGAAAGTGGCTGAGTTTTGTGCTTTAGGAATTTCTGTGTGTCTCTGCTGAAATGTGGATTGTCTGTCTGGATCTGAAAGGTGAGAGGACCTGGGTGAAGTCTTGTCCCAGGGAGGTGAGGAGATAGCACTAGGCTGCCCTACATCTGGAGAGTAGGGGGAGGAAAAGCCTGGGAGGTGAAAAGGCCTGGGCTGGTGCTATAAACAATTGACCCACTTCCTGCTGCGTGATTAAGGATCCAGAGCCCCAGTATCAAAGGGAGAGAGATGGCACTGTGAGGTAGGCACCCAGGTTGGATTTAGGATGGGCCAGGGACCCCTGAGCACAAACAAACATCAAATACATCAAGGGGTATAACTATGAGAGCTGAAACCCCTGAACGTTGGAATGAAAAAGATATGTGTTGAGACTGAAAAGGATTGGACCCATTCTGTTGGCAAGAGGAACCTCTGCTACAGAAGCAGCAACTGAAGAGATTGCTGTGGAAATTCCAATGTTTGCTTTGTGGTCTTCAGTTTTCTGTTCTAACAAAGGGAGAGTCTGTTGGGATTTTGCTTGGAGGTGCTGGGTCCCCTTGCTTGAAGAAGACTTTGCTTTATGCTGTGTCTTGTTACCCCAAGGGCCCGAGGTGAGCTGACTTCCCGTTTGTAAACACAGGAACATAAAAGTTTCCGGAGAAGTCCCAAGCAATGCAGTGTGCATGTGCTTGTGCGGCTTGAGACCCTCAGTAGTTGTGCCTTGTGATCGTGGGCATGCAGGAGTAAGCTGCGTCTCGGATGCGCAGGGTGTTTGTCCTGGTGCAGGCCAAGGTGTTGGTGAGCAGCGCCTAGTCGTTGTGTGCTCCGAAAGAAGAAGTGAGACTCGGACGCACAGAGTGCTTGTCGTGGTGCAGCCAGGGCATTGGTAATGAGTGCCTGGTCATCGTGTGCACCAAGTGAAGAAGTGAGACTTGGACATGCAGCGTGGGTATCGTGGTGCAGCCAAGGCGCTTGTGAAGACTGCCTGGTTGTGGTGTGCACAGAGTGAAGAAGTGAGTCTCGGACACGCAGCGTGCATGTCGTGGTGCTGCCAGGGCATTGGTGATGAGCGCCTGGACATCGTGTGCACCGGGAGAAGAGGAGAGACTTGAACACACAGGGTGCATGTCGAGGTGCAAGCATAGGTGTTGGTGAAGAGCGCCAGGTCCTTGTGAGCATCAGAAAAGAGGCGAGTCTCAGACGTGCAGAGTACGTCTCGGGTGCAACCTAAGGCGCTGGTGAGGAGTGCCTGGGTAGTGTGTGCACCGAAGTCAAAGTAAGTCTCCACAGTGCTGAGGGCAGGTCTCGGTGTTCACTGAGACCACTGGAAGGAGGGCCAGCTCATTGGGCCCTCAGAGTGACTCAGCAGCCGCCGGGACCAGCAGCCCCGGAAGAGCGGAGCCGCTGGCCCGAGCTCACCATACCCCTTGACGGAGTTCAGGATCAAGGCCCAAGTCACTGAAGGAGGAGAGGAGAGTTGGGTCGCGGCCCCAGAGGTAACGTAGACCACCACCTGGAGTGGGGTGCAGACCCGGAGGGACATTCTCTCGGCCTCTCGCTTCTGTCAGTTGCGCAAGCCTGTTGCTTTGGCTTGGATCTCGGCCTGTGCTGGCCCCAGGAGGGGCAGTACTGGGGCGGAGTAAGAAGAAGTACTTTTTTGTCATCATTGATCCATTTTTTTTTTGGTGGGGGGCTGTTAACGGAGCACCTGAACTGTTCAAATTACACTTTGTATTATTGCTGCTTACGAACTATCAAACTGTCGTATGACGCCTGACCTAATTTCGGCCTGACGAACTACATGCTTGGTGCGTAACGCACTGCATTACTTTTCCCTTGCAGATTACATGATTGTAACGTGGCGGATTGCATTATTTCTTTATTGCACAGTATCTGATTATAACGTGGTGCAGTGCATCATTTCTTAATTGCACAGTACATGATTGTAGCGTGATTCTTTACTTTGTTTCTTCCTGGTACAGGGCATCCTGGTGGTGATACGCATTGCATTAGTCCTTCTATTGCAAATACCATGATGGTGGCGATAGTTATGGCATTGTTTCTCTGTTGCACAGTACAAGAGGGTATCGCAACATGTGTGATTCTAGCAATACGACTTGCCTAACCTTTTGGAAATGGTAAGAAGTAAGCTTAATTGTTGGTTAGAAGGGGTGGCTGTGATTATACCCTAACAACCCACCGGAAGGAATACTACCCATTCTTATATGTTGATTTTGTAGCATGTGGGCATATTGTATAACCTCTCATTTAAAGATTATACTTATTTGAACTCATGTGGGGTATATTTGTGGTGACATCATTGATTTGCTCTACACTTGACCCTCTGAAATAAGCCTGGCTGCTCGTGCTAAGCTACTAAGGTAGGGAGCAGGGCTATCTCAAATAGTATCCTTACTTTGCATGAAACGTCGGGTGAGGGACTCCTGGCTCCAGCATTTGGTGGCAGTGGTGAGGGATAAGGAGCCCCACTTACAACATCTGGTGTCAGACTGTAAAAAGTTCAATCGGGTCGGGGACAATCGATATTTGCCCGGCGGTATTGCCTCTGTGACCCCCCTAGTTATTTAAAACAATGAAGAGGCAGGCGCTGGAGACTGGAAAGCAGGAAACAAGGTTTTTTTATTCTCTCCGGAGGAGAACACAACGAAACGGACAGAAGGTATCGTTCTGAGGTGCTCTAACTTACGTTTGAGGCCTGGCCCCTTATATACAGTGTTTATGGTTTTTATTACAGTTTACATACATGTGACAAAGCTTTGATATACGGAAGACATACCCGGAATCCCCCCTTTGGGGCCCGTTCCCACACATATTTACAGTTGAAATCCCCACCCTAGTCATAACAGGTGATGAGTATCACGCAGCTGGATATTCCGCCGATTCACGGAATGTGGGGGGTTTGATCGGATCTCATGGAGTGGGGGGCTTTGATCAACCCGGGGATCCTTTGATGGGGGAGGCTTCCTATTGTACGGGGAGGGGCAAGGAATGGTATCGGCAGAGCTGGGTGTCGGCCTGGGGACGGGGAAGACAAAACGGGCACACAGGGAAAAAGGGGGTTTGCATCTAAGGGCCGGAGATCATGAAAGGAAAGCAGGGAGGTGTCGCGCTGGGAACAGGATGAGAGCCTGGGGCAGAGCAGCGCCGAAGAGGGGTTTATGACTCAAGGCAGGTGCAAGCAGGGGGTGGTCAGCGTGCGGGCTTAGCGAAGGCAAAGGGCTATGTCAGGGGCCAGCGGCATGCAAAAGGGTTTGTTCTGATCGGGGCATCTTAAAATGGCGGGCGCGCACGACAAAAGTGTGGCATCGGGGAAGAGGCAAGATGGCGCAGATAATGTTCACCAAAACGCACTAATTTTCCACAGTCCTCCCTTTAACATATTCAAGACATCTTGCTGGTTCATTTCCTATTCGGTTCTACTGTGGTGAGTATGAGAAAGAAAACGGTAGGAACCCTAGATGAAAAGAGTTGTGAATAATACATTTTTAGGTTTCTAGTTTTTAGGAGGTACACCTATTTGATAAACTTTGATAAACTTGTTCAGCAGGAAAGTCATAGAAATGCAATACAAAAAACGGTTCTGCAGCGAGAGCAGCAAGTACATATCATAACGTGAACTGGCAGGTTATTACATATTTCGGATTCGGATTGGAGCAGGATCAATACAATGGCGGCTGGGAGAGAAATGAGGCGTAGCAAAACGGTGGTTGAGGATGTCGAATGTTCGAAGTTTTATGAGTTCTCATTGTTCTTTGTGGTCTTTCGTTGGCGCTGTTGAGCACCGGCGGTGGAGCTACAAGTCCAGCTCTGTTCTAAGTTCTGCGTTGCAGGGCACGACCCTTTCCTCGCGTTTCTGGTCGGAAAGGTCCTTTTTCGCCCTGTGTCCTTTGAGGTGATTGTCAGAAAGTTCCGATGGAAGAAGAGCGTTCAAAACAGTCCATAGGGTAGGTCAGAGGAAAAAGGGGATGGAGCGAGGCCAAATTGGGAACAAACTAGGGGAACGAGAGACTTCAAATGGGCGGGCGTGCGACGGAATTCAGAGAGCAGGGACTTGTCGAAAGGCACTGGACGTCGAGCAGGGGCATCAGGTCGACCCTTTCCTTTCATGCTGTCGAAAACAGTGCCTCGTCCTGCAGCTCCTTTCAGTCGTGGTCTCGCCTTGGCTAATGTCGCAGGTGTCCCTTAGTCGGCAGTCGGGCCTCGTGCTCCCACATCCGGTCCTTCTCTCCTCCAACAGCAGTACCCTTAAACAAGTTTGAAAAGACAGTCTTTAGAAAATTTGCAGATGAAGATAATCAAAAAGTCTATTTTTCTCCCAGCTCCAGGTAAAGAATGAAAAAGTCCGTTACATTTAATGTTCACAACCGGCATATGAATGACCGGTGGCGGACCTGTTGGATTTACTATGACTTTCCTTCATAATCATTTATTACAGGCATGACAGTTCATCTGATGGTAACCCACCTTCGGGAGACAAATCTGGCAAAGATATGCCGTTCTCTAGAGTTTCACATTTTCAAAAGGGTACAGTGAGTCGTCAACATGGTACTACACAGATATTTTGCTGAGGGACGAACATGGCTAAACATTTCCTTTCTATCGGTGCATCCTGTTTTTCAACTACTGCGGGGTTCATTTTGATGATTTCTTTACCTTGGTCTAGTCTGTTAACCTTGTAAAACATCATTCTGGGTCCTACGTAACCTTTTACAGCCCGGTTACTTAACTAGGAAGGACAGGGGTTTTATGGGAAACAACCAGGGACATAGACAGGGGAGGTAACGGGGGTGATCGTTTTTCTGGTTTGGGTATTGCGACGTTTCGGGGAGGGGATGGTCGCGTATTCTGAGGTCCTTGTTTTATACTATAGGAGCCGTTGACATGTAGTTCCCTCATTTTGGGCCAGATTAGGGAACCTCTGTCGTCTTACCTGTCCTTTCCCTTACGGCCCAACCTGGGTTCATTGACTTCTATCGGAAAAGGAGAGGTAATGACGCGGCCTCAGGGTGATTGTATTAAAGACAAGCGTTTGTGTAAATACTGACGGTATTTGAAGCCAATTAGGTGGTGTGCTAGGGGTGGCAATCTGCCAATTTCGGGGCTAACCACTCGGGAGAGTGGTAGTGCAAAAATAGAGAGAGAGAGAGAGAGAGAGAGAGAGAGAGAGAGAGAGAGAGAGAGAGAGAGAGAGAGAGAGAGAGAGAGAGAGAGAGAGAGAGAGAGAGAGAGAGAGAGAGAGAGAGAGAGAGAGAGAGTGCAACGGCAGGCTAAATAGTACACGTGCAACAGAGAGGGCGGCAGTGCATTCAAGGAAGGCTATTTAGTGCATTACACAGTAAAGGGTATTCACGAGTCCACGTTAGAATCTTGTAATCATGCAGTTTGAGCATTAGACAGGGTAGAGGGGACGTGCTTTGAGAAAAGGAAAGAAGAAAAAGGGGGTACCATTTTGTCGCACTTTCTCGCATTCTCGGTCCTTTGACCAGTTGGGTCAACGCCTCGGTCACACACACACACACATTCCCTCACAGTTTCGCATCATACGTGACATGGGTTCATTCTTCCGGTCTGGTTTAAGGGTGGTCACTTTTTATCAGGTTGTGCTAATTTTTCGGGTTTGTTCGATACGTGAGTAGTTTGCAGGCGTGCTTAGACACCACCCTGCGGCGCTAGTCCGTTTCGTGTATTTAGACATGGCAAGGTCTCAGATCTTCGCCACACCTCGGCTGTAATTTCTGACGTAACCTGCAGAGGGAGGAAAAGAGGGGGGGGGTAGGGGAGACAGCATTCGCGCGCATTCAAATACATGGATTCATAAGTCCTTTACTTACCTCTTACTCGTCTTTCCTCCTTGGGGCAGGGTCCCCGGGGATATAGTTTTCGGAGTCGGGGGGGTAGTGTGTTCATGTAGGGCGTGTGCGGGGAAACATAAAAAGGAAACCAGAGGTGCCTAGTGCGAGGTATCTAGTCAAAAGGATATATCTCACTATCGGGATCCTTAAACCTCTTTCAACGCCGTGGCGTTCTAAAGTTCTTCGGTTCTTGGGTCCCTGCTACTTTGGAACGTTGTATTTTTCAATATTTACATTATTTCATTTCACCCTCCTTTTACATTCCCTCATTTACACCATTCGTTTTACCCATCCTTGGAAGTCACAAGGTCTTCCTCTACGCGAGAGTTCATGAGTCAGTCGCGTACTTTTAAGGCCGAGTGTCGTGTTGTCGATCCGATCCGTTCTCCAGGGCTGGGCAACCATCTTCCTTTAACCTTAAAGAGAGAGCAGAGTAGGGTGCACAGGAAAAAAACTTCCCTACCCATCCCATATTGTTTTAAAATAAAGCATGCAATACCCGTCCATAGTTTCAAAGACTTTTATTTTGCAAATTCATTTCAGCATATGGATTAGGAGGGTGTGGTCGTATTTGGTCGGTCGTGGCAATGGCTAAAGTGCGTACAGTGGGGGGGTGTCGTTTGCAACAATAAAAACATCGGAAAGTTCTACTCTTCATTTGTAAGAGACTAAAACGTCTATTAATTGGCTGGGGGTTCGGGGGCATATATTTTCATAATTTAGAAGCATAATCATAACAGTTGTAATCGGATTTCCTATATGCATACCGTACGTGTGCGTCGTAAATGAGGTTTACATCAGTTATAAAAATATAATACATTGTACATTCGTAATCAACATGTGTAACGGGGATCTTTTCACACTATTCGTCGAGTGAGTTCTCTTCGTCTTTTCTAGCCAAGTGTATAAAATCTCAGAACATCAAGTTTATATTAGTGCGAAGGAACACCACGAGGTGTTCGTAAGTTCCGATTGATACCAGCGCCATTTTGGGCGGGGCCGGCTCAGTCCGGAAGCAGCATCAGGGGGAAATGTTTCCATTACTGGCAGTTTGGACCAGAGTCCTTTTCGGCAGTTCTAGAATTCACGCTAACAGAAGGTGTGGCAATGTCATGTTTGTTTCGTTGGCGATCGAGGCAGCCGTTCCTTACCGGAAACCTGCAAAGGCCGAAGGTTCCACCGAGGACCTTTGTATGATCTTCAAGGCTGCGGAGATGCTGTCGGAGATGGGGGCTCGTGTTCCATGGGACAAATGTTCGAGTTGTATGGCTGGCCAAAGTTACTCTAGTGGCCGGGGCCCGCCTTCCAGCGGATCCAGACGCCATTTTGAGGCCCTACAGGGGCCACTCTCGTCGAGTTTGCAAGAATGGAAGAGACCCTTCGGAGTGAAAGGAAGAGGTCCCTGTTTTGTGAGAGCGGGACGTTCAGCTGGGGTGCGGCTGTGATGCCCCCACCTGGGGGCGAGGGAGACTCGTTCACATCGTCTCCTTCTCCCGGTGCACTCCATGCCGCTGCTTTTCATCGCCCCGCATGAAGGCCTCTCCACATCCGGTGTTCCCCAATTGCCACCATTGTACGTTCGGTGCTGCGCAAATACTGGGGTGCCACCATTGTACGTTCGGTGCTGCGCAAGTACAGGGGTGCCACCATGGTGTGTCCGGTGCTGTGGAAGTATGGGCACCATCGCCTGACTGGGGGTGTTCGGCGTCGGGCTGGGGGCTGGGAAACCTCCTACCGGTGGAGGTGGGAGAGGTTCGTCCGCGTCGCCTCTCCCTCCCAGCCCAACTTGGACAGATTGTTGTGGAGGTACGTGCAGGACATCCCGCCGTCCAGGACTGCTGCGGCTGTGACGGAAGAGAAAAGGAAGAGGTGCCTCGTTCTCCTCTGGACATGTGGCGGGACTACCTTAGTCTTTCCAGGCCCGTTGCGGCCGGCCAAGGAGACATGTGGCGGGACTACCTGCAAATGCCCAGGCTGCGGGCTCCTGCCTCTCCTCCGGCTCCCCCATACGTTAAGATTTCCTGACCAAGAGTTGGCGGCGGGGCTCGCCTTATATGGGTTGCCGTTGGTTGGGCGTAGCCGTAACCCTGCCCTACTTTGGAAGGTTCCAGAAGGGGGGGGGGGCGAATGTTCTGTTTGACTTTCATTTTCTACAGTTTATCGTTATTATTCCTTGTTTGTTGTGTTAAATTAAAAGTTCAAGTTTATTAATGGTCTACGGATGTTGCTTTTACCATTTCTTTCTTTTCAGGTTGTTTTTATGCTAGGTTTCTGCTAACAGAGGTCGAGTAACACGGAAACACGTGTAGAGGGATGACGCAGATTCGCACATTACATACACACAAACTCAGACGGGGGACAGTACAAGTACGACATACAAAGACCCAAGACAAATATAAAAACAGTTATTGGTCATAATTATCTCTTTCCGTCTGTGAATTTTAAACGAGGCTGGGTTCCCGTCTTGACATTGCCCGACCTAGGAGAACTTGATCGTGCCGCTGAGATTTTCCTGGCGAAATCTGTGCCATCGGGCATAATCAAACGTGGTGGTTCTGTCTGGTCTGTCTATGTAAGTCGGGTTCTTCTCTGTCTCGCGCCTTTTCTCGTACTGTCGGTCTGTCGTTCTTGTCGGCCCTTTGCCTTTACTCACGCTCAGTAGAGTCGGGCATTGGGCTTTCCAGTGTCCGACATACCTACAAAAAGCGCATTGGTCTGACCCTAAGTCTGGTCGTCCTTTGCGTAGTGTCGGGGGATAAGTTGTGGGTAGCGGTGTCCTGGGGTTGTCCTGTCGGTATATTTCCCTACTTGGTTTATCCTCGTCTTTTCTCTGTCGTTTCGTAGCCTCTCTGCGCCACATACCGAGACTGTCGAGCATAATTGGCGTCGTCTTATTATTTCGAAGGGCTATTTCTAACGTTTCTATTTTATCAAGGTCAAAGGATCCTGCCAGTGGCCACTGTTTGTCTTGGCTATCTTCGGTATACCTGTGCCATAATTTATTATAAGCTATGGTGACTAACCCATAGTTTATGAACATGTCCTTATTAGGGGTGCCTTCCAGTGGAGCTATATGGTCCACCTCTAACACCCGGTCCGGGCAAAACAGGCTATTTATCAATGGGGAGAAGACAGACATGACGGCTCGTAACGAGGGACTAAAAAGTCAGCACTGCCTATCTTATCACTAGGTGCAAAGACTAGACAGAATATTTCTATTCTACGTTGTTTGCAGGTAGTGAATACCTCATGGATCCAAAAAACCAAAAGACCAACAAAATAACAATGGGGAGAATGAGTAGGTCCGCAAAGATCTGCGTCACCTACCCTTTTCACTATCTGCAAAAAGGGTGGTCTCTTCCCTACTTGCAGACAGGGAATCTCCAGGAAACAATAGTTTGCGAACAACAGTTCAGTTTCAAGCAATTATTGAGTGGGGGAGAAAAAGAACAAGTACGGCTGCTACCCTACTTATCCTCCACTGCTTGCAAAGGGAGAGGGAGCCTGTTGTTTCTCCGTTTGCAGACAGTGAATCTCTAAATAAAAATAAACAAGGCAATACTAGTATTTTTGAACAATCAAGCAATCAAAACAAATTCTTTCGCAACTTGTCGTGGCAACACGACCTTACCCGGACCATGTGGACAGTTTCTTGTCTTCCGAATCCAGCGCCCGATCGTCCTCTTTTTCTCGTATTTCTCGCGGCACTCCTGATGGTTCCCAGTCAGGACCGTAGATCACTCGAGAGAGGTCTGTTCGGAACTAGTGAAGTTCGGATGATCGGCTGCCAGACGAGGGTCTATTGGGCAAGAGCTCTCCCGATCGTTGCAGTCGTTCACTCTGTCGTCGGGACCTCTCCCACTGGATCCACGAGTCGCTGATGGGCCCCACGCTTGGGACGCCAATTGTAAAAAGTTCAATCGGGTCGGGGACAATCGATATTTGCCCGGCGGTATTGCCTCTGTGACCCCCTAGTTATTTAAAACAATGAAGAGGCAGGCGCTGGAGACTGGAAAGCAGGAAACAAGGTTTTTTTATTCTCTCCGGAGGAGAACACAACGAAACGGACAGAAGGTATCGTTCTGAGGTGCTCTAACTTACGTTTGAGGCCTGGCCCCTTATATACAGTGTTTATGGTTTTTATTACAGTTTACATACATGTGACAAAGCTTTGATATACGGAAGACATACCCGGAATCCCCCCTTTCGGGCCCGTTCCCACACATATTTACAGTTGAAATCCCCACCCTAGTCATAACAGGTGATGAGTATCACGCAGCTGGATATTCCGCCGATTCACGGAATGTGGGGGGTTTGATCGGATCTCATGGAGTGGGGGGCTTTGATCAACCCGGGGATCCTTTGATGGGGGAGGCTTCCTATTGTACGGGGAGGGGCAAGGAATGGTATCGGCAGAGCTGGGTGTCGGCCTGGGGACGGGGAAGACAAAACGGGCACACAGGGAAAAAGGGGGTTTGCATCTAAGGGCCGGAGATCATGAAAGGAAAGCAGGGAGGTGTCGCGCTGGGAACAGGATGAGAGCCTGGGGCAGAGCAGCGCCGAAGAGGGGTTTATGACTCAAGGCAGGTGCAAGCAGGGGGTGGTCAGCGTGCGGGCTTAGCGAAGGCAAAGGGCTATGTCAGGGGCCAGCGGCATGCAAAAGGGTTTGTTCTGATCGGGGCATCTTAAAATGGCGGGCGCGCACGACAAAAGTGTGGCATCGGGGAAGAGGCAAGATGGCGCAGATAATGTTCACCAAAACGCACTAATTTTCCACAAGACTGGACTTGCAGGACCCGCAGCATGCGGAAATGAGCCCTAGACCGATTAATTCAAAACATTTTCCTAACTACATCATAATCAGACCCAAAGTCTTAACCATGGTTTAGTCTTTTCCATGCAGAATATTACAACTACTATGGGGTCTATTATAATGTTGGGCGGATCGCCACCGCCTGGATGGCAGTGGCGATCCGCCCGTCATTATACACCTCCCGCCTCCCATTTCCCCCCACCATATTAGTATAGCAGGGGGACTGTCCGCCGGTTTCCTCGCCGGTCACACAGGAGACCGGGCGAAAAAGGGGCCTGATATAGTGCGCCGCCATCCATATCATTATGCAGGCGGGAAGCAGCCTTTCCTCAGATCTAGATATTTAGCACATGTGTCATTACTATATATTACACTAGTGTTATTACTACTTATGTGTTTTACAACTGGTTTCATTAGCACATATTGTTTTACTACTGGTGTCATTAGTACTTATGTGTTGAACAACTAGTGTTATTACCACACAATTTGTTACTACTAGTGCAATTAGTACTTATGGTTTTCACATTAGTGTAATTACCATGGATATGTAAGTAAATGGGTACGTATATAAGTAAGATTAAGTTATAGGCATTTGATGGATATCAATTTTATAATTATTATTTATATATTTTATTTCAATGATTGTAAGATGTAGGCATGGGATATAAAGGATATGGGCATATTGGATAAAGAAGTGTATTAATGCCCAGGTATATATATATATCTATCTATCTATCTATCTATCTATCTATCTATCTATCTATCTATCTATCTATCTATCTATCTATCTATCTATCTATCTATCTATCTATCTATCTATCTATCTATCTATCTATCTATCTATCTATCTATCTATCTATCTATCTATCTATCTATCTATCTATCTATCTATCTATCTATCTATCTATCTATCTATCTATCTATCTATCATTCTATCTATCTATCTATCTATCTATCTATCTATCTATCTATCTATCTATCTATCTATCTATCTATCTATCTATCTATCTATCTATCTATCTATGTGTATATATATATATATATTACCTACTGGCGGTCGCCAGTAGGTATATATAGTTAGGATTTTTTCCCTATGGGATTTTTGAAAATTCTATGTCTAATAACTTTGGCGTTTGTGGACGGAATTGGCTGAAATTTTCAGGAAAATGGAACATTTTGTTTCTGAGCAGCCCCTGAAAATTTGGGGGGGGTTCATCAAGGGGGGGCCGAGAAAAAAAGGGGGGTCCCAAAACGCGTTTTTCCAATGTTAATTTCCATAGGGCGGTTGGCCTCACTTTTAGCCCGAACGGCTGAATGGATTTGCACGAAACTTGGCAAAATTGTAGGGACTGTTAGCCCGATGTGCCTTTGCTAGGTCTCAATATATGTGCTCCAGAGGATTTTGAGAAATTAACGTTCAAAAAAAGATATATATCTGTGACAGCGCACCGGGCAGCGCTCCGCTTCGCGTACTTTTCGCGTTACGGAGCTTTGCGAAGCGAAGCTGATTGGTTCTCCGGCGTCTGTAAACATTCCAAACAGTCCGTAGCGGCCGCCATCTTGTCTCTCGGTAGGATCGAGAGACAAGAGGAGGCCAAAGCGAAGGGGCAAATGACCATAAGGGGGCATAGTAGATCCTCCCTGACCCCCTAGGTTTGATGTGGAGGTTTTAAAAGGGCCCCGCGGGGCAAAAAAAAAAAATCGAACGGGTGAATGGATTTGCATGAAACTTGGCAAAATTGTAGGGACCGGTAGCCCGATGTGCCTTTGCTGGGTCTCAATATATGTGCTGCAGTGGATTTTGAGAAATTAACGTTCAAAAAAAGATATATATCTGTGACAGCGTCCCGGGTAGCGATCCGGGTCGCGTACTTTTCGCGTTACGGAGCTTTGCGAAGCGAAGCTGATTGGCTCTCAGGTGTCTGTAAACATTCCAAACAGTACGGAGCGGCCGCCATCTTGTCTCTCGGTAGGATCGAGAGACAAGAGGAGGCCAAAGCGAAGGGGCAAATGACCATAAGGGGGCATAGTAGATCCTTCCTGACCCCATAGGTTTGATGTGGAGGCTTTAAAAGGGCTCCGCGGGGCAAAAAACAATAAAAAAAAAAATCGTTTTTTTTGGTGGGGTGCGCCCGGTTAGCGTTAAGGGAAGCGGACTGGGGAGCGTACTACAAGAATGATTGACTTTTAACTTATTGTATGTTTATAGACTTTTTTTTTTCTTTTTTTTCTGCTGAGTGACGTCTCGGCCTATCTCCACGGGATGCAGTCCCTACCATCTTGGCGTTTAAGCCCAGGGGGACCGGTAGTGTGGGAAAGATAACGTCTGTTAACGTTCGATTCGAAGGAAATCAGGAAGTGTTGAAAAACATTGTCTGCGCCATCTTGCCTTTTTTCAAATGCCACACTTTTGTCGTGCACGGCAGCCATTTTAGATGCCTTGACCAGACCCACTCTCTGCACGCTGTCGATCCTTAGCATGGCTCCCCACCCTCGCAAGCATCTCCCCCAGGCACTGGTCACCCCCGCTCTCTGTCTTATGCATGGGCAATAAACCTCCCCCCATCTGCGCTGTTCTTCCCTGAGAATCACACCCTGTGCCCGCCCGACACCTCCCTTTCGCCCTATTCACTACCGCACCCTCTGACACTCCTCTTCCTCTGTGTCCGATTGTCCAGGCCGGTCCCAGGCTATCAGGTAGCCCTGCAGATGTAGTTTATGGCCCCAGCTGTAAAGAATCACCCCTCTTCAAAGGAGTTATAGTAGATCAAGGCCCACACCCGATGAGATCCGTCACACCACACGCGTTCCTACTATCTGAAAACCATCCTGTATTGTGATTGGGGAGGGGACCAAGCCTGAAGCGGAAGATTCCAGGGATGCCTCTTTGTACATCAAAGTTTTTACAATTATGTGTCACATTAAAAATATATAGCACTCCAACAAAGTAGTAGGATTATAAAACTTTAATAACTTATAAATATATACAACGCAACAAAAACAGTAAAAACATTTAAACATTTTTATGAAAAAAGAAGGAACAATGGTCAGTAGCGGTCGGTTGTGCGAATAGTCCCAAGGCAGCACAACGTCCTGAGTTCTGGATGGCACCCAGGTGATGTTGCCTGGGTGCCACACTGGTTTTGGGTATCCTACAATGCTGCTCCGAATAACGGCGTGGGGCGTCCCGGGGGGTGGGTCGTCAGTAGCGGTCTGTTGTGCGAATAGTCCCAAGGCAGCAGAACGCGCTGAGATGTGGATGGCACCCAGGTGATGTCCAGTAAGTTGCCGCACTGGTTTTGGTATCCTACAATGCTGCTCCGAATAAAGGCGTGGGGCGCCCCGGGGGGGGTGAGGCGGCGTGAACGGGCCTCCCCAGGTGGAGGCTCGTCTGCTGTAGTGGGGCGCCCCTTTACCGTTTCAGTTGCCATTCTGTCCGCTTTTGGTACACTGTGTCAAAATCCGCCATTCAGCTGAGTTGCGCCCACTCTTGCGGTGCAGCGATAGGCGGCTGCCACAGGACTCTCAAAATGGCGGCAGGCTCTTTCCTTTTTGGGCCTGGTCCACTGAAATGGCCCTGGGACATCTTGGAAATCGGGCGCTTGTCTGCTAGGTCTTGGACCCCATTCTCGAAAGCGTCCCCTCAGCCTTGAGGATTCTACAAAAGTCTTGGGGGCCCCCGACTCCTGCAGGCTTCCGGTGGGGAGCGGCTGCCATGATTGCTCGCGGAATGATCACGACGGAGCCACGAGATGGTGGTGCTCTCATGCTGACGCCAGCTTCAGTCTGAAACATCCAGAAACAAGGTGGGGCTTTCATCGTTTGGGAAAAAAAATAAGTTTTCATCCAATGAAAAGTGTTATTTTTAGTCATATGATCAAGCCTTCCATGATTAGGAAACCAAAAGTAAAATGAACCAATGAAAAGTTTTATAAACAAGTCACATGACCTGTTATGCGGCATAGGGTATAAAAAGCGTAGAAAATCCGTTGGCACGTGAGGCGGCGTCAGTAGCAGACCGATGTGCGAATAGGCCGAAGGCAGCACAACGCGCCAAGATCCGGATGGTACTGAGGTGGTGTCTAGCAAGTTGCCGCACTGATGTGATGTATGTATGCTGAAAGTCGGCGTGGGGCGCCCCGTTGGCCTGTGAGTTTGCGTCAGTAGCGGACCGATGTGCGAATAGGCCGAAGGCAGCAGAACGCGCCAAGATCCGGATGGCACCGAGGTGGTGTCTAGCAAGTTGCCGCACTGGTGTGGCCATCCTACAATGCTCAAAGTCGGCGTGGGGCGCCCTGTTGGCCTGTGAGTTCGCGTCAGTAGCGGACCGATGTGCGAATAGGCCGAAGGCAGCACAACGCGCCAAGATCCGGATGGCACCGAGGTGGTGTCTAGCAAGTTGCCGCACTGGTGTGGCCATCCTACAATGCTGAAAGTCGGCGTGGGGCGCCCCGTTGGCCTGTGAGGTGGCGTCAGTAGCGGACCGATGTGCGAATAGGGCCAAAGGCAGCGCAACGCGCCAAGATCCGGATAGCACCGAGGTGGTGTCTAGCAAGTTGCCGCACTGGTGTGGCCATCCTACAATGCTGCGCCGAAAGTCGGCGTGGGGCGCTCCGTTGGCCTGTGAGTTCGCGTCAGTCAGTGGGGGTTGTTTGAGGATCTGACTGCATTGGAAAGCAATGTGATGCTTTGCGTCGCCCCCAAGATGAAGGTTCCTCGGCTGCAGTGGGGCGCCCCTTGGTGTTTCACTCGCTATGCAGCTGAGTTGCGTGCGCACTTGCGGCGAATAGGTTGAAGGCAGCACAACAATATTTTCTGAATAGAAGACACCACAAGGCGCTGAGATTCGGTTGGCACCGAGGTGGTGTCTAGCAAGTTGCCGCACTGGTGTGGCCATCCTACAATCCTGCTCCGAATAATAGCGTGGGGTGCCCGAAGGGGGAGGAGGCGGCGTGAACGGGCCTTCCCAGGTGGAGGCTCGTCTGCTGTAGTGGGGCGCCCCTTTACCGTTTCAGTTGCCATTCAGCTGAGTTTCGGCCGCTCTTGATGCTACAGCGACAGGCGGCTGCAACAGGACTCTCAAAATGGCGGCCTGTTCTTTGGATTTGGGCCTGGTCCACTAAAATGGCCCTGGGACACCTTAGAACTCGGACGCTCAAATTTTTTTTCCTTTCCTCTACATGCAAAAAAGGTAAATGCCCGGTACGTTACACGCCTCATCTGCCACGATGTACTCTCCAGAGGAACCGAAAAAAAATATAGTTATGGTAACTATACCATGCATCGTCATATGGAGAGGTGGCACCGATTAATTATAGTGCTGCATAAAAGAGAGATTTGGAGGAGAACCCCCGACCTGCCAGTACATTCACCAAAGAAGTGGCACTGACAGCATCAGAGGCAAGGGAAACGGTCCCAAATATTTAGAAGAACTTTGGAAAGATTAAAATGACATGTTTAGATTGTGGCAAATTAATTTCATGTGGACAGATGAGTGTTACTCTAATAAATACAGCATATGAACATCATCATAGTCGATGGTTGGTAGAGACATTTTGATTATATCGTGGACCACAAACGGATTCAGGGACTTGGAATACGGAATCCACCTGTGAGCTGGGGCCCATTGGGGTTTTCATGTCAGCAGAAGATTTGACATGCATATTGAACAGGGGAAAGGGGTATTGATACCCTCCGGACTACATGGACCATAAAGCTATGCGCAGTCTCATGGGAGCAGCTGATACACGGCCCGCAATCAATAAAGAAAGCTTTATAACCATAGGTCCGGCGCATGCGTGATTTCTCCTTCACACGAAGCCTCTGATGAAGATGATTTTGAAACGCGTTAGGCAGTGGTGACAGGGGACTGCTTCAGGACACAGCAAACAGGTGGCTCCCAGATCGATGATTGGGCTGCTGCTTGAGGCCCTCATCCCTGGCTGAGTTCCGCCGGCTCGTTGGTCAAGCTAGAGCCTATATTTTAAGTGGCCGCCATGCCGTTGGGCAGGAACCGCCCCGAGAACCTGGGGGCCATGGGGGAGTGCATCCAGCGCTCTTCCGTTCGTGGATTCAGGGACTTGGAATACGGAATCCACCTGTGAGCTGGGGCCCATTGGGGTTTTCATGTCAGCAGAAGATTTGACACGCATATTGAACAGGGGAAAGGGGTATTGATACCCTCCGGACTACATGGACCATATAGCTATGCGCAGTCTCATGGGAGCAGCTGATACACGGCGCGCAATCAATAAAGAAAGCTTTATAACCATAGTTCCGGTGCATGCGTGATTTCTCCTTCACACGAAGCCTCTGATGAAGATGATTTTGAAACGCGTTAGGCAGTGGTGACAGGGGACTGCTTCAGGACACAGCAAACAGGTTGCTCCCAGATCGATGATTGGGCTGCTGCTTGAGGCCCTCATCCCTGGCTGAGTTCCGCCTGCTCGTTGGTCAAGCTAGAGCCTATATTTTAAGCGGCCGCCATGCCGTTGGGCAGGAACCGCCCCGAGAACCTGGGGGCCATGGGGGAGTGCATCCAGCGCTCTTCCGTTCGTGGATTCAGGGACTTGGAATACGGAATCCACCTGTGAGCTGGGGCCCATTGGGGTTTTCATGTCAGCAGAAGATTTGACACGCATATTGAACAGGGGAAAGGGGTATTGATACCCTCCAGACTACATGGACCATAAAGCTATGCGCAGTCTCATGGGAGCAGCTGATACACGTCGCGCAATCAATAGAGAAAGCTTTATAACCATAGGTCCGGCGCATGCGTGATTTCTCCTTCACACGAAGCCTCTGATAAAGATGATTTTGAAACGCGTTAGGCAGTGGTGACAGGGGACTGCTTCAGGACACAGCAAACAGGTGGCTCCCAGATCGATGATTGGGCTGCTGCTTGAGGCCCTCATCCCTGGCTGAGTTCCGCCTGCTCGTTGGTCAAGCTAGAGCCTATATTTTAAGCGGCCGCCATGCCGTTGGGCAGGAACCGCCCCGAGAACCTGGGGGCCATGGGGGAGTGCATCCAGCGCTCTTCCGTTCGTGGATTCAGGGACTTGGAATACGGAATCCACCTGTGAGCTGGGGCCCATTGGGGTTTTCATGTCAGCAGAAGATTTGACACGCATATTGAACAGGGGAAAGGGGTATTGATACCCTCCAGACTACATGGACCATAAAGCTATGCGCAGTCTCATGGGAGCAGCTGATACACGTCGCGCAATCAATAAAGAAAGCTTTATAACCATAGGTCCGGCGCATGCGTGATTTCTCCTTCACACGAAGCCTCTGATAAAGATGATTTTGAAACGCGTTAGGCAGTGGTGACAGGGGACTGCTTCAGGACACAGCAAACAGGTGGCTCCCAGATCGATGATTGGGCTGCTGCTTGAGGCCCTCATCCCTGGCTGAGTTCCGCCTGCTCGTTGGTCAAGCTAGAGCCTATATTTTAAGCGGCCGCCATGCCGTTGGGCAGGAACCGCCCCGAGAACCTGGGGGCCATGGGGGAGTGCATCCAGCGCTCTTCCGTTCATGGATTCAGGGACTTGGAATACGGAATCCACCTGTGAGCTGGGGCCCATTGGGGTTTTCATGTCAGCAGAAGATTTGACACGCATACTGAACAGGGGAAAGGGGTATTGATACCCTCCGGACTACATGGACCATAAAGCTATGCGCAGTCTCATGGGAGCAGCTGATACACGGCGCGCAATCAATAAAGAAAGCTTTATAACCATAGGTCCGGCGCATGCGTGATTTCTCCTTCACACGAAGCCTCTGATGAAGATGATTTTGAAACGCGTTAGGCAGTGGTGACAGGGGACTGCTTCAGGACACAGCAAACAGGTGGCTCCCAGATCGATGATTGGGCTGCTGCTTGAGGCCCTCATCCCTGGCTGAGTTCCGCCTGCTCGTTGGTCAAACTAGAGCCTATATATATATATATATATATATATATATATATATATATATATATATATATATATATATATATATATATTCAATCTTGCCAAACTTGTCCGGTTTAAAGAAGGCGCTGACACCATGAATCTGAATCCAAACTCGATTTATTCGATCAGTATCTGCTCAGACGCGTTTCGGCGTTGCCGCCTTGTTCACTACATCTGCATCTACATTTGGTTTCTCATTTTATACTAAGAGAGCCATGGGTGTGTTTGTCAATTAGCATACAGGTTCAAACCAGATGTTGCCGTGGTTACATTAAAGGCAAATACCTGTATTATGACGAAAGTCTTTTCACAGTTTTTACACACATATGGCAATCATTACATCAGAAATATTTTCCACACAATATAAATACATTACAGTCACCCAAATATGTGTAATAAGAAATGGTGTTTGCAACCTATTTCGTCATGTAGCATGTTGAAAATCACAGCTAACATTTAGGTACCATCGGAAGCATTTGTTAGAATTCTAGTGAAAAAAATATAATAAAACTTTGACACACTTTGCTACAGTTTCCCCGTGTTGTGGCCATAGATGTTCCTAATAAAAGGACCTGACCGAGTAGGTCATCTGGTTTGCCTGTTTCCTGGTCGTATCGACTTCCCACTCGTGGCTGCGTGTATACTCGGACACACCATGCCGTCTCGAGTCCACCCCGTTCACCATACGCCTACCTATGCCACTGTGTAAGTGCTTGCGCGCGTTACGAGGTTTGTGTGGTTTTGATATTATTGATAGCTGCACTTAATCATACATAAATAGTCTTTGTTTGTACAGCACTAGCGGGCTTTGGAGGTTTAAAGGATTATACGGGGTATCACTCTTTGTCCTGGTGCTTGTCCTTGTTAGCCGTAGGGATTAATGTTACAAAAGTAAAAGTCGGCAACATAGGACAGAAAATACCATACCGCGTCTGGGGAACGGTTGAGGTAATGCGCGTGCGTCCCTAGTAGAAACCCGCTCAGACAGTCATTCTCTAAGTAGAGTTAGGGAGACGGGAGTTATGTGTGTATATATATATATATATATATATATATATATATATATATATTACCTACTGGCGATAGCCAGTAGGTAAATATAGTTAGGATTGTTTTCCAGAGGGAAATCGCAACATTCTACTGGGAATAACTTTGGCGCCGGTAGAAGAATCTTCCTGAAATTTTCCTTAACTTTGCCTCGCGGCGCTCCGGTCTTTTCCTGAAAGTTTGGGGGGGATTCGTCAAGGGCGGGCCGAGATAAAAGGGGGGTCCCAAAATGTGTTTTCCCCATGTTCATTTCCATAGGGCGGTTGGACTCACTTTTAGCCCGAACGGCTGAATGGTTTTCCACCAAACTTGGCAAAATTGTAGGGACTTGTAGCCCGATGTGCCTTTGCTATGTCTCAAGATGTGTGCTCCACTGTCACTGACCATGTCATGAGTGATGTAATATGTGACGTCATCAGCAGTGAATTGCACGCGCAAGTTATAGTGAGTCCAACTAACTATAACGTGGGAATTTCATTGGTTTTATGCGAGTAAAATTTCCAGCTAACTATAACTGGTGTCAAACCTATGGTTTTATCAGTGAATTTTATAGGTTTTTTAAATGTTAATTCCTAACTATAACTGATGTGAAACCTATGGTTTTTTCAGTGAATTTCATAGGTTTTTTAAATGCTAATTCCTAACTATAAGTGGTGTGACACCTATGGTTTTTTCAGTGAATTTCATAGGTTTTTTAATAGCAAATCTCTATAAGTATGAAATGTAATATTTTTTATAATGAATTTTATATTTTATAATTATGTAATTTTTTTTTGTTATGTTTTTTAAAAAAATTTTTTTTGTCCCGGAGCGCTCCCGGGGCGCGTACCGATGCGCTCACCGGTGAGCGCTATGTTATGGCGCGACCCGGGGCGTGTACCGGTGAGCATCCCGTTAGCGTTATTGCCGCGAACGAAAACAACTGTCCATGTATTCAAATTACACCAAATACCTTCCAACGATCAGCCAGTGTGGACCACAAGCCTGTGCCCAGCACTAACAGAACAGGTACATAGGGATGATATAGACAGCAAACAAGGGCTTTATAAGGCAAAACAAGTTACTCTACCAACAATACAATTGTACAGAGTATTACAGCTAAGCACTTTACAACATATAGTAATCATAGTTTAGTTTCCGTGCTTAAAAAGTCGACGGTGTTTCGGACCCTTAGTAAATCACAGGGTCCATCATCAGGACAGTTACAATGAAAAGCCTTATGGTTATTAAGCCTCAGCTTAATAACCATAAGGCTTTTCATTGTAACTGTCCTGATGATGGACCCTGTGATTTACTAAGGGTCCGAAACGCCGTCGACTTTTTAAGCATGGAAACTAAACTATGATTAGATAGATTGACTCTGTCTATATTTTATTTTGTTCTGATACTTCGCTATGCTTGGGACCAATGTTGTTTGAAAAAAAGTATGCTCCCAGAGGTCCCTGCTGACTAATATTGGGGTCCCTTGTTGTTGTTAAATTAAGCGAACGAAAACAACATCGTGACGTATCGCGTAGCCGCGTGATGCGTCATATGACGCACAGCGTAAGCGCACCCGGAAGCAACCGAGCGCATACGATCAAGCAACGTAAGCGCGGCCGGGGCGCGTAGCGTAAGCGCGTCGGCTCATGTGATCTGAAAATAACACTTTTCATTGGTTCAGATCAGTTTTGGTTTCCAAATGATGAAAACCCGGATCATGTGACTTGAAAATAACACTTCTCATTGGTTCAGAACAGTTTTGTTTTCCAAATGATGAAAGCCCCCACCTCTTTTCCTCATTCTCACTTTGTTCTTTGAGTGAGGAAGACCTGCTTTTTGATTACAGATATGGCTACAGTAGTATCAGCAGCTGGAGCATCTGCCCCACCACCACCACCACCACAAGGACCTCCAGAAGATCACATTGGTGGTCAAGAAGAAGAGGAGGAGGAGGAGGAAGAGGAGGAAGAGATAAGGCAGTTCCTGCCTGAAGACAATCCCCATACAAACCAAAAGAGCACTTCATATGAGAGTTTTACAAAATCCCAAGGGGTGCAAAAAAAGTCAACGCTGCGAAGGAGACTTGTCTCATCTGTGGTGCTGTGCTATCCAGGGGGAACCCTGCATAAAAATATTCCTTTGGAAATCATACTATGATTCGGCATATGCAGCGTTTACATCCTATTACCTACTCTGCAGCAGAGGTGAGGGAACTCTGCAAAAACCTAACCCAATCATCATCCAGAACCTCAACATCAAAAGAACCCACTCCATCGGGTCCAGAGGCAAGTGAGGTCATTCCTAATATACAAACAAAGTTTGGGGGATACAAAATTGTTTGTATTTATTGTAACAAAACAATTAGTTATGGTCAGCAAAGCATTACACTAATAAATGTTGCTATGGATAACCACAAATGCCCGAGGAAACCATAATTTTTCTTGATTTTTTTTTGTGCTCCAGTTGAGCCATTTACAATTCCCTGTTTTTTGTTTCTCCCCATAAAAAATACAAAAAAAATATAAAACTGTTCAGAAAAGCCAAAAAAAGTCAAAAATGTTCAAAAAAACAATAAAAAAATATAAAACAAAAACAATAAAAAAAACAGTTCTTTTTAGAACTACCTCTAATTTATAATAAAAAAAAACATTTAAAAAAAACTCTGTCATTCTTTTTTCTCCATGGTACGCGTAACGGTACGCTCCCCGGTACGCGTACCGGGAAGCGTACCAAAAAAGAAAGAGAAAAAAAAGAATGAAAGAGTGAGCATGAGGGAAAGGGACAGAGAGAGTGATGTTAAGAGAAATAGAGCTAGAGGGAGCAACACCAAGGGACTGTGTATTAGATAGTCAAACAGTGAGGGAGGATTAGAAAAGAGCAGTGACTCTAAGTAAAGAGGGGTGAAAGAGGGTGGATAAAAGTGAATAAGGGTAAGACACGGGAGTGACAGAGAGAGAGTAAAGGAAGGAGTGACTGAAAGGGAGTGAGTGAAGCAGCAAAGAAAGGTAAGTGAGGGAGTGTGGGTGAGTTGTAGGGAGTGAGCTTGACGAAAGAGTATTGACAGAATGAGGGGAGAGAGACAGCGACGATAAGAGAGACAGACTGAGGGAACGGAAGTGAGGAACTGTGAGAACAGACGGACTGAGAGAAGGAGTGACAGGAGTGAAGTAAATGATTAAGGGAAAGGGAATGAGTGAGGGAGCAAAGGAAGGGAACAGAGGGTAAGGGAAGTAAAGCAGGGGGACTGAAAGAAGTTGAATGTGGGAGGGGAGTTAGGGAAAGGGGAGTAAACATGGAGGATAAGAATAAGTGAGGGAAGCAGAGTAAGGAAACAGGAGTGAGGTAGGGTGAGAGAATAATAGTGAGGTTAAAGCAAAGGGTGATGACAAACTATATTTTTTTAGTCACACTTACCATATAATTAATGTACCTTTAATTACATTTTTTACTACACTTTGTATCTGTGAAAGAGAGAAGAACACATAAGTTATAATTAGTAAAATATATATTTTAAAATAAAAAATACAAATGAAGAGGTTAAAAATCATAACAGTGTATTAAGAAATAAAGTAATAGTGAAGGACACAGAAAGGGAAATAAAGTAATGTAGAAGGACAAAAAGAGAGAAAAAGAAATAGAAGGAGAGCAGATTACGGCATATAGATTCACTGAGAGAGAGGAAGAGAAGAAGAGAGAAATGAACTGAGGACTTAAACAGTGGTACTGAGAGAAAGTGATTCGGTGATAAAAGTAAAGAGAAGAACATTGAAAGATAGGAAATGAGGGGTAGTAATGGAACCGGACTAAAAGAAATGGGATGAAGAATGATGAGAGAGGAGCAGTGAAGTTGTTGTAAGAGAAATGATAGAAGGTAGATAAACACAAGTGAACATAACACAAGGAGAGTGAGGGACTGAGGACATAGAGGTAGTGAACGGAAAATAGAGAGAAGAGGTAAAAAAAGGAGCAAACAAAGATGAGCAAGGGAGAGTGGGTGAGTTATAGTGATAAAGTGCAACAATACTGGTGAGTGAGTAAAGAGGAATTACTAAAAGAGCAAAGGAGGAAAAGACGGAAAAGGGAAGTAAAACAGAGAGACTGAAAGCTGAAAAGTGGTGCCAGGGAGAGAGGGGATGCAGACAGCTGAAATGAAAATGAGGGGTTGTGAAAGAAGTGCAGTAAACGAATGGGTGTCAAACAGAGTGAGAGAAAGGCAGTGTGAGTGAGTAAAGAGAGCTGAAAGAGAGAGGAAAAAGGAAAGTGAGTGTGAGACAATGGGAATACAATATAAATTACACAATACAAACTATAGAATAATTTATACAACATGTTATATAGTTTATTTTTGCTGTTCTCAGAACATATTGAATTTCACTAAAAACAGTGAGTTCAAACTATTCATCATATGACAGCGGGAAAAAAAACACAATCAAAAAGATTGTGTTTAAAAAAAACATATAAACTTACAAATCACATATGTACACTAATCTTTCATTCACTTACTTTTCCTTTAGGCCAAATAGTACATCATGAAGGTCCTTTACGTTGGAAGGTACTCTGCTGTTCTCTAAAAATTCCATTTCATCGACTCTCTAGAAAAAAAGCTCCAAGAACATCTGAAATATGTTTCAATGTTTTCATATACTCCTTCAGTTCAGTCATGACTCTTTGCTCATTCCTTCACCTTTCCTTAAGGCCAAATAGTGTCAGATGTATCAGTATATTTTCAAATTACTTAAAACAAACTCTAAAATTACCGTTTTCCCGACGTTCTGAAAGAAAGGCTCAAACAACATTTTCACAATATTTAAATATTCATAATTCCATCTCTGGCTCTCTCATGTTGAACATTTCCTATAATACTGATATCACTTACTATGCGATCCACTTACCATACCTTTATGAGAACTATCATTTTTATATTATCTTCATCACTTTTACTCACAATATAATTTTAAACAGCAAACTAAATTTTATTAACTGCTCCCTTCTTCATAGGGCAATAACCTTTACTTAAATTTTGGTTCTATAAACACTAGGTATGAATTTTGTAAGTCAAAAGTCAAATGAGTGTCATTACAGTTAGTCCAATTTTTTTGACATTTTAAATAGCATGTGTAATGCCCTGATGTTGTTGAAGGACCGTCATGATAAATAGTAGCTACAGTTGCAAAAGTTCTTCCTGAAATTGATAACTGAGAAGCCACGAAATTTTTAATAGAAGTTGACAATTTACTTCCATCAGGTCTACATCGTTGGAACATTAAAATGACATATTTACCATAAGTTTGTAAAAATAATGTGGACAGCATTGCAGACTTACATTGGGTACACACCATATTGTGATCAGCTGCTTTAACTAGATTATTAAAAGACACTGATTGGCAGTCTGGTAAAGTCAAATATATAAATCTTTCAGTATCTATTCTAGTACTACTTGATAAACTACAGTTGTCGCAGTCATGCTGCCATTGATCAGAAAGGCTAAAATGATTTTTTATATCTACACCTTCATCTTCCAATACATCAAACATATACATTAAACATTCCTGACAATCCTGCTGAATATTCTATGAAAATTGATTTTGACCAGAACATATGTCTAGAAGATTTCGATTTCTGAAACACTTTCTATTTTTGCTCTATCACTGCTACATTTCTCAAACACATAATTCAATAAACAGCAGAATGTTTGATCCCGAATTTCAACAATCTGTTCTTGTAAATTTTGAAGAAAAAAAACAACATTAAGCACTACATTAGCATAGCAGTTGACACCAGAACTGTTTTCAAACTGAAATCCAACAACATCTTCAACAGAATCCTTTTTCTTTCTGCTTACAATTACAGTTTCATCTACTTTTTGTCTTTTTGCTACTACCTCACTGCCATTATTCTCATTTCTTCTTTTTCGGCCTACCACACGTTTTTCAAACAGAGGATATTGAGGCAAATGTGGAGCATACTCTCTTCTTAACCTATTGTATTCTTTAACACAATCTAGATCTGTACAAATCTTTGTTTCATCACACTCAATCAAGTACAATCCTGATAAAGTTCTGACTCGTGATAATGCCACATATGCCATACCCTCTTTAAACACAGAACTTCCAATGTTCACCAAAGCACTATCTACACTTAAACCTTGAGATTTATGAATTGTCACCGCATATGCCAAACAAACAGGAAACTGTTTTGGGGCGAGCATTTAAGTCTTTCACAAGCAAAAATCTAGCGGAACAACGACAACGACAAATTTGTTCTATTTCGTCAATGTCATCAAATTTAATTTTTAAAATTTCAGTTCCATTTCTATTTTTGTAATTCACAAAATCAACAACATGACCCATTGCTCCATTTACCAGACCTCTTTCAACATTTAAATTCCTTCTCAAAATGATACGACAATTTAAACACACATTCAGAGTCTTTTCAAAACCAGCAGTTTTAGATATACTCTTCTCTAATGAATCCAATTTTGATTTCAAATTTTCAGACAAAATAATTGCTGCTCCCATATGCTCTATTTTATCTATAGCTTCCAGTTTCACAATCTCTTCATTTTCTAACTTTAACATTTTGTGGTTGAAGATGGAACATTCTTGCAGAGTTGGCATCAAACATATCCCACATTTGTTCTCAGTAATTTTCTTAAAAATATTCTCTGGAAGAATGTTTTCATTTGGATACAAATTTGAAATTAATCGTGCATGTAATGCTTCTTTCCCATGCTCACTTACTTTTCCGATTCTTACATCTTGTAGAATATTTTTATAATCTTCATCCTCTGCCTGTCGCATATTTTGAAGCAGTTCTGCATATTTGAAATTTAACCATGTATTAACATTTCCAATGCTTCCTAGGCACTTCCTGGTATCTTCATGTGTGAGCATTTTAAACATTGGTTGTCCTTTCACTGGAGTCAACTGCAGTAGATCTCCAAAAACAATAATGTGTTTTCCTCCGAATAAGACATCATAATCTGTTCTAAGAATTTCTTGCATTCTCAAATGCACAAAAGCAAGCATTAGATTTGAGACCATGCTTACCTCATCAATGATAAGAAGTTTCATTTTCTTCAGGACTCTGGAAACTTCAGAACAAGCATCTCCAGATAGCTTGTGGTATTGTAATTTGTTATCATGCTCAACTGGTAGCATCAGTAAACGATGTAAAGTAATCCCTTTAATGGTATGTGCTGCCAGCCCAGTTGGAGCGGTAACAACACAAGACAGCGGTGATTCAGTCCTTTTCTGCAGATAAGTTGCAATTGTTTTAATCAAAAAACTTTTTCCAGTTCCCGCTTCTCCACTCACATACAGTCGGACAGGCTTAAATGATATACATGAGCACTCTTTTTTCTCATGACTGAATCCATGTTCAACCTGTTCTGTGACTTCGTCATATATCTGTTTCTGCTCAAGGTTTAATTGTTTCACCAAATCTTCTAAGTCTACTACATCATCTTGAGCTTGTTCCATAGCTCTTTCCACCTCATCCATGGCAGTGGCAGCTTCATTTTGGATAATTGGTCCTCCTAGTGGATCCTGACTCAATGAAGCAGAACTCTGACGGTCTTGAGAACTGTCTCTCGCAATCTCTGCAGCAATTGTTGCTTCTTGCTCTATTTCTTCATTCAACATTTGCAGATAATTTGCAAAAACAGGACATTCTATGGTATCCTTGGTTGCATTAAAAGAATCTTCGTACAGAGAAAATCTCCAAGTAGTTCCTCTTCTGTACACCATGGCTAATAGAGTTGCAAAAGAGCTAAATAGTAAAATTCCCTTTTCTCTGGATTTTCGCAACTCAATTTTCGATGATTAATCAAATGGCCTTTTCTCTGCTTCACTAGACATCCTTCACATCCAATGATAGCATATATTCCATTGTTGATATCTTCTCTGATGGTCCTCTTATAAATATAATTTTACAGTACTTCATAGAGACAACTGTCCTCAAGATGACTACTTCTATTTGGATAGTATGTATCCAACATGTTTGTCTTCAAAATATCTGCACTGTTTTGTTCTTTCTCCGCCAAATACTCAATTTCTTGTACAGATTTCAAAACTCGGTTTCGTGTTGCAGCAAGACCTAGACTCACCCAAATAATTGTTCTAGACTTGGCGTAGAGACTTGCTGATGATAACCGATCAGAACATTCATATGCTCCAATTTCTCGATGCGACAACATCTTCAAACTGAAACTGTATAATTTCTTGCTTATACTCTTTTCATGTGAAATGTCCTCCCACATTTCCTTCAGTTCTGTCTTTTCTTTTTTTGTGATGTAAGACGTCACATATCGAGCCACAGCAATAGAGTTGTCAGCAACAAATTGAAGATCCATGTTAGCATTCCACATGGACAAAATCACTGGGTTGTAATCGTTGATGTACTTGGACTCTTCGTTTCTTTTGAAATTGTATGTATTTTTTGGTGATTTTCTCGTCACAGTATGTCGTAGAGAAGACATCAAATTATTTACTCTTCCTTTAGAAATCACTGCTCGTGGAAACCCCAAACGACATTTTGTGTAGAACTTTTCCTTGTTTCTGAATTTTCGACAACAGTACTTTCCACAACAATGGGATTGAAAGCGTAAAACTTGTTGCCTTAAACTGTTTACTTCGGTAGTTTTCGGAACAACACATGTTGAATACTCTTCAATGAAACTCATCACTGTTTCATCCGAATCTGTTCCAAATTTGGGTGCATCTTTAATCCATATCAACATATGTATGTGAGGAGCACCTCTCGCTAGATACTCCTTTCTCCAAAAGAAATCAAAAACCTCTCCAAGGGGAGGATTTTTTTTGTTGGTAATGAAAGACATCATAGCTTCAAATCTATGATTGAAATATCTGCATACATTCACTGGATCCAAAGAACACAGTTCTGCAGGTGTTTTGAATTCTATATTTTGTATGTTTGCATTTGCCTCTCGTAGAAATTGAAGTAAGTCGTCCCATGCATTCTCGGCACAGCTAAGAGTGAGGAACCATGTAGGAGTTCCTAAGTTTCTTAGCATACATTTCAATTCCCCATGGCGACGGTACCAATACTCGTTTGTACCACGCTGACATGCCATGAGATTGATTAGATGAGATTCCAAAATATTGTGTTGCAGATTGACTTTCTCCATAAAGTCCCTTGCCGAAACATTTTGCAGATGTGCTCTACTTTTCAGTATATGGTTAACAACATTAGAAAGCCCAGACAAGTCACTTTCATACAGTAGATGAAACAAATATGGGATGCATTGACAAAACTTTGGATCTTCAGCATATAATCTTAAAGTCCGGTATTCAGATGCAGGAATTTGAAGTGGTCGATCGTCATATCGTCCACCTCGACCTGTTGGAAATAGCTGTGGAAAACAACGAGCTTCCAAACTTTCCTCTCATACACTAATGGGACTTCCTTTTGCTGATTTCATTTGAAACAAGTCAATTGCATTCCCCATTACTTCTTTGGAATGCAAAGGATGAACAGTATAATGTTCATATATTTCTTAACTTCTAGACACATCAACTTTTTCAATTTGGCCGGCTGAACAATCACTGTCTTCTTCTACAGCTGTTTCCTCTGCTCCAACACATACATCTTTGTAGTACTCATTGTTTTTGACCAAATACAACGTTACCTTTTTGACTTTCCTAACATCCACTAAATCTTGCCAGATTTTCTTACTCTTTGTCGGAACCCCATTAACTAGAATAACCAGAGGGTCCTCTTCCACTTTCTCTACACCAATTGTATCAATATTTTTCTTGAAATCTAGAGGCAAATAAACAACTCTTCCTTTTAATCCTCTCTGTAATCTGAAGGAGGCAATTTCCCTATCTTAGGCTCCATGCGAAAAATAGCCTGAAAAGGATGGACACATTGAATCAAAATAGATTCATATGTATTTAAATCCATCAACTCAGGAGGAATGTATATCAACTCAAGATTATTATGAACAGCTCTAGCAGGCATTCTGTTTTCATTTAATTTATTATATTTACAAATACGCTGATCAGAAGTCAAATCAAAAGAATTCTCCACCAACAAAAAGTTGCAAAATTCTTCCATTCACTATTACTTTCCATTTCACTTTCTGAATATAAATCAACTAACCTAGTCTGAATCTTATAATGAGTCCGTCGACAACACACACAAGTAAAATAAGGCCTTTCACTTGATTTCACCGTAAACTTGGTAAATTCCTGGTCAAACTTTTCTGTACTTGAAATCTGTACATTGTCTTCCACATTCTCTTGCTGTGTCAATTTCTACACTGTCCTCTTTTAAACCAAAATAACAAATCTTCTTCACATCTAATTCAGTTCCATGCAAAAGAGCCCTGTTTAATTGTTTAAGCTTAACTGCTGGACTTTTTGCATAATACAACCTTCTCACTAATTTCCTCATTTTGTTATGATGCACTGCTAAAATGCTAAAATGATGAAAAACACTCTGACATACTTTTCTAGAAAGACAAGCCAGTGAATGCCCTTGCAAACCTGTGTTTTCTCTCACTCTGCAAAGATCTAAGTCTTGCAACATCTTCACTTTCTGTTTTAGACTTTTCTTACTATATGTACGTAAGAAATTACGAAGCAAATCGATTGAATCCTGTCGCACACTACAAATACTACTACACTTCCGAGTGTACACTTGACCCTTAGTATGTCTCCCTAAAACTTCATCAGTTAACACCTCTTCTGCCTTTCTAGGCACAAGTTTCTCTTTTTCAATCGGACAACCGTCTTTCACCTCATATGCTGGACCACTGGTGTCAACTGCATGCACCAAATCATTCACCTGGAAGTAAATTTCCTCATTAAAAAATGGCTCACAACTTGAACTATGCATCCATTCCCCAGAAAAAACTTTATAAAAATTGTCCGATTAATTACTCTTTTGCATCTACTCTTTGATTTGAAAACATCAATTGTCTTGTTAAGTGTCCTAATTCTATTGATTACTAAAATAAATAATTTTTTCTTAAGTTCAAAAGCCTGATCAACAATCTTCTCTACATTTTTCTTTTTCTTATAAAAAGCAGCTCTCTGTTTACCTTTTTTAATATTTTTTAACAAATTTAAAACCACCCTATTACGAAACATTCGTTTACGAATGTCCCTAAATTGGTTTTGCCTTCTATTCCTATACATATTATTATCTCCTGCTCCAGTAGTAACATTTTTGGGGGGCCTCTCCTTCCTTTTCAAATTTGCTCTCTCCTGAATATTCCCATCCTCATCAACATTATTTTTTGATCTACATATGTTCCGAAAGAAAGACTTAGTTGTCTTACTAGGAGCTTTTTTCCTGTTTTTTTAAGTATTTGTTGTGGACGAGTGCTTTAATTCCGTTACTGTTTTTTATTTTTTCCGCTTGGCATCTTTTCTTGTCCTCTGCCTTGACGGCATATTTCCTTACTATTGAAATCTTGTTTTCAATCTGTGGTAAACAAAAAAAATAAAACACATTATACACCACTATTACCAAACAACAAAGCAATGACAATAAGCAAATGATATAAACACTAGTTTACAACATATCTAAGTTTATACCACAGCAACTATGTAACTAGGAGTAAGACAGAGAAAAAGAGCTAGAGGGAGTAACACAAAGAGACAGAGAGAGTCAGACAAAGAAACAAGTAGAGGGAGTAAAACATAGAGAAGGAGTAAGACAGAGAGAGTGTATAATATGTTGTAAGACAGAGAAAGGATGTAATAGAGAGAGGGAGTAAGTCAAAGAAAGGGAGAAAGGGAGTAAGTCAGAAAAAGGATGTAACAGGGTGGAAGATAGGGAAAGGGTGTAAGAGGATGTAAGACAGAGAGAGGTTATTGGAACTGGAGAGGATGTAAAAGAGACTAAAACACAGAGAGGCTGTAAAAGGGAGAGAGAGATAGTAACTTTGAGAGAGGGTGTAAGAGGAAGTAAATCAGAGAGAGGATGTCACAATGAGTAAGTCAGACAGAGGGTGTAACACGAAGAGAGGAAGAGAATAAAAAAGTCCTAAAGATTGAGAGAGGGTGTAAAACAGACAAAAGGTGTAATAGGGAGTAAGTCTGGGAGATAATGTTACAAAGAGAAAGGTTGTAAGATGGAGTAAATCAGGAAGAGGATGTAAGAGAAAGTATGACTTACAAATTGCTGTAAAAAAGAGAGAGAGGGAATAAATTAGAGACAGGGTGTAAGAGAAAGTAAGTCAAAGAGAGAGTGTAAGAGAGTGTAACACAGAGTCAGGATGTAAAAAGGAATAAGTCAGAGAGAGGGTGTTAGAAGGGGACAGTTGGAAAAATAGAGTAAGTCAGGAAGAGAATATAATAGAGACTAATACATTGTTGATAATGCTTGGTAAAGAAATGTTGGTGCATAAAGGAATTGTATTTTGTAAATGAGTGAGGTTTCAGTAGTGTAATGAAATGCTTATACATATGACCTGTGCTCTAATTTGTAAATGTTATTTAAAAAAAGATTTCGGGCACATGAATTGGTTTTACATTATTGACAAGGCTTAGATAGTATCTGCATGATTAAAAAAATATATTAGCACATTTCACAATCATATCACCTGTGTTTCCTCAGATTAGTAAGCAGATTGTGCAGATGAGGTGAGGCCTGTCCAAGGGTGCAGAGGAGATAAGTCCTGTGTCCAACAGTGCTGTGAACAGGACTTACCTCCTCTGCACCCCTGGACAAGCCTCACCTCATCTGCACAATATGCTTACAAATCGAATGCTTGTACATAGGACGAGAGCTCTGTTTCTTGAATGTTATTGGAAAAACGATTTTGGGGCAAATGAATAGCTTTTACATTTTTGAGAAGGAATAAAAAGTGTCCGCAAGATGTAATAGATATATTTGAACCTTTCACAATCATGTCACTTTAAAGTTGCACTTATATTATCAGCATGAATAATTATTCCACAATTCATAACATAATACTCTTAAACTAAGTCCATTTGACATGTGTTTTCAATCCAAAAACTTATATGGAACAACACGTGCTCACCATAACGTGCCTAAATTATACATTTTGACTAAAGAAAACTTATTGTGTTTATACTTTATAATAAAACTACTGAAGAAATCTTTTAAGCAAGGTTTCAGTCACTTTGCACTAAAGACTAATCTTATTCACTGATATTGATATTCCTTAGTAGACACATCATTTCATAATGTGTCTAACAAATAATCATACAACTTTTAACATTCAAGGAGGGGTCCCCTTCGATGATCATACTAAAGTGGCCAAGTGCATTAGTGCAATATGAATAAAGTGACTCATGCTTATTGGAGAATGATAGATCATAAAAAGTGACGCATCACCAGCGCAAAACTGACGCAGGACCTTATAAATGAGGCTCTGAGCTTCTTTGCTATTGGTTTGTGTCATGCTTTTTGATAATGCTTGGTATCTACATTTGCAAGATAGAGGATTTTTATTTTGTGAAATAGTGAGGTTTTGCTGTTGGTTTGTGTCATTTTTTGGGTAATGCCTGGTAGGAATGTTTGCAATAGAGAGGAAATGTATTTTGTAAAATAGTGAGTTTTCTGAACCGAAATGGAATGCTTGTACATAGGACCTGCGCTGTGTTTCTAAAATGTTATTCAAAAAACGATTTTGGGGCAAATGAATGGCTTTTACATGTTTGAGAAGGAATAAATAGTGTGTGCATGATTACATAAAAATATTTGAAGCTTTCACAATCATGTCACCTGTGTTACATCAGATTAGGAAGCACACTGAGGGCCTTATTTATGAAAACAGTGATGCGTCAGTTTTCACTGTGCACTCCTTGCGACACCAATGATGCGTCATATTTAATATATGACGCATCATGTCGCAAGGAGCTACAGATAAGTGAGTATTTCTGACGTATCTGTAAGCGCAAAAGTGACGCATTGCTGGAGTGTGTCACAAAAGTGACGCAACTCCAGCAATGCGTCTTTTCAAATGGGGAAAGCCCCATGTGAAAGGATTTGCGTCAGTCTTACGCCTGCTGTGAGGCATGCGCAAGATTTTGACATAACAGCGTCCTAAAAGAGACGCAGTGAAATCTCATAGATTTCACTGCGTCACTATTACGAGGTTTTTTACGGGGTAACGCCACTTCTGCATACATTATACCTGACGCAGGTATAATGTGGCACAGGGGTTTAAAAAGTGACGCATCTACCTAGATGTGTCACTTTTTAAATATGGCGCAACAAGGCACATGTTTTATGCTGCCGATGCATCACAAAAAGTGATGCATGACCAGCGCAAAACTGACGCAGGGCCATATAAATGAGGCTCTGAGCTTCTTTGCTGTTGGTTTGTGTCATGCTTTTTGATAATGCTTGGTATCTACATTTGCAAGATAGAGGATTTGTATTTTGTGAAATAGTGAGGTTTCAGTAGTGAAGTTGAATGCTTGTACATAGGACCTGTGCTCTGTTTCTAAAATGTTATTCAAAAAACGATTTTGGGGCAAATTAATGGCTTTTACATTTTTGAGAAGGAATAAATAGTGTGTGCATGATTATATAAAAATATTTGAACCTTTCACAATTAATCACCTGTGTTTCCTCAAATTAGGAAGTGGATTGTGCAGATGAGGTGAGGCATGTCCAGGGGTGCAAAGGAGTTGAGGCCTGTGTCCATGAGTGCAATGGAGAGGACTTACCTCCTCGGAGATTTAGACAAGAATTATCTAATCTGTGTCCCTTTGACAGGCCTCAATACATTGAGGATAATTGATGGTAACAGGGTGCTGATGAGATGAGGTGTGTTCAGGGGTGTAAATGAACTGAGGCCTGTCTAATGGTGCAGATGAGTTGAGGTCTATTCTGGGTTGCAGATAAGGTGTGGATTGTCCATGGGTGCATAGGAGGTGATGCCTGTGTTGAGGAGTGTAGTGGAAGAGAGGTCTGTCCAGAGGTGGAAAGGAGGTGAGGGCTGTGTGTAAGAGTGCAGTAGGTGATAGGCTTCATGAAGTGCAGTCCAGTGGAGTCTTAGACACTGGCCTCACCACCTATGTTCCCCAGGACAGTCCTTACCTCATGTGTACAATCTGCTTACTTATCTGAGGAAGCACAGGTGATATGATTGTGAAAGGTGCAAATATATTTTTTTAAATATGCAGATACTATCTAATCCTTGTTAATAATGTAAAAGTAATTCATGTGCCCGAAATATTTTTTAAGAATTATATTTAAAAAACAGAGGTAAGGTCATATGTAGAAGTATTATAGTGTTTATATTGTTTGCTTATTGTCATTGTTTTGTTCTTTGGTAATAGTGGTCTATAATGATTTTTTTATTTTTTTTTGTTTTCCACAGATTTAAATCAAGATTTAAAAAATAAGAAAAAATGCCCTCAGGGGAAAGGAGACGAAAAGATTGTAAGCGAAAAAAATCAAAAACAGCAACGGAATTAAAGCAGTCTCCTTCAACAAATACTTCAAAAACAGGAAAAAAGCACCTGGTAAGACAACTAAGTCTTTCTTACGGAACATATGTAGATCCAAAAAAAATGTTGTACAGTATGTAGAAAAAGAGAAGGAGAGAGCAATTTTGAAGAGGAAGGAGAGATTCCCAAAAAATTTTACTACTGCAGCAGGAGACAATAATATGTATAGGAATAGAAGGCAAAATCAATTTAGGGACATTCATAAACAAATGTTTCACAATAGGGTGGTTTTAAATTTGTTAAAAAATATTAAAAAAGGTAAACAGAGATCTGCTTTTTATAAGAAAAAGAAAAGTGTTGAGAAGATTGTTGATCAGGCTTTTGAAGTTAAGAAAAAATTATTTATTTTTATTATCAATAGAATTAGGACAGTTAACAAGACAATCGATGTTTTCGAATCAAACAGTAAATGGAAAAGAGTAATTAATCGGACTAATTTTTGTAAAGTTTTTTCTGAAGAATGGATGCACAGTTCAAGTTGTGAGCCATTTTTTAATGAGGAAAGTTACTTTCAGGAGAATGATTTAGTGCATGCAGTTGACACCAGTGGTCGAGCATATGAGGTGCAAGACACTGGTTGTCCGATTGAAAAAGAGAAACTTGTGCCTAGAGAACCAGAAGAGGTGTTAACTGATGAAGTTTTAGGGAGACGTACTAAAGGTCCAGTGTACACTTTGAAGTGTAGTAGTAGTTGCAGTGTGCGACAGGAACTAATCGATTTGTTTTGTAATTTCTTATGTACATATAGTAAGAAAACTCTAAAACAGAAAATGAAGATGTTGCAAGACTTAGATCCTTGTAGAGTGAGAGAAAACACAGGTTTGCAAGGGCATTCACTAGCTTGTCTTTCTAGAAAAGTCTGTCAGAGTGTTTTTCATCATTTTAGGATGTTAGCAGTGCATCATACCAAAATGAGGAAATTACTGAGAATGTTGTATTATGCAAAAAGTCCAGCACTTAAGCTTAAACAATTAAACAGTGCTCTTTTGCATGGAACTGAATTAGATGTGAAGAAGATTTGTGAAGAAATTGAGATTTGTTATTTTGGTGAAAAAGAGGACAGTGTAGAAATTGACACAGAAATTCAAGGTAATGTGGAAGACAATGTACAGATTTCAAGTACAGAAAAGTTTGACCAGGAAATTACCAGGATTAAGGTGAAATCAAGTGAAAGGCCTAATTTTACTTGTGTATGTTGTCGACGAACTCATTGTAAGCATCAAACTAGATTAGTTGATTTATACATAAAAAGTGAAAAGATAAATAATTATGAGTGGAAGGATTTTGCCACTTATTTGTGGGTGGAGAATTCTTTTGATTTGAGTTCTGATCAGCGTATTTGTAAGTATTGTTATGATGAATTAAATCAAAACAGAATGCCTGCTAGAGCTGTTCATAATAATCTGGAGTTGGTAGACATTCCTACTGAATTGATGGATTTAAATACCTATGAGTCTATTCTGATTTAATGCGTCCATCCTTTTCAGGCAATTGTTTGCATGGGGCCTAAGATAGGGAGATTGCCTCCTTCGGATTTACATAGAGGATTAAAGGGAAGAGTTGTTTATTTGCCTCTAGATTTCAAGAAAAATATTGATACAATTGGTGTAGAGAAAGTGGAAGAGGAACCTCTGGTTGTTCTAGTTAATGGGGTTCCTACAAAGAGTAAGAAAATCTGGCAAGATTTAGTGGATGTTAGGAAAGTCAAAAAGCCAACATTGTATTTGGTCAAAAACAATGAGTACTACAAACATGTATGTGTTGGAGCAGAGGAAACAGCTGCAGATGAAGACAGTGATTGTTCAGCTGGCAAAATTGAAAAAGTTGATGTGTCTAGAAGTGAAGAAATATATGAACATTATACTGTTCATCCTTTGCATTCCAAAGAAGTAATGGGGAATGCAATTGACTTGTTTCAAATGAAATCAGCAAAAGGAAGTCCCATTAGTGCATGGGAAGAAAGTTTGGAAGCTCGTTGTTTTCCACAGCTATTTCCAACAGGTCGAGGTGGACGATATGATGATCGACCACTTCAAATTCCAGCATCTGAATACCGGACTTTAAGATTATATGCTGAAGATCCAAGGTTTCGTCAATGCATCCCATATTTGTTTCATCTACTGTATGAAAGTGACTTGTCTGGGCTTTCTTATGCAGTGAACCATGTACTGAAAAGTGGAGCAAATCTGCAAAATGTTTCGGCGAGGGACTTTATGGAGAAAGTCAATCTGCAAGACAATATTTTGGAATCTCATCTAATCAATCTCATGGCATGTCAGCGTGGAACAAATGAGTATTGGTACTGTCGTCATGGGGAATTGAAATGTATGCTAAGAAACTTAGGAACTCCTACATGGTTCCTCACTCTTAGCTGTGCCGAGTATGCATGAGACGACTTACTTCAATTTCTACGAGAGGCAAATGCAAATATACAAAATATAGAATTTAAAACTGCTGGAGAACTGTGTTCTTTGGATACAGTGAATGTATGCAGATATTTCAATCATAGATTTGAAGCTATGATGTTTTGCATTACTAACAAAAAAATCCGTGATGTGGTTCATTGAAGAGTATTCAACATGTGCTGTTCTGAAAACTACTGAAGAAAACAGTTTAAGGCAACAAGTTTTACGCTTTCAATCACATCGTTGTGGAAAGTACTGTCGTCAAAAATTCAGAAACAAGGACAAGTTCTACACAAAATGTCGTTTCGCATTTCCACGACCAGTGATTTCTAAACGAAGAGTCCAAGTACATCAACGACTACAACCCAGTGATTTTGTCCATGTGGAATGCTAACATGGATATTCAGTTCGTTGCTGACAACTCTTTTGCTGTGGCTCGATATGTGACGTCTTACATCACAAAAAAAGAAAAGACAGAACTGAAGGAAATGTGGGAAGACATTTCACATGAAAAGAGTCTAAGCAAAAAATTATACAGTTACAGTCTAAAGATGTTGTCACATCGAGAAATTGGAGCATATGAATGTTCCGATCGATTGTCACCAGCAAGTCTATATGCAAAATCTAGAACTATCATTTGGGTGAGTCTAGGTCTTGCTGCAACACGAAACCGAGTTTTGAAATCTGTACAGGAAATAGAGTATTTGGCGGAGAAAGAACCAGAAAGTACAGATATTTTGAAGACAAACATGTTAGATACATACTATCCAAATAGAAGTCCTTACCTTGAGAACGCTTGTCTCTATGAAGTTCTGCAAAGATATATTTATAAGAGGAACATCAGAGAAGGTGTCAATAATGGAATATATGCTGTCATTGGATGTGAAGGATGTCTAGTGAAACAGAGAAAAGGTCATTTGATTAATCACCGAAAATTGAGTTGTGAAAATCCAGACAAAAGAGAATTTTACTATTTGCCTCTTTTGCAACTCTTTAAACCATGGCGTACAGAAGAAGAACTACTTGGAGATTTTCTCTGTTACAAAGATTCTTTTAATGCAACGAAGGATACCATAGAATGTCCTGTTTTTGCAAATTATCTGCAAATGTTGAATGAAGAAATAGAGCAAGAAGCAACAATTGCTGCAGAGATTGCGAGAGACAGTTCTCAAGACAGTCAGAGTTCTGCTTCATTGAGTCAGGATCCACTAGGAGGACCAATTATCCAAAATGAAGCTGCAACTGCCATGGATGAGGTGGAAAGAGCTATGGAGCAAGCTCAAGAGGATGCAATCAATTTAGAAGATTTGGTGAAACAATTAAACCTTGAGCAGAAACGGATATATGACGAAGTCCCAGAAAAGGTTGAAAATGGATTTAGTCATGAGAAGAAAGAGTGCTCATGTACATCATTTAAGCCTGTCCAACTGTACGTGAGTGGAGAAGCGGGAACTGGAAAAAGTTTTCTGATTAAAGCAATTGCAACTTATCTGCAGAAAAGGACTGAATCACCGCTGTCTTGTGTTGTTACCGCTCCAACTGGGCTGGCAGCACATAATATTAAAGGGATTACTTTACATCGTTTACTGATGCTGCCAGTGGAGCATGATAACAAATTGCAATACCACAAGCTATCTGGAGATGCGTTTTCCGAAGTTTCCAGAGTCCTGAAGAAAATGAAACTTCTTATCATTGATGAAGTAAGCATGGTCTCAAATCTAATGCTTGCTTTTGTACATTTGAGAATGCAAGAAATTCTTAGAACAGAGTATGATGTGTTATTCGGAGGAAAACACAATATTGTTTTTGGAGATCTACTGCGGTTGACTCCAGTGAAAGGACACCCAGTGTTTGAAATGGTCACGCATGAAGATACCAGAAAGTGCCTAGGAAGCAATGGAAACGTTAATATATGGTTAAATTTCAAATATGCAGAACTACTGCAAAATATGCGGCAGGCAAAGGATGAAGATTATAAAAATATTCTACAAGATGTAAGAATCGGAAAAATAAGTCAGCATGGAAAAGAAGCTTTACATGGACGATTAGTTTCAAATTTGTACCCAAATGAAAAGATTCTTCCAGAGAATATTTTTAAGAAAATTAACGAAAAGAAATCTGGCATATGTTTGATGCCAACTCTGAAAGAATGTTCCATGTTCAACAACAAAAGGTTAAAGTTAGAAAATGAAGAGATAGTGAAACTCGAAGCTATAGATAAAATAGAGCATATGGGAGCAACAATTATTTTGTCAGAAAATTTGAAATCAACATTGGATTCATTAGAGAAGACTATATCTAAAACTGCTGGTTTTGAAAAGACTCTGAATGTGTGTTTAAATTGTCGTATCATTTTGAGAAGGAATTTAAATGTTGAAAGAGGTCTGGTAAATGGAGCAATGGGTCATGTTGTTGGTTTTGTGAATTACAAAAATAGAGATGGAATTGAAATTTTTAAAATTAAATTTGATGGCATTGACGAAATAGAACAAATTTGTCGTTGTTCAGCTAGATTTTTGCTTGTGAAAGACTTATATCTTCGCAGAAAACAGTTTCCTGTTTGTTTAGCATATGCATTGACAATTCATAAATCTCAAGGTTTAAGTGTAGATAGTGCTTTGGTAAACATTGGAAGTTCTGTGTTTAAAGAGGGTATGGCATATGTGGCATTATCACGAGTCAGAACTTTATCAGGATTGTACTTGATTGAGTGTGATGAAACAAAGATTTGTGCTGATCTAGATTGTGTTAAAGAATACAATAGGTTAAGAAGAGAGTATGCTCCACATTTGCCTCAATATCCTCTGTTTGAAAAAAGTGTGGTAAACCGAAAAAGAAGAAATGAGAATAATTGCAGTGAGGTAGTAGCAAAAAGACAAAAAGTAGATGAAACTGTAATTGTAAGGAGAAAGAAAAAGGATTCTGTTGAAGATGTTGTTGGATTTCAGTTTGAAAACAGTTCTGGTGTCAACTGCTATGCTAATGTAGTGGTTAATGTTGATTTTTTCTTCAAAATGTACAAGAACAGATTGTTGAAAATCGGGATCAAACATTCTGCTGTTTATTGAATTATGTGTTTGAGAAATGTAGCAGTGATAGAGCAAAAATAGAAAGTGTTTCAGAAATTAGAAATCTTCTAGGCATATGTTCTGGTCAAAATCAATTTTCATAGATAATTCAGCAGGATTGTCAGGAATTTTTAATGTATATGTTTGATGTTTTGGAAGATGAAGGAGTAGATATAAAAAATCTTTTTAACCTTTCTTATCAATGGCAGCATGACTGTGATAACTGTACTTCATCAAGTAGTACTAGAATAGACACTGAAAGATTGATATATTTGAGTTTACCAGACTGCAAATCAGTGCCTTTTAATAATCTCGTTAAAGCAGCTGATCACAATATGGTGTGTACCCAATGTAAGTCTGCAATGCTGTCCACATTATTTCTACAAAGTTATGGTCACTATGTCATTTTAATGTTCCAACGATGTAGACCTGATGGAACAAAATTGACAACTTCTATTAAAAATGTTGTGGCTTCTCAGTTATCAATTTCAGGAAGAACGTTTGCAACTGTAGCTATTATTTATCATGACGGTCCTTCAACAACATCATGGCTTTACACATGCTATTTAAAAAGTTGTAAAGGTTGGACCCTTTGTAATGACACTCATTTGACTTTAAAACAACGTTTGCCTTTTGACTTAAAAAGTTCATATCTAGTGTTTTTACAACCAAAAATTAAGTAAAGCTAATTGGCCTATGAAGACGGGAGCAGTTATTAAAGGTTAGTTTGCTGTTTAAAATTATATTCTGAGTAAAAGTGATCAAGATAATATAAAAAATCGAGTTGTCATATAGGTACTGTAAGTGGATCTCATAATAAGTGATATGAGTATTATAGGAAATGATGAACATGAGTGAGTCAGAGATAAAATTACGAAAACTTAAATATTGTGAAAATGTTGTTTGAGTCTTTCTTTCAGAACGTCGGAAAAACTGTAATTTAGAGTTTGTTTTAAGTAATTTGAAAATATACTGATACATCTGACACTATTTGGCCTTAAGGAATGGTGAACGAATGAGTAAAGAGTTATGACTGAAAAAAGGAGTATATGAAAATAATGAAAATATTTCAGATGTTCTTGGAGCTTTTCTTCTAGAAAGTCGATGAAATTGATTTTTTAGTGAACAGCAGAGTACTTTCCAACAAGAAAAGGACCTTCATGATATACTATTTGGCCTAAAGGAAAAGTAAGTGAATCAAAGATTAGTGTACATTTGTCATTTGTCAGTATCTAAGTTTTTTTTTAAAACACAGGGGCATATTATCAAGGGGCTTTATCTCCGCTTTTTTGGCTTTAAAAGCCAAGAAAGCGGAGATAAAATTATCTCCCTATTAACCAGCTGTCGCTAACACCACTTAGCGACAGCTAATAGGAGATAGGGACCATCTTGGGCCCCGCTTTGCATGTCAGTGATATTTATCACTAATGACATGCAAAGTGGGCGTGCCAAGATGTTAGCGACTGAAAACAGTCGCTAACATCGCTATCCCCTATTACCAACTTTTGGAGATATTCGCGCTAAGCGCGAATATCTCCAAAAGCTAACACTTGCCCAGGAGCAGTTCTTAGCCATGTTATCCAATGGGAGGTGGATAACATGGCTAAGAGCATTTGCTCGATAATGCATGAATATCTCTGACTTTTCAGCGATATTCATGCATTGCGGCCGTTTTTTATCGCATTTGCGATAAACCTTGCTAATAGCAAGGTTTATCTGCGATAAAAATCGCCGATTTGCGGCGATAATTTTTGTCTCTAAATAAGTTAGAGACAAAAATTATCTCTATTGGTTGGTAATATGCACCACAATCTTTTAGGTTGTGTTTTTTTTTCCCCGCTGTCATATGATGAGTAGTTTGAACTCACTTTTTTAAGTGAAATTCAATATATTCTGAGAACAGCAAAAACAAACTATGTAACATGTTGTACAAGTTAATCTATAGTTTGTATTCTGTAATTTAAAATATATTCCCATTGTCTCACACTCACTTTCCTTTTTCCACCCTCTTTCAGCTCTTTTTACTCACTTATAATGTCTTTCTTTCACTCTCTTTCAACCCCGTTCTTTTAGTCTACTTCTTTAACAACCCCTCATTCTCATTTCAACTGTCTGCATCCCCTCTCTCCATTGCATAACTATTCAGCTTTCAGTCTGTCTGCTTTACTTTCCTTTTCCGTGTTTTCCTCCTTTGCTCTTTTAGTAATTCCTCTTTACTCACTCACCAGTATTGTCGCACTCTATCACTATAAATCATCCACTCTCCCTCGCTTATTTTTGTTTTCTCCTTTCTTTTGACCTCTTCTCTCTATTTTCCGTTCACTACCTCTATGTCCTCAGTCCCTCACTCTCCTTGTGTTATATTCACTTGTGTTTATCTACCTTCTATCATTTCTCTTACAACAACTTCACTGCTCCTCTCTCTTCGTTCATCAACCTATTTCTTTTAGTCCGGTTTCATTACTACCCCTCATTTCCTATGTTTCAGTGTCCTTCTCTTTACCTTCATCACTGAATCACTTTCTCTCAGTACCACTGCTTTAGTCCTCTTCTCCTCTCTTTTCTTCTTTTGCTCACTTACTCATTTTTCTTTCCTCACTCATTGTACTCCACTTCACTCAGTCCTTCCCTTAGTCTCTCTGTCTACTAACTTCCTCACTCCTTTTCCCTAAATCCTTCTATATTATCCTCTCTCCCTTCATCCCTTCACTCTATGACTCTCCTTCACTTACTCTCAGTTATCTACCATTCCTCATTCTTCTAAATGCATCCTTTATTAGACTACTTTCCCTCTCAGTCATTATCTTTTTACGTACTCCTGTTTCCTGATCTATTTTTGCTAACTCATATTCTTTTAGTATCTTTCTTACCTTCAGTTCATTTTTCTCTTCTTCTCTTCCTTTCTGTCAGTGAATCTATATGCCTTACTCTTAGTATTTGCTCTTCTTCTATTTCTTTTTCCCTCTTTTTGTCCTTCTACCTTACTTTATTTCTAAATACACTGTTATGATTTTTAACCTCGTCATTTGTATCTTTAATTTTAAATACATATTTTACTAATTATAACTTATTTTTTCTTCTCTCTTTACAGATACAAAATGTAGTAAAAACATGTAATTTAAGTTACATTTATTATATGGTAAGTGTGACTAAAAAAATGTAGTTTGTCATCACTCTTTGCTTTAACCTCACTACTATTTTCTCAACCTACCTCAGTCCTGTTTCTTTACTCTGCTTCCCTCACTTATTCATATTCTCCATGTTTACTCCCCTTTCCCTATTTCCCCTCCTACATTCAAGTTTTTTTCAGTCCCCATTCTTCACTTCCCTTACACTCTGTTCCCTTCCTTTGCTCCCTCACTCATTCTCTTTCCCTTAATCATTTACTTCACTCCTACACACACCCCCCCAACACACACACACACACCTCTGACATACACCACAGACACACACCACACACACACCTCACACACACACACACAGCCACACACACACTCACACATCCCATACACACACACACACTCCACACACATACCCCCCACACCCACACCCCCCCACACATATCTCACACACCCACACCTCCACCCACACCCAAACACCCCACACACCCACATCCACACACACACCTTACGCACCCACACCCCCACCTACACCCACTGACTCCCTATAAGTCACCCACACTGCCTTAATTACCTTTTCTTTCCTGTTTCACTCAGACTCTTTCAGTCACTCCTTCCTTTACTCTCTCTCTCTTTTCTCTCTGTTACTCCCCATGTCTTAACCTTATTCACTTTTATCCACCCTCTTTCCCTCCTTTTTACTTACACTCACTGCTCTTTTCTCACCCTCCCTCACCATTGTTCATTTATTCCGGTTCCGTCACTACCCCTCATTTCCCATTCTTTACTGTCCTTCTTTTTATTTTCAACACCCACTCACATTCTACCAGTACCTCTACTTTAGTCTTCTTTTTCTCCCTTCCCTTCTTTCGCTCCCTTATTCATTTTCTTTTTCTGACTTACACCCTATTACATCTTCTCTGTTTTTTACTATGTAATAAACAATCCCTCTGTGTTGCTCCCTGTAGCTATTTTTCTATTAAAATTACTGTATCTGTTTTCTTCCCTCATGCTCACTCTTTCTTTATTTATTTATTTATTTATTTTTTGGGGTTGCGCGCCCCAGTGCACGTACCGGTCCGCGTACCCTTGAAAAAAAAGATTGAGAGAGATTCTTCAAAAATATAGATTTATTTTTATAAATTAAAGGTAGTTCTAAAAAGAACTGTTTTTTATTCTTTTTGTTGTTTTATATTTTTTATTGGTTTTTTAAGGGGAGAAACAAAAAACAGGGAATTCTAAAGGGCTCAACAGGAGCAAAAAAAAGGCGGAAAAAATTAATGTTTTCTTGGGCACTTGTGGTTATCCCAAGCACGGTTAATAAGTGTGATGCTTTGTTCTCCATAGCATATCGTTTGTCCACAAAAAATACAAACCATTTTAAAATTGGAAAATTTTGGTTGTATGGTGGAGCATATCTCCCTAACTTCCGGTCCCGATGGGGTGGGAACATTAGTTTGGGAGGTGCTGGCAGAAGATTGGACAGGGTTTCTGGCCAGTTCCCTGAGCTCTGCCCTTGCATAGTTATTTGGATGCCTGTGTCGCATATGCCTGATCATCGTGTGGTTGCCAAAGGAGTATTTTTTGTTGGGATTCCCCCTTGACAGCTCCTGATGACATATTAAGCAGGTTGCCTTAGGCGCATTTACTTTTTTCTTGTCCTTGGGGATTGAAAAAAACTGCCAGATGATGTGCTCTATGGTTTGTATGTAATATTGTCTTCTCGGACAAATCTCCTCTCCTCCTCCTCCTCATCTTCCTCCACTTCTTCATCTCCACCACTGTGAAGTTGTGGTGGTCCTTGTGGTGGTGGTGGTGGTGGTGGTCCAGAAGCTCCAGCATCTGCAGCTAATGTAGCCATTTTCTAATGAAATAACTACAGGTCTACCTCTCTCAAAGCACAAAAGTAGAATGAGGAAAAAAGGTGGTGTCTTTAGAAAATAAAACTGAACCAATGAAAAGTGTTATTTTTAGGTCACATGACCTGGCCTTACATCATTAGGAAACCGAAAGTGAAATGAACCAATAAAAAGTTTTATTTTCAGGTCACATGACCCGACGCGCCTATGCTACGCGCCCCGGGGCGCACTCCGGGCGCGTCCGTAGTGGCGCCCGGGGGCGCGTAGCGTAAGCGCGTCAGGACGTTGCGCGATCGTATGCGCTCGCGTGCTTCCGGGTGCGCTTACGCAGTGCGTCATATGACGCATCACGCGTTTACGCGAATTGTCACGATGTTGTTTTCGTTCGCGAGAATAGCGCTAACGGGACGCTCACTGGTACGCGCCCCGGGACGCGCCGCAACATTGCGCTTACCGGTGCGTTCACCGGTACGCGCCCCGGGAGTGCTCCGGGGCAAAAAAAAAAATAATAAAATTAAAAAATATTACATAATTATACAATATAAAATTAATTGTAATTTTTTTTACTTTTTATACCTATAGAGATTTGCTATTAAAAAACCATTGAAATTCACTGAAAAAACCATAGGTTTCACACCAGTTATAGTTAGGAATTAGCATTTAAAAAACCATTGAAATTCACTGAAAAAACCATAGGTTTCACACCAGTTATAGTTAGGAATTAGCATTTAAAAAACCTATTAAATTCACTGAAAAAACCATAGGTTTCACACCAGTTATAGTTAGCTGGAAGTTTTACTCGCATAAAACCAATGAAATCCCCACGTTATAGTTAGTTGGACTCACTATAACTTGCGTGTGCAATGCACTGCTGATGACGTCACATATTACATCACTCATGACATGGTCAGTGACATCACTCATGACATCACTGATGACACCATCCTTGTGACAAAGTGACAGACCTCCTTTCACTGTAATGTAACCCTCGAAACACATATTCAAAAATAGAAACTAACATTTTTTTTAAAATGGAGATACCCATACCAGTTACAACAACCAATTCAGTAATTCCACCATCTATATACACATCCACTCATCCACCAACAGTTCTATGTAGTCACTCATACATATACTCACTCATCATATATAGTGATACACCTATATATCCTGTTACACTGAACGGAATTACACCACATTTGGCAGAAAGGTAGACCTTGGTTCAGAGTCGTGCGTTTTTGTTAAATGGTGTAAATCTGTTCAGTAGTTTTTTAGATATTAAAGGAAAAAATACATATATATCTGGGCGTAGCCTAACCACACATCTCATTGTGAGATCTGATTGGCTGTCAGCACTTCATCAAAGAAGGGTTGGCAGCCATCTTGGTACGAATATGCATGATAGCGACTCGTTAAAAAAGCATTGCAGTTAATAGAAGGTTTTAAGACTTTAGTTACATTATAAATCATTTGTTGATGGTACCATACTCATTTTAGGAATTGTGGATTTATTCTAAGGTGATTTTACCATGTGAAAAAGCCTTCTGCTGGGATATCATGAATCATGTTTGAGAGAAAACTATTTTCTTTTGCTTGTCCCATAGAGGTTTGGAAGCTGCTCCGGAAGTTAAAATGAGAGCATATTTTCTGTAATTTCCCATTATCTTTCTCAGTCATGTGATAATGAAGTCTGAAATTCTCAGTAAAACATGTACATCCAACAAGGATTGAGAAATATCTTCCTGTTATATTTCAACAGAAGCAGCCTGGCAGTTGATTCCTTTGTGTTCTACTGCAGCTACCCAGAGTGTTCTAAAGAACACCTAGAGCACTAACAGTCTTAATTATGACAAAATTATGGCACACTTGAAGCCATCTTGATTGGAATAACCTGGTAACACTTAAAACATTTCATTTAAAAAGGAACAAAATAAAGGGTTTTATTTTGTCATAGAAATTATGGTTAGTGCTGTAGAAAGAAAAATTAGGACTTGTTTTAAGTGAGATCTCAAATATATTTCTGTTATATTTCTTTTGTGTTATAATTTATTATTGACATTTTGAGAAAATTGCATCATAAGTACACTAAAATTAATAATAACTTACAATTTTAATGATATGAATAAATACGGAATACATGTAAAAGAAAAAGAAAAAATGCATATATGATAATTACTATGCACCAATAATTTACACTAACAACTATAAAGATAAATAGTAGGGTATACAGTTGAATCAGTAGTTCCTGAGAAAATGACATTTAAAAGTACATATGTATCTATGGCCTCGGAGGGTACGCGTACCCTAAGCGTAGCCCAAGTGCACCCTGCCATGCCCAATATCCCCCACACTGCCCCGGGGACTGCCACCCCCACCCACACGGCAAAGTTGAAATAATTGCGGAGGGCACATGGCCCCCCCTGCAGCCCTGGGGACCGCCACCCCCAGGGCTTAGTACTTTATTGTTGGGGGGCCTTTAAGCCCCCCCCCCGAGCCCCGGGGCTCGACTTACATTCTGTGTTCAGGAGGCACACTGCCCCCACAGCCCCAGGGACAGCCACTCCCAGGGGCTTTATTTTTAAATTATTTGTATCCTATGTGGGGTGTCTCAGGCCCCCATACACCCCGGGGACCGCCACCTCCCTGTGGCACTAAATATTTATATTGGGGGGTCCGTGACAGCCCCCCAACCCTGGTGAACACCACCCCTGGGGCTTTGCAGAAGGTGGGGGGGCCACGGAGCCCCCCTCCTGGAGCCATTGATGGCCCCCAGGGTTGGCTCCTGCAGTGTCCCGGGGTGCCGACACCCGGGACACTGTAGTTTTCTATGGCAGGGAGGAGCCTTACGGCATTGCTTTTCCACACGGGGAGCAGCTAACATGCTGCTCCCCCTGTGGAAAAGAAATCTGCTTTGATATTTGGAAGAGAGAGCATGAAAACCTGCTCTCTCTTCCAAATATCAAAGCAGATTTCTTTTCCACAGGGGAGCAGCATGTTAGCTGCTCCCCGTGTGGAAAAGCAATGCTGGCTCCCGCAGGATGTGGGGAGCCGGCTGGGACCGTGGGGGGATTAGGGACCCCCCAGGTCCCCACTGAAGAGGGCCAGCCCAGGGGGATGGGTTCACTGGGGCTACAAGTGGCCCAGTAGGGGGGACATGTGCCCCCCTCCCCAAAATATATTAAAATTAAAAAAACAAAAAATTAAAAAAGGCCGACCATGGGGGATGTGGTCCCCGGGGCCAAACATGGCCTAAGGAGGAGGGCAAGGCAGCTCCCCTCCTAGATTATTATTTTTTTTTAAAAAGGGCCATGCCCTGCGGTCACCGTGGCCGAGTATGGCCTATAGAGGGGGCCATACAGCCCCCTTCCAGAATTATTAGTTAAAAAAAAGAAATTAGGGGGCAGACCCTGGGGGATGAGGCCCCCAGGGCCAAAATAGTAGAAAAGAAAGGGGCCACACAGCCCCCCTTCTTAAACATATAAAAGAAGAAAAAGACAGGCATCGTGCCGGAGGCCACACCTCCTACCATCATCACTCTGCAAACGCGCCCCCCTGGTGCGATTGCAGAGGGGGAAAGAATTTTCCTTTTAATTCTGTGGGTCCCTGGGGGCCAATTAACCCACAAGGAACCTCTAGTATGCGCCAGGGGGCTGCCTTGCAGAGAGGTGTTCTGAGGCCATGCCCCTTTTTACACCTCTCTGCAACGCAGCTCTGTGGCGCTTACTGGAGGTAGCTGGTGGGCTTATTGCACCCCAGGGACCCTCAGTATTCAAGGGGAGTAAATACCCCAACTTAAAATGTGCCACAGGGCGTGTTTGCACAGTGGTGAAGGGAGGTGGCGGGGCCTGAGGTGATATGTGTGCAAACACATCCTGTGGCACATTTAAGTTGGCGGATTAACTCCCCTTGAATACTGAGTGTCCCTGGGGGACAACTAGCCCACCAGGTACCTCCAGTAAGTGCCACAGAGCTGTGTTGCAGAGTGTTGTAAAATGAGGCGTGGCCTCTGAACACCTCTCTGCAACGCAGCCTCCTGGCGCATACTGGAGGTACCTGGTGGCCTAGTTGGCCCCAAGGGACACACAGGATTGAGGAGGAATTAATACTCTAACTTAAAGCATGCCACATGGTGTGTTTGCGGACATATCACCTCAGGCCACCCCCCTTCCTTTACCACTGTGCAACCCTGTGGTGCGTTTTAAGTTGTGGAATTAATTCTCTTTCAATACTGAGGTTCCCTGAGAGTCAACGGTATCTCCGGTATGGGCCAGGGAGCTGCGTTGCAGACAGGTGTTCTGAGGCCACGCCCCATTTTACTCCTCTATGCAATGCAGCTCCGTGGCGCTTACTGGAGGTACCTAGTGTGCTAGTTTGACCCTAGGCACCCTTAGTATTGAAGGTGACTTAATCTCTCAACTTAAAACGGTGACAGGTTGCGTTTACACAGTTGTGAAGGTATGGGCCTGACGTGATGTGTGCAAACACGCCTTGTGGCGCGTTTTAAGTTAGGGAAAAAAGTCTACATCAAACCTGAGGGAAAATTGGGGCCAAGGTGCCCACCAGGCGCTTCCAGAAAGCGTCACTGTGCTGCATTGCAGAGAGGTGGTGCAGGCTGTGCCCCTTTTTACATCTCTCTGCTACTCAGCTCTGTGGATGTACTACGAATTCTGATTTACTCACCTGTTATCAGAAGAGACTTCAGTGCTGCATCTTTGAGCCCCATACTAATCATGAAAAGTATTTCTACCCATACTTAACAGTAACTTGAATTTCCTTCCATAGGCTAACATTGACTGGTTTCACTTGGCAAATCTTTTAAGTGTGGAGTTTTGGAACTTTAAAATATTCACCTAAAATCATCCAAACAACGAATTCCAATTTGCTCACCTGTTATCAGGAGAGAACCCAATGCTGCATCTTTTAGCCCAGCACTGATCCTGAAAAGTAATTCGTAGCATACTTACCAGTAACTTGTATTTCCTTCCATAGAAATCCATTGTCTTGTTTTCCCCAGAAAAGTTTCCAAGTGTCTATTTTCACTAACTAAAAATATTCCTACAAAATTGCATGTATGACTTAAACGCATTCTTTCAACTGTTTGCAGGAGATGCACCAGTGCTGGATCCAGGATCCACCACTGAGTAAGAAAAAGTGACGATAGCACTACTTACATGCTAAGTACATTTTTTCCCTTAGGCTAACATAGGTGATTCTATGTGAAAAAGTTTCTACATGTCAACTTTTAAAATAGGAGTATATTCCTTAAAAATCACTACTCTAACCAAAACGTTTTTACTCAACTGTTTACAGGAGATGTCACAGTACTAAATCTAGGATCCAGTCCTGGGGATAGAAAAGTAATCCATAATAGTAACTAATTGCATTTAACCAGAAATCCCCATTGAGCTTTATTTTGCATTGTGTTTGAAATTGTGTTGCCCATTGCAACAACTGTAACTACTGTGCTTGAAAGTCTATTGCCTATTTGCAAAGTATTTAAACTAAAGTAATTCATTCTGAGAAAGTATATTTTATAATATAATGTATAAAGTAATTATAATGTCATTTAAAAAATAAAATATCTAAAAATAAATAGTTTAAAAAAATGTAGTAAATCAGTATAAAATATAAATAGAAGAATTATTATATTTAAAAATTGTCATTTATAAAACCTTTGAAATTCACTGAAAAAACATTAGGGGTGTTATAGCTGGACATTTCACTCGTACAAAACCATTGAAATTCCTCTGGTATAGTTAGTTGCTCCACGTGACAATCAGGTACACCTCATCATACACTAGTATAACCTTTTATCACTCAGTATGAAATATAAACGACCTTTTTTTAAACCAGTGACACACCAGCACAAGTTTTCAAAAACCAACTCAGTGATTTGTAGATCTACACACATATCTAAACACTTACCTATACATTCACTCATACATGTTGACAAAGATCAATAGAACAATATTAAATATACTAATACATCTATATCAACATTACAGAACAGCACATATCCTGCTCACTTATGCAGTCATCCTACTCAATTATGCAAATAATTCATCATACTTACATTTATTCAGCTACACGCTTATACAAACATAACTTTATTGATTGATATAGAAAGTAACTCATACTTAGCGTGTTAAAAAAAATCACTATTATGAGTATACACTTTTCCATACATATAGTCAGACAACCACTGATTCTTATATATACTTATTTATATACACCAACATTGAGAAATATACTTACTCATCACCACACCCATAAACAGATTCACTCCCCAAGCAACTGTTTCCGCATGCAGTCTTAACATCATATACCTACTACATCAACTATTTACACATCTTTGGACAGTCACATACCTCCCACCCAACCACATATGCATTCACTCTTCCATACAAATACTCACTTAACTAATTAAAAACTAATATAGAGTTTCACATATGTAGTAACCAATGTATGCAGTTGTTTACATAACAAGAGACAGAGTGATACAGATATTCACACTGTTCAATCACTATCCCATATATTTAGGAAGACACTTTAAATTAGGCACTTAGACAGTCAATCACAGTACTACTAAATGCTCCATCCAGACACTGATACATCCACTAAGTCTTCAATGCAGATTCCTATATATATAATATTTTTTAAATATAGATGCAAACCACATTCACTGGATGATGTCATCAGTGATGTAATTTGAGATGTCATAAGTGATATCATCAGTGATGTCACTGACCATGTCATGAATGATGTAATATGTGACATCATCAGCAGTGGATTGCGGGCACGCGAGTTATAGTTAGTAACACTAACTATAACGGAAGAATTTCAATGGTTTTGCACGAGTCAAATGTCCAGCTAAATATAACACACCTAAAACCTATGTTTTTTTCAGTAAATAGATTGGGCAGGTGCATTACTACTGAGGTATTCAAAGTATTGTAATAATTAAAAGTAATTTACTTAAAGTTAGAAAATTGGAGTAATATATATACAGATATATATTATTCAATTGTTTAAATATTTGAAATGATGTTAATGTATTACAAAGATGTAAAAGATGTATTATTTATTTACATAGTATAAAAATGTCAAACAATTGTACAAACATAGTAAATAATATAACATA